>NW_028225245.1:0-600000 GCF_052327205.1 Somniosus microcephalus
CTTGAAGAGGACTAGTTTGCAGAGTTCTGGGGATAAAGCTGGGGTTTGGGACTAAATTGGACAGCTCTTTCAAAGAGCCAGCACAGACAGGATGGGCCGAATCATCACCTTCTGTGCTGTTAGATTCTATGATCAGTGTGAAGATGCTGGTGTCTCTTAAGGCTCTTCAAGCTTTTAAAGCTCTTCCCAGTCAGAACATTTCACAGATCTCTCGTCAGTGTGAACAAGGTGGTGTGCCAGCAGGTTGGAGGACCGAGTGAATCCCTTCCCACACACAGTGCAGGTGAACAGTGAATCAAATCAAATCAAATTAAATCAACTTTTATTGTCATTGTTAGTGCACAAGTGCAGTACAACTAAATGTAGGCTTGCGGCTCCCGAGAGTGTACATTTAGATTAAGACATTTAAACATTCAACATACATTTGGCTTGTAATACATTAACATAAACATAACCATAATAAAGTGCATTGGCAGATGTGCAGGCTTTAGAGTTTATTTGTGGAGTTCAGTAGGATGACAGCCCTGGGAAAGAAGCTGTTCCTAAATGTGGTCGTACGGGTGCAAATGCATCTGTAGCATCTCCCAGATGGCAGGAGGGTGAACAGACTGTGGCTGGGGTGGGTAGGGTCTTTGATGATGGACCGTGACCTCCGTAAACAGCGTTTCTGGTATATGTGCTCTATGGTCGGTAGCCAGTGTGAAATCGTTGGTGTCCATTCAGCTCCCGGGAGCTTTTAAAACTTTTCCCACAGTCAGAACATTTAAAGGGTCTCTCGTCAGTGTGAACTCGCTGATGTGCCAGCAGGTTGGAGGACCGAGTGAATCCCTTCCCACAGACAGAGCAGGTGAACGGCTTCTCCCCAGTGTGAGCTCGCTGGTGTCCCTTCAGCTCCCCAGGACTTTTAAAGCTCATCCCACAGTGGGAACATTTAAATGGTCTCTTATCAGTGTGAGCAAGCTGGTGTCTCAGCAGGGTGGATGAACCAGTGAATCCCTTCCCACACATGGAGCAGGTGAACGGCCTCTCCCCAGTGTGAACTCTCTGGTGTATCTGGAGCTTGGATGAGTCTGCAAATCCCTTCCCACACACGGAGCAGGAGAACGGTTTCTCCCCAGTGTGAACTTGCTGGTGTGCATGGAGGTTGGATGACTGAGTGAATCCCTTCCCACATTCAACACACGTGAACGGCCTCTCCCCAGTATGAACTCACTGGTGTATCTGGAGCTTGGATAACTCTGCGAATCCCTTCCCACACACGGAGCAGGTGAACGGCCTCTCCCCGATGTGAGTGTGCCGATGAGTTTCCAGCTTGGATGGATAACTGAATCTCTTCCCACAATCCCCACATTTCCACAGTTTTTCCGTGGTGCGGGAGTCCTTGTGTTTATCCAGGTTGGACGATCAGTTAAAGCCTCATCCACACACAACACGTGTACGGTTTCTCCCCGCTGTGAATGGTGCGATGTTTTTCAGGCTGTGTAACTGGTTAAACCTCTTTCCACAGTCAGTGCACTGGAACACTCTTACTCGGGTGTGTGTTTTCCAGTCACACGGATGTTTGAAATCTTTTCCCACAGACAGAACAAACAAACATTTGTCCTTCCATATTCAAAGGTCAATGATATTCAGGTCCTGATGAATGGAGTGACTCTGTCAGATCTTGATGTGATGTTTGGTTTGAGTATCCCATCTGCAAATCCTCCCCTTCTAATACCCTGTAAAAGGAGTTTAGAAAAGCCATCACTGTAAATACAGGATAGAAATTCAGAACAAACAATTCTAGTTTCTGTGGAACATTCTTTCCTCTCATTTCCCCAAAGCTGTAAATCCCCATCCCACACACTCTCCCTCCTCCCTGTGCTGAAATCCAAACCCATCGCACCATCTCCAACATTTCTTTCCTCCACTCCCAGTTTTCCCCCTCACTCTACTCTGGTTGGGTTCAGTTCTACACCCGCTTTGTGCAGAGTGAGAATAAAATCAATGAGTCAATGATTGTCTCTCCTGGTCACGGGGACCCTGAAGCCCCGCCCACTCCTTGTTCCTGTACCAAGATGGCCACGCATGCGCCGTGCTGCCAGTGGAACCGGTCTGTCTTTCCTGCACCAAGATGGTGGCGCGTAACCCGGGCCTGTCACCGAGAAAAAGCCTCACAACTGCAGTCCGGTGGAACAGAGACCAGGCCGCTGGATCTCATTCGGGCCTGAGGCCGTTCTCCAGCTTTATAAACCCTGCGGCGCGGACTACCCGCAGTTTATTAATCTCCCGACCCCACTCCCGCCGACCAATAGCTCCGCCCGGTGACCGTGCGGGGCTTTCTTTGTGAGGGACTCGTGACCCGGGCCCAGGGCCTGATTGACGGGAGCTTACGACCAATAGGGAACGAGCGGGGCGGGGCTGGAGGAGCGAGCTGGCGGCGGGTCCTCCAACCAACCGGGGAGCCTGAGGGGCGGGACTTGTGCCGGCTGATTGTCTGATCCGCAGGGCAGCGAGTTTCTCCAGTCCCTTGTTCAGGGCCCGGGGCCAGGGGAGGCTGTGGGCCTTTATTCCCCTCATTGGACACAAGGCTCTTTGGCTCACAACACACGGGCTCAGGTTGCAATACAGACTTTTTAAATTCATGAATCAAAGGGACAGGGTCTCTCATTCTGTTGTGCGACAGTTCCTGGGACAGACTGTATCTCCCCCTCTCCTCCACACAGGGATTTGTGCTGGTTAAAGGGACCGCAATTCTCCTTGTTCTGCGAGTTTGTAATTAACTTTATCCCATATTACAGACTCCAGGAGTTTACCAATAACTCCTCGAGTCTTGGTTTTGATCTTCCAGAATTCCTTAAATTCTAGAATGGTCCCCGGGGATCGGAAGGTATCAAATGTAACCCCACCATTCAAGAAAGGAGGGCGAGAGAAAACAAGGACCCCTGGGCCAGTTAGCCTGACATCAGTGGTACGTGCAAAAAAGATTCACAAGAATGACACCAGAACTGGGAGGATATACCGATCAGGAAAGGCTGAACAGGCTGGGGGCTCATTTCTCTGGAAAAGAGAAGGCTGAGGGGTGACCAGATAGAGGTCATCAAGATTATGAAAGGGTTTGATAGGGTAGACGTGGAGAAAATGTTTCCACTTGTCGGGGGAGACCAGAACTAGCTGTCATAGATATCAGATATAAGAGAGAGAACTAGCACCAGAGTAAAGAAAAGTTCAGAAATAGGAGGAATCAGACGGGGCAAAAGCGAGGCAGACTAAGATGTGTTTGGAGGGCATGTGTGTAAATGCACATAGCCTGGTAAATAAGGTTGGTGAGCTGCAGGCACAAGGTGCCACAGGGGACTATGATATAGGGGCAATAACAGAGACCAGACTCAAAGAAAGGGAGGATTGGGATCTTAATATTCCTCGCTACAAGGTAATCAGGAAAGATAGAGAACGAAAAAGAGAAGGGGTGGCAGTATTGATCAACTAAACTATTACAGCATTGGAGAGGGTGATGTAGTCGAGGGAGCAAAGATTGGTTTGAATTCAGGAACAATAGAGGAGCTATTACACTGCTGGGTGTTTACTACAGGCCACCAAATAGTGGGGAGGAGATAGAGGAGCGATTACACTGCTGGGTGTTTACTACAGGCCACCAAGTAGTGGGGCGGAGATAGAGGAGCGATTACACTGCTGGGTGTTTACTACAGGCCACCAAATAGTGGGAAGGAGATAGAGGAGCGATTACACTGCTGGGTGTTTACTACAGGCCACCAAATAGTGGGGAGGAGATAGAGGAGCGATTACACTACTGGGTATTTACTACAGGCCACCAAATAGTGGGGAGGAGATAGAGGAGCAGATTTGCAGGCAAATTACAGAAAGATGCAAGAACATAGAAACATAGAAGATAGGAGCAGGAGTAGGCCATTCGGCTCCTCAAGCCTGCTCTGCCATTCAATGCGATCATGGCTGATCATCCAATTTCAGTACCCAGTCCCTGCTTTCTCCCCATACCCCTTGATCCCTTTAGCCTTAAGAAATATATCCAACTCCTTCTTGACTATATTTAATGAATTGGCCTCTACTGCCTTCTGTGGCAGAGAATTCCACAGGTTCACCACTCTCTGGGTGAAGAAATTCCTCCTCATTTCAGTCCTAAATGGCCTACCCCTTATCCTTAGACTGTGACCCCTGTTTCTGGACTCCCCGACCATCGGGAACATCCTTCCTGCATCTAGTCTGTCTAGTCCTGTCAGAATTTTATAAGTTTCAATAAGATCCCCTCTCATTCTTCCAAACTCCAGCGAGTACAAGCCCAATCGTCCCAATCTCTCCTCATACGTCATTCCTGCCATCCCAGGTGTCAGCCTGGTGAATCTTTGCTGAATTCATTCCATGCCTTGACTAATTTACTGGAATTTTTTGAGGATGTAACTGGTAAAATAGATTAGGGAGAACCAGTGGGTGTGGTGTATTTGGACTTTCAGAAGGCTTTTGATAATGTCCCGCATAAGAGATTAGCATGTAAAGTTAAGGCACGTGGGATTGGGGGCAAGGTATTGACTTGGATAGAGAACTGGTTGGCAGACAGAAAGCAAAGAGTTGGAATAAACGGGTCTTTTTCCGAGTGGCAGGCAGTGACTAGTGGGGTACCGCAGGGATCGGTCCTTGGACCCCAGCTATTCACAATATATACTAATGATCCAGACAAGGGAACTAGATGTAATATCTCCAAATTTGCAGACGACACAAAGCTGGGTGGGTGGGTGTGCTGTGAGGAGGATGCTGAGAAACTCCAGTATGATTTGGATAGGTTAGGTCATTGGGCAAAAGCATGGCAGATGCAATATAACGTGGATAAATGTGAGGTTATCCACTTTGGTGGCAAAAACAGGAAGACAGATTATTATCTGAATGGCAATAGATTGGGAGAAGGGGAAGTGCAACGAGACCTGGGCGTCCATGTGCACCAGTCGCTGAAAGTAAGCATGCAGGTGCAGCAGGCGATTTTAAGGAGGCAAATAGTATGTTGGCCTTCGTAGCGAGAGGGTTCGAGTACAGGAACAAGGATGTCTTGCTGCAGTTGTACAGGGCCTTGGTGAGACCACACCTTGAGTATTGTGTGCAGTTTTGATCACCTTATCTGAGGAAGGATGTTCTTGCCATGGAGGGAGTGCAGCGAAGATTCACCAGACTGATACCTGGGATGGCAGGAATGACGTATGGGGAGAGATTGGGTCGATTGGACTTGTACTCGCTGGAGTTTAGAAGAATGAGAGGGGATCTCATTGAAACTTATAAAATTCTAACAGGACTAGACAGACTCGATGCAGGAAGGATGTTCCCGATGGCCGGGGAGTCCAGAACCAGGGGTCACAGTCGAAGGATTCGGGGTAAGCCATTTAGGACGGAGATGAGGAGGAATTTCTTCACCCAGAGAGTGGTGAACCTGTGGAATTCTCTACCACAGAAGGCAGTGGAGGCCAATTCATTAAATATATTAAAGGAGTTAGATATATTTTTTAAGGCTAAAGTGATCAAGGGATATGGGGAGAAGGCAGGGACGGGGTACTGAATTTGGATGATCAGCCATGATCTCATTAAATGTCAGAGCAGGCTCGAGGGGCCGAATGGCCTACTCCTGCTCCTATCTTCTATGTTTTTATATTTCTATTACTCTCACTATTACCTCAATGCTAATGAATCGGGGGGAAACTCTCCACTGGCTGGAGTCAGACCGAGCACAAAGGAAGATGGTTGTGGTGGTTGGAGGTCAATCATCACAGCCCCAGGACATCGCTGCAGGAGTTCCTCAGGGCAGTGTCCTCGGCCCAACCCTCTTCAACTGCTTCATCAATGACCTTCCCTCCATCATAAGGTCAGAAGTAGGAATGTTCGCTGGTGACTGCACAGTATTCAGTTCCATTTGCAACTCCTCAGATAATGAAGCAGTCCATGCCCGCATGCAACAAGACCTGGACAACATTCAGGCTTGGGCTGATAAGTGGCAGGTAACATTCACACCACACAAGTGCCAGGCAATGACTATCTCTGACAAGCGAGCGTCTAATCACCGCCCCTTGACATTCAACAGCATTCCCATCACCGAATCCCCCACCATCAACATCCTGGGGGTCACCGTTGACCAGAAACTTAACTGGACCAGCCACATAAATACTGTGGTTACAAGAGCAGGTCACAGGCTAGGTATTCTGTGGCGAGTGTCTCACCTCCTGACTCCCCAAAGCCTTTCCACCCTCTGCAAGGCACAAGTCAGGAGTGTGATGGAATACTCTCCACTTGTCTGGATGAGTGCAGCTCCAACAACACTCAAGAAGCTCAACACCACCCAAGACAAAGCAGCCCGCTTGATTGGCATCCCATCCACCACCTTAAACATTCACTCCCTCCACCACTGGCGTACCGTGGCTGCAGTGTGTACCATCTACAAGATGTACAGCAGCAACTCGCCAAGGCTTCTTCGGCAGCACCTCCCAAACCGACAACCTCTTCTACCTGGAAGAACAAGGACAGCAAGCACATGGGAACACCTGATAGAATACATATATCCCTGAAGGCAGCAGGACAGGCAGAAAAGGTGGTTAAAAAGGCTGATGGGATACTTGCCTTCATTAGCCGAGGCATAGAATATAAGAGCAGGGAGGTGATGATGGAGCTGTACAAAACGTTAGTTAGGCCACAGCTGGAATACTGTGCAGTTCTGCTAGCCACACTATAGGAAGTATGTGATTGCATTGGAGAGGGTGCAGAGGAGATTCACCAGGATGTTACCTGGGCTGGAGCGCTTCAGCTATGAAGAGAGATTGGACAGGCTGGGGTTGTTTTCCTTAGAGCAGAGAAGGCTGAGGGGGGACCTGATTGAGGTGTACAAAATTTTGAGGGGCATAGATAGGGTAGATGGAAAGGAACTTTCCCCTTAGTAGAGGGGTCAATAACCATTCGTTTCAAGGTAAGGGGCAGGAGGTTTAGAGGGGATTTGAGGAAAAACTTTTTTCCCCCCAGAGGGTGGTTGGAAACTGGAACTCACTGCCTGAAAGGGTGGTAGAGGCAGGAACCGTCACAACATTCAAGAAGCATTTAGATGAGCACTTGAACCGCCATAGCATACAAGGCTACGGACAAAGTGCTGGAAAATGGGATTAGAATAGACAGGGCTTGATGGCCGGTGTAGACACGATGGGCCGAAGGGCCTCTTTCTGTGCTGTATAACTCTATGACTCTATGACCACCAACTCCAAGTCAAACACCATTCTAACTTGGAAGTATATTGCCATTCCTTCATCGTCGCTGGTCAAAGTCCTGGAACTCCCTCCCTGACAGCACTGTGGGAGTACCTTCACCACACGGACTGCAGCGGTTCAAGAAGGTGGCTCACCACCACCTTCTAAAGGGCAATTAGGCATGGGCAATAAATGCTGGCCTTCCCAGCGACGCCCACATCCCATGAACGAATTAAAAAAAAACTTCCTCCCATAACACGCGTACAAGGGCTCAGTAATGTTTAATTCATCAGAAAAAGACAAAGTACAACAACATACTGGTCAGCTTAACAGAGTCTCATCATATTTATGAGGCCATAAACTTAAAATAGTCACTAATAAATCCAGTAATGAATTCAGGAGAAGTGTCTTTACCCAGAGAATGGTGAGAATGGGGAACTCGCTACCACAGGGAGTAGTTGAGGTGAACAGCACAGATGGATTTATGGGGAAGCCACACAAGGGAGAAAGGAATGGGAGGAGATGTTGATCGGGTTACTTGAAGTAGAGTGGGTGTGGGGCATAAACACCAGTATGGACCAGTTGGGCCGAATGGCCTGTTTCTGTGCTGTACATTCTATGTAACACCATCAACAATCAATCGAAGGGAATCATCAGCACAACAGATTGAAAGATTAAACAGCAGTCCAAGAATTTATAAAACATTCATCCATTCCATGTTCATGTCACCCCAGCTGTCTTCAGGGCCCTGTGCTACAGAACAGTGTGAACTCGCTGGTGTCTCTTCAGCTCCCCGGAGCTTTTAAAGCTCTTAGCACAGTCAGGACATTTAAATGGTCTCTCATCAGTGTGAACAAGCTGGTGTGTCAGCAGGTGGGATGACCGAGTGAATCCCTTCCCACACACGGAGCAGGTGAACGGCCTCTCCCCGGTGTGAACTCGCTGATGCTGCTTCAGATCCCCAGAGGTTTTAAAGCTCTTCCCACAGTCAGAACATCTAAATGGTCTCTCATCAGTGTGATATTGCTGGTGTGTCAGCAGGTTGGATGACCGAGTGAATCCCTTCCCACACACAGAGCAGGTGAACGCCCGCTCACCAGTGTGAACTTGCTGGTGTTCCTTCAGATTCCCAGAGGTTTTAAAGCTCTTCCCACAGTCAGAACATTTAAATGGTCTCTCATCAGTGTGAACTTGTTGGTGTGTCAGGAGGTGGGATGACCGAGTGAATCCCTTCCCACACACGGAGCAGGTGAATGGCCTCTTCCCAGTGTGAACTGGCTGGTGTCTGTTCAGATTCCCGGAGCTTTTAAAGCTCTTCCCACAGACAGAACATGTAAATGGTCTCTGATCGGAGTGAACTCGCTGATGTTGCTTCAGATCCCCAGAGGTTTTAAAGCTCTTCCCACAGGCAGAACATTTAAATAGTCTCTCATCAGTGTGAACTCGCTGGTGTGTCAGGAGGTGGGATGACCGAGTGAATCTCTTCCCACACACGGAGCAGGTGAACAGAATCTCTCCTGCTCTCTCCAGCTGGTGTCTCTTCAGATCCTGGGACGTTTTAAATCTCTTCCCACAGTCAGAACATTTAATGTGAACAAGCTGGTGACTCAGGAGGGTGGCAGAATGAGAGAATCGCTTCAAAAACACAGAGCAGGTCAACGGTCTCTCATTGGTGTGGACAAGCTGGTGTCTCAGCAGCACGAAGGGTGCAATTAATCCCTTCCCACACACGGAGCGGGTTAAAGGTCTCTCCCTAGTGTGATCCTGCTGGTGTATCATCGGAGCGGATGACTGAGTGAATCTCTTCTGGAACACGGGGCCGGTGAACGGGCTCTCCCCAGTGTGTAGCCACTGCTGTTGCTTCAGGTACTTGTATATTTTGAAGCTCTTCCCACACTCAGAACATTTAAAAGGTCTCTCATCAGTGTGAACTCGCTGGTGTGCCAGCAGATTGGAGGAGCGACTGAATCAGGTCCTGATGAATCGAGCGACTCTGTCTGTTCTTGACGTGATGTTCGGTCTGAGCTTCCTGTCTGTAAATGCTCCACTTCTAAAACCCTGTAAAAGGAGTGTAGAAAGGGGTAAGAGGGAGAATGTTGCCTCATGCCCCCCTTTCCCAGCCCAGGGGCAGTGAAGCTAATTTTCAGGCCCCAGCTGCTGCACAGGTTACATATGAACATATGAGATAGGAGCAGGAGTAGGCCACTCGGCCCCTCGAGCCTGCTCCGCCATTCAATAAGATCATGGCTGATCTGATTACTCCACATTCCCACCTACCCCGATAACCTTTCACCCCCTTGCTTATCAAGAATCTATCTACCTCTGCCTTAAAAATATTCAAAGACTCTGCTTCCACCGCCCTCTGAGGAAGAGAGTTTCAAATACTCACGACCCTCTGAGAAAAAATGTCCTCATCTCTGTCTTAAATGGGCGACCCCTTATTTTTAAACAGTGACTCCTAGTTCTAGATTCTCCCACAAGAGGAAACATCCTCTCCACATCCACCCTGTCCAGACCCCTCAGGATCTTATATGTTTCAATCAAGTCACCTCTTACTCTTCTAAACTCCAGTGGATACAAGCCTAGCCTGTCCAACCTTTCCTCATAAGACAACCCACCCATTCCAGGTATTAGTCTAGTAAACCTTCTCTGAACTGCTTCCAACGCATTTACATCCTTCCTTAAATAAGGAGACCAATACTGTACACAGTGCTCCAGATGTGGTCTCACCAATGCCCTGTATAACTGAAGCATAACCTCCCTACTTTTGTATTCAGTTTCCCTCGCAATAAACAATAACATTCTATTAGCTTTCCTGATTACTTGTTGTACCTGAATACTAACCTTTTGCGATTCATGCACTAGGACACCCAGATCCCTCTGCATCTCAGAGCTCTGCAATCTCTCACCATTTAGATAATATGTTTCTTTTTCATTCTTCTATGCCAAAATGGACAACTTCACATTTTCCCACATTATACTCCATTTGCCAGATCTTTGCCCACTCACTTAACTTATCTATATCCCTTTGTAACCTCCTTATGTCCTCTTCACAATTTATTTTCCTACCTATCTTTGTGTCATCAGCTAATTTAGCAACCATGCCTTCGGTCTCTTCATCCAAGTCATTTATATAAATTGTAAAAAGTTGAGGTCCCAGCGCTGATCCCTGTGGCACACCACTCGTTACATCTTGTCAACCAGAAAATGACCCATTTATGCCTACTCTCTGTTTCCTATTAGCTAGCCAAACTTCTATCCATGCCAACATGTTACTCCCTAAACCATGAGCTTTTATTTTCCACAATAACCTTTGATGTGGCACCTTATCAAATGCCTTCTGGAAATCTAAGTACAGTACATCCACCAGTTCCCCTTTATCCACAGCACATGTTACTTCCTCAAAGAACTCCAATAAATTGGTTAAACATGATTTCCCTTTCACAAAACCATGTTGACTCTGCCTGATTACCTTGAACTTTTCCAAGTGCCCTGCTATAACGTTTTTAATAATAGCTTCTAACATCTTCCCTGTGACAGATGTTAAGCTAACTGGCCTGTAGTTTCCTGCTTTCTGTCTCCCTCCCTTTTTGAATAAAGGAGTTACATTCGCTATTTTCCAATCTAATGGAACCTTCCCCGAATCTGGGGAATTTTGGAAAATTAAAACCAATGCATCAACTATCTCACTAGCCACTTCTTTTAAGACCCTAGGATGAAGTCCATCAGGACCCGGGGACTTGTCAGCCCACAGCTCCAACAATTTGCTCAGTACCACTTCCCTGGTGATTGTAATTTTCTTGAGTTCCTCCCTCCCTTCCATTTCCTGATTTACAGCTATTTCTGGGATGTTATTTGAATCCTCTATAGTGAAGACCGATGCAAAATACCTGTTCAATTCAACTGCCATCTCCTTATTTTCCATTATTAATTCCCCAGACTCACTTTCTATCGGACCAACGCTCACTTTGTTAACTCTTTTCTTTTTTAAATATCTATAGAAACTCTTACTATCTGTGTTTATATTTCTAGCTAGCTTTCTCTGGTACTCTCATTTTTCTCTCCTTATTAATCTTTTAGTCATTCTTTGCTGTTTTTTATATTCTGTCCAATCTTCTGACCTGCCAGCCATCTTTGCACAATTATATACTTTTTCTTTAAGTCTGATACTATCTTTAACTTTTTTAGTTAACCACGGATGGTGGGTCCTCCCCTTGGAATTTTTCTTTCTCGTTGGAATGTATCTATTCTGTGTATTCTGAAATATCCCCTTAAATGTCTGCCACTGCGACTCTATTGACCTCTCCCTTAACCTAATTTGCCAGTTCACTTTAGCTAGCTCTGCTTTCATGCCCTCTTAATTGCCCTTATTTAAGTTTAAAATACTAGTCTTGGACCCACTCTTCTCTCCCTCAAACTGAATGTAAAATTCAATCATATTGTGATCGCTGCTACCTAGGGGCGCCTTCACTATGAAGTCATTAATTAATCCTATCTCATTGCACAATACCAGGTCTAGTATAGTCTGCTCTCTGGTTGGCTCCAGAGCGTGCTGTTCTAAGAAACTATCCCGAAAACATTCTATGAACTCCTCAATAACAACAGAAAATGCTGGAAAAACTCAGCAGGTCAAGCAACATCCGTGGAGAGAAATTTGAGTTGACGTTTCGGGTCGGACCCTTCTTCAAAACTGGAAAGAAAAGAAATTAGATCAAAGGCAGGGTTGTGATCGGACAAAAGAAGTGAAAGAAACAAAAGAGCTAGACGAGATGGTAATAGGCTGAGATTAGGTGTAAAGTGTTCCCCTTGTCTTCACCTTTCACCCCACCAGCCTCCACATTCAACGGATCATCCTCCGGCATTTCCGCTACCTCCAAAGTGATCCCACCACCAAACGTATCTTCCCCTCCCTTCCCCTTTCAGCATTCCGTAGGGACTGCTCCCTCCGAGACACCCTAGTCCACTCCTCTATCATCCCAGACAGCTCTTCCCCTTCGCCTGGCACCTTCCCGTGCAAGCGGAGGAGATGTAACACCTGCCCTTATACCTCCCCCCTTCCCACTGTCCAGGGCCCCAAACACCCGTTCCAGGTGAAACAGCGATTTACTTGTACTTCTTGCAATCTAGTATACTGTTTTCGCTGCTCACAATGCGGTCTCTTCTACATTGGGGAGACCAAAGGCAGATTGGGTGACCGCTTTGCGGAACACCTCCGTTCAGTCCGTAAGGAACCCGGTTACCAGGACGCCAAGTTGGACAGCCAGGGGTAATGTGCAGGCCAGGTGTGTGGAAGAAACCGAGGGGAAACATGAAGAAAGACAGAGGAAACATCGAGAGAGAGAGAGGGGAAACATCGAGAGAGACCAAGATGGAAACATCGAGAAAGACTGAGGGGGCACTTTATTTATTTAATGAATTAATTAAATTTATTTAATTATAAGTTGTGAGTTCCTCACGATGCTCTCCCAGTGCGGCCACCCTGTAACCAGAGATTATTCTAGAAGCCTGGGTAGAAATATCAATGTAATTACTGTAGAAATTACTTTTTTTACATTATTGCTTGTTCATTTTATGTGCTGTCTTTTTATGTCTTTTATTTATTTTATGTCTGCTTTATTTATATTTAAAGTATGTATGCGTGTATATGTCGGTATGTGTTTTTTTGTGATGGCGCCGATGAAGATGGCTGCCGTCCTTGCGAGCTCCGTGCGTACCAGGCAGCTCAGTGTTCTTGCTGCCTGGTGCTCTCGGCTCGTCAAGGAAAAAGCATTTCACTGACTAGATTACACTTCTTGTATTTAGTTATGTGACCAATAAAATTGTAATTGTAATTGTAAAAAAGGGTGACCCCGAGCTTCTGGTCGCCTGTCATTTTAATTCACCGCTCCATTCCCACTCAGACCTCACCGTCCTTGGCCTCTTGTATTGTTCCACGGAAGCTCAACGTAAACTCGAGGGACAGCACCTCATCTTCCGATCAGGCACTTTGCAGCCTTCCGGACTCAATATCGAGTTCAACAATTTCAGATCATAACCTCGGCCCCTATCACACATTTTTTCTTGTAATTTTTCCACTCCTTTCCCCCGCCCCCCTTTCCTTTGGTTTCTCTCTCACACCTGGCAGCTATCTCCTGCCCTGCCAGTACATTTACACCTAATCTCAGCCTATTACCATCTCGTCGAGCTCTTTTGTTTCTTTCACTTCTTTTGTCCGATCGCAGCCCTCCCTTCGATCTAATTTCTTTTCTTTCCAGTTTTGAAGAAGGGTCCGACCCGAAACGTCAACTCAAATTTCTCTCCACAGATGTTGCCTGACCTGCTGAGTTTTTCCAGCATTTTCTGTTGTTATTTCGGATTTCCAACATCTGCAGTATTTTGCTATCGTACTATGAACTCCTCATCTAGGTTACCTTTGCCCATCTGATTTTTCCAGTCTATATGTAGATTAAAATCCCCCATGATTATTGCCATACCTTTCTGACAAGCTCCCATTATTTCTTCCTTTATACAAACTGACTGTAAAAGCTTTTATAGATATGTGAAGAGAAAAAGATTGGTGAAGTCAAGCGTAGGTCCCTTGCAGTCAGAATCAGGGGAATTTATAATGGGGAACAAAGAAATGGCAGACCAATTAAATACATACTTTGGTTCAGTCTTCACAAAGGAGGACACAAATAACCTCCCAGAGATGTCGGGGATCATAGGGTCTAATGAGAGGGAGGAACTGAAAGAAATCAGTATTTGTAGGGAAATGGTGTTGGGGAAATTGACGGGATTGAAGGCTGATAAATCCCCAGGGCCTGATCATTTACATCCTAGGGTACGTAAGGAAGTGGCCCTAGAAATAGTAGATGCATTGCTGGTCATCTTCCAAAATTCGATAAACTCTGGAACTGCACCCATGGATTGGAGGGTAGCTAATGTTACCCCACCATTCAAAAAAGGTGGTAGAGAGAAAACAGGGAATTATAGGCCGGTAAGCCTGACATCGGTAGTGGGGAAAATGCTAGAGTCCATTATAAAAGATGTAATCATCCAAGTTCAGTACCCTGTACCTGCCTGCTCATTTCTGACGGTAGTGGGAAAATGCTAGAGTCCATTATAAAAGATGTAATAGCAGAGCACTTGGAAAACACTGACAGGATCGGACAAAGTCAACATGGATTTACAAAAGGTAAATCATGCTTGACTAATCTACTGGAATTTTTTGAGGATGTAACTGGCAAAATTGATAAGGGAGAACCAGTGGATGTGGTGTATTTGGACTTTCAGAAGGCTTTCGATAAGGTCCCGCATAAGAGATTAGCGTATAAAGTTAAGGCACATGGGATTGGGGGCAAGGTATTGACTTGGATAGAGAACTGGTTGGCAGACAGAAAGCAAAGAGTTGGAATAAATGGGTCTTTTTCCGAGTGGCAGGCAGTGACTAGTGGGGTACTGCAGGGATCAGTCCTTGGACCCCAGCTATTCACAATATATATTAATGATCTAGACGAGGGAACTAGATGTAATATCTCCAAGTTTGCAGACGACACAAAGCTGAGTGGGCGTGTGCTGTAAGGAGGATGCCGAGAAACTCCAGTATGATTTGGACAGGTTGGGTGATTGGGCAGAGGCATGGCAGATGCAATATAATGTGGATAAATGTGAGGTTATCCACTTTGGTGTCAAAAACAGGAAGGCAGATTATTTTCTGAATGGCAATAGATTGCAAGAAGGGGAAGTGCAACGAGACCTGGGTGTCCTTGTGCACCAGGCGCTGAAGGTAAGCATGCAGGTGCAGCAGGCGATTAAGAAGGCAAATGGTATGTTGGCCTTCGTAGCGAGAGGGTTCTAGTACAGGAACAAGGATGTCTTGATGCAGCTGTACAGGGCCTTGGTGCAACCACACCTGGAGTATTGTGTGCAGTTTTGGCCGCCTTATCTGAGGAAGGATGTTCTTGCCATGGAGGGAGTTCAGCGAATATTCTCCAGGCTGATACCTGGGATGGCAGGAATGACGTATGAGGAGAGATTGGGTCGATTGGGCTTGTACTCGCTGGAGTTTAGAAGAATGAGAGTGGATCTCATTGAAACTTATAAAATTCTGGCAGGACTGGACAGACTAGATGCAGGGAGGTTGTTCCCGATGGTCGGGGAGTCCAGAACCAGGGGTCACAGTCTAAGGATAAGGGGTAAGCCATTTAGGACAGAGATGAGCAGGCAGGTACAGGGTACTGAACTTGGATGATCAGCACTGATCGCATTGAATGGCGGAGCAGGCTCGAGGGGCCGAATGGCCTACTCCTGCTCCTATCTTATATGTTTCTATCTCTTATGCGGGACCTTATCGAAAGCCTTTTGAAAGTCCAAATACACCACATCCACTGGTTCTCCCTTATCTATTTTACCAGTTACATCCTCAAAAAATTCCAGTAGATTAGTCAAGCACGATTTACCTTTTGTAAATCCATGTTGACTTTGTCCGATCCGGTCACTGTTTTCCAAGTGCTCTGCTATTACATCTAGCATTTTCCCCACTACCGATGTCAGGCTTACCGGTGTATAATTTCCCGTTCTCTCTCTACCACCTTTTTTGAACAGTGGGGTAACATTAGCTACCCTCCAATCCATGGGTACTGTTCCAGAGTCTATCAAATTTTGGAAGATGACCAGCAATGCATCTACTATTTCTAGGGCCACTTCCTTAAGTACCCTAGGATGTAGATTATCTTCTATGTTTCTATGTATTCAACCTTTCCTCGTAGCTGAAATTCTCTAGTCCTGGCAACATCACTGGCATCTACCCGGCAATGTGGAAAATTGCCCAAGTATGTCCTGTCTACAAAAAGCAGGACAAATCCGACCCGGCCAATTACCGTCCCATCAGTCTACTCTCAATCATCAGCAAAGTGATGGAAGGTGTCGTCGACAGTGCTATCAAGCCGCACTTACTCTGCAATAACCTGCTAACTGACGCCCAGTTTGGGTTCCGCCAGGGCCACTCAGCTCCTGAACTCATTACAGCCTTGGTCCAAACATTCAAGCATAACCTCCCTGCTCTTACATGATACAGAGAAAGAGAGAGGCACTGACGTATGAGGAGAGATTGGGTCGATTGGGCTTATACTCGCTGGAGTTTAGAAGAATGAGAGGGGATCTCATTGAAACTTATAAAATTCTAACAGGACTAGACAGACTAGATACAGGAAGGATGTTCCCGATGGTCGGGGAGTCCAGAACCAGGGGTCACAGTCTAAGGATAAGGGGTAAGCCATTTAGGACAGAGATGAGGAATTTCTTCCCCCAGAGAGTGGTGAACCTGTGGAATTCTCTACCACAGAAGGCAGTAGAGGCCAATTCATTAAATATATTCAAGAAGGAGTTAGATATATTTCTTAAGGCTAAAGGGATCAAGGGATATGGGGAGAAAGCAGGGACAGGGTACTGAATTTGGATGATCAGCCATGATCTCATTAAATGACAGAGCAGGCTCAGGGGGCCGAATGGCCTACTCCTGCTCCTATCTTCTATGTTTCTATGTATTCAATCTTTCCTTGTAGCTGAAATTCTCTAGTCCTGGCAACATCCTCATAAATCTCCCGTCTCGAGCAATCACATCTTTCCTGCAATGGGGCGAGCAGAACTGCACGCAGCACTCTAGCCGGTGGCCTAACTGGTGTTTTGTACAGTTCAAGCAGAACCTCCGTGCTCTTACATGATACAGAAATGGTGTGGAGATGCCGGAGTTGGACTGGGGTGGACAAATGTAGGAAGTTACACAACACCAGGTTATAGTCCAACAGCTTTATTTGAAATCACAAGCTTTCGGAGCGCTGCTCCTTCTTCAGGTGAAGTAGGAGCAGCGCTCCGAAAGCTTGTGATTTCACATAAAGCTGTTGGACTATAACCTGGTGTTGTGTAACTTCCTACATGATACAGAAAGAAAGAGGCACTGCCTGGGGGGCACCCATTCCCCTTTAAATGGCCAAGCAATAATTTTCTTGGAAAAGGGGCCGCAGTCCCCTTCACCCACCACAAATACTCAAGAGAGAAAGAGAGAGAGAGAGAGAGAGAGAGGGAGGAGGAAGAATGCTGGTCTTTGTCCCTTTAAAAGTGGCTGCCCACCAAAATGTTCACAGCACCAGGGCTCTTTGTTCTGGATAAAAGTCAAAGAGAGAAAAGGTTCACTTATTTTTTAAATGAATGCAGTTGATGAATAGCCTTGCAATAAAGGTAATGCAAAGGAATAAACACTCACAAGCTTGTTTTTTTCCACCTCCTCCTCCCCTTCCCTTTAACAGCTCCTGCAGACAATGAAAGCAGGAAAGCGGCCTGCAGCCCACCGAGGTCCCGCCCCGCCATTGATTGGAGGACCGTCAGCCCGCCCGGT
The DNA here is from genome assembly GCF_052327205.1 of Somniosus microcephalus. NCBI lineage: Eukaryota > Metazoa > Chordata > Chondrichthyes > Squaliformes > Somniosidae > Somniosus > Somniosus microcephalus. The sequence goes on from NW_028225245.1 coordinate 17,596, forward strand.
CCTCCCAGCGTTTCCTGCGCTCCTGATTGGCGGGCGCCTCGCGTCAATCAACACCCCCCCTCCGATTACGCGCTGACGCCAGCACGCAACGCCCGGGGGTCGGCTGGATCGGCGCACGCCACCGCAAGGTAAAAAAAAAGACACCCCACACAAATGAGGAAAACCAATAATAATAATAATCGCACTTTAGAGGGGAGGAGGTTGGAGGAATTAATGAGTGGTTTCAATTTGTTTCTCAAAAAAAAATATTTGAAAAGCTTCCCAACGGTGCGAGGCGGACTGCGCATGCGCTCCAGCCAGCCTTTGCCTCCACCACGGGGGCCGGACACGCCCACTTGCGTTCCCCTGCACCAATCACAGCGCGGGCAGGCGCAACACGAGACTGCCAGTGCGCCTGCGCGGGGCCTCCGGGTAGCAGGCGGAAGGCCGGGCCCGGGGAAGAGGCGGAATCAGCGTCCGGGGTAAAGTCAAGTGTTGGGGAATCGATTTAAATCGAGGTGAGGGGGGAGCGGAGAGCGAGATTATAAAGTAAAATACGAGAAAAACCAAACCTGAGAGTCGGGCGGGACCTCCGCGGACGCCGAACGGAGCAGATTGAGCCGCAGCAATGTGATTCTGACTGACGGGAGCGCTGACCAATAGGACGAGGGCTGAGCTGGGAGGACTGAACTGGGCGGCCTGGTCCGCCAACCAATGGCGGCGCGGCCAGGGGGCGGGGCCTCCTCTCCAGCTCCGGTGCGCTGGGGCCGATTGTGACGCGCTGTCCCCAGGTGAGAGCAGCTCAGTCAGCACAGAGCTGGGGCTGGAATCTGGGAGAGGGGCCGCAGGCAGCGGGCCTGGCAAAGGGGCACAAGCTTCACAACACAAGCTGCTTTCAAATGCACAATTGTTTCCTACACAGCCTTGGTCACTCTGCAAAAAAAACTGTTTAACAATTCAGCATAACTCCCCTGCTTTAGGAGAGGCTAGAGTGCAAAAGCAAGGAAGTTATGATGAAACTGTGTAAAAGACTGGAGTCAGCTGTGGCTCAGTGGATAGCAGAGTCAGAAGGTTGTGGGTTCAAATCCCGCTCCAGGGACTTGAGCACATAAAGCGAGGCTGACACTCCAGTGCGGTGCTGAGGGAGCGCCGCACTGTTGGAGGGACAGTACTGAGGGAGCGCCGCACTGTCGGAGGGGCAGTGCTGAGGGAGCGCCGCACTGTCGGAGGGGCAGAGTCATAGAGTTATACAGCACGAAAGAGGCCCTTCGGCCCATTGTGTCTGCACCGGCCATCCAGCCCTGTCTATTCTAATCCCATTTTCCAGCATTTGGTCCGTAGCCTTGTATGCTATGGCATTTCAAGTGCTCATCCAAATGCTTCTTGAATGTTGTGAGGGTTCTTGCCTCTACCACCCTTTCAGGCAGTGAGTTCCAGATTCCAACCACCCTCTGGGTGAAAAAGTTCTTCCTCAAATCCCCTCTAAACCTCCTGGCCCTGACCTTGAACCTATGCCCCCTGGTTATTGACCCCTCTACTAAGGGAAAAAGTTCCTTTCTATCTACCCTATCTATGCCCCTCATAATTTTGTACACCTCAATCAGCCTTCTCTGCTCCAAGGAAAACAACCCCAGCCTGTCCAGTCTTTCTTCATAGCTGAAGCGCTCCAGCCCAGGTAACATCCTGGTGAATCTCCTCTGCACCCTCTCCAAAGCAATCACATCCTTCCTATAGTGTGGCGACCAGAACTGCACACAGTATTCCAGCTGTGGCCGAACTAGCATTTTGTACAGCTCCATCATAACCTCCCTGCTCTTATATTCTATGCCTCGGCTAATGAAGGCAAGTATCCCATATGCCTTTTTAACCACCTTATCCACCTGTTCTGCTGCCTTCAGGGATCTGTGTACATGCACACCAAGGTCCCTCTGATCCTCTGTCTTTCCTAGGGTCTTACCATTCATTGTGTATTCCCTTGCCTTGTTAGTCCCTCCAAAATGCAACACCTCACACTTTTCAGGGTTAAATTCCATTTGCCACTGTTCCACCCATCTGACCAACCCATCTATATCGTCCTGCAGACTGAGGCTACCCCCCTCGCTATTTACCACCCCACCAATTTTCGTGTCATCTGCGAACTTACGGATTATACCTTTTACATTCACATCCAAATCATTAATGTAGACCACAAACAGCAAGGGACCCAGCACCGATCCCTGCGGTACCCCACTGGACACAGGCTTCCAGTCACAGGGAGCGCTGCACTGTCGGAGGGGCAGTACTGAGGGAGCTCCGCAGTGTCGGAGGGGCAGTACTGAGGGAGCTCCGCACTGTCGGAGGGGCAGTACTGAGGGAGCGCCGCACTGTCGGCGGGGCAGTACTGATGGAGCGCTGCACTGTCGGTGGGGCAGAACTGAGGGAGTGCCGCACTGTCGGAGCGGCAGTACTGAGGGAGTGACGCACTGTCGGAGGGGCAGTACTGAGGGAGTGCCGCACTGTCGGAGGGGCAGTGGATGTGGTGTATTTGGATTTTCAAAAGGCTTTTGATAAAGTCCCGCATAAGATATTAGCGTGTAAAGTTAAGGCACATGGGATTGGGGGCAAGGTACTGACTTGGATAGAGAACTGGTTGGCAGACAGGAAGCAAAGAGTTGGAATAAACGGCTCTTTTTCCGAGTGGCAGGCAGTGACTAGTGGGGTACCGCAGGGATCGGTCCTTGGACCCCAGCTATTCACAGTATATATTAATGATCTAGACAAGGGAACTAGATGTAATATCTCCAAGTTTGCAGACGACACAAAGCTGGGTGGGCGTGTGTGCTGTGAGGAGGATGCCGAGAAACTCCAGTATGATTTGGACAGGTTGGGTAATTGGGCAGAAGCATCGCAGATGCAATATAACGTGGATAAATGCGAGGTCATCCACTTTGGTGTCAAAAACAGGAAGGCAGATTATTATCTGAATGGCAATAGATTGGGAGAAGGGGAATTGTAACGAGACCTGGGCGTCCTTGTGCACCAGTCGCTGAAGGTAAGCATGCAGGTGCAGCAGGCGGTGAAGAAGGCAAATGGTATGTTGGCCTTTGTAGCGAGAGGGTTCGAGTACAAGAACAAGGATGTCTTGCTGCAGTTGTACACGGCCTTGGTGAGACCACATCTTGAGTATTGTGTGCAGTTTTGGTCGCCTTTCCTGAGGAAGGATGTTTTGCCATGGAGGGAGTGCAGCGAAGATTCACCAGGCTGATACCTGGGATGGCAGGAATGACGTATGAGGAGAGATTGGGTCGATTGGGCTTATACTCGCTGGAGTTTAGAAGAATGAGAGGGTATCTCATTGAAAGTTATAAAATTCTAACAGGACTGGACAGACTGGATGCAGGAAGGATGTTCCCGATGGTCGGGGAGTCCAGAACCAGGGGACACAGTCTAAAGATAAGGGGTAAGCCATTTAGGACAGAGATGAGGAGGAATTTCTTCACCCAGAGAGTGGTGAACCTGTGGAATTCACTCACAAAGCTCGCACAGATAGCAGTGTGATAATGACCAGACAATCTGTATTGGTGATGTTGGGTGAGCGATAAATATTGGTCCCAGGACACAGGGAGAACTCCCCCTGCCCTTTTTAGGTTTTTAAACTGTCATTCAAGTTTCCCTCCCTCTATTGTGAAGGGCGGGTATCCGCTGGGATACAGTCCCACAGTCACTGGTTGCCTTCTAGTGCCCCTCCGAGTGACCAATGTGTGAGGGTGTGCAGTGATTGTTGGCAGCCTGTTCAACCTTTGGGGCATTGCAGACAAAATCAAGCCCCCTTTGCAGACTCGGCCTTTGCTGCTGGGGGGTGACTGGACAGTGATCAGTAGCAGGAGCCCAGGGCACTGAGGCTAACTGCAGTCTCCCCAACTGCATCCCAGGCCGGGATCAGCTGAGCTCCCCCACAGTGTGCAGCTGGAATGTGCAACCTATCCTGGGGAGCGGAGGAAAGGGAGGTCAAGGGTCAGCACAGAATGTCAGTCAACCTTGACCCCCAGACTCCCTCACTGATAGAATCATAGAAATTTACAGCACAGGAGGAGGCCATTCGGCCCATCTTGTCCGTGCCGACCGACAAAGAGCTATCCTCCCTAATCCCACTTTCCAGCACTTGGTCCGTAGCCTTGTAGGTTACGGCACTTCAAGTACATATCCAAGTACTTTTTAAATGTGATGAGGGTCTCTGCCTCTACCACCCTGTCAGGCAGAGAGTTCCAGACCCCCACCACCCTCTGGGTGAAAACATTTCTCCTCAAATCCTCCCTAAACCTCCGACCAATTACTTTAAATCTGTGCCCCCTGGTTATTGACCCTTCTGCTGAGGGAAATAGGTCCTTCCTATCCACTCTATCTAGGCCCCTCATAATTTTATAGACCTCAATTAGGTCTCCCCTCAGCCTCCTCTGTTCCAAAGAAAACAACCCCAGCCTATCCAATCTTTCCTCATAGCTAAAATTCCCCAGCCCAGGCAATATCCTCGTAAATCTCCTCTGCACCCCCTCTGGTACAATCACATCCTTCCTGTAATGTGGTGACCAGAACTGCACGCAGTATTCTAGCTGTGGCCTAACTAGTGTTTTATACAGTTCAAGCATAACCTCCCTGCTCTTATATTCTATGCCTCGGCTAATAAAGGCAAGTATCCCGTGTGCCTTCTTAACCACCTTATCTACCTGTCCTGCTACCTTCAGGGATCTGTGGACAGGCACTCCAAGGTCCCTCTGATCCTCTGCACTTCTCAGTGTCCTACCATTTATAGTCTATTCCCTTGCCTTGTTAGCCCTCCCCAAATGCATTACCTCACACTTCTCCAGATTGAATTCCATTTGCCACTGTTCTGCCCACCTGACCAGTCCATTGATATCTTCCTGCAGTCTGCAGCTTTCTTCTTCATTACCAACCACACGGCCAATTTTTGCATCATCTGCAAACTTCTTAATCATACTTCCTACATTCAAGCCCAAATCATTGATCTCGACCACACAGAAAACCAAGTTGTGCATGATGTCATGACGCCTGCACCTTTTATGACATCAAGATGTCCAAGTGCGCCTCACCAGCCACCCGCCCACTGCTCCAGTGATCTCTCTCCCTATTGGTCAGCGGACACATCAATGCTGCCCGCGGTCACGTGCCCGAGGCGCTCTCCAGCTCCGCTCAAGTGAATTCGCTCCATTCGGTGCCTGCGGAGCCCTCGGACTCTCAGGTTTGGATTCCCCTTTATTCTCTCCCCTCCTCTGATCTCAATCAGATCTGGGGGAAAACTCACTTTCCCTCACTGATTGTGGCTCTTCACCAACGCCGACTTTACAAAGAAAGCCCCGCGCGGCAGCCTGGAGCTCAGGGGCCCAGCGCGCAGGCGCGGGTGAGGATGATTGACAGGGGCCCAGGGTGTGTGCTGAGCATGCGCGGTGCGGGCCGGGCGCCTGTGGAGCAGGAGAGGGCGGGGCCATGGGGCGCATGCGCGGGGTCAGCCACAACTCAGCGCGGCGGCCAGCGCGCTTTCTGGAGCGCGGTGGCTTGTGGGGATTGCAGCCGCCATTACTGTTGATCCTTTCAACCAGTTAGAGTCCAGACTGCTGTGTTGCCTGCCCGGTGCCAGGGTCCGAGACATCTCTTCCAGGCTGGAGAGGAACTTGCAGTGAGAGGGGGAGGAGCCAGTCGCCACGGCCCAACGACATAGGTAGAACTGGGAAAGAGGTTCTGCTGAGAGAGTATGAGCAGCTAGGGGCTAAATTAAAAAGTAGAACCTCAAGCATAATAATGTCTGCATTCTTACCTGAGCCACGAGCAAATTGGCATAGGGTAAATAAAATTAGAGAGATGAATGCGTGGCTCAAAGACTGGTGTGGGAGAAATGGGTTTCGATTCCTGGGCACTGGCACCAGTACTGGGGAAAATGGGATCTGTATCATTGGGACGGTCTTCGCCTGAACCGTGCTGGGACCAGTGTTCTGGCGAGTCGTATAACTGGGGCGGTAAAGAGGGCTTTAAACTAAATAGTGGGGGCAAGGGATCAAATTTGTTGAGATGTGGTAAATCAAAGAGTGGAGACAAAGCAATAGAGAAAGGTATTAATATGGGAAATGATAAACAGACCGTGACAGGAAGGGATAGAGAGTACAAATCTAAGAGTAAATCAACAGATAAGGCTCAAGGTTACAAAAATAATAAAAGGACAAAACTAAAGGCTCTGCATCTGAATACACGTAGCATTCGAAACAAAACAGATGAACTGATAGCGCAAATAGAAATAAATAAGTAGGACCTGATAGTCATTACAGAAACATGGCTGCAGGATGACATAGATTGGGACCTGAATATTGAAGGGTACATGACATTTAGGAAGGACAGGAAGCTAGGAAAAGGTGGAGGGGTGGCTCTGATAATTAATGATGGTATTAGCACAATAGAGAGGGATGACCCAAGTTCAGGAAACCAGGATGTCAAAGCGGTTTGGGTAGAGATGAGAAATGATAAAGGCAAGAAGTCACTTGTGGGAGTGGTGTACAGGCCCCCTGACAGTAACCACACGGTAGGATGGAGTGTAAAGGAAGAAATAATGAGAGCTTGTCAGAAAGGTATGGCTATAATCATGGGGGGTTTTAATCTACATATAGACTGGAAAAATCAGATGGGCAAAGGTAACCTAGATGAGGAGTTCATAGAATGTTTTCGGGATAGTTTCTTAGAACAGCACGTTCTGGAGCCAACCAGAGAGCAGGCTATACTAGACCTGGTGTTGTGCAATGAGATAGGATTAATTAATGACTTCATAGTGAAGGTGCCCCTAGGTAGCAGCGATCATAATATGATTGAATTTTACATTCAGTTTGAGGGAGAGACGAGTGGGTCCAAGACTAGTATTTTAAACTTAAATAAGGGCAATTATGAGGGCATGAAAGCAGAGCGAGCTAAAGTGAACAGGCAAATTAGGTTAAGGGATAGGTCAATAGAGTTGCAGTGGCAGACATTTAAGGGGATATTTCAGAATACACAGAATAGATACATTCCAACGAGAAAGAAAAATTCCAAAGGGAGGACCCACCATCCGTGGTTAACTGAAAAAGTTAAAGATAGTATCAAACTTAAAGAAAAAGTATATAATTGTGCAAAGATGGCTGGCAGGTCAGAAGATTGGACAGAATATAAAAAACAGCAAAGAATGACTAAAAGATTAATAAGGAGAGAAAAATGAGAGTACCAGAGAAAGCTAGCTAGAAATATAAACACAGATAGTAAGAGTTTCTATAGATACTTAAAAAAGAAAAGAGTTAACAAAGTGAGCGTTGGTCCTATAAAAAGTGAGACTGGGGAATTAATAATGGAAAATAAGGAGATGGCAGTTGAATTGAACAGGTATTTTGCATCGGTCTTCACTGTAGAGGATTCAAGTAACATCCCAGAAATAGCTGTAAATCAGGAAATGGAAGGGAGGGAGGAACTCAAGAAAATTACAATCACCAGGGAAGTGGTACTGAGCAAATTGTTGGAGCTGTGGGCTGACAGGTCCCCGGGTCCTGATGGACTTCTTTGGAACTCTCTTCCTCAGAGGGCGGTGGAAGCAGAGTCTTTGAATATTTTTAAGGCAGAGGTAGATAGATTCTTGATAAGCAAAGGGGTGAAAGGTTATCGGGGGTAGGTGGGAATGTGGAGTAATCAGATCAGCCATGATCTTATTGAATGGCGGAGCAGGCTCGAGGGGCCGAGTGGCCGACTCCTGCTCCTAATTCGTATGTTCGTATGTAACCTGTGCAGCAGCTGGGGCCTGAAAATCAGCTTCACTGCCCCTGGGCTGGGAAAGGGGGACATGAGGCAACATTCTCCCTCTTACCCCTTTCTACACTCCTTTTACAGGGTTTTAGAAGTGGAGCATTTACAGACAGGAAGTTCAGACCAAACATCACGTCAAGAACAGACAGAGTCGCTCGATTCATCAGGACATGAATCAATCGCTCCTCCAATCTGCTGACACACCAGCGAGTTCACACTAATGAGAGACCTTTTAAATGTTCTGAGTGTGGGAAGAGCTTCAAAATCTACAAGTACCTGAAGCGATACTGAGGAGAGCCCGTTCACCGGCCCCGTGTGTGGGAAGGGATTCAGTCAGTCGTCCGCTCCGATGGCACACCAGCAAGATCACACTAGGGAGAGACCTTTAACCCGCTCCGTGTGTGGGAAGGGATTAATTGCACTGTCCATGCTGCTGAGACACCAGCTTGTCCACACCGATGAGAGACACCAGCAAGTTCACACTGGGGAGAGGGCGTTCACCTGCTCCGTGTGTGGGAAGGGATTCACTCGGTCCTCTAACCTGCTGGCACACCAGCGAGTTCACACTGAGGAGAGACCGGTAAAACATTCTAACTGTGGGAAAAGCTTTCAAAGGTCCCAGGAGCTGAAGGGACACCAGCTGGAGGCAGCAGGAAAGAGACCGTTCACCTGCTCTGTGTGTGGGAAGGGATTCACTCAGCCATCAAGCCTGGTGAGACACCAGCGAGTTCACTCCGATGAGAGACCATTTAAATGTTCTGACTGTGGGAAGAGCTTTAAAACCTCTGGGGATCTGAAGGGACACCAGCGAGTTCACACTGGGGAGAGGGCGTTCACCTGCTCTGTGTGTGGGAAGGGATTCACTCAGTCATCCCACCTACGGACACACCAGCGATATCACACTGATGAGAGACCATTTAAATGTTCTGACTGTGGGGAAGGCTTTAAAACCTCTCGGGATCTGAAGGGACACCAGCAAGTTCACACCGATGAGAGACCATTTAAATGTTCTGTCTGTGGGAAGAGCTTTAAAAGCTCCAGGAATCTGAACGAACACCAGCGAGTTCACACTGGGGAGAGACCATTCACCTGCTCCGTGTGTGGGAAGGGATTCACTCAGTCATCCAACCTGCTGACACATCAGCGAGTTCACACTGATGAGAGACTATTTAAATGTTCTGACTGTGGTAAGAGCTTTAAAAGCTCCGGGGAGCTGAAGAGACACCAGCGAGTTCACACCGGGGAGAGGCCATTTACCTGCTCCGTGTGTGGGAAGGGATTCACTCAGTCATCCAACCTGCTGGCACACCAGCGAGTTCACACTGTTCTGTAGCACAGGGCCCTGCAGACAGCTGGGGTGACATGAACGTGGAATGGATGAATGTTTTATAAATTCTTGTACTGCTGTTTAGTCTTTAAGACTGTTGTGCTGAAGATTCTCTTTGCTTGACTGTTCGTGGTGTTACATAGAATGTACAGCACAGAAACAGGCCATTCGGCCCAACTGGTCCATGCCAGTGTTTATGTCCCACACCCACCCTACTTCAATGAACCCTTTCTCCCTCATGTGGCTTCCCCATAAATCCATCTGTGCTGTTCACCTCAACCACTCCTTGTGGTAACGAGTTCCCCATTCTCACCATTCTCTGGGTAAAAAAGGTTCTCCTGAATTCCCTCCTGGATTTATTAGTGACTATTTTAAGTTTGTGGCCTCATAAATATGATGAGATTCTGTTAAGCTGACCAGTATGTTGTTGTACTTTGTCTTTTTCTGATGAATTAAACATTACTGAGCCCTTGTACGCGTGTTATGGGATGACTTTTTTTATTCGTTCATGGGATGTGGGCATCGCTGGCAAGGCCAGCATTTATTGTCTATCCCTAACTGCCCTTGAGCAGGTGGTGGTGAGCCGCCTTCTTGAACCGCTGCAGTCTGTGTGGTGAAGGTACTCCCACAGTGCTTTTAGGGAGTTCCAGGATTTTGACCCAGCGACGATGAATGAATGGCCGATATACTTTCAAGTCAGGATGGTGTTTGACATGGAGGTGGTGGTCATAGAGTTATACAGCACAGAAAGAGGCCCTTCGGCCCATCGTGTCTGCGCGGCCATCAAGCCCTGTCTATTCTAATCCCATTTTCTAGCACTGGGTCCGTAGCCTTGTATGCTATGGTGTTTCAAGTGCTCATCTAAATGCTTCTTGAATGTTGTGAGGGTTCCTGCCTCTACCACCCTTTCAGGCAGTGAGTTCCAGATTCCAACCACCCTCTGGGTGAAAAAGTTTTTCCTCAAATCCCCTCTAAACCTCCTGCCACTTACCTTGAAACGATGTCCCCTGGTTATTGACCCCTCTACTAAGGGGAAAAGTTCCTTTCTATCTACCCTATCTATGCCCCTCAAAATTTTGTACACCTCAATCAGGTTCCCCCTCAGCCTTCTCTGCTCTAAGGAAAACAACCCCAACCTGTCCAGTCTCTCTTCATAGCTGAAGCGCTCCAGCCCAGGTAACATCCTGGTGAATCTCCTCTGCACCCTCTCCAATGCAATCACATCCTTCCTATAGTGTGGCGAGCAGAACTGCACACAGTATTCCAGCTGTGGCCTAACTAACGTTTTGTACAGCTCCATCATAACCTCCCTGCTCTTATATTCTATGCCTCGGCTAATGAAGGCAAGTATCCCATAAGCCTTTTTAACCACCTTTTCTGCCTGTCCTGCTGCCTTCAGGGATATATGTATTCTATCAGGTGTTCCCATGCGCCTGCCGTCCTTGTCCTTCCAGGTAGAAGAGGTTGTCGGTTTGGGAGGCACTGCCGAAGAAGCCTTGGCGAGTTGCTGCTGTACATCTTGTAGATGGTACACACTGCAGCCACGGTGCACCGGTGGTGGAGGGAGTGAATGTTTAAGGTGGTGGATGGGATGCCAATCAAGCGGGCTGCTTTGTCTTGGGTGGTGTTGAGCTTCTTGAGTGTTGTTGGAGCTGCACTCATCCAGGCAAGTGGAGAGTATTCCATCTCACTCCTGACTTGTGCCTTGTAGATGGTGGAAAGGCTTTGGGGAGTCAGGAGGTGAGACACTCGCCGCAGAATACCTAGCCTGTGAGCTGCTCTTGTAACCACAGTATTTATGTGGCTGGTCCAGTTAAGTTTCTGGTCAATGGTGACCCCCAGGATGTTGATGGTGGGGGATTCGGTGATGGGAATGTCGTTGAATGTCAAGGGGCGGTGATTAGATGCTCGCTTGTCGGAGATAGTCATTGCCTGGCCCTTGTGTAGTGTAAATGTTACCTGCCACTTACCAGCCCAAGCCTGAATGTTGTCCAGGTCTTGTTGCATGCGGGCATGGACGGCTTCATTATCTGAGGAGTTGCAAATGGAACTGAATACTGTGCAGTCATCAGCGAACATCCCCACTTCTGACCTTATGTTGGAGGGAAGGTCATTGATGAAGCAGTTGAAGATGGTTGGGCCGAGGACACTGCCCTGAGGAACTCCTGCAGCGATATCCTGGGGCTGTGATGATTGATCTCCAACCACCAAGATCATCTTCCTTTGTGCTCGGTCTGACTCCAGCCAGTGGAGAGTTTCCCCCCGATTCATTAGCATTGAGGTAATAGTGAGAGTAATAGAAATATAGAAACATAGAAGATAGGAGCAGGAGTAGGCCATTCGGCCCCTCGAGCCTGCTCCGCCATTTAATGAGATCATGGCTGATCATCCAAATTCAGTACCCTGTCCCTGCCTTCTCCCCATATCCCTTGATCACTTTAGCCTTAAGAAATATATCTAACTCCTTCTTGAATATATTTAATGAATTGGCCTCCACTGCCTTCTGTAGTAGAGAATTCCACAGGTTCACCACTCTCTCGGTGAAGAAATTCCTCCTCATCTCCGTCCTAAATGGCTTACCCCTAATCCTTAGACTGTGACCCCTGGTTCTGGACTCCCCGGCCATCGGGAACATCCTTCCTGCATCGAGTCTGTCCAGGCCTGACAGAATTTTATAAGTTTCAATGAGATCCCCTCTCATTCTTCCAAACTCCAGCGAGTAGAAGTCCAATCGACCCAATCTCTCCCCATATGTCATTCCTGCCATCCCAGGTATCAGTCTGGTGAATCTTCGCTGCACTCCCTTCATGGCAAGTACATCCTTCCTCAGATAAGGTGACCAAAACTGCACACAATACTCAAGGTGTGGTCTCACCAAGGCCCTGTACAACTGCAGCAAGACATCCTTGTTCCTGTACTCGAACCCTCTCGCTACGAAGGCCAACATACCATTTGCCTTCTTAATTGCCTGCTGCACCTGCATGCTTACTTTCAGCGACTGGTGCACAAGGACGCCCAGGTCTCATTGCACTTCCCCTTCTCCCAATCTATTGCCATTCAGATAATAATCTGCCTTCCTGTTTTTGCCACAAAAGTGGATAACCTCGCATTTATCCACATTACACTGCATCTGCCATGCATCTGCCCAATCACCCAACCTGTCCAAATCATGCTGGAGTTTCTCAGCATCCTCCTCACAGCACACACGCCCACCCAGCTTTGTGTCGTCTGCAAACTTGGAGATATTACATCTAGTTCCCTCGTCTAGATCATTAATATATATTGTGAATAGCTGGGGTCCGAGGACCGATCCCTGCGGTACCCCACTAGTCACTGCCTGCCACTCGGAAAAAGATCCGTTTATTCCCACTCTCCCCATATCCCTTGATCCCTTTAATCCCATGGTAGTTTTCTAAGGGCCAATGAATTTTGTCCTGGATTATTGTCTCTAAGAGTTTCCCCACCACCGACGTTAGGCTGACTGGCCTGTAGTTGCCGGGTTTATCCCTCTCCCCTATTTTAAACAGGGTTGTAACATTTGCAATCCTCCTGTCCTCTGGCACCACCCCCATGTCCAAGGAGGACTGGAAGATTGTGGCCGGAGCCTCCGCAATTTTCACCCCTACTTCCCCCAGTAACCGAGGACAAATCCCATCCGGACCGGTGACTTTTCTACTTTGAGGACTGCCAACCTTTGAAGTCCCTCCTCTTTATCTATTTGTATCCTATCCAGTATCGCTCCGGCCTCCTCCTTTACTGCTACATTGGCAGCATCCTCTTCTCCAGTGAAGACAGATGCAAAGTTCTCATTTAGTCCCTCAGCCCAGCCCTCTGCCTCCACAAGATAATCTCCCTTTAGGTCCCCAATCAGCCCCTCCCTTCCTTTTACTAGTTAAGTCTTTATAAAAGACTTTTGGGTTCCCTTTTATGTTCGCTGCTAATCTGTTCTCAGACTCTCTCTTTGCCCCTCTTATTCCATTGTTTCGATCTCCTCTGTACTTTCTATATTCAGCATGATTCCCCACTGTATTATCAACCTTACATTTGTCATAAACCTCCTCTTTCTCTCTCACTTTAACCTCTATCTTTAGTCATCCAGGGAGCTCGAGCTTTGGATGCCCTTCCTTTCCCCCTCATAGGAATGTGTCTGCTCTGTACCCGAACCAGCTCCTCTTTGAAGGCCTCCCATTGTTCATTTTCTGTTTTGCCTCCCAATTTTTGACTCCAATCCACCTGGGCCAGATCCCTTTTCCTCTCACTGCAGTTAGCCCTCCTCCAGTTAAGTATTTTTTATGCTTGATTGTTCTTTGTCCTTTTCTATAACTATTCTAAACCTGATGATATTATGATCACTGTTCCCCCAAATAATCTCCCACTGAAACACGCTCCACTCGCCCCATTTCATTCCCCAGAACTAGATCCAGCTCTGCTTCCTTCCTCATTGGGCTAGAAACACACTGATCCAGAAAGTTCTCTTGTACACATTTCAGGGATCCCTCCCCAGTTTGCCCTTTACACTGTTACTATCTATATTCGCATAATTGAAGTCCCCCATTATCACTACTCTGTAATTCTTGCATCTTTCTGTAATTTGCCTGCAAATCTGCTCCTCTATCTCCTGTAAGGGGTTTTCTCTCCGAGATCGCAGAGGTCTCTCTCTCTCTCTCCCTTGCACAGTAAAACCTTGAGTGGTTCGACCCACTCGCCCCTTAGGTTCTAGACACTGGACTTAGGTGCAGGAACTACAATGCAGAGAATACTCTATAGACCAAGTTTAATGAAACAAAATGAAATTTTATTGCACAAGGAAAAACAAATCAAATGCAAGCAAATAAGAGGGTACATGGGAGGGAAAAACAAATCATAACAATACAGTACTAGCTAAAATAGATACAGGCATATTATACCTTACAACAGTCATCATGAAATGGGGAAACACACAGAACATCGAGGGACAACAACTCATGTTAATTATACCCAAAATGACCACCCCCTTTAACCTATCTAGATCCAATTATGAAGGGCCAGAAACATGCTCACCAATCCAACTAGGAATTGCAAGGTTTTGAAAACAGGTCTGCATTTTGATCCTTTCAGGCGTCCTGTCTCCACGTGGTCGTTGGGCTGTGGGAGCAGCGGGCTGCTCAGGCTGATGGTTCCTCTACTTCAGCAAGACGAGCGGACCCTCATCTTGTTCACAGCTCGTTTTTCTCTGTGCTCCAGCCCACGATGTGGTGGGGCGTTTCGTCCTCTCTTCTTCTCCTTGACTTTCTCCTCGTTTTGCTGCGGCCCCGGGGTTTTTGGTCGATGATCTCCCGACGAATACCCCGGAGGCCGAACGCAAACTTGAACAACCTTCTCGACTCGGGAATGGCCGAGGCGTTCCCGCTACCGACTTCTGTCTCTGGCTACGAGGTTTTAGTGTGCTCGTCTTCCAGAAGCATCTACAAGCTTCCTCCTAGATTTTCGATGGATCCCCAATGTCATCGGCTATCTGGGCGCTCAATTCTTCAACCAGCAGCCCTGTCTTTTCCCGAGATCCCCAATTATACTTCTCAATCGAGGCCTTATCTCCCGCTTAATCAAGGTTAGTCTTTGTTTAACTTTTGGCGGGCTTATAGCACAGCGGGGTAGTTATTATATTTAACCTGCTTTTGGGATGGCCTGTGATGGCCATCTCTGGTCTAGAATGACCTGGTAATGTTTTAATGTTTTCTTGATGTCTTTAACGGGTCCTTGATGCGTTCTTTATGAATATGGAACTGTCCCCCTTTGTCTGGGTAAACATTTAGATGGCCTTTATCTACAGGCCGATCTGACTGGATCTGCATCCAATCTTTATGTATGTGTTAAAGTCTGGTTTCGTTTTCTCAGAAACGGCTTCCAGAACTTACTGTGGGTTGAATCCACAAAGGCTGTCTGGGGACTGCAGGAACCATTTTAAAGTGTCCCAATAAGTCGGTCACGGGGTCTGGTGGCCATTTTATGTGTCCCTTTTCTGAGCTTCTTTTAAAACAGTCTTTTAAAATCAAGGCCTCTTCTGCCAGAGGACCCTTATAGTACAATATTAATTTTGCAAATTCTACACTCCTCCCCACTATTTGGTGGCCTGTAGTAAACACCCAGCAGTGTAATCGCTCCTCTATCTCCTCCCCACTATTTGGTGGCCTACAGTAAACACCCAGCAGTGTAATAGCTCCTCTATCTCCTCCCCACTATTTGGTGGCCTGGAGTAAACACCCAGCAGTGTAATCACTCCTCTCTCTCCTTCCCACTATTTGGTGGCCTGTAGTAAACACCCAGCAGTGTAATAGCTCCTCTATCTCCTCCCCACTATTTGGTGGCCTGTAGTAAACACCCAGCAGTGTAATCGCTCCTCTATCTCCTCCCCACTATTTGGTGGCCTGTAGTAAACACCCAGCAGTGTAATCACTCCTCTCTCTCCTTCCCACTATTTGGTGGCCTGTAGTAAACACCCAGCAGTGTAATAGCTCCTCTATCTCCTCCCCACTATTTGGTGGCCTGTAGTAAACACCCAGCAGTGTAATCGCTCCTCTATCTCCTCCCCACTATTTGGTGGCCTGTAGTAAACACCCAGCAGTGTAATCACTCCTCTCTCTCCTTCCCACTATTTGGTGGCCTGTAGTAAACACCCAGCAGTGTAATAGCTCCTCTATCTCCTCCCCACTATTTGGTGGCCTGTAGTAAACACCCAGCAGTGTAATCGCTCCTCTATTGTTCCTGAATTCAAACCAACCTTTGCTCCCTCGACTACATCACCCTCTCCAGCGCTGTAATAGTTTAGTTGATCAATACTGCCACCCCTTCTCTTTTTCCTTCCCTATCTTTCCTGAATACCTTGTAGCCAGGAATATTAAGACCCCAATCCTCCCTTTCTTTGAGTCTGGTCTCTGTTATTGCCCCTATATCAGAGTCCCCTGTGGCACCTTGTGCCTGCAGCTCACCAACCTTATTTACCAGGCTATGTGCATTTACACACATGCACTCCAAACCCATCTTAGTCTGCCTCGCTTTTGCCCCGTCTGATTCCTCCTATTTCTGAACTTTTCTTTACTCTGGTGCTATTTCTCTCTCTTATATATTATTATATCTATGACAGCTAGTTCTGGTCCCCCCCGACAAGTGGAAACATTTTCTCCACGTCTATCCTATCAAACCCTTTCATACTCTTGATGACCTCTATCTGGTCACCCCTCAGCCTTCTCTTTTCCAGAGAAATGAGCCCCCAGCCTGTTCAGCCTTTCCTGATCGGTATATCCTCCCAGTTCTGGTGTCATTCTTGTGAATCTTTTTTGCACGTACCACTGATGTCAGACTAACTGGCCCAGGGGTCCTTGTTTTCTCTCGCCCTCCTTTCTTGAATGGCGGGATTCCATTTGCCACCTTCCAATCCCCGGGCACCGTTCTAGAATCTAAGGAATTCTGGAAGATCAAAACCAAGACTCGAGGTGTTGTTGGTAAACTCCTGGAGTCTGTAATATGGGATAAAGTTAATTACAAACTCACAGAACAAGGAGAATCACTGTCTCTTGAACCAGCACAAATCCCTGTGTGGAGGAGAGGGGGAGATACAGTCTGTCCCAGGAACTGTCGCACAACAGAATGAGAGACCCTGTCCCTGTGATTCCTGAATTTAAAAGTCTGTATTGCAATCTGAGCCCGTGTGTTGTGAGCCAAAGAGCCTTGTGTCCAATGAGGGGAATAAAGGCCCACAGCCTCCCCTGGCCCCGGGCCCTGAACAAGGGACTGGAGAAACTCGCTGCCCTGCGGATCAGACAATCAGCCGGCACAAGTCCCGCCCCTCAGGCTCCCCAATTGGTTGGAGGACCCGCCGCCAGCTCGCTCCTCCAGCCCCGCCCCGCTCACTCCCTATTGGTCGGAAGCTCCCATCAATCAGGCCCTGGGCCCAGGTCACGTGTCCCTCGCCGACTTTACAAAGAAAGCCCCGCGCAGTCGCCGGGCGGAGCTGCTGGTCAGCGGGAGCGGGGTCGGGAGATGAATAAACTGCGGGTAGGCCGCGCCACAGGGTTTATAAAGTTGGAAAACGGCCTCAGGCCCGAATGAGATCCAGCGGCCCGGTCCATGTTCCACCGGACGGCAGCTGTGAGGCTATTTCTCAGTGACAGGCCCGGGTTACGCGCCGCCATCTTGGTGGAGGAAAGACAGTGGAGAGGAACCAGTGGACATAGTGTATTTAGACTTCCAAAAGGTATTTGACAAGGTGCCACACAAAAGATTATTGCTTAAGATAAAAAATCACGGGATTGGGGGTAATATTCTGGCATGGATAGAGGATTGGCTATCTAACAGAAGGCAGAGAGTTGGGATAAATGGTTCATTCTCAGACTGGCAATCAGTAACTAGTGGTGTTCCGCAGGGGTCAGTGCTGGGTCCCCAACTCTTTACAATCTATATTAACGATTTGGAGGAGGGGACCGAGTGTAACATATCAAAGTTTGCAGATGATACTAAGATGGGAGGGAAAGTAGTGAGTGAGGAGGACATAAAAAACCTGCAAGGGGACATAGACAGGCTAAGTAAGTGGGCAGAGATTTGGCAGATGGAATACAATACTGGAAAGTGTGAGGTTATGCACTTTGGCAGGAAAAATCGTAGAGCAAGTTATTATCTTAATGGCAAGAAACTGGAAAGTACTGAAGTACAAAGGGATCTGGGGGTCCTGGTGCACGAAACTCAAAAGGTTAGTATGCAGGTGCAGCAAGTGATTAAGAAGGCCAATGGAATGTTGGCTTTCATTGCTAGGGGGATAGAATATAAAAATAGGGAGGTATTGCTTCAGTTGTACAAGGTATTGGTGAGACTGCACCTGGAATACTGCATACAGTTTTGGTGTCCATACTTAAGAAAAGACATACTTGTTCTCGAGTCAGTACAAAGAAGGTTCACTCGGTTAATCCCGGGGATGAGGGGATGGACATATGAGGAGAGGTTGAGTAGATTGGGACTCTACTCATTGGAGTTCAGAAGAATGAGAGGCGATCTTATTGAAACATATAAGATTGTGAAGGGGTTGGATCGGGTGGATGCGGGGAGGATGTTCCCGATGATGGGTGAAACTAGAACTGGGGGGCATAGTCTTAGAATAAGGGGCTGCTCTTTCAAAACTGAGATGAGGAGGAACTACTTCACTCAGAGGGTGGTAGGTCCATGGAATATGCTGCCCCAAAAAGCTGTAGAAGCTACATCATTACATAAATTTAAAACAGAAATAGACAGTTTCCTAGAAGTAAAGGGAATTAAGGGTTACGGGGAGCGGGCAGGAATTTGGACATGAGTCTAGGTTCGGATCGGTCATGGCCCTGTGGGTAGCGGAGCGGGCCCAGGGGCCATGTAGCCTGATCCTGCTCCTATTTCATGTGTCTAATTCTGTTAGATGCAGGAGATGGTTCTGTGATAGTGGATTGGCGGTCAGGATCAGATCAGCCATGATCTTATTGAATGGTGGAGCAGGCTCGAGGGGCCGATTGGCCTACTCCTGCTCCTATATCTTATGTTCTTATGTAGACCAGTTCCACCTGCAGCATGGTGCATGCATGGCCATCTTTGTACAGGAACATGGTGTGGGCAGGGCTTCTGGGTCCCCGTGACCAGGAGAGACAATCATTCACTCATTGATTTTATTCTCACTCTGCACACAGCGGGTGTAGAACTGAACCCAACCAGAGTAGAGGGAGGAGGAAAACTGGGAGTGGAGGAAAGAAATGTTGGAGATGGTGCGATGGGTTTGGATTTCAGCACAGGGAGGAGGGAGAGTGTGTGGGACAGGGATTTACAGCTTTGGGGGAACAAGAGAGGAAAGAATGTTCCACAGAAACTAGAATTGTCTGTTTTAAATTTCTATCCTGTATTTACAGTGATGACTTTTGTAAACTCCTTTTACAGGGTGTGAGAAGGGTAGGAATTACAGATGGGAAACTCAAACCAAACATCACATCAAGATCTGACAGAGTCACTCCATTCATCAGGACCTGAATATCATTGACCTTTGAATACGGAAGGACAAATGTTTGTCTGTTCTGTCTGTGGGAAAAGATTTCAAACATCCGTGTGACTGGAAAACACACACCTGAGTGAATGTTCCAGTGCACTGACTGTGGAAAGAGGTTTAACCAGTTACACAGCCTGAAAAAACATCGCACCATTTACAGCGGGGAGAAACCGTACACGTGTTCTGTGTGTGGACGAGGCTTCAACTGATCGTCCAACCTGGAGAAACGCAAGGACACCCACACCACGGAGAAATTGTGGAAATGTGGGGACTGTGGGAAGGGATACAATTGCCCATCCCAGCTGGAATCTCATCGACGCAGTCACACCAGGGAGAGGCCGTTCACCTGCTCCGTGTGTGGGAAGGGATTTGCAGAGTCATCCAAGCTCCAGATACACCAGCGAGTTCACACTGGGGAGAGGCCGTTCACCTGCTCCGTGTGTGGGAAGGGATTCACTGGTTCATCCACCCTGCTGAGACACCAGCTTGCTCACACTGACGAGAGACCCTTTAAATGTTCTGACTGTGGGAAAAGCTTTAAACGCTCCCGGGAGCTGAATGGACACCAACGATTTCACACTGGGGAGAGACTGTTCACCTGCACTGTGTGTGGGAAGGGATTCACTCGGTCCTCCAACCTGCTGGCACACCAGCTTGTTCACACTGACGAGAGATCCGTGAAATGTTCTGACTGTGGGAAGAGCTTTAAAAGCTTGAAGAGTTTAAGAGACACCAGCGTCTTCACACTGATCATAGAATCTAACAGCACAGAAGGAGGTGATTCAGCCCATCGTGTCTGTGCCGGCTCTTTGAAAGAGCTGTCCAATTTAGTCCCACACCCCAGCTTTATCCCCAGAATTCTGCTAATTAGTCCTCTTCAACTATACGTCCAATTACCGTTTGAAAGTTCCTGTGGAACCTGATTCCAACATCCTTTCAGATGGTGCGTTCCAGATCTTAACAACCCTCTGTGTGAAAACAATTCTCCTCATTTCCCTCCAGTTCTTTTAGCAACTATTTTAAATCTGTGACCTTTGGTTACCGACCCACTTGCCAGAGTGAACAATTTGTTCTTACTTACTCGATCAAAACCCCTCATCATTTTGAACACCTCTATTTGGTCTCCTCTTAACCGTCTCTGCTCTAAGGAGAACAATCTCAGCTTCTCCAGTCTCTCCACATAACTGAAGTCCCTCATCTATGGTACCATCCCGGTCAACCTCCTCTGTCCAAGGCCTTGACATCCTTCCTAAAGTGTGGTGCCCAGAACTGTACACAATATTCCAGCTGAGGCCAAAACCATGCAGCTGTACAAAACCCTGGTTAGACCACGCCTGGAGCACTGTGAGCAGTTCTGGGCATCACAGCCTAGGAAGGATATATTTGCCTTGGAGGGAGTGCAGCGTAGGTTTACCAGAATGATACCCGATGCCAATGGTTAAGTTACGAAGAGAGATTATACAAATTAGAGTTGTAGTCCCTAGAATTTAGAATGTTAAGGTGTGATCTGATCGAAGTTTTCAGGATATTAAGGGGAACGGATAGGGTAGATAGAGAGAAACTATTTCTGCTGGTTGGGGATTCTAGGACTAGGGGGCATAGTCTAAAGATTAGAGCCAGACCTTTCAGGAATGAAATTAGGAAACACTTCTACACACAAAGGGTGGTAGAAGTTTGGAACTCTCTTCTGCAAATGGCAATTGATGTTAGATCAACTGTTAATTTTAAATCTGAGATTGATAGGTTTTTGTTACCCAAAGGTATTAAGGGATATGGGCCAAAGGCGGATGTATGGAGTTAGATCGCAGATCAGCCATGATCTCATTGAATGGTGGAACAGGCTTGAGGGGCTGAATGGCCTCCTCCTGTCCTATGTTCCTCACTAGTGATTTGTAAAGGTTTAGTGTAACTTCCTTGTTTTTGTTTTCAATGGCCCTATTTACAAAGCCAAGTATCCCATACACTTTCTGAACTGCCTCACCAACTTGCCGCGGCACTTTCTAAGATTTGTGAATATGGACCCCCAGGTCCCTCTGCTCTTGCGCCCCCTCAAAATAGTCCCATTTAGATTATACGGCCTCTCCCTGTTGTTTCTCCCAAAGTGCATCACTTCACACTTATCCTCATTTAATTTCATCTGCCTTGTGTCTGCTCATTTCACAGTCTGTCTCTGTCCTCCTGAAGTCTGCTACTACTATGCTCACTATTTACTACGTTGCCAAGTTTTGTATCATCTGTAAATTTCAAACTTGTACACCTATACCCAAGTCCAGGTCAGTTATATATACAAGAAAAGCAATGGTCCTAATCCCGACCCCTGGGGGAACCCACTGCATACTTCCCTCCAGTCAGAAAAACATCCCTCAGCACTGCTGACTGTCTCCTATCCCTCGGCCAATTATATACCCAAATTACCATCAGCCCTTTAATACCACGTGCTTCTACTCTCTGAAAAATTCTCTTATGTGGTACTTTATCAAATGCCTTTTGAAAGTCCATATATACATCTACTGCACTACCTTCATCAACCCTCTGTTACTTCATCAAAAAACTCAATCAGGTTAGTCAGACACGATTTACCTTTAACAAATCCATACTGGCTGTCCTTTATTAACCCATGCTTCTCCAAGTGAGAATTAATTTTGTCCTTGACAATGATCTCTAGTCGTTCACCCACCACTGACATTAAACTTTTTTTTTTATTATTCATTGATGGGATGTGGGCGTCACTGGCTAGGCCTGCATTTAGTGCCCATCCCTAATTGCCCTTGAGAAGATGGTGGTGAGCCGCCTTCTGGAACCGCTGCAGTCCATATGGTGTAGGTACACCCACAATGCTGTTAGGAAGGGAGTTCCAGGATTTTGGCCCAGCGACAGTGAAGGAACGGCGATACAGGTCCAAGTCAGGATGGTGTGTGGCTTGGAGGGGAACTTGTAGGTGGTGATGTTCCCATGCGTCTGCTGCCCTTGTCCTTCTAAGTGGTAGAGGTCGCGAGTTTGGAAGGTGCTGTTGAAGGAGCTTTGGCGAGTTGCTGCAGTGCATCTTGTAGATGGTACACACTGCAGCCACAGTGCGCCGCTGGTGGAGGGAGTGAATGTTGAAGGTGGTGGATGGAGTGCCAATCAAGCGGGCTGCTTTATCCTGAATGGTGTTGGGTTTCTTGAGTGTTGTTGGAGCTGCACTCATCCAGGCAAGTGGAGAGTATTCCATCACACTCCTGACTTGTGCCTCGTAGATGGTGGAAAGGCTTTGGGGAGTCAGGAAGTGAGACACTCGCCGCAGAATTCCCAGCCTCTGGCCTGCTCTTGTAGCCACAGTATTTATATGGCTGGTCCAGTTCAGTTTCTGATCAATGGTAACCCCCAGGATGTTGATAGTGGGGGATTCAGCGATGGTAATGCCATTGAATGTCAAGGGGAGATGGTTAGAGTCTCGCTTGTTGGAGATGGTCATTGCCTGGCACTTGTGTGGTGCGAATGTTACTTGCCACTTGTCAGCCCAAGTCTGAATGTTGTCCAGGTCTTGCTGCATATGGACACGGACTGCGTCAGTATCTGACGAGTCTTGAATGGTGCTGAACAGTGTGCAATCATCAGCGAACATCCCCACTTCTGACCTTATGATGGAGGGAAGATCATTGATGAAACAGCTGAAGATGGTTGGGCCTAGGACACTGCCCTGAGGAACTCCTGCAGTGATGTCATGTGATTGAGATGAATGACCTCCAGCAACCACAGCCAACTTCCTTTGTGCTAGGTATGATTCCAACCAATGGAGAGTTTTTCCCTTGATTCCCATTGACTTCAGTTTTGCTAGGGCTCCTTGCTGCCACACTCGATCAAATGCTGCCTTGATGTCAAGGGCAGTCACTCTCACCTCACCTCTTGAGTTCAGCTCTTTTGTCCATGTTTGGACCAAGGCTGTAATGAGGTCAGGAGCTGAGTGGCCCTGGCGGAACCCAAACTGGGCATCAGTTAGCAGGTTATTGCTGAGTAAGTGCCGCTTGATGGCACTGTCGACAACACCTTCCATCACTTTGCTGATGATTGAGAATAGACTGATGGGACGGTAATTGGCCGGGTCGGATTTGTCCTGCTTTTTGTAGACAGGACATACTTGGGCAATTTTCCACATTGCTGGGTAGATGCCAGTGTTGTAGCTGTACTGGAACAGCTTGGCTAGCGGCGCAGCTCGTTCTGGAGCACAAGTCTTCAGTACTATTGCCAGAATGTTGTCAGGGCCCATAGCCTTTGCAGTATCCAGTGTCTTCAGCCGTTTCTTGATATCACGTGGAGTGAATTGAATGGGCTGAAGACTGGCATCTGTGATGCTGGGGACCTCAGGAGGAGGCCGAGATGGATCATCCACTCGGCACTTCTGGCTGAAGATAGTTGCAAATGCTTCAGCCTTGTCTTTTGCACTCACGTGCTGGGCTCCACCATCATTGAGGATGGGGATATTTTTGGAGCCTCCTCCTCCTGTTAACTGTTTAATTGTCCACCACCACTCACGACTGGATGTAGCAGACTGCAGAGCTTTGATTTGATCCGATGGTTGTGAGATCGCTTAGCTCTGTCTATCGCATGTTGCTTCCGTTGTTTGGCATGCAAGTAGTCCTGTGTTGTCGCCTCACCAGGTTGACACCTCATTTTTCGGTATGCCTGGTGCTGTTCCCGGCATGCTCTCCTGCACTCTTCATTAAACCAGGGTTGATCACCCGGCTTGATGGTAATGGTAGAGTGAGGGATATGCCGGACCATGAGGTTACAGATTGTGGTTGAATACAATTCTGCTGCTGCTGATGGCCCACAGCGCCTCATGAATGTCCAGTTTGAGTTGCCAGATCTGTTCGAAATCTGTCCCATTTAGCACGGTGGTAGTATGCCGCTGCGGAGTGTCTGATTAAAGTTAACGGGTCCTTGACGGCGCCCCTTTGCTTCGGGAGGGGGTGCGTCAGGGATGCCCCATGTCCGGTCAGTTATACGCCGTCTGCGTGGAGCCTTTCCTGTGCCTCTTGTGGAAGAGGTTGACGGGACTGGCTCTTCAAGGGCCGGGTGTGGAGTTCGTCCTCTCGGCTTACGCCGATGACGTGTTCCTCATGGTCACGGACCCCGTCGACTTGCGGAGGGGGTGCGACAATGCCAGCAGATTTACTCGGACGCATCCTCCTCCAGGATCAACTGGGAGAAATGCTCCGGGCTCCAGGTGGGTCAGTGGTGGGTGGACTCGCTGCCGGAAGAGTTCAGGCCCTTCGCCTGGAGCACCATGCACCTCCTCTACTTGGGAGTCTACCTTAGCCCCGCCATGGACACCTGGCTGGCAATCTGGCAATAGCTGTAGGCCAAAGTCACTGCTCGCCTAGGACGCTAGACAGGACTGCTCCGAGTGTTGTCCTACAGGGGTCGAGCGCTGGTCATAAACCAGCTAGTGGCCGCCATGTTGTGGTACCGGTTGGTCACTTTGATCCCGCCCCCTGCGTTTGTCACCAAGATGCAGAAGAAGCTCATCGACTTCTTCTGGGACAAAGGGAAGCACTGGGTCTCTGCCGCGGTTCTGAATCTCCTGCTTAGGGAGGGCGGTCAGGCGCTGGTGTGCCTTCGCACCCAGGCTGTGACTTTCCGTCTTCGGACCCTGCAGAGATACCTGTACGTCGAGAATCCTCCCAGATGGTGTGCGCTGGCGACGTATTACTTCTGCCAGCTGCATGGCCTCAACTACGACACGCAGCTCCTGTTTGTGGAATTGGGCCATACGCGTGCCTACCTGCAGGAGCTGCCTGTCTTCTACCAGGAACTGCTGTGGGTCTGGAACAGCGTTGCCTCCAGGTGGAGTTCTCCCCCGTCAGGAGTGGTGGTCGTCCTTCGGAAGCCGCTGCTCAGGAATCTGCACCTCCAGGACCGCCGGATCGGGCGGCTGGCGGAGGGCGGGGCTGTGCCTGGCAAGGTGACTAGAGTCGGGGACCTGCTCGATGGTGGAGGAGCGGGCTGGATGGCGCCAGAGGAGCTGGTGCAGCGCCTGTCTTAGGCCAATGTCCGGCTCACGGCCAAAGCCATCGAGACGCTGAAAGCAGCACTGGGCCCCGACTCCACTAAGTGTATCGAGGAGGCTCAAGCACGTGGGGCAATCCCGCCCAAACTGACCCCCTTTCGGATGGAATTCCTTATCGGCGTGCGGCCCTTAAACCCCTCTCGGAACCGACGCCTCACAACTTGAGCCGTCTCGGGGAAATGCCCTCCATGCCTTTTAGTTCTGCATGAAGGGGTTTCCTGTACGGGCTGCTCCTGCACACTCTCCACTTTGTCATCTTCGTCTGCTGTCCGTACACGCCTTGGCATGCCATCTTGCCATCTGGCAGAGGCGGAGGTCCCCAATGGAGGGCTCTCTATGCAGGAGTCTTCCCTTTATCTATTGGGGACTTGGCCTGGAGGGTGTTGCATGGAGCAGTCCCGTGCAATAAGATTTTAAGTTGGTTCACGGACTCCCAGGCCGCCTGCCTTTTCTGCGGCCTGGAGGAGTCCGTGTTCCACGTTTATACCAAATGTGAGAGGTTGCAGCCCCTCTTTCACTATTTGAAGGGGCGGCTCCTCGATTTTTGGCTGCACTTCAGTCCCACGCTCCTGATCTTTGGTCACCCGGTGCGGAGGGGAGCGGGCAGGGCGGAGGACCTCCTCATAGGACTGGGCCTGGTGAAAGTGGCCATAAACAGGTCCAGGCAGCGGGCGGTCGAGGGGGTCCTTCGGCCCGATTGCCTGCCTCTCTTCCGCGGCCATGTTCACGCCCGGGTGGCCCTGGAGATGGAGCACGCGGTGTCTGCCGGCACACTTGAGGCCTTCCAAGACCGGCGGGCACCGCGGGGACTGGAGTGCATTGTCACCCTGGCTGGGGTGAATTTAATTTAATAAGTTTTAAAAATTAATTTAAGTTTTTAAGTTTCTTTACAGTCCACTTGTTCGGCCGGGAGAGCGGGAGACTCCGCTCGGCGATGCAGAGAGCCCTGCAGATGGAGAAGAATGTCAACCAGAGTCTGCTGGATCTGCACAAACTCTCCACTGAGAGCGCCGACCCTCATCTGTGTGAATTCCTGGAGACCCGCTATCCGGATGAACAAGTGAAGACGACCAAGAAGCTTGTAGAGACTGGGACCCCTGCCTTGCAGGCATGAGGGCTTGTGACTTTGTACAAAGAGCTGAGACCTGAGCTCTGTAAATGTCATTCACTGTAAATAAAATGTTCAATCTTACATTAAAACAAGAATATTTAAAGACAAATTTCCTCCAGTTTCACAGACAGCCTTTGTCACTGCAATAATTTCTTAAATGTTTAATCATTAAATCAAAAGCATCAAAAAGGAAGAGAGTAGCAAAAGTAAAGAAAGACTTGCATTTCTATAGCGCCATTCACGACCACTGGACATCTCAAAGCGCTTTACTTTTTGAAGTGTAGTCACTGTTGTAATGTGGGAAGTGCAGCAGCGAATTTTCACTCAGCAAGCTCTCACAAACAGCAATGTGATAATGACCAGATAATCGGTTTTGTTATGTTGGTTGAGGGATAAATATTGGCCCCAGGACAATGGGGATAACTCCCCTGCTCTTCTTCAAAATACTGCCATGGGATCTTTTACATCCACCCGAGAGAGCAGACGGGGCCTCGGTTTAACGTCTCATCTGAAAGACGGCCCCTCCGACAGTGCCGCACTCCCTCAGCACTGCACTTGAACCCACCACCCTTTGACCCAGAGGCGAGTGAGCTGCCCACTGAGCCACAGCTGACAACGTTGGTCCCTTAGAGGTAGAGACAGGAGAAATTATTATGGGGAATAAGGAAATGGCAGAAACGATAAAACAAATATTTTGTATCTCTTCACAGTAGAGGACACAAAAGCAAACCAAAGATGGTGGGGAACCGAGGGTTTAATGAGGGTGAGGAACTTAATGTAAAGTATTAGAGAAACTAATGGGACTAAAAGCTGTCAAATCCCCTGGACCCGACGGCCTACATCCTAGGGTTCTAAAAGAGGTGGCTGAAGAGATAGTGGATGCATTGGTTTTGATCTTCCAAAATTCCCGAGATTCTAGAACGGTCCCAGCGGATTGGAAGGTCGCAAATGTAACACCACTATTCAAGAAAGGAGGGAGAGAAAAAACAGGGAATGACAGGCCAGTTAGCCTGACATCAGTCGTTGGGAAAATGCTGGAATCCATTGTTATGGAAGTTGTATCAGGGCACTTAGAAAATCATAACATGGGTAGGCAGAGTCAACATGGTTTTATGGAAGGGAAATGGTGTTTGACAAATTTATTAGAGTTATTTGAGGATGTAACTAGCAGGGTAGATAAAGGGGAACCAGTGGATGTAGTATATTTGGATTTCCAAAAGGCATTCGACAAGGTGCCACATAAAAGATTATTACACAAGATTAGGGCTCACGGGGTTGGAGGTAATATAGTAGCATGGATAGAGGATTGGTTAACAGGCAGAAAACAAAGAGTCGGGATAAACGGACCTTTTTCAGGTTGGCAGGCTGTAACTAGTGAGGTGCCGCAAGGATCAGTGTTGGGGCCTCAGCTATTTACTGTTAAGTCTGTGTGTTCTAGTTATTGTTAATAAGAATCACTGCACACAGACCACAAGAGTAAATTCAACAGGTCTTTACTAGTCGGAGGTCAGGCTGAACTGCCCAATAAATCATTACACAGCACTTATATACCGGTGTGGTCACCACCGGTATTACAGTATACAGCAGCCAAGATAAAGTAGTGCATCTCTTAAAATAGTTCTCTTAAAGGTGGAACGGTTACATACACCACAATCCTCCCTTTTTAGCTTAACAGTATATATTCCCCATTAAACATAACATAATAACATATATACACAACTTCATGTAAAAACAGTTCACAGATTCAGTCTCTGAGGAGGCCTCCTGATCCGAGACGGATAACGCCTTTCAGGGGTCTCTGGTTCTTGTTGCTGGGGTGACTCATCTAGTTGATCCCCTATGGATAGGACATCATCATCAGGTATATTCACTTCTGAGGTAGATGCTTCAGGTTCACTAACTTCCTCCATGGTTGTCTCTGTCGTAACCATGGGCTCGACCCTTGTTCTCGATCCCACCAGTTGGTCAGCATGACATCGCATTACATTTTCACCAACATATACCGTGTACATCAGGGGTCCTTGTCTGGCCCGAATTGTTCCAGATTGCCATTTCTCGTTTTTATAGTCCCTGTTGGAACACCTCTTTAACCTCATCCAATATTCTGGACAATCGTTCAGGTTTGACATCTTTTTTTCCGGAATCTACCGTTATTGCTTTTAGGGAGTGCCAGTCCATATTTATTTTCCTGATCCACTCCCGTCCCAGAAGTGGTGGACCTCCCTCAGGTAATACATATAAGTCCATTCCTTGGTGTTCTTTGCCCTTGTGTACCACCTTGACTTTTATCTTTCCGATGGGGTATACTCTTTGCCCCGTGTATGTCTGCAATACTATCTCCGTATCCCGTAGGGGAATATGTGTGAATAACCTTTTGTAATCTTGCTTATTCATGACCGTCAACGCCGATCCGGTGTCCAATTCCATCTTCACTTGGACTCCTGCTATCTGAAGTGTGACCCAGATAGTTTGTAGGTCAGCTTCCTTACTCACATTGTGAATTCTCAGACTACCCAGTTCCTTGCTGTTGGAGTCTGAATCCGAATTCTGTTCATCCGAACTCTTCTCAGCCACCTTATGTACCTTTCTGCACTTTTCCTGCGGTGACTTTTTGTTGCTGGTCTTCTTTCCTGACCGGCATACTTTAGCTATGTGACCAAGCTTGCCACATTTTCTACATTCCTGATTTTTAAACCAGCATTGGTTCTGATCGTGTGTTGTCTTTCCACAACGATAACATTTCGCTGTACCCAAAGCCATTTGATCTACGCTGAGTACCGCTGCCTTCAGCTGCATTTCCGCAGTGCCTCTCACTGCGGCTTCGTGCGATGCTGCAATAGTGACAGCCTTATCAAGTGTAAGATCATTCTCTTCAAGCAGCCGCTTTTGTGTTCCTTCTTTCGACAATCCACACACGAATTTGTCTCTCAGTGCCTCTGTCAGTCTTTCCCCAAACTGACAGTATTTCGCTAGCTTACGCAGTTCAATTAAATACTCCGCGTTGCTTTCTTCTTTCAGTTGCGTTCTCGCATAAAATTTAAATCGTTCCGCTAACATCAGCGGTGTGGGGTTCAAATGATTTCTCAGGACAGCAACAATATTAGCGAAAGCCTGATCCGTCGGTTTAGCTGGTGATAGAAGATGCTTCAATAGCCCGTATGTCTTCGCACCCATTGAGTTTAGTAAGGTTAGTGCTTTATCTTCATCTGATATTTTATTTGCCTTACAATAAATCTCTATGCGTTCTACATACGTGGCCCAATCTTCAACATCGGGATCGAAATCATTGATATTACCACGCTTAGGCATCCTCGCAATCTTCTTGAGAAACAAAAAGAATTTTTTTTTTTTTTTTCAAAATGGCGATTTCCTGCGCTTGTCTTCTTCCCCCGCCTACGAAAATGGCGGCTTCCCGCATTTGCCTTTCTCCCCCGCTGGCTGTAATGGCGATTGCCGTATTGCTGCGTTCGCCCTCCCCAGCGGTTCTCAAATCGTGCCTCCCAGCCCCTCTTGCAGTCCGGTCCTTTCCCCCGGCTGCGGCTGAGCTCTCCGCGTTTTTTTTAAAAAATTTTATCCCGCGCCTCGCGGCCTCGGTAGCTGCCCGGCCTTTTTCCCCGGTCGCGGTCGAGCTCTCTCTCGACGCTGTTGCGTCTCCCAGCCCGCTTGCAGCCCGGTCTTTTACACCGGCTGCGTTTGCATTCACCGCGGCTCCCGTGCCTTACGCTGCCCCAGTCTCAGCGCCTCTGGCCCCGACTTCTGTCCGGCTCTTTTCCCTGGCCGTGGTCGAGTTCTCCGCCCTTATATCCTCCGTTTTTCCCTCCCCTACTTCACAGCCAACATGGCCGACTTGCTGCTCGTCGCTGATCGGCTTACCCACCACCGTGATAGAAGGGATGATCACTGCCTGTTGCTGATAGAAGGCTTCGTGTCAGGATTCTTCCTTGCTCTTCAGACCCGAGTCTTTTCTCAGCAGGATGATGAGGGCGGATGCCTCTTCTCGACGCCCGTTAAACTGCCTTGGATATATCTCTGCCGCAGGGTAAGATCGTCATCGTCGCCACTGTTAAGTCTGTGTGTTCTAGTTATTGTTAATAAGAATCACTGCACACAGACCACAAGAGTAAATTCAACAGGTCTTTACTAGTCGGAGGTCAGGCTGAACTGCCCAATAAATCATTACACTGCACTTATATACCGGTGTGGTCACCACCGGTATTACAGTATACAGCAGCCAAGATAAAGTAGTGCATCTCTTAAAATAGTTCTCTTAAAGGTGGAACGGTTACATTCACCACATTTACAATCTATATTAATGACCTAGATGAAGGGACCGAGTGTCATGTATCCAAGTTTGCTGATGATACAAAGCTAGGTGGGACAGTAAACTGTGAGGAGAACACAGAGAGTCTGTAAAGGGATATAGATAGACTCAGTGAGTGGGCAGTAAGGTGGCAGATGGAGTATAATGTAGGGAAATGTGAGGTTATTCACTTTGGTGGGAAGAATAGAAAAACAGAATCTTTTTTAAATGGTGAGAAACTTTCAAATGTTGGTGTTCAGAGAGATTTGGGTGTCCTCGTGCAAGAAACACAGAAAGTTAGCATGCAGGTACAGCAAGCAATAAGGAAGGCAAGTGGCATGTTGGCCTTTATTGCAAGGGGGTTGGAGTATAAGAGTAAGGAAGTCTTGCTCCAATTGTACAGGGCCTTGGTGAGACCACACCTGGAGTACTGTGCACAGTTTTGGTCTCCTTATCTAAGGAAGGATGTACTTACCTTGGAGGCGGTGCAACGAAGGTTCACTAGATTGATTCCTGGGATGAGAGGGCTGTCCTATGATGAGAGATTGTGTAGAATGGGCCGATACTCTCTGGAGTTTAGAAGAATGAGAGGTGATCTCATTGAAACATACAAGATTCTGAAGGGGATTGACAGGGTAGATGCTGAGAGGCTGTTTCCCCTGGCTGGAGTGTCTAGAACTAGGGGGCATAGTCTCAGGATAAGGGGTCGGCCATTTAAGACTGAGATGAGGAAGAATTTCTTCACTCAGAGGGTTGTGAATCTTTGGAATTCTCTGCCCCAGAGGGCTGTGAATGCTGAGTCTTTGAGTATATTCAAGGCTGAGATCGATAGATTGTTGGACTCTAGGGGAATCAAGGGATATGGAGATCAGGCGGGAAAGTGGAGTTGAGGTCGATGATCAGCCATGATCTTATTGAATGGCGGGGCCATATGGCCCACTCCTGCTCCTATTTCTTATGTTCTTATGGACTTTCTGATGCGCTACAAAAAGGCAGATTGTATCGTGACCATTTACCTTAATGTCCATTGTGGAACTGGCCAGCTGGTGCGGTCTCGCTTGGTCCAGTGTAACGGATGCCAGCGTAGGGGTCGGTGTGTCGCTGCGGGTATCAGATGAGGCGGTGTTGGGGGCCTGCTGCGTTCCGGCTGTCGTCCAAGATGGCGGCGTCCATGATCCCCATGTGGCTGGAGGCGTCCAAAATGGCTGCTGTACCGGTGGTTTGCACATGGCCGGGGAGGCCCAAGATGGCGGCCCGCATGGCCCACACGCGGCGCTGCTGGGGTTCGGGGTGGCTTTGGCCTTGCAGATGCTAGCGTAGTGTCCCTTCTTCCCGCAGCCCGAGCAGATCGCGTTTTTCGCTGGGCAGCGCGCTCTGGGGTGTTTTGCCTGGCCACAGAAGTAGCATTTCTGGCCTTGGGGCACTGCTGTCTGGCCTTGGGACACTGCTGCGGTAGTTGGGCCGTTGCTGGGGAGTGGCTGGGGTGGCACGGCGCTATGAGGCGGTCCTACCGTGTCCCAGGCTGTCATTCCCCGCGGCGTCCATGGTGCAGAGGAGTAGGCATCCATGCCCCGGTAGGCTGCATCCAATGATAGTGCGAGTTCAGAGGCCTTGTTGAGGTCGAGGTCACTCTGCTCCAGCAGTCGCTGTCGGGTGTAATTGGATCTGTGGCTTGCTACAAAAGCGTCTCGGATAAGTTCCTCAGTGTACACGGCGGCCTTTACATCCTTACAACCACAGGCCCGGCCAAGCACAGACAGTGCCTGAAGGTATTCCACGGTCGATTCCCCAGGTTGTTGTTTACGACTCCCCAGAAGGTGCCTGGCGTACACTTCGTTCACTGGGCACGTGTACTGGTCCTTGAGGAGCTTGATAGCGTCCGCGTACGAGGTCGCGTCTTGGATGACCGAGTACACTCGGTGGTTCACTTTGGAGGTCAGGACATCCAGTTTGTCCTCGTCCGATTTGATTGCTGCGGAGGCGGTCAGGAATTTTTCGAAACACTTAAGCCAGTGAGTAAACTTGGTGGATGAGTCCGCCTCCCGATGATCTAAGTCCAGGCATGCTGGTGTGAGGATCTTCTCCATTATAAAAATTTTGTTAATAAAATTGATGCGCTATCAATTACTCATAAAAGACTGAGAGTTAAGAGAGTAACTAAAGGCTTTTATTAACAAAAGAATGAAGGTCTGCCTTGAGTGGTCGACCGGTCCAGAATACAAAGGGCTGGGGATCAGTCACCTTTATACTAGGACTTGTGGGAGGAGTCAGCCGAGGCATGTCCAGACATGTACACAGTGGAATACAAACAGTGGTTTACCACACTTTCAAAAGGCATTTGATAAAGCACCACACAAGAGACCTACTCGGAAAATAGAAGCACAGGGAATTAAAGGGCTGATGGTAACTTGGGTATATAATTGGCTAAGGGATAGGAGACAGTGAGCAGTGCTGAGGGATGTTTTTCTGACTGGAGGGAAGTATGCAGTGGGTTCCCCAGGGGTCAGGATTAGGACCATTGCTTTTCTTGTTATATATAACTGACCTGGACTTGGGTATAGGTGTACAAGTTTGAAGTTTACAGATGATACAAAACTTGGCAACGTAGTAAATAGTGAGCATAGTAGTAGCAGACTTCAGAAGGACAGAGACAGACTGTGAAATGAGCAGACACAAGGCAGATGAAATTAAATGAGGATAAGTGTGAAGTGATGCACTTTGGGAGAAACAACAGGGAGAGGCCGTGTAATCTAAATGGGACTATTTTGAGGGGGTGCAAGAGCAGAGGGATCTGGGGGTCCATCTTCACAAATCTTTGAAAGTGTCACGGCAAGTTGGTGAGGCGGTTTAGAAAGTGTGTGGGATACTTGGCTTTGTAAATAGGGCCACTGAATACAAAAACAAGGAAGTTACACTAAACCTTTAGAAATCACTAGTTAGGCCTCGGCTGGAGTATTGTGTACAGTTCTGGGCACCACACTTTAGGAAGGATGTCAAGGCCTTGGAGAGGGTGCAGAGGAGGTTGACCAGAATGGTACCAGGGATGAGGGACTTCAGTTATGTGGAGAGATTGGAGAAGCTGGGATTGTTCCCCTTAGAGCAGAGACGGTTAAGAGGAGACCTAATAGAGGTGTTCAAAATAATGAGAGGTTTTGATCGAGCAAGTAGGAACAAACTGTTCACTCTGGCAAGTGGGTCGGTAACCAGAGGTCTCAGATTTAAAATAGTTGCTAAAAGAACTAGAGGGAAATGAGGAGAATTGTTTTCACACAGAGGGTTGTTAAGATCTGGAACGCACCATCTGAAAGGATGCTGGAATCAGGTTCCACAGGAACTTTCAAACGGTAATTGTACACGTACTTGAAGAGGACTAGTTTGCAGAGTTCTGGGGATAAAGCTGGGGTTTGGGACTAAGTTGGACAGCTCTTTCAAAGAGCTGGCACAGACACGATGGGCCGAATCACCTCCTTCTGTGCTGTTAGATTCTTTGATCAGTGTGAAGACGCTGGTGTCTCTTAAGGCTCTTCCCACAGTCAGAACATTTCACGGATCTCTCGTCAGTGTGAACAAGCTGGTGTGCCAGCAGGTTGAAGGGCCGAGTGAATCCCTTCCCACAGACAGAGCAGGTGAAAGGTCTCTCCCCAGTGTGAAATCATTGGTGTCCATTCAGCTCCTGGGAGCTTTTAAAGCTCATCCCACAGTCAGAACATTTAAAGGGTCTCTCGTCAGTGTGAACTCGCTGATGAGCCAGCAGGTTGGAGGACCGAGCGAATCCCTTCCCACAGACAGAGCAGGTGAACGGTCTCTCCCCAGTGTGAGCTCGCTGGTGTCCCTTCAGCTCCCCAGGGCTTTTAAAGCTCATCCCACAGTGGGAACATTTAATTGGTCTCTTATCAGTGTGAGCAAGCTGGTGTGCCAGCAGGGTGGATGAACCAGTGAATCCCTTCCAACACACGGAGCAGGTGAACGGCCTCTCCCCAGTGTGAACTCGCTGGTGTGTATGGAGGCTGGATGACTGAGTGAATCCCTTCCCACATTCAATACACGTGAACGGCCTCTCCCCAGTGTGAACTCACTGGTGTATCTGGAGCATGGATAACTCTGCGAATCCCTTCCCACACACGGAGCAGGTGAACGGCCTCTCGCCAGTGTGAGTGCGCCGATGCGTTTCCAGCTTGGATGGGCAATCGAATCCCTTCCCACAGTCCCCACATTTCCACCGTTTCTCCGTGTTGCGGGTGTCCTTGAGTCTCTCCAGGTTGGACGATCAGTTGAAGCCTCGTTCACACACAGAACACATGTACGGTTTCTCCCCGCTGTTAATGGTGCGATGTTTTTCAGGCTGTGTAACTGGTTAAACCTCTTTCCACAGTCAGTACACTGGAACACTCTCACTCGGGTGTGTGTTTTCCAGTCACACGAATGTTTGAAATCTTTTCCCACAGACAGAACAGACAAACATTTGTCCTTCCATATTCAAAGGTCAGTGATATTCAGGTCCTGATGAATGGAGTGACTCTGTCAGATCTTGATGTGATGTTTGGTTTGAGTTTCCCGTCTGTAAATCCTGCCCTTCTCACACCCTGTAAAAGGAGTTTACAAAAGTCATCACTGTAAATACAGGATAGAAATTCAGAACAAACAATTCCAGTTTCTGTGGAACATTCTTTCCTCTCTTGTTCCCCCAAAGCTGTAAATCCCCGTCCCACACACTCTCCCTCCTCCCTGTGCTGAAATCCAAACCCATCGCACCATCTCCAACTTTTCTTTCCTCCACTCCCAGTTTTCCCCCTCCCTCTACTCTGGTTGGTTTCAGTTCTACACCCGCTGTGAGCAGAGTGAGAATAAAATCAATGAGTCAATGATTGTCTCTCCTGGTCACGGGGACCCTGAAGCCCCGCCCACACCATGTTCCTGTACCAAGATGGCTGCACATGCACTGTGCTGCGGGTGGAACCGGTCTGTCTTTCCTCCACCAAGATGGTGGCGCGTAACCCGGGCCTGTCACCAAGAAAAAGCTTCACAGCTGCTGTCCGGTGGAACAGAGATTAGGCCGCTGGATCTCATTCGGGCCTGGGGCCGTTCTCCAACTTTATAAACCCTGCGGCACAGCCTACCCGCAGTTTATTAATCTCCCGACCCCGCTCCCGCCGACCAGCAGCTCCGCCCGGCGACCGCGCGGGGCTTTCTTTGTAAAGCCGCTGAGGGACACGTGACCCGGGCCCAGGGCCTGATTGATGGAAGCTTCCGACCAATAGGGAGCGAGCAGGGCGGGGCTGGAGGAGCGAGCCAGTGGCGGGTCCTCCAACCAATCAGGGAGCCTGAGGGGCGGGACTTGTGCCGGCTGATTGTCTGATCCGCAGGGCAGCGAGTTTCTCCAGTCCCTTGTTCAGGGCCCGGGGCCAGGGGAGGCTGTGGGCCTTTATTCCCCTCATTGGACACAAGGCTCTTTGGCTCACAACACACGGGCTCAGATTGCAATACAGACTTTTTAAATTCATGAATCAAAGGGACAGGGTCTCTCATTCTGTTGTGCGACAGTTCCTGGGACAGACTGTATCTCCCCCTCTCCTCCACACAGGGATTTGTGCTGGTTAAAGGGACAGCGATTCTCCTTGTTCTGCGAGTTTGTAATTAACCTTATCCCATATTACAGACTCCAGGAGTTTACCAATAACTCCTCGAGTCTTGGTTATGATCTTCCAGAATTCCTTAGATTCTAGAACGGTCCCTGGGGATCGGAAGGTATCAAATGGAACCCCGCCGTTCAAGAAAGGAGGGCGAGAGAAAACAAGGACCCCTGGGCCAGTTAGCCTGACATCAGTGGTACGTGCAAAAAAGATTCACAAGAATGACACCAGAACTGAGAGGATATACCGATCAGGAAAGGCTGAACAGGCTGGGGGCTCATTTCCCTGGAAAAGAGAAGACTGAGGGGTGACCAGATAGAGGTCATCAAGATTATGAAAGGGTTTGATAGGGTAGACGTGGAGAAAATGTTTCTACTTGTTGGGGGAGACCAGAACTCGCTGTCATAGATATAGGCCTAGAAATTCAGTTCTGATGCTATTGCGGCGCTAAAGTCGGGCGCTCGTCAAATTTAGCGCCCGCCGGAAAGTGCAGGCGAGCTCGCCGAAATTCAGTAGATTTGGCCAACTTTTTGGCCGAGCGCTGCACAAGGCGTTGGAACCCTGTGTTCAGGCGCTAATCCGGCGATGCAGCCTAATAACGCCGATTCCGGGCGCAGCGCAGGTGCGATCATGTGGTGAGTGTCAGCAGACACCCTGACGCCGGCCAGCTCTTAAAGGGGGAAGGGTCAACTTTGACTGCAGCCACGCCCTGCATGCTGTAGCCCTGCAACTAGGCCTCAGGAGTGGTTGTGTGGCATATCAACGCCTGGAGGACATGGAGAGGGCCCGTGAAAGAGCCGAACGCTTCTCTGAGCATGCGCTGGGTGTGCTCCTTCATGGGGTGCGCAAAAGAAGGCGGGTCGTTTGCCCGGCTAGTGGCAGGAAGGCTCCCAGGAGCCAGTTCAGGGAGGCCTGGACCAAAATTGCCCGGAGGGTCTCCTCCAGCTCAGATGTTCCCAGGAGTGCGGACCAGTGCCGCAAGAAATACAACGACCTATGTCGGCTGGTCAAGGTGAGTACCCTTTCCAATGTCCCCCTCATCCTTGCATGTGCACCTCCCATTAGGGCCAAAGGGACATCCAAGGTCTAATGGCCAGCCCTGCTGCCGCTGCAATGGCACTTGCATGTTAATCAAGAGCTCTTTCTGCACTTACCACACTGTGCAAGCTATTCCACCATGGGAGGCCTCACACAGAGCTACAGGGCACCACACTGAGCAAGCTATTCCACCATGGGAGGCCTCACACAGAGCTACAGGGCACCACACTGTGCAAGCTATTCCACCATGGGAGGCCTCACACAGAGCTACAGGGCACCACACTGTGCAAGCTATTCCACCATGGGAGGCCTCACACAGAGCTACAG
The DNA here is from genome assembly GCF_052327205.1 of Somniosus microcephalus. Lineage (NCBI taxonomy): Eukaryota > Metazoa > Chordata > Chondrichthyes > Squaliformes > Somniosidae > Somniosus > Somniosus microcephalus. Next base: position 55,190 of record NW_028225245.1, read on the forward strand.
GGCACCACACTGTGCAAGCTATTCCACCATGGCAGGCCTCACACACAGCTACAGGGCACCACACTGTGCAAGCTATTCCACCATGGCAGGCCTCACACACAGCTACAGGGCACCACACTGTGCAAGCTATTCCACCATGGCAGGCCTCACACACAGCTACAGGGCACCACACTGTACTTAGACGCCCTCCTTTCTCTTGCAGGCCAAGCTGGCGAGGAATGCCAGGAGCCTCCGTGTCACTGGTGGAGGCCCTCGCGAGTTCCAGGAGCTGACGCCTCTGGAAGAGAGGGTGGCCCGACTGCTGCGGCACCCGGTGATTGGGCCTGTGGCGATCGGCGACGCCGACCCTATACTGGAGCCCACTGGTAAGGACAGGACCGGCTGCACCTCTATCCTTGCCCTCGCGCATCAGATCTACATCCTTCCCCAGTGGCCGATAAATGCGCATAATGCACCAGTGCGGCCTCCCTCGCTGTCGGCCTGTCCTCACTCTAAAGCTACACTTGTGCCTTCCTGCTTTCAGCTGGTGAGGAGGAGGTGCTCCCTGAAGCCCACACAGCCAGGCCCTCGGAGGAGGAGGACGTGGAGGAGCAGCAGGAAGGCGCCACCTCGGGGGAACCCTCCTCCGCTCCAGGACATGCCAATGAAGGGGATACGTCTGGCGTGCCGGAGAGCCAGGGGGAGGCGGGGGAGGGGAGCCCCGAACCTGGTCCCAGTGGCATGGACGCCCGCGGCAAGGCTCCGGCGGCACGCGACCCTTCTGCCCAGAGGGGGGAGGCGGTGGAGGGGAGGGCAGAACCTGGTGTCAGTGGCGTGGCCGCACGCGGCAGCGCTCCGGCGGCACGCCAGCCTTCTGGCCAGAGGGTGGAGGCGCCCTCCAGTCCGGACTCGGACGTCGCCCAGGAGGTGCGCCTCCTGGACGAGATGTCGGCGGCGTCGGAGCGCCGCCACGTGGAAATCATGGAGGTGCTGGCACAGATGCCTCAGGCCATCGAAAGCCTCTCTCAAAGTGTGGTGGCTTTCGGCCAAGCCCAGGCCAGGGGCCTCGAGGTTTTCGCTGCAGCGCACGCCAGGGGGGTGGAGCTCCTTGTGGCAGCGCATGAGGGGGGTCGAGCAACTCGAGGCAGCGCAGCACGCCAGTCGCCAGCTGAGAGGTGCTGTCCAGACAATGGGACTGCAGATGCGGGGACATGCCGGCGCAGTTGGGGCACTGACTTCTGCGACCCTCGCACTGGCGGGGAGGCGTCGCCAAGCCAGGCGCCGCCCTGCTGCCGCACACCGGTCTGGCCACCCACAGTTTGGCGCGCTTGCTCCCCGGCCAGGCCGCCCGAGTGCACGTGTGTCTGGCGACCAGCGCGCGCCTGGCATCACCCACCTTGTACCCATTGGTGCAGGCGAGCCTGCCACTCCCCCAGCCACGGTGCAAGGAGCTCCTGCAGCCACTGAAGATGGCCACCCACAGCTGCAGCAGCCACCAGCCGGCCCCTCCCGGGCCCGCCCTCGTGTAGGCCGACCCCCAAGGGCATCTGGCGAGACGCCTTGTCGCCCTGAGGATCCTTCCCCCAGCCTCGGCACAGCCTCACGGCCCAGCTTGAGGCGCAGCAGCAGGACGGGCCGGGGCAAAAGACGCCTGTCCACACACTCGCCCTCTCGCCACACCCAATAGAGTGTGTTCACCGAGGGTTTGGGTGATGCGGGGGCTTCTGTTCTGGGGGGCATTATGTGTTTTTGTTTTATGGGGGTCTTTGTGTTGTTGGGGGGGCTTGTTTTTGTTAGGCCAGTGACGAGGCCATTTGGATGCTGATGTTATGTTAGTCCTCCCCAGGTTTTGGGAGTGACAGAAGTTTGTTACTGTTTTTTGGGGGTCTTCTCTGTTTTGCTCTTCCATGTGGGAAGGGCCCTGAGGTTTTCAAATAAGGATGTTTATTTATTCACCATGTGCAGGTGTCATGTTTCAAGTGGTTGTTGGGTTAACCGGCTGAGGGCTTGCGAAGCGGCTGCGTTCAGTGGGCCAGGCCATTCCCTGACAGGGGGCCTAGAAGTGTCGAGCAATAAGCCCCCGGCGGACGGCCCTTGGACCTTGTCGCTCCCTCCTGGCCTGGTGCTGCTCCTCCTCAGGGTCCTCCTGCTCGTCCTCCTGAGGTGGTGGCCCAATGTCAGGTGGCAGTGCCTGAGTCCTGCGGATAGCCAGGTTGTGGAGCATGCAGCAGACCACGACGAACTGGGAGACTCTATCCGGCGAATACTGAAGAGACCCGCCCGAACGATCCAGGCAATGGAACCGTTGCTTGAGGACGCCTATCGTTTGCTCTATGAGGTTCCTTGTGGCTTGATGGCTTTCGTTGTATGCCAGCTCCGCTGGGGTCCTGGGCGCGCGGAGCGGGGTCATGAGCCATGTGCACAAAGGGTGCCCTTGTCCCCGAGAAGCCATCCCCTTGGTTGAGGCTGTGCCTGGAACATGTCAGCCACAGTAGTCTGTCGCAGGATAAAGGCATCGTGGATGCTTCCTGGGAAGCGGGCATTGACAGCTAGGATGCGCTGCCTGTGGTCACACACCAGCTGCACATTTAGGGAATGGTAGCCCTTCCGGTTGCGGTCTTGCTCGGCATTGCGGATAGGTGGCCGCATAGCCACATGCGTGCAGTCAATGGCGCCCTGCACCATGGGGAAGGCCGCGATCCTGGCAAATCCGAATGCACGCTGCTCCTGCTTGTGTTGGGTCATGGGGAAGGAGATGAATTGGTGGCTCCTCGCGAAAAGTGCTTCGGTGACCTGTCGGATGCAGCGATGCGCGGCGAACTGGGAGATGGTCGCGATGTCCCCAGCAGCGGCTTGGAAGGAGCCGCTTGCATAAAAGCTGAGAGCCACCGTGACCTTCACTTCCACCGAGAGAGACGCCCTGGACATGAGCTGTGGCTGCAAATCTGCATGAAGCCGCTGGCAGATCTCTTCAACCACCTCCCTTCTGAAGCGCAGCCTCTTAACACAATGCGCCGCAGTCATGGTGAGATATGAGACCTGCTCCCGGTATTGCCTGACTGGGTAAGGCCTACGTTGGCGACGCCTAATGGCCCCTCTGCGTCTAGCCATGCCTGGCCCTCTCTCAAAGCATCTGCGAGCCCTTCGCACAAAATGTAGCAACTGAGGGTTGGCCCCCCATGCAGCCCCCATTACAAAGTTCCAACCAGCAAAATCACAAGGATGCAAATATCAAAGCACTGGCTAGAAGCCAAAAAGACCTCTCCTATGGTGTCCGAAATCAGTAATCTCTGTGCCTTGCTCTCTGTGCAGAAATCCAAACCAGTCAAGTCATTGCAGCGAAATGGCTAGCTTTTATGGGTGAGTGGATGTGCCCTTTAATTAGCGCTCCCCGAATCCCACAGGGCCTCTGTTGAGTTCCATTTCACAGTTCTTAGTAGCGCCACGCCAACATCGGCCGGGCGCCACTGAATTTCCGGTTTGGGGCGCACAAACGGCGTTGCACGACGGAATGACGTCATAAGATGCGCGCGCAGCTGACCGGGCGCTAACACTTTGCGCCGGCGCTAAAGCCCAGCTGAATTTCGGCGTAGGCGCAGATCCGGCGGTGCCTGGGCGCTAAGTGGATAGTGCCGGAAATCTGGCGCTAACGTCTGGCGCAAACAGCTGAATTTCTAGGCCATAATATATAAGAGAGAAATAGCACCAGAGTGAAGAAAAGTTCAGAAATAGGAGGAATCAGACGGGGCAATAGCAAGGCAGACTAAGATGTGTTTGGAGTGCATGTGTGTAAATGCACATAGCCTGGTAAATAAGGTTGGTGAGCTGCAGGCACAAGGTGCCACAGGGGACTCTGATATAGGGGCAATAACAGAGACCAGACTCAAAGAAAGGGAGGATTGGGATCTTAATATTCCTCGCTACAAGGTAATCAGGAAAGATAGGGAAGGAAAAAGAGAAGGGGTGGCAGTATTGATCAACTAAACTATTACAGCGCTGGAGAGGGGTGATGTAGTCGAGGGAGCAAAGGCAGGTTTGAATTCAGGAACAATCGAGGAGCTATTACACTGCTGGGTGTTTACTACAGGCCACCAAATAGTGGGAAGGAGATAGAGGAGCGATTACACTGCTGGGTGTTTACTACAGGCCACCAAATAGTGGGGAAGAGATAGAGGAGCAGATTTGCAGGCAAATTACAGAAAGATGCAAGAATTACAGAGTAGTGATAATGGGGGACTTCAATTATGCGAATATAGATAGTAACAGTGTAAAGGGCAAATTGGGGAGGAATCCCTGAAATGTGTACAAGAGAACTTTCTGGATCAGTGTGTTTCCAGCCCAAGGAGGAAGGAAGCAGAGCTGGATCTAGTTCTGGGGAATGAAGTGGGGCGAGTGGAGCGTGTTTCAGTGGGAGAGTATTTAGGGGAACAGTGATCATAATATCATCAGGTTTAGAATAGTTATAGAAAAGGACAAGGAACAATCAAGCATGAAAATACTTAACTGGAGGAGGGCTAACTGCAGTGAGAGGAAAAGGGATCTGGCCCAGGTGGATTGGAGTCAAAAATTGGGAGGCAAAACAGAAAATGACCAATGGGAGGCCTTCAAAGAGGAGCTGGTTCGGGTACAGAGCAGACACATTCCTATGGGGGGAAAGGAAGGGCATCCAAAGCTAGAGCTCCCTGGATGACTAAAGATAGAGGTTAAAGTGAGAGAGAAAGAGGAGGTTTATGACAAATGTAAGGTTGATAATACAGTGGGGAATCATGCTGAATATAGAAAGTACAGAGGAGATCGAAACAATGGAATAAGAGGGGCAAAGAGAGAGTATGAGAACAGATTAGCAGCGAACATAAAAGGGAACCCAAAAGTCTTTTATAAAGACTTAACTAGTAAAAGGGCAGTCAAAGGAAGGGAGGGGCTGATTGGGGACCTAAAGGGAGATTGTCTTGTGGAGGCAGAGGGCTGGGCTGAGGGACTAAATGAGAACTTTACATCTGTCTTCACTGGAGAAGAGGATGCTGCCAATGTAGCAGTAAAGGAGGCGGCCGGAGCGATACTGGACAGGATACAAATAGAAAAAGAGGAGGGACTTCAAAGGTTGGCAGTCCTCAAAGTAGAAAAGTCGCCCGGTCCGGATGGGATTTGTCCTCGGTTACTGAGGGAAGTAGGGGTGAAAATTGCGGAGGTTCCGGCCACAATCTTCCAATCCTCCTTGGACATGGGGGTGGTGCCAGAGGACAGGAGGATTGCAAATGTTACAGCCCTGTTTAAAATAGGGGAGAGGGATAAACCCGGCAACTACAGGCCAGTCAGCCTAACGTCGGTGGTGCGGAAACTTTTAGAGACAATAATCCGGGACAAAATTCATTGGTCCTTAGAAAAGTCTGGGCTAGTAACTGAAAGTCAGTTTGTTAAAGGCAAATTGTGTCTGACTAACTTGATGGAGTTCTTTGATGAAGTAATGGAGAGGGTTGAGGGTAGAGCGGTTGATGTTGTGTATATGGACTCTCAAAGGGCGTTTGACAAAGTCCCACATAATAGACTTGTTGGCCTTAGTCCATGGGATTAAAGGGACAGTGACAGCATGGATCTAGAATGGGCTCAGGGACAGAAGGCAGAGAGTAGTGGGGAACGGCTGTGTTTCAGACTGGAGGGAGGGATTCAGTGGGGATCCCCAGGGCTCGCAATTAGGACCACTGCTCTTTTTGATCCATATTAATGACCGGGACTTGGGTGTACAGGGCTCAATTTCAAAGTTTGCAGAGGACATGAAACTTGGAAATGTCGTAAACAGTGAGGATAGTAACAGACTTCAGGAGGACACAGACAGACTGGTGAAATGGGCCGAAACGTGAGATGAAATTTAACACAGAAGTGTGAAGTGATTCATTTTGGTGGGAAGAATGAGGAGAGGCAATAAAACTAAATGGTCCAGTTTTAAAGGGTGTGCAGGAAGAGAGAGGCCTCGGGGTGTATGTACACAAATCTTAGAAGGTGGCAGGACAAGTTGAGAAGGCTGTTAAAAAGCATACAGGATCCTTGACTTTATTAATAGAGGAATAGAGTACAAAAGCAAGGAAGTTATGCTAAGCCTTTATAAAACACTGGTTAGGCCTCAGCTGGCGTATTGTGTTCAATTCAGGGCACCGCACTTTAGGAAGGATGTCAAGGCCTTGGAGAGGGTGCAGAGGAGATTTACTAGAATGGTACCAGTGATGAGGGACTTCAGTTATGTGGAGAGACTGGAGAAGCTGGGGTTGTTCTCCTTGGAGCAGAGAAGGTTAAGGGGAGATTTACTAGAATGGTACCAGGGATGAGGGACTTCAGTTATGTGGAGAGACGGGAGAAGCTGGGGTTGTTCTCCTTGGAGCAGAGAAGGTTAAGGGGAGATTGACCAGAATGGTACTGGGGATGAGGGACTTCAGTTATGTGGAGAGACTGGAGAAGCTGGGGTTGTTCTCCTTGGAGCAGAGAAGGTTAAGGGGAGATTTGATAGAGGTGTTAAAAATCATGAATAATTTGGATAGAGTAAATAAGGAGAAACTGTTTCCAGCGGAGGAAGGGTTGGTAACCAGAGGACACAGATTTAAGGTGATTGGCAAAAGAACCAGAGGTGACATGAGGAAACTTTTTTTCCACAGCGAGTTGTTGTGATGGGGAACGCGCTGCCTGATAGGGCGGTGGAAGCAGATTCAACAGGAGCCTTCAAAAGGGGATGGGATAAATACTTGAACTGAAATAAATTGCAGGGATATAGGGAAAGAGCGGAGGAGTGGGACTAACTGGATTGCTCTTCGAAAGAGCCGGCACACACTCGATGGGCCGAATGGCCTCCTTCTGTGCTATTCTGTGATTCTATGAATACAGAGAGACAATGTCCCTTTAAATATCGAGGTGTTACGCTGAGGTAAGGAGACACATTGTTCCTTTAGTTACAAAGGAGAAGACAAAAAGATCGCAGACTCTTTAACTGACACCAATACTCCGAGGGAAGAGGATGTGACGGTCGATGTCCCTTTAACTGCGCCGCACATGCCTGTGATTAAAGGCATCGGAAACAGTGGAATCGACCCACCGCAGTCACACTGTGGACACTCTGGTGTGTCAGCGGGTGGGATACACCAGGGAATCCCTTTCCACACACTGAGGTTGACTCTAATGATCGGGAGTCCCAGGGTTTCGGATGCCAGATAATCAAGCTCACAAGAACACAAATTGTCTCTCCAGACTTTATTAAGAGCGCTGCATAACACAGATCGGGTGATAATTCCCTCAATCTGGAGAATAGAAGTACAGTGGATTCGCGCGCGATCTTCTCGAGTCTGTTCCAACTGACAACGGCTTAAGTGGCCTGTTCTTATACACAAGCTTGGTTACCACTCAGGAAATGGGATTGTTTGGACCCGTCTGTTGACCGCCTCCTGAACTCCTGCTAATTCAGGGAATTTAGTCCATCTGTGACCAGACTATAACCACAAGCCCGTCTGGTTATCACACCTATACGGTCCGTGAGGTTATTATCAGATTCACACCCAGACATTGTGCCTTCACTTGTCTGGCACTTCATCCCATAACACGGGTACAGGGGCTCAGTAATGTTTCATTCATCAGAAAAAGACAAAGTACAACAACACACTGGTCAGCTTAACAAAATCTCATCATAAATACAGGGCCATAAATATAAAAGGCACTAAGAAATCCAGTAGTGAATTCAGCAGAAATATCTTTACCCAGAGAGTGGTAGAATGGGGAACTCGCTACCACAAGGAGTAGTTGAGGTGAACAGCACAGATGGATTTATGGGGAAGCCACATGAGGGAGAAAGGAATGGGAGGATCTGTTGATCGGGTTAATTGAAGTAGGGTGGGTGTGGGGCATAAACACCGGCATGGACCAGTTGGGCCGAATGGCCTGTTTCTGTGCTGTACATTCTATGTAACACCATCAACAGTCAATCAAAGGGAATCATCAGCACAACAGTCTTAAAGATTAAACAATAGTACAAGAATTTATAAAACATTAATCCATTCCATGTTCATGTCACCCCAGCTTTCTACAGGGCCCTGCACTACAGAACAGTGTGAACTTGCTGGTGTCTCACCAGGTGGGCTGACCGAGTGAATCCCTTCCCACACACGGAGCAGGTGAACGGTCTCTCATCAGAGTGAACTCGCTGGTGTGTCAACAGGTGGGATGACAGAGTGAATCCCTTCCCACACACGGAGCAGGTGAATGGCCTCTTCCCAGTGTGAACTCGCTGGTGTCCGTTCAGATTCCTGGATCTTTTAAAGCTCATCCCACAGACAGAACATGTAAATGGTCTCTGATCGGAGTGAACTCGCTGGTGTTGCTTCAGATCCCCAGAGGTTTTAAAGCTCTTCCCACAGGCAGAACATTTAAATGGTCTCGCATCAGTGTGAACAAGCTGGTGTTGCTTCAGATCCCGAGAGGTTTTAAAGCTCTTCCCACAGGCAGAACATTTAAATGGTCTCTCATCAGTGTGAACTCGCTGGTGTCCGTTCAGATCCCCAGAGCTTTTAAAGCTCTTCCCACAGACAGGACAAGTAAATGGTCTCTCATCAGTGTGAACTCGCTGGTGTAACTTCAGTCCCATGGAGCTTTTAAAGCTCTTCCCACAGGCAGGACATGTAAATGGTCTCTCATCAGTGTGAACTCGCTGGTGTAACATCAGTTCCGTGGAGCTTTTAAAGCTCTTCCCACAGGCAGAACATGTAAATGGTCTCTCATCAGTGTGAACTCGCTGGTGTTTCTTCATTTCCGCGGAGCTTTTAAAGCTCTTCCCACAGACAGAACATTTATACGGTCTCTCCCCAGTGTGAACTCGCTGGTGTGTCAGTAGGTTGGATGACTGAGTGAATCCCTTCCCACACACGGAGCAGGTGAACGGCCTCTTTCCTGCTCTCTCCAGCTGGTGTCCCTTCAGCTCCTGGGACCTTTTAAAGCTTTTCCCACAGTCGGAGTGTTTCACCGGTCTCTCCCCAGTGTGAACTCGCTGGTGTGCCAGCAGATTCGAGGACCGAGTAAATCTCTTCCCACACACGGAGCAGGTGAACAGAATCTCTCCTGCTCTCTCCAGCTGGTGTCTCTTCAGATCCTGGGACCTTTTAAACCTCTTCCCACAGTCAGAACATTTAATTGGTCTCTCATCACTGTGAACAAGCTGGTGTCTCAGGAGGGTGGCAGAATGAGAGAATTGATTCAAAAACACGGAGCAGGTCAACGGTCTCACATCGGTGTGGACAAGCTGGTGTCTCAGCAGCATGGAGGGTGCAATTAATCCCTTCCCACACACGGAGCGGGTTAAAGGTCTCTCCCTCGTGTGATCTTGCTGGTGTATCATCGGAGCCGATGACTGAGTGAATCCCTTCTGGAACACAGGGCCGGTGAACGGGCTCTCCCCAATATGTAGCCACTGGTGTCGCTTCAGGTGCTTGTAGATCTTGAAGCTCTTCCCACACTCAGAACATTTAAAAGGTCTCTCATCAGTGTGAACTCTCTGGTTCACTGATGTGCCAGCAGATTGGAGGACCGATGGCATCAGGTCCTGAGGAATCCTGTAACTCTGTCAGATCTTGACGTGATGTTTGGTCTTAGCCTCCTGTCCGTAAAGGTTCCACTTCTAAAACCCTGTGAAAGGAGTGTAGAAAGGGGTAAGAGGGAGAATGTGGTCTCCATTTTATTTATATAATCATTCATAGAAACATAGAAGAAAGGAGCAGGAGTCGGCCATTCGGCCCCTCGAGCCTGCTCCGCCATTGAGTTGATCCCTTTAGCGTTCACGGGATGTGGGCGTCGCTGGCAACACCAGCATTTATTGCCCATCTCTAGTTGCCCTTGAGAAGGTGGTGGCGAGCCGCCACCTTGAACCGCTGCAGTCCGTGTGGTGAAGGTGCTCCCACAGTGCGGTTACACTTCTTTGCAGTGGTTTGGTATAACTGAGGGGCTTGCTAGGCCACTTCAGAGGGCAGTTAAGGGACAACCACATTGCTGTGAGTCTGAAGTCACATATAAGCCAGTCAGATTAGTGAACCAGATGGGTTTTTAATGACGGTTTCATGGTCACCATTACTAGCCTTTTAATTCCAGATTTATTTAATTAACTGAATTTAAGTTCTGCAGCTGCCGTGCTGGGATTACATAGAAACATAGAAGATAGGAGCAGGAGTAGGCCATTCGGCCCCTCGAGCCTGCTCCGCCATTCAATGAGATCATGGCTGATCATCCAAATTCAGTACCCTGTCCCTGCCTTCCCCCATAACCCTTGATCCCTTTAGCCTTAAGAAATATATCTAAGTCCTTCTTGAATATATTTAATGAAATATTAAATATAGTCAAGAAGGACTCAGATATAGTTCTCACTTGAACTCACTTCTCCAGATCACTGGTCCAGGCCTCTGGATAACTAGTCCAGTAACATAACCACTATGGTACGGTACCTGCACTCATGTCCCCCTTTTCCCAGCCCAGGGGCAGTGAAGCTGATTTTCAGGCCCCAGCTGCTGCACAGGTTGGTTGAAAGGATCAACAGTAATGGCGGCTGCAATCCCCACAAGCCCCCGCGCTCCAGAAAGCGCTCCGGCCACCGCGCTGAGTTGTGGCTGACCCCGCGCATGCGCCCCATGGCCCCGCCCTCTCCTGCTCCACAGGCGCCCAGCCCGCACCACGCATGCTCAGCACACACCCTGGGCCCCTGTCAATCATCCTCCCCGGCGCCTGCGCGCTGGGCCCGAGCTCCAGGCTGCCACGCGGGGCTTTCTTTGTAAAGTCGGTGTTGGTGAAGAGCCGCAATCAGTGAGGGAAAGTGAGTTTTCCCCCAGATCCGATTGAGATCAGAGGAGGGGAGAGAATAAAGGGGAATCCAAGCCTGAGAGTCCGAGGGCTCCGCAGGCACCGAATGGAGCGACTTCACTCGGGCGGAACCGAGAGCGCCTCAGGGGCACGTGACCGCGGGCAGCGGGCGTGATTGACGTGTCCGCCGACCATTAGGGAGACAGATCCTGGGATCAATGGGCGGGCAGCTGGTGACGCGCTCTGGGACGTCTTGACGTCATAAAAGGTGCAGACGTCATGACGTCAATAGAACGTGTTCTGCTGATTGGTCCATATCAATGAGTTGGTCTTGAATGTAGGAAGTATGATTAAGATGTTTGCAGATGATGCAAAAATTGGCCGTGTGGTTGATAATGAAGAAGAAAGCTGCAGACTGCAGGAAGATATCAATGGACTGGTCAGGTGGGCAGAACAGTGGCAAATGGAATTCAATCTGGAGAAGTGTGAGGTAATGCATTTGGGGAGGGCTAACAAGGCAAGGGAATAGACTATAAATGGTAGGACACTGAGAAGTGCAGAGGATCAGAGGGACCTTGGAGTGCATGTCCACAGATCCCTGAAGGTAGCAGGACAGGTAGATAAGGTGGTTAAGAAGGCACACGGGATACTTGCCTTTATTAGCCGAGGCATAGAATATAAGAGCAGGGAGGTTATGCTTGAACTGTATAAAACACTAGTTAGGCCACAGCTAGAACACTGCGTGCAGTTCTGGTCACATTACAGGAAGGATGTGATTGCACTAGAGAGGGTGCAGAGGAGATTTGCGAGGATGTTGCCTGGGCTGGGGAATTTTAGCTATGAGGAAAGATTGGATAGGCTGGGGTTGTTTTCTTTGGAACGGAGGAGGCTGAGGGGAGACTTAACTGAGGTGTATAAAATTATGAGGGGCCTAGATAGAGTGGATAGGAAGGACCTATTTCCCTTAGCAGAAGGGTCAATAACCAGGGGGCACAGATTTAAAGTAATTGGTCGGAAGTTTAGAGGGGATTTGAGGAGAAATGTTTTCACCCAGAGGGTGGTGGGGGTCTGGAACTCACTGCCTGAAAGGGTGGTAGAGGCAGAGACCCTCATCACATTTAAAAAGTACTTGGATATGCACTTGAAGTGCCGTAACCTACAAGGCTACGGACCAAGTGCTGGAAAGTGGGATTAGGGTGGATAGCTCTTTGTCGGCCGGCACGGACAAGATGGGCCGAATGGCCTCCTTCTGTGCTGTAAATTTCTATGAGTGAGGGAGTCTGAGAGGTCAAGGTTGACTGACAGTCTGTGCTGACCCTTGACCCCTCTTTCCCCCGCTCCCCAGGATAGGTTGCACATTCCAGCTGCACACTGTGGGGGTGCTCAGCTGATTCCGGCCTGGGATGCAGTTGGGGAGACTGCAGTTAGCCTCAGTGCCCTGGGCTCCTGCTACTGATCACTGTCCAGTCACCCTGGCAGCAAAGGCCGAGTCTGCAAAGGGGGCTTGATTTTGTCTGTGATGCCCCCAAGGTTGAATAGGCTGCCAACAATCACTGCACACCCTCACACATTGGTCACTCGGAGGGGCACTAGAAGGCAACCAGTGACTGTGGGACTGTATCCCAGCGGATACCCGCCCTTCACAATAGTGGGAGGGAAACTTGAATGACAGTTTAAAAACCTAAAAAGGGCAAGGGGAGTTCTCCCTGTGTCCTGGGACCAATATTTATCGCTCACCCAACATCACCAATACAGATTTTCTGGTCATTATCACACTGTTATCTGTGCGAGCTTGGTGTGAGTGAATTCCACAGGTTCACCACTCTCTGGGTGAAGAAATTCCTCCTCATCTCTGTCCTAAATGGCTTACCCCTTATCTTTAGACTGTGTCCCCTGGTTCTGGACTCCCCCACCATCGGGAACATCCTTCCTGCATCCAGTCTGTCCAGTCCTGTTAGAATTTTATAAGTTTCAATGAGATCCCCTCTCATTCTTCTAAACTCCAGCGAGTATAAGCCCAAACGACCCAATCTCTCCTCATACGTCATTCCTGCCATCCCAGGTATCAGTCTGGTGAATCTTCGCTGCACTCCTTCCATGGCAAGAACATCCTTCCTCAGAAAAGGCGACCAAAACTGCATACAATACTCAAGATGTGGTCTCACCAAGGCCGTGTACAACTGCAGCAAGACATCCTTGTTCTTGTACTCGAACCCTCTCGCTACGAAGCCAACATACCATTTGCCTTCTTCACCGCCTGCTGCACCTGCATGCTTACCTTCAGCGACCGGTGCACAAGGACGCCCAGGTCTCGTTGCAATGCCCCTTCTCCCAATCTATTGCCATTCAGATAATAATCTGCCTTCCTGTTTTTGACACCAAAGTGGATGACCTCGCATTTATCCACGTTATATTGCATCTGCCATGCTTCTGCCCAATCACCCAACCTGTCCAAATCATACTGGAGTTTCTCGGCATCCTCCTCACAGCACACACGCCCACCCAGCTTTGTGTCGTCTGCAAACTTGGAGATATTACATCTAGTTCCCTCATCCATATCATTAATATATATTGTGATAGCTGGGGTCCAAGGACCGATCCCTGCGGTACCCCACTAGTCACTGCCTGCCACTCGGAAAAAGAGCCGTTTATTCCAACTCTTTGCTTCCTGTCTGCCAACCAGTTCTCTATCCAAGTCAATACCTTGCTACCAATCCCATGTGCCTTAACTTTACACGCTAATATCTTATGCGGGACCTTATCGAAAGCCTTTTGAAAATCCAAATACGCCACATCCACTGCCCCTCCGACAGTGCGGCACTCCCTCAGTACTGCCCCTCCGACAGTGTGTCGCTCCCTCAGTACTGCCCCTCCGACAGTGCGGCACTCCCTCAGTTCTGCCCCACCGACAGTGCAGTGTTCCCTCAGTACTGCCCCGCCGACAGTGCGGCGCTCCCTCAGTACTGCCCCTCCGACAGTGCGGCGCTCCCTCAGTACTGCCCCTCCGACAGTGCGGAGCTCCCTCAGTACTGCCCCTCCGACAGTGCAGCGCTCCCTCAGCTCCCTGTGACTGGAAGCCTGTGTCCAGTGGGGTACCGCAGGGATCGGTGCTGGGTCCCTTGCTGTTTGTGGTCTACATTAATGATTTGGATATGAATGTAAAAGGTATAATCAGTAAGTTCGCAGATGACACGAAAATTGGTGGGATGGTAAATAGCAAGGAGGGTAGCCTCAGTCTGCAGGACGATATAGATGGGTTGGTCAGATGGGCGGAACAGTGGCTAATGGAATTTAACCCTGAAAAGTGTGAGGTGATGCATTTTGGAGGGACTAACAAGGCAAGGGAATACACAATGAATGGTAAGACCCTAGGAAAGACAGAGGATCAGAGGGACCTTGGTGTGCATGCACTCAGATCCCTGAAGGCAGCAGAACAGGTGGATAAGGTGGTTAAAAAGGCATATGGGATACTTGCCTTCATTAGCCGAGGCATAGAATATAAGAGCAGGGAGGTTATGATGGAGCTGTACAAAACGCTGGTAAGGCCACAGCTGGAATACTGTGTGCAGTTCTGGTCGCCACACTATAGGAAGGATGTGATTGCTTTGGAGAGGGTGCAGAGGAGATTCACCAGGATGTTACCTGGGCTAGAGCGCTTCAGCTATGAAGAAAGACTGGACAGGCTGGGGTTGTTTTCCTTGGAGCAGAGAAGGCTGAGGGGGGACCTGATTGAGGTGTACAAAATTATGAGGGGCATAGAGCGGGTAGATAGAAAGGAACTTTTTCCCTTAGTAGAGGGGTCAATAACAAGGGGGCATAGATTCAAGGTCAGGGGCAGGAGGTTTAGAGGGGATTTCAGGAAGAACTTTTTCACCAAGAAGGTGGTTGGAATCTGGAACTCACTGCCTGAAAGGGTGGTAGAGGCAGGAACCCTCACAACATTCAAGAAGCATTTGGATGAGCACTTGAAACACCATAGCATACAAGGCTAGGGACCAAGTGCTGGAAAACGGGATTAGATTAGACAGGGCTTGATGGCCGGCACGGACGCGATGGGCCGAAGGGCCTCTTTCTGTGCTGTATAACTCTGTCACTCTATGACACTGCCCCTCTGACAGTGCAGTGCTCCCTCAGCAGTGCCCCTCCGACAGTGCGGCGCTCCCTCAGTACTGCCCCTCCGACAGTGCGGCGCTCCCTCAGTACTGCCCCTCCGACAGTGCGGCGCTCCCTCAGTACTGCCCCTCCGACAGTGCGGCGCTCCCTCAGTACTGCCCCTCCGACAGTGCGGCGCTCCCTCAGCACCGCACTGGAGTGTCAGCCTCGCTTTATGTGCTCAAGTCCCTGGAGCGGGATTTGAACCCACAACCTTCTGACTCTGCTATCCACTGAGCCACAGCTGACTCCAGTCTTTTACACAGTTTCATCATAACTTCCTTGCTTTTTGCACTCTGCGCCTCTCCTAAAGCAGGGGAGTTATGATGAATTGTTAAACAGTTTTTTTTGCAGAGTGACCAAGGCTGCCTGTAGGAAACAATTGTGCATTTGAAAGCAGCTTGTATTGTGAAGCTTGTGCCCCTTTGCCAGGCCCGCTGCCTGCGGCCCCTCTCCCAGATTCCAGCCCCAGCTCTGTGCTGACTGAGCTGCTCTCACCTGGGGACAGCGCGTCACAATCGGCCCCAGCGCACCTGAGCTGGAGAGGAGGCCCCGCCCCCTAGCCGCGCCGCCATTGGTTGGAGGACCAGGCCGCCCAGTTCAGCCCTCCCACCTCAGCCCTCTTCCTATTGGTCAGCGCTCCCGTCAGTCAGAATCACATTGCTCCGGCTCACTCCGCCACCCCGCCCGACTCTCAGGTTTGATTTTCTCGTATTTTACTTTATAATCTCGCTCTCCGCTCCCCCCTCACCTCGATTTAAATCGATTCCCCAACACTTGACTTTACCCCGGCCGCTGATTCCGCCTCTTCCCCGGGCCCGGCCTTCCCGCTGCTCCCCGGAGGCCCCGCGCAGGCGCACTGGCAGGGGAAGGGAGGGTGATTGACAGGTGACGATTGATAGAAGCGCCTGCCCGCGCTGTGATTGGTGCAGGGGAAGGCAAGTGGGCGTGTCCGGCCCCCGGGCCCACGTGGGGGAGGCAAAGGATGGCTGGAGCGCATGCGCAGCCCGCCTGGCCCCGTTGGGAAGCTTTTCAAATATTTTTTTTTCCGAAAGAAATTGAAAACACTCATTAATTCCCCCAACCTCCTCCCCTCTAAAGTGCGGTTATTATTATTTTTGTTTCTCCTCATTTGTGTGGGGTTTCTTTTTTTTAACCTTGCGGTGGCGTGCGCCGATCCAACCGACCCCTGGGCGTTGCGTGCTGGCGTCAGCGCGTAATCGGAGGAGGGTGTGATTGACGCGAGGCGCCCGCCAATCAGGAGCGCGGAAAACGCTGGGAGGACCGGGCGGGCTGACGGTCCTCCAACCAATGGCGGCGCGGGAGGGAGAGGAGCGGGACCTCGGTGGGCTGCAGGTCGCTTTCCTGCTTTCATTGTCTGCAGGAGCTGTTAAAGGGAAGGGGAGGAGGGGGTGGAAAAACCCAGCTTGTGAGTGTTTATTCCTTTGCATTACCTTTATTGCAAGGCTATTCATCAACTGCATTCATTTAAAAATAAGTGAACCTTTTCTCTTTTCATCCAGGACAAAGAGCCCTGGTGCTGTGAACATTTTGGTGGGCAGCCACTTTTAAAGGGACAAAGACCAGCATTCTTCCTCCTCTCTCTCTCTCTTGTGAGTATTTGTGGTGGGTGAGAGGGTGGGGGCTGAGTCAAAGGGGACTGCGGGCCCTTTTCAACAAAAACAATTGCTTAGCCATTTAAAGGGGAATGGGTGCCCCCCAGGTATTTAAAGGGGCAGTGCCTCTTTCTGTATCATGTAAGAGCAGGGAGGTTCTGCTTGAACTGTACAAAACACCAGTTAGGCCACCGGCTAGAGTGCTGCGTGCAGTTCTGCTCGCCCCATTGCAGGAAAGATGTGACTGCTCGAGACAGGCGATTTACGAGGATGTTGCCAGGACTAGAGAATTTCAGCTACAAGGAAAGATTAAATACATAGAAACATAGAAGATAATCTACATCCTGTGGTACTTAAAGAAGTGGCCCTAGAAATAGTCGATGCATTGCTGGTCATCTTCTAAAATTCGATAGACTCTGGAACAGTACCCATGGATTGGCGGGTAGCTAATGTTACCCCACTGTTCAAAAAAGGTGGTAGAGAGAAAACGGGGAATTACAGACTGACATCGGTAGTGGGGGAAATGCTAGAGTCCATTATAAAAGATGTAATAGCAGAGCACTTGGAAAACAGTGACTGGATCGGACAAAGTCAACAAGGATTTACAAAAGGTAAATCGTGCTTGACTAATCTACTGGAATTTTGAGGATGTAACTGGTAAAATAGATAAGGGCGAACCAGTGGATGTGGTGTATTTGGACTTTCAAAAGGCTTTTGATAAGGTCCCACATAAGAGATACAAACATAGATATTGGAGCAGGAGTAGGCCATTTGGCCCCTCGATCCTGCTCCACCATTCAATGCGATAATGACTGATCATCAAAGTTCAGTACCGGGTCCCTGCTTTCTCCCCATACCCCTTGATCTCTTTAGCCTTAAGAAATATATCCAACTCCTTCTTGAATATATTTAATGAATTGGCCTCTACTGCCTTCTGTGGTAGAGAATTCCACAGGTTCACCACTCTCTGGGTGAAGAAATTCCTCCTCATTTCTGTCCTAAAAGGCCTACCCCTATCCTTAGACTGTGACCCCTGGTTCTGGATTCGCCGACCATCGGGAATATCCTCCCTGCATCTAGTGTGTCCAGTCCTGCCAGAATTTTATAAGTTTCAATGAGATCCCTTCTCATTCTTCTAAACTCCAGCGAGTACAAGCCCAATCGACCCAATCTCTCCTCATACATCATTGCTGCCATCCCAGGTATCAGCCTGGTGAATCTTGGCTGGACTCCTTCCATGGCATATCCTTCCTCAGATAAGGTGACCAAAACTGCACACAATACTCAAAATGTGGTCTCACCAAGGCCCTGCACAACTGTAGCAAGACATCCTTGTTCCTATACTCAAACCCTCTCGCTATGAAGGCCAACATACCATTTGCCTTCTTAACTGCCCGCTGCACCTTTTTTAAAATTCATTGATGGGATCTGGGCGTCGCTGGCTGGCTCGGCCTGCATTTAGTGCCCATCCCTAATTGCCCTTGAGAAGATGGTGGTTAGCCGCCGCCTTGAACCGCTGCAGTCCATATGGTGTAGTTGCACCCACAATGCTGTTAGGAAGGGAGTTCCAGGATTTTGGCCCAGCGACAGTGAAGGAACGGCGATACAGGTCCAAGTCACGATGGTGTGTGGCTTGGAGGGGAACTTGTAGGTGGTGATGTTCCCATGCATCTGCTGCCCTTGTCCTTCTAAGTGGTAGAGGTCGCGGGTTTGGAAGGTGCTGTTGAAGGAGCTTTGGCGAGTTGCTGCAGTGCATCTTGTAAATGGTACACACTGCAGCCACAGTGCGCCGGTGGTGGAGGGAGTGAATGTTGACGGTGGTGGATGGAGTGCCAATCAAACGGTGTCGATCTTCTTGAGTGTTGTTGGAGCTGCACTCATCCAGGCAAGTGGAGAGTATTCCATCACACTCCTGACTTGTGCCTTGTAGATGGTGGAAAGGCTTTGGGGAGTCAGGAGGTGAGACACTCGCCGCAGAATTCCCAGCCTCTGGCCTGCTCTTGTAGCCACAGTATTTATATGGCTGGTCCAGTTCAGTTTCTGATCAATGGTAACCCCCAGGATGTTGATGGTGGGGGATTCAGCGATGGTAATGCCATTGAATGTCAAGGGGAGATGGTTAGAGTCTCGCTTGTTGGAGATGGTCATTGCCTGGCACTTGTGTGGTGCAAATGTTACTTGCCACTTGTCAGCCCAAGTCTGAATGTTGTCCAGGTCTTGCTGCATATGGACACGGACTGCGTCAGTATCTGACGAGTCTCGAATGGTGCTGAACAGTGTGCAATCATCAGCGAACATCCCCACTTCTGACCTTATGATGGAGGGAAGGTCATTGATGAAACAGCTGAAGATGGTTAGGCCTAGGACACTGCCCTGAGGAACTCCTGCAGTGATGTCATGTGATTGAGATGAATGACCTCCAACAACCACAGCCAACTTCCTTTGTGCTAGGTATGATTCCAACCAATGGAGAGTTTTCCCCTTGATTCCCATTGACTTCAGTTTTGCTAGGGCTCCTTGATGCCATACTCGATCAAATACAGAGAGACCTGGGTGTTCTTGTACACCAGTCACTGAAGGCGAGCATGCAGGTGCAACAGGCGGTCAAGAAGGCAAACGGTATGCTGGCCTTCATAGCAAAAGGGTTAGAATACAGGAACAGGGATACCTTGCTGCAGCTGTACAGGGCACTGGTGAGACCACACCTCGAGTACTGTGTACAGTTTTGGTCGCCTCATCTGAGGAAGGATGTTCTTGCCATGGAGGGGGTGCAGCGGCGATTCACCAGGCTGATACCAGGAATGGCGGGAATGACCTATGAGGAGAGACTATGTAGTTTAGGGATGTACACACTGGAGTTTAGAAGATTGAGAGGGGACCTCATAGAAGTGTATAAAATTCTGACAGGTCTAGACAGACTGGATGCAGAAGGAATGTTTCCCTTGGCGGGTGAGAACAGAACTAGAGGACATAATTTAAGGATAAGGGCTAAACCATTTAGGACAGAGATGAGGGGGAATTTCTTCACTCAGAGAGTGGTGAACCTGTGGAACTCATTGCCACAGAGGGCAGTGTACGCCAGCTCATTAAATATATTTAAGAGGGAATTAGATATATTTCTACGGGCAAAAGGGGTTAAGGGTTACGGAGAGAAGGCGGGGACGGGATACTGAATTAAAGGATCAGCCATGATCTCATCGAATGGCGGAGCAGGCACGAAGGGCCGAATGGCCTACTCCTGCTCCTATCTTCTATGTATCTATGTATCTATGTATAAATGCTGCCTTCATGTCAAGGGCAGTCACTCTCACCTCACCTGCATGCTTACCTTCAGTGACTGGTGCACAAGGACACCCAGGTCTCGTTGCACTTCCCCTTCTCCCAATCTATTGCCATTCAGATAATAATCTGCCTTCCTGTTGACACCAAAGTGAATAACCTCACATTTATCCACATAATATTGCACCTGCCATGCTTCTGCCTAATCACCCAACCTGTCCAAATCATACTGGAGTTTCTCGGCATCCTCCTCACAGCACACACGCCCACCCAGCTTTGTGTCGTCTGCAAATTTGGAGATATTACATCTAGTTCCCTTGTCTAGATCATTAATATATATTGTGAATAGCTGGGGTCCAAGGACCGATCCCTGCGGTACCCCACTAGTCATTGCCTGCCACTCAGAAAAAGACCCGTTTATTCCAACTCTTTGCTTTCTATCTGCCAACCAGTTCTTTATCCAAGTCAATACCTTGCCCCCCAATCCCATGTGCCTTAACTTTACACGCTAATCTCTTATGTGGGACCTTATCAAAAGCCTTCTGAAAGTCCAAATAGACCACATCCATTGGTTCACCCTTATCTATTTTACTAGTTACATCCTCAAAAAATTCCAGTAGATTAGTCAAGCACGATTTACCTTTTGTAAATCCATGTCGACTTTGTCTGATCCTGTCACTGTTTTCCAAGTGCTCTGCTATTACATCTTTTATAATGGACTCTAGCATTTTCCCCACTACCGATGTCAGGCTTACCGGTCTGTAATTCCCTGTTTTCTCTCTACCACCTCTTTTGAATAATGGGGTAACATTAGCTACCCTCCAATCCATGGGTACTGTCCCAGATTCCATCAAAAACCCAGCAGCTTCTCCTCCATCTCCACTCCAGCTCAAACTGCTGTAACAAAAAGACCTACGCAGGCGGCCAGGGCCCGACTTCCATCACCTGCAGTAAAACTCTTCCCGACAGCCGCTGACTAATGGCGGCCGCAGCACCCACAATTCCCCGTGCCCCAGAAACTGCTCTATCCAACGCGCTGATTTCCCCGCTGAGAGTGCGCATGCTCCCCGGGGCCATGGGCCATTCTGGGAGCCTGGCGCCTGTCCTTTGTCCCGAGTTGGACTCGGTGGAGCCAGTTGAAGAAACCGGGAAGCGGCGGCTCGGATGGGGGAGGCGCTGCACGCTGGGTTTCCTGGTGCCGGGGCCCTGTCCGCCGGGCCTGGCCGCTCTGATTCTGATTGAGGTTTTTGATGAGGTAACAGAGAGGGTTGATGAGGGCAATGCGGTTAACGTGGTGTACATGGATTTCCAAAAGGCGTTCGACAGCGTGTAAAGTTAAGGCACATGGGATTGGGGCAAGGTATTGACTTGGATAGAGAACTGGTTGTCAGACAGAAAGCCAAGAGTTGGAAGAAACGGGTCTTTTTCCGAGTGGCGGGCAGTGACTAGTGGGGTACCGCAGGGATCGGTCCTGGGACCCCAGCTATTCACAATATACATTAATGATCTAGATAAGGGAACTAGATGTAATATCTCCAAGTTTGCAGACGACACAAAGCTGGGTGGGCGTGTGTGCTGCAAGGAGGATACCGAGAAACTCCACGATGATTTGGAGAGGTTGGGTGATTGGGCAGAAGCGTGGCAGATGCAATATAACTTGGATAAATGTGAGGTTATCCACTTTGGTGTCAAAAACAGAAAGGCAGACTATTATCTGAATGGCAATAGATTGGGAGAAGGGGAAGTGCAACGAGACCTGGGTGTCCTTGTGCACCAGTCGCTGAAGGTAAGTGATATACCTATCAATTCCTCCAATAAAAGGCGAAGAGTTACGAAGGTGACTAAAGGTTTTTATTGACTAAATAACAGCCCACTCTCGTGAGTGATCCGATCCAAGCAGGAGGAATACCAGCCAGTCGCTCACCTTTATACCTGGCCTGGTGGGTGGAGCCAAGGCGGAGTCGGCAGTGGTCATCCCAGGTATAGCAGTGTGGCAAGAGGCGACCTCGTACCGTGATACAATAGTGGTCAGTGATACAGTTATAACGAACAGTGGTGAACAGTGCTAACTACTAACAGTGATACGATAGTGAACGTGGTTTACCACATTCACCCCTTGTTTAGAATTAAGTCCGGCGGGGTGAAGTGTACTACCAATTCTGGTAGGTCAGTCTGTCCGGAGGCTTCGTAAGCCTCTCCGATCGCCGCAGCGGTGGTGTTGCCTTATCCGGTGCTGGTGCCTTATCCGGTGTTGATGCTGGTGTTTGCGTGGTCGGCGAGGGCTCGTGGGGTTCCGGCATGCCGTCTACCTGGACTGAGGTTGGGGGGGGTGGTGGCGGTGTTTCCGGATCGGCTGAGGGTGCGAGGTCTCGTAGGGAGACAGTGTCCTCCCGCCCGTCTGGGTACGCCACGTAGGCGTACTGGGGGTTGGCGTGCAGGAGGTTCACCCTCTCGACCAGGGGGTCCGTTTTATGGGTCCTCACGTGTTTCCGCAGCCAGACCGGCCCCGGGGCGGTCAGCCAGGTTGGTAGAGTGGTTCCCGTAGTCGACTTCCTGGGGAAAACGAACATTCGTTCATGGGGGGTGGTGTTAGTGGCCGTGCAAAGTAATGACCGGATGGAGTGCAGCGCTGTCGGGAGGACTTCTTGCCAGCGGGAGGTTGGGAGGCCCTTAGACTTTAAGGCTAAGAGGACGGCCTTCCATACCGTCGCGTTCTCTCTTTCCACCTGACCGTTACCTCTGGGGTTGTAGCTGGTGGTCCTGCTTGCTGCAATACCTCTCTCTAGGAGGAATTGCCGGAGTTCCTCGCTCATGAAGGAGGAGCCCCGGTCGCTGTGTATATAGTTCGGGAACCCGAACAAGGCGAAGAGGGCATTCAGGCACTTAATGACCGTGCTACTGGTCATGTCGGGGCAGGGGAAGGCAAAGGGGAAACGGGAGTACTCATCAACGATGTTGAGGAAGTACACATTACGGTCAGAGGACGGGAGGGGCCCCTTAAAGTCGATGCTCAGGCGCTCGAAGGGGCGGGTGGCCTTGATCAGGCTTGCTCGGTCCGGCCTATAGAAGTGCGGTTTGCACTCCGCACAGGTCTGGCAGTTCCTGGTCATGGTCCTGACCTCCTCGATGGAGTAGGTCAGGTTGCGGGCCTTAATGAAATGGTAGAGTCTGGTGACTCCGGGGTGGCAGAGCTGGTCGTGGAGGGTCTGAAGCCTATCGATATGCGCGCTGGCGCATGTCATTCGTGAAAGGGCATCAGGGGATTCGTTCAGCTTGCCTGGCCGGTACAAGATCTCATAATCGTAGGTGGAGAGCTCGATTCTCCATCTCAAAATCTTGTCATTCTTGATTTTGCCCTTCAGCTTGTTATTAAACATGAAAGCCACCGAACGCTGGTCGGTGAGGAGGGTAAATCGTTTGCCTGCCAGGTAGTGCCTCCAGCGCCGTACTGCCTCCACGATCGCCTGGGCCTCTTTCTCGACCGACGAATGTCGGATCTCGGGGCCCTGTAGGGTCCTTGAGAAGAAGGCCACTGGCCTCCCCTCCTGGTTTAGGGTGGCGGCTAAGGCGAAGTCGGATGCGTCGCTCTCCACCTGAAAGGGGATGGACTCGTCCACTGCGTGCATCGTGGCCTTGGCTATGTCTCCCTTAATGAGGGAGAAGGCCGCGCACGCCTCCTCCGTGAGGGGGAAGGAAGTGGCTTTCAGGAGGGGTCTGGCTTTGTCCGCGTAATTGGGTACCCATTGGGCATAGTAGGCGAAAAGCCCCAGGGTTCTCCTAAGTGCTTTAGGGCAGTGGGGGAGGGGTAGCTCCATGAGGGGGCGCATTCTTTCTGGGTCGGGGCCGATGATTCCGTTCTCCACTACGCAGCCGAGGATGGCAAGGCGCGTGGTGTTAAACACGCATTTCTCCTTATTGTAGGTGAGGTTCAGCCGTTGGGCCGTACGGAGGAATTTCTCCAGATTCGCGTCATGTTCCTGCTGGTCGCGGCCGCAGATAGTGACGTTATCTAGGTAGGGGAATGTAGCCTGCAGTTCGTTCTGGTCAACCATCTGGTCCATCTCCCTTTGGAAGACCGAGACCCCATTAGTGACACCGAAGGGGACCCTAAGGAAGTGGTATAGGCGCCCATTCGCCTCGAAGGCGGTATACTGGCGGTCCTCAGGGTGGATAGGGAGTTGGTGGTAGGCCGACTTCAGGTCGATGGTCGAGAATACTTTATACTGTGCAATCTGATTGACCATGTCAGATATGCGGGGGAGGGGGTATGCGTCCAGCTGGGTATATCTGTTTATGGTCTGGCTGTAGTCGATGACCAGGCGGTTTTTATCGCCGGTCTTTACGACTACGACCTGGGCACGCCAGGGGCTGCTGCTCCCCTCGATAATGCCCTCTTTCAGGAGGCGCCGCACCTCAGAGCTAATGAAGGCTCTGTCCCCGGCGCTATACCGCCTGCTTTTGGTAGCGACGGGTTTGCAGTCAGGGGTAAGGTTAGCAAACAGAGAGGGTGGCGGGACCTTGAGGGTGGAGAGGCTGCAGGTGTTACGCGGTGGGCGGTTTAACGTTTGCTGGTTGTTGACTGTGAGTGGGGGGAGGGGTCCACCGTATGCTAGGGTTACGCTTTGGAGGTGGGATTGGAAGTCCAGCCCTAGTAGGACGGCAGCGCAGAGATGGGGGAGGACGAGGAGTTTAAAGTTTTTATACTCCGTGCCCTTAACCGACAGGGTCACGACACAGTAGCCGCTGATGTCCGTGGCGTGGGACCTCGATGCCATCGAGATTCGGCTGCGCGTTGGTAGGACAGAGAGGGAGTAGTGGCTCACCGTGTCTGGGTGGATGAAGCTCTCCGTGCTTCCGCTGTCGAACAGGCAGGTCGTGGCGTGGCCGTTCACTTTGATGTCCATCATTGACTTGGACAGATGGTGCGGGCGGGCTTGGTCCAGGGTGACGGAAGCTAGTGTGTAGCTGAGCGAGTCGTTGTCATCTGCGGGCGAGGCGGTCGGGCGTGGTGAGTAAAATGGCGTCTCCCACGAGGTAGGGCCCCATGAGGCACTATTGGGGTCGGTTGCCTTAATCAAAGATGGCCGCCCCCATGACTCATGTGTGGGGATGCTGGCCTCAGTTGCCCTAAACAAAGATGGCCGCCCCCATGACTCATGTGTGGGGATGCTGGCCTCAGTTGCCCTAAACGAAGATGGCCGCCCCCATAGTTCGCATGCGGCACTGCTGGCCTCTGAGGATCCGCTCCTGCAGGCCTTGGAGAAGTGGCCTTTCTTCAGGCAGGTTTTACATATGGAGTTCTTGGCTGGGCAGCGCGACCTCGGGTGCTTCTCCTGGCCACAAAAAAAACAGCCGGCGGCCCGATCGCGGATGCCCGATGTCGGGGCCGGTGCCGGGGGTGGCGGGGCCGGTCGGGTCCGGGACGCCGACGCAGAGGTAGGTCCCGGGGGCGGCGCTGGGAAGGGTGCTGTGGTAGGGGTCGGGCCCGAGTCCCAGGGTCGCGAGCAGTACCTGGTGAATGCTTCCTGATCTTGGTGGGCCACTTCCAGGGAGATAGCGAGGGCTTCAGCTTTTTCCATGCTGAGGTCTTTAGCTTCCAGCAGTCTTTGCCGTGAGTACTCGGACCGTAGGCCTTTCAGGAATGCGTCGCGGATATTATCTTCAGTATTTTCGGCTGCCGACACCGATTTAAAGTCACAGTTCCTGGCGAGTGCATATAGCGCCTGTGAGAATTCGGCTACTGATTCTCCTGGCTGTTGCGGCCGTGATCTTAGGAGGTGCCTAGCGTACATGTAGTTTACCGGGGTCCGGTACTTCTGTTTCAGCAGGTTGATGGCGGTCTCGTAGGTAGTCATGTCCTCGATGAGAGTGTATACTCTCGGGCTCAGTTGTGCCTGCAGGACACTTAGTTTGGATGCCTGAGGGACGCTGGATTCTCTCAGGTATGATTCGAAGCAGACCAGCCAGTGTTTAAAGTCTGCGGCTGAGTTTGCTGCTCGTGGGTTCAGGTCCAGGTACGGCGGTCTGAGGGCTCGCAGCCAAGCTGGCTGGTGTGGCTGTGCTCCTGGGAGCTGCGCTGGTGGCTCCTCCGCCGGTTGTGACTCGTTGTCGGACATCATTAAATTTAGTCAATAAAATTGATATACCTATCAATTCCTCCAATAAAAGGCGAAGAGTTACGAAGGTGACTAAAGGTTTTTATTGACTAAATAACAGCCCACTCTCGTGGGTGATCCGATCCAAGCAGGAGGAATACCAGCCAGTCGCTCACCTTTATACCTGGCCTGGTGGGTGGAGCCAAGGCGGAGTCGGCAGTGGTCATCCCAGGTATAGCAGTGTGGCAAGAGGCGACCTCGTACCGTGATACAATAGTGGTCAGTGATACAGTTATAACGAACAGTGGTGAACAGTGCTAACTACTAACAGTGATACGATAGTGAACGTGGTTTACCACAGTAAGCATGCAGGTGCAGCAGGTGGTGAAGAAGGCAAATGGTATGTTGGCCTTCATAGCAAAAGGGTTTGAGTACAGGAGCAAGGATGTCCTGCTACAGTTGTACAGGGCCTTGGTGAGACCACACCTTGAGTACTGTGTGCAGTTTGGTCACCTTATCTGAGGAAGGATGTTCTTGCCATGGAAGGAGTTCAGCGAAGATTCACAAGGCTGACCCCTGGGATGGCAGGAATGACGTATGAGGAGAGATTGGGTCGATTGGGCTTATACTCGCAGGAGTTTAGAAGAATGAGAGGGGATCTCATCGAAACGTATAAAATTCTGACAGGTCTGGACAAACTAGATGCAGGTAGAATGTTCCCGATGGTTGGAGAGTCCAGAACCAGGGGTCATAGTCTAAGGATAAGGGTAAGCCATTTAGGACAGAGATGAGGAAGAATTTCTTCACCCAGAGAGTGGTGAACCTGTGGAATTCTCTACCACAGAAGGCGGTTGAGGCCAAGTCTTTAAATATATTCAAGAAGGAGTTCAATATATTTCTTAGAGCTAAAGGTATCAAGGGATATGGGGAGAAGACAGGTACGGGGTACTGAGTTTGGATGATCAGCCATGATCTCATCGAATGGCGGAGCAGGCTCGAGGGGCCGAATGGCCTACTCCTGCTCCTATCTTCTATGTTTCTATGACCTGGAGCCCCCGTGCGACCGACGCCGCCGCTCACCTGCGCGGTTTCGGTCAGGCTCTCGGGCTGCGCGGTTGACACCGCGGGGAAGGCCGTGCGAGGCCACTCCCGCTCCGGACCATCGCAGCGGCTTGGCTGCGGCCTAGTATAGGGGGGGAAAGCCCGAGTCCCCGGGCTACAGGCTGAGAGAGAGGCCCGGGCCCGGTTGCCGGGGAAAACCTTCTTCCCCGCCCTCCTGAGCGGCTACAGGCTGAGAGAGAGGTCCGGGCCCAGTTGCCGGGGTAACCCTCCAAGGTTGCAGCGCCCGGCGGAGGCAGCGAGTCAAGAGCCAAAAAATAGGGTGAAAGCTAGGAAAATTAATGAGCTTAAAAAATATATTTACAAATTAATTTACCTTTTTTAAAAACTATTTAATTGTGTTACTTAATGTGGCGGGTGCCCTCGTTCAGCATTTAAAAAATGGCGGCGAAGTTTCGGGAGGCTGCAGGATTAGGCCCGCCCACACATGGAATGAAACGCCCCCGGTGACGCACCAATTGGTCAACCATCAGGTCATTGAAGTGTAGGATTGGTCAACCATTACGTCAGTCAATGGTATCCCCTGTACAATTGGTGAACCTTCACGTCACTCAACGCTAAGAGCGGTAGGATTGGTCAACCGCTAATGAGAAGATTTTGAACGTTTTTTGTATACTGTCCGAACAATTTTTGTCTGACCAAAAGGTAAATATGCCTATGACACTCCCCTGATCATAACCTTTCTTTTGATATCATATGTGTAGGTACGCTCTCTAACTTTTGAGTGTATAGCGTACAGACAGACGGACAGACAAACCAACCGCTTTAAATATATAGATAGACTAGCTGGGGGAGCCCGGCTTTGCCAGGGCTGTTTTGGGCCGGGCGGTTTAAATCGAGTGCCAGGCTTTGGGGCCTCTCTGTGTCCCTCTGTGAATCTGGTGCCGGGCAACATTTTAAATCGAGTCCCAGGCTTTTGGGCCCTGTCTCTGTGTCCCTGTCTCAATCTGCTGCCGGGCAACATTTTAAATCGAGTACCAGGCTTTCAGGCCCTGTCTGTCTGTCCCTCTATGAATCTGCTGCCGGGCAACATTTTAAATCGAGTCCCAGGCTTTTGGGCCCTGTCTGTGTCCCTCTCTCAATCTGCTGCCGGGCAACATTTCTACCTTTTAATACCTTGAAAGATGAAAGTGAAAGTACTTATAAAACGTTTTTGGTAAATCTTATGTTATTTTTAAAAGAGATACTAACTTTTTCAAAGCTGGATGATCAAAGTAGTTTGAGCTGGAAGCTGAAGTAATGGCAGTGAAACAATGGCTGCCAGATCCCTGAGATGAAAACAATTAGTCCCGCCCACACACACACACCAATTGGCCAACCATCAGGGGACTGTACTGTAGGATTGGTTAATCGTGATGGCACAGGATTGGTTGAACCTTGACGTCAGTCAATCAATGCTAAGTAGCAGATAATGAGTTTAATTTTGAAGGTTTTTTGCATAAGGCGCGAACAATTTTCATCCGACCGAACAGTAAATATGCTTACGACCGTCCCGGAACCGTAAGCTTTCTTCGGAGGTAACGCGCGTGTAGGTACGCTCTATAACTTTCGAGCGCATAGCCAGACAGACGCACACCCGAGGACAGAAGGACAGACAGACAGACAGATCGATTCGTTTATTTCGATAGATAGATAGATTTAAAGCCTTCATGATTTTTACCGCCTATCAAACCTCATCTTGGCCTTCTCTGCTCTCAGGAGAACAACCCCAGCTTCTCCAGTCTATCCACGGAACTGTCATCCCTCATCCCTGGAACCATTCTAGTAAATATCTCTGCACCCTCTCCAAAGCCTTCACATCCTTCCTAAAGTGTGCTGCCCAGAATTGGACACAATATTCCCCTGGGGCTGAACTCGTGTTTTATAAAGGTTTAGCATAACTTCCTGGCTTTTGTACTCTCTGCCTCTATTTATAAAGCCCAGGACCCCATGAGCTTTATTAACTGCTTTGTTAACCTGTCCTGCCACCTTTAAAGAATTGAGCACAAGCTCCCTTGTAGCACCCACTTTAAAATTGTACCATTTAGCAGGTATTTTCTCTCCTCATCCTAGCAAAATGTATCCGCTCACACTTTTCTGTATTGAATTTTATCTACACTCCTTTTACAGGGTTTTAGAAGTGGAGCATTTACAGACAGGAAGCTCAGACCAAACATCACGTCAAGAACAGACAGAGTCGCTCAATTCATCAGGACCTGATTCAATCGCTCCTCCAATCTGCTGGCACCCAAGAGAGTTCACACTGATGAGAGACCTTTTAAATGTTCCGAGTGTGGGAAGAGCTTCAAAATCTACAAGTACCCAAAGAGACACCAGTGGCTACACACTGGGGAGAGCCCGTTCACCGGCCCCGTGTATGGAAGGGATTCACTCAGTCATCCGCTCCGATGATACACCAGCAAATTCACACTAGGGAGAGACCTTTAACCCACTCCGTGTGTGGGAAGGGATTAATTGCACCCTCCGTGCTGCTGAGACACCAGCTTGTCCACACCGATGTGAGACCGTTGACCTGCTCCATGTTTTTGAAGCGATTCTCTCATTCTGCCACTCTCCTGAGACACCAGCTTGTTCACATTAAATGTTCTGACTGTGGAAAGAGATTTAAAAGGTCCCAGGATCTGAAGAGACACCAGCTGGAGAGAGCAGGAGAGATTCTGTTCACCTGCTTCGTGTGTGGGAAGAGATTCACTCGGTCCTCGAATCTGCTGGCACACCAGCGAGTTCACACTGGGGAGAGGCGGGTGAAACAGTCCGACACTGGGAAAAACTTTCAAATGTCCCAGGAGCTGAAGGGACACCAGCTGGAGAGAGCAGGAAAGAGGCCGTTCACCTGCTCCGTGTGTGGGAAGGGATTCGCTCAGCCATCAAGTCTGGTGAGACACCAGCGAGTTCACACTGGGGAGAGGCCATTCACCTGCTCCGTGTGTGGGAAGGGATTCACTCAGTCATCCCACCTACTGACACACCAGCGAGTTCACACTGCGGAGAGGCCATTCACCTGCTCCGTGTGTGGGAAGGGATTCACTCGGTCATCAAGCCTGGTGAGACACCAGCAAGTTCAAACTGGGGCGAGGCCATTCACCTGCTCCGTGTGTGGGAAGGGATTCACTCAGTCATCCCACCTACTGACACACCAGCGAGTTCACACTGGGGAGAGGCCGTTCACCTGCTCTGTGTGTGGGAAGGGATTCACTCGGTCATCCCACCTACTGACACACCAGCGATATCACACTGATGAGAGACTATTTAAATGTTCTGTCTGTGGGATGAGCTTTAAAACCTCTGAAGATCTGAAGCAGCACCAGCGAGTTCACTCCGATCAGAGACCATTTACATGTTCTGACTGTGGGATGAGCTTTAAAAGCTCCAGGAATCTGAACGGACACCAGCGAACTCACACTAGGGAGAGACCATTCACCTGCTCTGTGTGTGGGAAGGGATTTACTTGGTCCTCGAATCTGCTGAAACACCAGCGAGTTCACACTGTTCTGTAGCGCAGTGCCCTGAAGACAGCTGGGGTGACATGAACATGGAATGGATGAATGTTTTATAAATTCTTGTACTGCTGTTTAATCTTTAAGATTGTTGTGCTGATGATTCCCTTTGTTTCACTGTTCATAGAAACATAGAAGATAGGAGCAGGAGTAGGCCATTCGGCCCTTCGAGACTGCTCCTCCATTCAATGAGATCATGGCTGATCATCCCTGTCCCTGCCTTCTCCCCATATCCCTTGATCCCTTTAGCCTTAAGAAATATATCTAACTCCTTGAATATGTTTAATGAATTGGCCTCTACTGCCTTCTGTGGTAGAGAATTCCACAGGTTCACCACTCTCTGGGTGAAGAAATTCCTCCTCATCTCTGTCCTAAATGGCTTACCCCTTATCCTTAGATGGTGTTCCAGAGAATGTACAGCACAGAAACAGGCCATTCGGCCCAACTGGTCCATGCCGGTGTTTATGCCCCACACCCACCCTACTTCAATTAACCCGATCAACATCTCCTCCCATTCCTTTCTCCCTTGTGTGGCTTCCCCATAAATCCATCTGTGCTGTTCACCTCAACTACTCCCTGTGGTAGCGAGTTCCCCATTCTCACCATTCTCTGGGTAAAGACATTTCTGCTGAATTCCCTCCTTGATTTATTAGTGACTTTTATATTTATAGCCACATAAACATGATGAGATTCTGTTAAGCTGACCAGTATGTTGTTGTACTTTGTCTTTTTCTGATGAATGAAACATTACTGAGCCCCTGTACCTGTGTTATGGGATGAAGTGCCAGACAAGTGAAGGCACAACGTCTGGGTGTGAATCTGATAACCTCACGGACCGTATAGGTGTGATAACCAGACGGGCTTGTGGTTATAGTCTGGTCACAGATGGACTAAATTCCCTGAATTAGCAGGAGTTCAGGAGGCGGTCAACAGATGGGTCCAAACAATCCCATTTCCTGAGCGGTAACCAAGCTTGTGTATAAGAACAGGCCACTTAAGCCGTTGTCAGTTGGAACAGACTCGAGAAGATCGCGCGTGAATCCACTGTACTTCTATTCTCCAGATTGAGGGAATTATCACCCGATCTGTGTTATGCAGCGATCTTAATAAAGTCTGGAGAGACAATTTGTGTTCTTGTGAGCTTGATTATCTGGTATCCGAAACCCTGGGACTCCCGATCATTAGAGTCAACCTCAGTGTGTGGAAAGAGATTCCATGGTGTATCCCACCCACTGACACACCAGAGTGTCCACAGTGTGACTGCGGTGGGTCGATTCCACTGTTTCCGATGCCTTTAATCACATCCAGGAGTGAACCATGTTAATTCAGGCAACTGGGGCTTGTTAATGTTAAGAGCCCCCAATAACTGGGCTGGATTTAAAGATTCTTCCTTGTTCTCAGTACTAGTGAGCAGAGAGAAGCTGATGTTATAGAATCATAGAGCACAGTAGGATGCCTTTCAGCCCATCGTGCTGGTGCCGGCTCTCTGAAAGAGCGATGCAATTAGTCCCACTGCCCTGCTCTTTCCTCACAGCCCTGCAAATTTCTGCTTTTAGTATATATCCAATTCCCTTTTGAAAGTTACTGTTGAATCTGCTTCCACCTCCCATTCAGGCAGTGCATTCCAGATCATCACAACTCGCTGTGTAAAAAAAAGTCTCCTCATGTCCTCTCTCGATTCTTTTGCCAATGATCTGAAATCTGTGTCCTCTCGTTACCGACCCTCCTGCCAGTGACAACAGCTTCTCCTTGTTTGCTCAATCAAAACCCCTCATAATTTGGAGCACCTCGATCACAGCGCCACTTAACCGTCTCTGCTCCAAGTTATATTGCCAACGTTTTGTGAATTGTTGCTGTGAAAGAAAAGACAGCCGTCCGTGGCTAAGTAAAGTAATAAAGGATAGTATCCGGCTGAAAACGGGCATATAAAGTAGCCAAATCTAGTGGAAGGATAGAAGATTGGGAAGCATTTAAAAGCCAGCAAAGAATAACTAAAAGATTAATTAAGAAAGGGAAGATAGATTATGAAAGTAAACTAGCAAAAAATATAAAAACAGATAGCAAGAGTTTCTACAGTTATATAATAAGAAAAAGGGTGGCTAAAGTGAATGTTGGTTCCTTAGAGGACGAGACCAGGAAATTAGTGGTGGGGAACATGGAGATGGCAAAAACGCTGAACAAATATTTTGTATCAGTCTTTACCGTAGAGGACACTAAAAATATCCCAACACTGGACAAACGGGGCTATGGGGGGGGAGGAGCTAAACACGATTAAAATCACTAAGGAGGTGGTACTCGGTAAGATAATGGGACTAAAGGTGGATAAATCCCCTGGACCTGATGGCTTATATCCTCGGGTCTTGAGAGAAATAGCGGTCGGGATTGTGGAGGCATTGGTGGTAATTTTCCTAAACTCCCTGGATTCAGGAAAGGTCCCAGCAGATTTGAAAACTGCTAATGTAACGCCCTTATTTAAAAAGGGAGGTAGACAGAAGGCTGGAAACTATTGACCAGTTAGCCTAACATCTGTGGTTGGTAAAATGTTGGAGTCCATTATTAAGGGATCAGTAACAGGACATTTGGATAAGCATAATTTAATCGGACAGAGTCAGCATGGTTTTACGAAGGGGAATCCATGTTTGACAAATTTGCTCGAATTCTTTGAGGATGTAACAAACAGGGTGGATAAAGGGGAACCAGTGGACATGGTATATTTGGACTTCCAAAAGGCATTCGACAAGGTGCCACACAAAAGATTACTGCACAAGATAAAAAATCACGGGATTGGGAGCAATATACTGGCATGGGTGGAAGATTGGCTATCTAACAGAAAACAGAGAGTTGGGATAAATGGTTCATTCTCGGGTTGGCAATCAGTAACTAGTGGTGTTCCGCAGGGGTCGGTGCTGGGACCCCAACTCTTTACAATCTATATTAACGATTTGGAGGAAGGGACCGAGTGCAACGTATCCAAGTTTGCCGACGATACAAAGATAGGAGGGAAAGCAGTGAGTGAGTGAAATAAAGAGTAGATTGCCTTTCAAAAGCTAGGCTTTATTAACCTTAAAAAACCAGCAAGTACATGTTGAGCAGCACCCAGTCTCAACCAAACTGTAGAAAACTGAATTTAAGATGGCCACCACAGGTCACATGGAATCAACTAACCAATAAGTTTACAGCATATATCTCAAGGCAGGAAAACAGGCAACCAATTACAATGCTTCTTATAAAACAAGAATAATCACCACAGTGAGGAGGACATAAAAAACCTGCAAAAAGACATAGACAGGCTGGGTGAGTGGGCAAAAATTTGGCAGATGGAATATAATGTTGGAAAGTGTGAGGTTATGCACTTTGACAGAAAAAATCAAAGAGCAAGTAATTATCTAAATGGAGAGAAACTGCAAAGTGTTACAGTACAAAGGGATCTGGGGGTCCTGGTGCATGAAACACAGAAGGTTAGTATGCAGGTACAGCAGGTGATCAGGAAGGCCAATGGAATCTTGGCTTTTATTGCAATGGGGATGGAGTATAAAAGTAGGGAAGTCTTGCTGCAGTTATACAGGGTACTGGTGAGGCCACACCTGGAATATTGCGTGCAGTTTTGGTTTCCATATTAAAGAAAAGATATACTTGCTCGCGAGGCAGTTCAGAGAAGGTTCACTCGGTTGATTCCGAAGATGAGGCAGTTGACTTATGAGGGAAGGTTGAGTAGGTTGGGCCTCTACTCATTGGAATTCAGAAGAATGAGAGGCGATCTTATCGAAACATATAAGATTGTGAGGGGGCTTGATCAGGTGGATGCGGTGAGGATGTTTCCACTGATGGGTGAGACTAGAACTAGGGGGCATAATCTTAGAATAAGGGGCTGCCCTTTCAAAACTGAGATGAGGATAAACTTCTTCACTCAGAGGGTGGTGAATCTATGGAGTTTGCTACCCCAGAGAGCTGTGGAAGATGCAACATTAAATGAATTTAAAACGGAGATAGACAGTTTCCTAACTGATAAGGGAATAAGGGGTTACGGGGAGAAGGCAGGGAAGTGGACGTGAGTCTAGGTTCGGATCAGCCATGATCCTATTGAATGGCGGAGCAGGCCCGAGGGGCCGTGTGCCCTACTCCTGCTCCTACTTCTTATGTTCTTATGTAGGATGCCTTTCGGCCCATCGTGCTGGTGCCGGCTCTCTGAAAGAGCGATGCAATTAGTCCCACTGCCCTGTTCTTTGCCCACAGCCCTCCAAATTTCTGCTTTTAGTATATATCCAATTCCCTTTTGAAAGTTACTATTGAATCTGCCTCACCTCAGCTTTTTGACTGCCTGATTTCATTATTAAACATTTCAGAGTTTATGCAGACTGACCAAGGCTAAACAGATAAATGTGAGGTATTTCATTTTCGTAGGAAGAATGGGGAGTGTTCCGTTTGCAAAGATAATCCAGAGGCCATTTGCAGAGCTCAGTTCATGTTGCTTTTAATGGCTGATCCAAACAAACTCTCACAGGCAAAAGCAATCGAATACCTATATCCAATGTCAGACACAATACAATGATAACAGCACCATCAAACTCCATGTGCTCAGGCCAAGGCAATCGAGTACCTATCACCAATGTCAGACATAACATTTCCTCCCCCCTCACAGAATTTCAAACATAAAATGTAGTGACAAAGTCCTGTAGGTGGCCAGGGCGAGAACGTGTACGGACAGGCTGTGGTGTGGACTGTTGAAGAGCAGGCTGAGGCACAATATCTGCTTGAGGGTTGGCTGGCTGAGCCACATGTGCATCCCGCCACTCTGGGGGTAAGGCTTGGGGATTAGGTCCATATAATCCTGCATCAGGGGGTGCTGGCACCTTCCGAAGGCGGCTGGCACGCCACCGAGAGCTGTCAGTGAGGCAGAAAGTGGCTGGTCCAAGTTGGCAGCTGATTTGGAGAGGGGAGGACCAGAATGAGGCCATCTTATTGTTGCGGTGAGGCCTGCGGACTCTGAACCAATCGGAGACTGAGATGTTGGGCGCCTTGGCCCTCTTCGACTGGTCGAAGCGGAGTTTCATCTTCTCCTGCTGTCTAGCGACTGTGGCTTGAGCCCGTGGAGCAGGGCTCTGAGCTAGCGAGGGGCGCAGCCTGCCAAGGGCAGCATGAGCTCACGGCCTAGTATGAGGGATGCGGGTGAGATCCCTGTAGTGAATGCTGGGAGGCTCTGTAGTGCAGCAGTATGTGGAGGAGGGCCTTGTCAAACGCACACCCCTGGGATAAGTGTGCTCTGAGGCCATTTTTCAGTGTCTGGTTAAAACGCTCCACCCCCCCATTTGACTCGGGGTGGCTGTACGCTTATGTGACAGATGCCCTTGCTCTCAAGGTAAGAGGAGAGTTCCGAAGAGACCATTTGGGGGCCATTGTCTGTGGTGATGGCCTTTGGATGCCCCCAGCGGGAGCAGAGGGACTCAAGGATATCGACGATGACCCGAGAGTTGACGGAGCCCATGGCAGTGACCTCTGGCCATTTTGAGTGCAGGTCATAGGTCACCACTAGGAACCGTTGATGGCGGGGGACACCATGGATCTCCCCGCAGATGTCCAGCTGCAGGTGCTCCCAGGGCTGAGAGGGCCAGGCAAGGGGTTGCAGGGGTGGAGGAGCTTGGTGGCCAGTCTTGCCACTTACAAGGCAGGCTGCATAGTCCTTGACCAGGGCCTCGATTTCCCTGTCAATACCCGGCCACCACACTAGGTCTCGGCATCGTTGTTTGAGCTTCACTATGCCCAAGTGGCCCTCATGCGCCATGGCTAAAACACGCGCACGAATGGCACTTGGGACCACAGTGCAGAGCCCACGTGCAACACAGGAGTCATTCCAGCAGGAGAGCTCCTCTTTAACTCTGGAGTAGGCAGGCAGTTCCTCAGGCACCTTGCGAGGCCAGCCATCTCTGATGAAGGTGCACAGCTGGGAGAGAGCTGGATCCTGTTCAGAGGCCTCTTTGAGCTCCTGGAGACTGTGGTTTGGAGGGGTGTGTGCAGCATCTGGACGATATCCTGTTCCACATGTTCAGACCCGACGAGTGGGGCTGGGGCAGAGACAGTGCGGGAGAGCAGATCTGCAACAACATTGTCATGTCCTGGTGTGAACTGGAGACTGAAATTGTATTGGCGGAGGTGGTCAGACCAGTGGTGTAGACGCAGTGGTCTGTGGCCCATGCCGGATGTCGACAGCAGAGCAGTGAGAGCCTGGTGATCGGTTTGCAGGGTGAAGGCATGGTCATATGTGTACAGGTGCCACCGCTCACATGCCCAGATGCACGCCAGTGCCTCACGCTCGCCTACTAAATACTTCTGTTCAGTGGGGCTAAGGGCTCGGGAGGCAAAGGTGATTGGTTTCTCCACTCCATTCTGTATCTGTGATAATACCGCCCCCACAGCTGCAGCGGACGCGTCGCAGGTGACGAGGGTGGGGCTGGCGACGTCAAAGTGAGCCAACACTGGAGGCGACGTCAAAGTGAGCCAACACTGGAGGCGACGTGAACTGCGATTTGAGGAGGTGAACAGCTTCTGTACAGGCTTGTGGCCACACCCAGGGCTCATCCTTTCGCAGGAGCTGGCGCAGTGGGGCTGTGGTGGCTGAGTACTGGGGCAAAAACTTCAGGTTGTACCCAGTCATGCCAAGGAAGGAGGCAACCTGTGCTGCAGAGCTGGGTTCTGGGATGCTGTGAATGGCATTCACGTTTGATTGGAGTGGGGATATACCATCAGCCGACAACCGAAACCCCACAAATTCGATCTCTGAAACAGCAAAGACACACTTTTCGCCATTCAGTGTGAGCTTGTGTTTTGCTAGAGCCGTGAAAACTCTGTGAAAGCGTTCATCGTGAGTGGAGGTCGAGGGCCCATGCACAACGATGTCATCCAGGTAGATGGCCACCCCAGGAATGCCCGCGAGCACAGAGGACATCACCTTTTGGAAGCAGCTGGGTGCAGAGCTAAGTCCAAATGGCATCCTGGTGTACCGAAAGACGCCAGCATGTGTCACAAAAGCAGTGAGGTCCCTGCTGCTGGGGTGGAGGGGAACCTGTAGATAGCCCTGTTGAAGGTCCAGTTTCGAGAACAGGATGGAACCATAGAACTGCGCTGTGAGTTCCTCTGATGTGGGCAGTGGATATTTGTCAGGGATTACGGCCTTATTCACTGCTCGAAGATCAACACAGACACGTAGACCACCTGACTTTTTCATTGCGACCACCAGGTTGGAGACCCCTGGGGAGGCATCAACTGGTTCGATGATGCCAGCTTCCAGTAGCTGCTTTAGTTCAGCTGTGACCCCGTCACAGAGAGCAAGCGGGATGCGGCGCAGTGGCTGAATGACAGGGGTAACGGTGGAGTCAACCATGGGCTGGTGGGTGAAGGCAGTCAGGCAGCCCAGACCCTCGAAGAGTGCTGGTCATGTTTGGCGCCACAGTGAGGTGACGTGCAGAATTGCAGACCCGCCGGTGTCCAAGAGAGAAAAACCCAGGTCAGTGAAAAGATCCAGTCCCATCAGGTTAGCTCCTTGGCGTGCCACATGAAAACAAAAATCTAGCAAAACTTTTGTTCCATAGCGTACAGTGAGGTTGACTGAGCCCACTAGTCCAATTTTCAAATTACCATACCCGCAAAGAGCAGTGGAGGACGCAGAGAGTGGCAGGGAGCTGAAAAAGCATTTGAATGTGTTCACATTCAGCAGTGAGACGCTGGCACCGGTATCCAACAACAGAGGGATGCACACGTCATTCAGGTTAATTGTGCATGACTTGAAAGCCACTACTGGCCCAGAGCTCACGTTGTGAATTATAGGCCAACTGCTTGAGGACTGAGAGTGTTCATCTGTAGCAACAGGGGCAGAGCAGCAGACATTGGCAAAGTGATTTTGTTTTGCACAATTGCGACAGGCTTGGCCGCGCGCGGGGCAATTCTGCGCTCTGGTAGCATGTGAACGAGATCCGCAGTTTCCACACTGTTGCCGCGGTAGCGCACGTTGCTGCTGTTGCGCGAGCATTACAGTGTCAGGGCTGTCAGGGCTGTCAGGGCCGAGGGCGCCGTCACTGGGTGTGTGTGCTAGTTTCGCTGCACATTCGGCTGCAGACTCCACTTGAAAGGCAATGTTAACTGCCTTAACTGCCTGTGACAACGACAGATCGTCGGACTCGAGTAACAGTCTTTCGCGCACTCTCACGTTGTTGGTGTGCTCTATTAGTTGATCACGCACCATCTCGTCTTGTAGTGCACCGAACTTGCATGAGCTAGCTAACCCCCTCAAATTAGCCACGTATTGATGCACCGACTCACCGGGGAGTCGGTGACGCTGTCTAAAAATGAATCACCGCAGGAGGGCACTTTGTGGGGCAGAGAAGTGTGTGCTTAACAGAGCCACAGGCACATCATACGTTTGAATTGAGTCTGCTGTGCATAATGTCCCAAGAACACGCTGGCCCTCCGCTCCCAAGCAATGGGATAACAGTGCCTTTTTCCATGCTGTACTCACATTTTCTAGTCCAAGAGCAATGAGGTAGGTTTCAAAGGACTGTAACCAGTGAACCCATGGGATCGGGGGCTCACCGGGTAGTGCAAGGAAGGGAGGAGGTGGTGGAAGTGAGATTTCAGCCATCCTCGTCGCCAAATGTTGCGTTTGCAAAGATAATCCAGAGGCCGTTTGCAGAGCTCAGTTCATGTTGCTTTTAATGGCTGATCCAAACACACTCTCACAGGCAAAAGCAATCGAATGTCAGACACAATACAACGATAACAGCACCATCAAACTCCATGTGCTCAGGCCAAGGCAATCGAGTACATATCACCAATGTCAGACATAACAGGGAGGTCACTTATCACTTGGAGGGTGCGAGTCTAGGTGGGGTAGAGGAGCAAAGGGATCTCGGAGTACAAATACACAAATTACTAAAAGTTGCGACACAGGTTAGCAAGGCCATAAAAAAAGCAAACCAAGCACTAGGGTTTATTTCTAGAGGGATAGAATTGAAAAGTAGTGAAGTTATGCTAAACCTGTATTGAACCTTGGTTAGACCACACTTAGAGTACTGCGTACAGTTCTGGTCACCATATTATAAAAAGGATATAGAGGCACTGGAGAGGGTACAGGGAAGATTTACAAGGATGATACCAGAAATGCGAGGGTATACATATCAGGAAAGAATGAACAGGCTGGGTCTCTTTTCTCTTGAAAACAGAAGGCTGAGGGGTGACCTAATAGAGGTCTTTAAAATTATGAAAGACTTTGATAGAGTGGATACAGAGAGAATGTTTCCACTTGTGGGGAAGAGCATAACTAGAGGCCATCAATATAAGATAGTCACCAAGAAATCCAATAGGGAATTCAGAAGAAACTTCTTTACCCAAAGAGTGGTGAGAATGTGGAACTCGTTGCCACAGGGAGTGGTTGAAGCAAATAGTATAGATGTATAGATAACCAGGTAGTTAAGAAGGCAAATGGTATGTTGGCCTTTGTAGCGAGAGGGTTTGAGTACAGGAACAAGGATGTCTTGCTGCAGTTGTACAGGGCCTTGGTGAGACCACACCTTGAGTATTGTGTGCAGTTTTGGTCACCTTATCTGAGGAAGGATGTTCTTGCCATGGAAGGAGTTCAGCGAAGATTCACCAGGCTGATACCTGGGATGGCAGGAATGATGTATGAGGAGAGATTGGGTCGATTGGGCTTGTACTCGCTGGAGTTTAGAAGAATGAGAGGGGATCTCATTGAAACGTATAAAATTCTAACAGGACTAGGCAGACTAGATGCTAGAAGAATGTTCCCGATGGTCAGGGTGTCAAGAACCAGGGGTCACAGTCTAAGGATAAGGGGTAAGCCATTTAGGACAGAGATGAGGAGGAATTTCTTCACCCAGAGAGTGGTGAACCTGTGGAATTCTCTACCACAGAAGGCAGTAGAGGCCAATTCATTAAATGTATTCAAGAAGGAGTTGGATATATTTCTTAAGGCTAAAGGTATCAAGGGATGTGGGGAGAAGGCAGGGACAGGGTACTGAATTTGGATGATCAGCCATGATCTCATTGAATGGCGGAGCAGGCTCGAGGGGCCGAATGGCCGACTCCTGCTCCTATCTTCTGTGTTTCTATTCCATCTGCTCCTGCGGCCTTGTTGTTCTTCAGTTCTCGGATGGCCATTTCAACCTTATGCCGGGCTAGGGTTGTGCTGAGATGGTGGCGGGTAGCATGCTGCGGGATGGAGTTGAGGACACTCATGTCGAAGACAGCGTCTCGGTTAAGGAGATCTCTGAAGTGCTTGTTCTAGCGGGCACTGACTGCCTCTCTGTCCTTGATGAGTACCTCTCCATTCTTGGCCCGCAGTGGGGTAGGACCTTGCGCCGTAGATGGTCTTGACTGCACAAAAAATCCACGCACATTGTGGTTGTCAGCTAGCTGCTGGAACTCCTACCCTTTCTCCACCATCTGTTCTTTAGGTCATGAGTTTTTTGTTGGACCTCGGCCTTCAGGCGTCTGTAGAGCTGCTTTCTTGCTCTCGAGTTGTGTTGCTGTTTCCAGATCA
Organism: Somniosus microcephalus; assembly: GCF_052327205.1. Classification (NCBI taxonomy): domain Eukaryota; kingdom Metazoa; phylum Chordata; class Chondrichthyes; order Squaliformes; family Somniosidae; genus Somniosus; species Somniosus microcephalus. Next base: position 96,285 of record NW_028225245.1, read on the forward strand.
GGAATGCCTTGCACTTGCAGCTTATTAGCTCCTGGATCTCCTGGTCATTCTCGTCGAACCAGTCTTGGTTTCCTGTTGGAGAGACCGAGCAGTAGCTAGAATACTGCGTGCAGTTCTGGTCACCACATTACAGGAAGGATGTGATTGCACTAGAGGGGGTGCAGAGGAGATTTATGAGGATGTTGCCAGGGCTGGGGAATTTTAGCTATGAGGAACAATTGGATAGGCTGGGGTTGTTTTCTTTGGAACAGAGGAGGCTGAGGGGAGACCTAATTGAGGTGTATAAAATTATGAGGGGCCTAGATAGAGTGGATAGGAAGGACCTATTTCCCTGAATTTGGATGATCAGCCTGTGGTAAACCACTTTTACCGTTTACTATCGTTACACTATAGTTATCACTGTTAGATCGTTTCCCTATAGTTATCACTGTTCACATTGTTGTATCACTGTACGAGGTCGCCTCTTGTCACGCTGCTATACCTGGGCTGACCACTGCCGACTCCACCCATGGCTCCACCTACCTGCCCGGGTATAAAGGTGGTCGACTGGCTGGTATTCCTCCTTCTTGGATCCGATCACCCACGAGGGTGGGCTCTGTTATTTAGTCAATAAAAACCTATAGTTACTTTCTTAACTCGTCGCTTTTCATTGGACGAATTGATAGGTATATCAATTTTATTGACTAAATTTTAAAATGTCGTCACTTGAGCAGCCAAACAACCAGTCAACGGAGCAGCCAAACGACCAGCCAGACGCCCAGCTACAACAGTCACAGCAGCCGGCTTGGCTGCGAGCCCTCAAACCACCGTACCTGGATCTAAACCCACAAGCAACAAACGCAGCCCTCGACTTCAAACACTGGCTGTGCTGCTTCGAATCCTACCTGGAAGAATCTGGCGTCCCTCAGAGATCCAAACTAAGAGTTCTGACCGCCCAAGCGAGCCCTAAAGTATACGCACTCACCCAGGACATTACTACTTACGAGGCCGCTATCAACCTACTGAAACAGCAGTACCGGAGCCCGGTAAATTCCATGTATGCCAGACACCTCCTAAGATCCCGCCCGCAACAGCCAGGAGAGTCTGTAGCTGAATTTTTACGGGCGCTACGAACACTCGGCAGGGACTGTGACTTTAAAGCAGTATCGGCTGCAGAAAACACTGAAGATAACATCCGCGATGCCTTCGTGAAAGGCCTTCGGTCCGACTACTCACGGCAGAGACTGCTGGAATCAAAGGACCTCGACCTGAACACAGCTGCAGCCTTGGCCTACTCCCTAGAAGTGACCCAGCGGGACCTCGAGGTGTATTCCAGGTACAGTTCGCGACTCTGGGACTCGGGCCCGACCCCGACCGCAATACCCCTCGTAGCGCCGCCCCCGGGACCTACCTCAGCGTCGGCGTCCCGGACCCGATCGGGACCGCCACCCCCGGTACCGGCTGCGACTTCGGACCCCCGCGACCGGGCCGCCGGCTGCTTCTTCTGTGGGCAGGCGAAACACCCGAGGTCGCGCTGCCCAGCCAAAAACGCAACGTGCTCCAGCTGCCTGAAGAAAGGCCACTTCGCGAAGGCCTGCAGAGGGAGAGCAGCAGAGGCCAGCAGTGCCTCATGCGAACTGTGGGGGCGGCCATCTTTTATCAAGGCCACAGATGAGCAATGGGGGCGGCCATCTTTGATCCAGGCAACCGACGCCAGCAGTGCCTCATGTGGGTTGTGGGGGCAGCCATCTTCTCCGCCATTTTGCCCCACCTCGTGGGTGCCTCCATTTTACCCACCACGCTCGACCGCCACCTTACCTCCAGACCTGACGACCGCTTCACCTACAGACTACAGTGACCCGCTCAGCCACACACTAGCCTCCGTCACACTAGACCAAGCTCGCCCGCATCAGCTGTCCAAGTCAATGATGGACATCAAAGTAGACGGCCACGCCACGACCTGCCTGTTCGACAGCGGAAGCACGGAGAGCTTCATACATCCAGACACGGTGAGCCACTACTCCCTCACTGTCCAGCCAATGCGCAACCGGATCTCGATGGCATCGAGGTCCCACGCCACAGACATCAGCGGCTACTGTGTTGTGACCCTGTCGGTTAAGGGCACGGAGTATAAAAACTTTAAACTCCTCGTCCTGCCCCAGCTATGCGCTGCCGTCCTACTAGGGCTGGATTTTCAATCCCACCTCCAAAGCGTCACTCTAGCATACGGTGGACCCCTCCCCCCGCTCACAGTCGACAACCAGCAGCCTTTAAATCGCCCACCGCGTAACACCTGCGGCCTATCCACCCTCAAGGTCCCGCCACCTTCCCTGTTCGCTAACCTCACCCCCGACTGCAAACCCGTCGCTACCAAGAGCAGGCGGTACAGCGCCGGGGACAGAGCTTTCATTAGCTCTGAGGTGCAGCGTCTCCTGAAGGAGGGCATCATCGAGGGGAGCAGCAGCCCCTGGTGTGCCCAGGTTGTAGTCGTTAAGACCGGCAATAAAAACCACCTGGTCATCGACTACAGCCAGACCATAAACCGGTACACCCAGCTGGACGCATACCCCCTTCCCCGCATATCTAATATGGTCAATCAGATTGCTCAATACCGGGTATTCTCTACCATCGAACTTAAGTCGGCCTACCACCAACTCCCTATCCGCCCCGAGGACCGCCAGTATACCGCCTTCGAGGCGAATGGCCGCCTCTACCACTTCCTTAGGGTCCCCTTCGGCGTCACCAACGGGGTTTCGGTCTTCCAAAGGGAGATGGACCGGATGGTTGACCAGAACGGGCTGCAAGCCACGTTCCCCTATCTAGATAACGTCACCATCTGCGGCCGCGACCGGCAAGACCATGACGCTAATCTGGAAAGATTCCTCCGTACGGCCCAACGGCTGAACCTCACCTACAATAAGGATAAATGTGTGTTTAACACCTCGCGCCTTGCCATCCTCGGCTGCATAGTAGAGAACGGAATCATCGGCCCCGATCCCGAAAGAATGCGTCCCCTCATGGAGCTACCCCTTCCCCACTGTCCAAAGGCGCTGAAGAGAACCCTGGGGCTCTTCGCCTACTATGCCCAATGGGTGCCGAATTATGCGGACAAAGCCAGACCCCTCATGAAGTCCACCTCCTTCCCCCTTACGGAAGAAGCGCGCGTGGCCTTCTCCCTCATCAGGGGAGACATTGCTAAGGCCACTATGCACGCAGTGGATGAGTCCATCCCCTTCCAAGTGGAGAGCGATGCATCCGACTTTGCCCTAGCCGCTACCCTCAACCAGGAGGGGAGACCGGTGGCCTTCTTCTCAAGGACCCTCCAGGGCCCTGAGATCCGACACTCTTCGGTCGAGAAGGAGGCCCAGGCGATTGTGGAGGCGGTACGCCGCTGGAGGCATTACCTCGCAGGCAAGCGATTTACCCTCCTCACCGACCAGCGTTCGGTCGCTTTTATGTTTAATAACAAGCTGAGGGGTAAAATCAAGAACGACAAGATCTTGAGGTGGAGAATCGAGCTATCCACCTACGATTATGATATCTTGTACCGGCCTGGTAAGCTGAACGAACCCCCTGGCGCTCTATCGCGAATTACATGCGCCAACGCGCAAATTGATAGACTTCAGACCCTCCACAACGACCTCTGCCACCCCGGGGTCACCAGGCTTTACCACTTCATTAAGGCCCGCAACCTGACCTACTCCATCGAGGAGGTCAGGACCATGACCAGGAACTGCCAGACCTGTGCCGAGTGCAAACCGCACTTCTTTAGGCCGGACAGAGCAAGCCTGATCAAGGCCACCCGCCCCTTCGAGCGCTTGAGCATCGATTTTAAGGGGCCCCTCCCGTCCTCTGACCGTAATGTGTACTTCCTCAACATTGTTGATGAGTACTCCCATTTCCCCTTTGCCTTCCCCTGCCCAGACATGACCAGCACCACGGTCGTTAAATGCCTGAACGACCTCTTTGCCTTGTTCGGGTTCCCAAACTATATACATAGTGACCGGGGCGCCTCCTTCATGAGCGAGGAACTCCGTCAGTTCCTACTAGCGAGAGGCATCGCCACTAGCAGGACCACCAGCTACAACCCCCGAGGGAACGGCCAGGTGGAAAGAGAGAACGCGACGGTATGGAAAGCCGTCCTCTTAGCCTTAAAGTCTAAGGGCCTCCCAACCTCTCGCTGGCAGGAGGTCCTCCCGGCGGCGCTGCATTCCACCCGGTCACTACTTTGCACTGCCATTAACGCCACCCCCCATGAACGAATGTTTGTTTTCCCCAGGAAGTCGACTACGGTAACCACGCTACCAACCTGGCTGACCTCTCCGGGGCCTGTCTTGCTGCGAAAGCACGTGAGGGCCCATAAAATGGACCCCCTGGTCGAGAGGGTGAACCTCCTGCACGCCAACCCCCAGTACGCCTACGTGGCATACCCAGACGGGCGGGAGGACACAGTCTCCTTACGAGACCTCGCACCCTCGGGCACTCCGGAGACACCACCGCTACCCCCCCCCCACCACCCCCCCAATTCCAGCCCAGGTAGACGGTACGCCGGAACCCCAAGAGCCTTCGCCTACCTCGCAGACGCCAGCATTAACACCAGAGAACGCAACACCGCCGCTGCGACAATCAGACAGGCTTACGAGGCCTCCGGACAGACTGACATACCAGAACTGGTAGTACACTTCACCCCGCCGGACTCAAATCTAAACAAGGGGTGAATGTGGTAAACCACTTTTACCGTTTACTATCGTTACACTATAGTTATCACTGTTAGATCATTTCCCTATAGTTATCACTGTTCACATTGTTGTATCACTGTACGAGGTCGCCTCGTCACGCTGCTATACCTGGGCTGACCACTGCCGACTCCGCCCATGGCTCCACCTACCTGCCCGGGTATAAAGGTGGTCGACTGGCTGGTATTCCTCCTTCTTGGATCCGATCACCCACGAGGGTGGGCTCTGTTATTTAGTCAATAAAAACCTATAGTTACTTTCTTAACTCATCGCTTTTCATTGGACGAATTGATAGGTATATCACAGCCATGATCTCATTGAATGGCGGAGCAGGCTCCAAGGGCCGAATGGCCGACTCCTGCTCCTATCTTCTATGTTTCTATGTTTCTTAGCAGGGAGGTCAATAACCAGAGGGCACAGATTTAAAGTAATTGGTCGGAAGTTTAGAGGGGATTTGAGGAGAATTTTTTTTCACCCAGAGTGTGGTGGGGGTCTGGAACTCACTGCCTGAAAGGGTGGTAGAGGCAGAGACCCTCATCACATTTAAAAAGTACTTGGATATGCACTTGAAGTGCCGTAATCTACAGGGCTACGGACCAAGTGCTGGAAAGTGGGATTAGGGAGGATAGCTCTTTGTCGGCCGGCACGGACAAGATGGGCCGAGCGGCCTCCTTCTGTGCTGTAAATTTCTATGATTCTATGGTTCATTAATCATCCCATTCCCAAGCTGCCTCTGTGTTAACACCTCAGATGAGTCGTCCCACGTAGAGTGACTCCCTCAACCTGTTCTCCCGGTTACAGAACCAGTTTGTCTCTCTCAGGAATGCCCAAGGCTCTGTGGTCTGGGCACCAACTCACTCGTGACCTCACATGTTGCAACAAGTCTGCTGCCTGAGCAGTTTGCAGTGTTATTAGGTCTGTGGGTCTCTTAGCAACCACCTCCCTTATCTAGGCAAAGGGCTCATCTCCTGACTTTGGGTGTTATCATTCCAAACTTCAGCATTCTCTGTCTTTTAGCTTCAATCTGTCTGTGTCCACCCAGTGACAACACTGAGCTCCTCCCTCCAACCACTGACACTCGCCCTCTTGCTGAGAAAGAAAGACCTGCATTTATATAACGCCTTTCACAACCTCAGGACGTCCCAGAGCGCTTTACAGCCAATGAAGAACTTCTGAAGTGTAGTCACTGTTGTAATGTAGGAAACACGGCAGCCAATTGGCGCACAGCAAGCTCCCACAAACAGCAATGTGACAATGACCAGATAATCTATTTCAGTGATGTTGATTGAGGGATAAATATTGGCCCCAGGACACCGGGGAGAACTCCCCTGCTCTTCTTCAATGTAGTGCCATGGGATCTTTTACGTCCACCTGAAAGAGCAGACGGGGGCCTCGGTTTAACATCTCATCCGACAGGCGGCACCTCTGACAGCGCAGCACTCTCTCAGTACTGGAGTGTCAGCCTAGATTTTTATGCTCAAGTCTCTGGACTGGGACTTGAACCCACGACCTTCTGACTCAGAGGTGAGAGTGCTGCCCACTGAGCTAAAGTGCCTGGAGCTAAGCCAGCTGGGATACTTGACATAGGATTACATCGGATATACGGCACAGAAACAGGCCATTCGGCCCAACCAGTCTATGCCGGTGTTTATGCTCCACTCGAGCCTCCTCCCGTCTTTCCTCATCTAAATCTATCAGCATAACCCTCGATTCCCTTCTCCCTCATATGCTTGTCTAGCCTCCCCTTAAATGCATCGATACTATTCGCTTCAACCACTCCCTGTGGCAGCGAGTTCCACATTCTCACCACTCTCTGGGTAAAGAAGTTTCTTCTGAATTCCCTATTGGATTTCTTGGTGACTATCTTATATTGAGGCCCCTAGTTATGCTCTTCCCCACAAGTGGAAACATTCTCTCTGTATCCACTCTATCAACATTTTTCATAATTTTAAAGACCTCTATTAGGTCACCCCTCAGCCTTCTGTTTTCAAGAGAAAAGAGACCCAGCCTGTTCATCCTTTCCTGATATGTATACCCTCGCATTTCTGGTATCATCCTTGTAAATCTTCTCTGCACCCTCTCCAGTGCCTCTATATCCTTTTTATAATATGGCGACCAGAACTGTACGCAGTACTCTAAGTGTGGTCTAACCAAGGTTCGATACAGGTTTAGCATAACTTCACTACTTTTCAATTCTATCCCTCTAGAAATAAACCCTAGTGCTTGGTTTGCTTTTTTTATGGCCTTGCTAACCTGTGTCGCAACTTTTAGTGATTTGTGTATTTGTACTCCGAGATCCCTTTGTTCCTCTACCCCACCTAGACTTGCACCCTCCCAGTGATAAGTGACCTCCCCATTCTTCCTACCAATATGTAATACCTCACATTTATCTGTTTAGCCTTGGTCACTCTGCAAAAACTCTGAAATGTTTAATAATGAAATCAGGGAGTCAAAAAGCTCAAGTGAGGCAGTTTAAAAAGACAGTCCCTGACCAGAGATTGCTGGATGCTGACACTCGGTGCTCACGAGGATAGAATGTCCCATTCCCCAGGCACGGACATCCAGCACCTCGATCACAGCAACAATTCACTAAACAATGGCAATATAACTTGGAGCAGAGACGGTTAAGTGGATCGGTGATTGAGGTGCTCAAAATTAGGAGGGGTTTTGATCGAGCAAACAAGGAGAAGCTGTTGTCACTGGCAGGAGGGTCGGTAACGAGAGGACACAGATTTCAGATCATTGGCAAAAGAATCGAGAGAGGAAATGAGGAGACTTTTTTATACAGCGAATTGTGATGATCTGGAATGCACTGCCTGAATGGAAGGTGGAAGCAGATTCAATAGTAACTTTCAAAAGGGAATTGGATATATACTAAAAGCAGAAATTTGCAGGGCTGTGGGGAAAGAGCAGGGCAGTGGGACTAATTGCATCGCTCTTTCAGAGAGCCGGCACCAGCACGATGGGCCGAAAGGCATCCTACTGTGCTCTATGATTCTATAACATCAGCTTCTCTCTGCTCACGACTACTGAGAGAACAGGGAATAATCTTTAAATCCAGCCCAGTTATTGGGGGCTCTTAACATTAACAAGCCCCAGTTGCCTGAATTAACATGGTTCAGTCCTGGATGTGATTAAAGGCATCGGAAACAGTGGAATCGACCCACCGCAGTCACAATGTGGACACACTGGTGTGTCAGCGGGTGGGATACACCAGGGAATCCCTTTCCACACACTGAGGTTGACTCTAATGATCAGGAGTCCTAGGGTTTCGGATACCAGATAATCAAGCCCACAAGAACACAAATTGTCTCTCCAGGCTTTATTAAGAGCGCTGCATAACACAGATCAGGTGATAATTCCCTCAATCCGGAGAATAGAAGTACAGTGGATTCACGCGCGATCTTCTCGAGTCTGTTCCAACTGACAGCGGCTTAAGTGGCCTGTTCTTATACACAAGCTTGGTTACCGCTCAGGAAATGGGATTGTTTGGACCCGTCTGTTGACCGCCTCCTGAACTCCTGCTAATTCAGGGAATTTAGTCCATCTGTGACCAGACTATAACCACAAGCCCGTCTGGTTATCACACCTATATGGTCCGTGAGGTTATTATCAGATTCACATCCAGACGTTGTGCCTTCACTTGTCTGGCACATCCCATAACACGGGTACAGGGGCTCAGTAATGTTTCATTCATCAGAAAAAGACAAAGTACAACAACGTACTGGTCAGCTTAACAGAATCTCATCATATTTATGGGGCCATAAATATAAAAGTCACTGATAAATCCAGGAGGGAATTCAGGAGAAACTTCTTTACCCAGAGAGTGATGAGAATGGGGAACTCACTCCCACAAGGAGTAGTTGAGGTGAACGACAGACGTATTTAAGGAGAAGCCAGATAAACATAGGAGGATATGTCGGAGGAGGCTCGCGTGGAGCATAAACCCCGGCATGGCCTGTTTCTGTGCTGTACATTTGATGTAATAATGTGAACAGTCCACCGGCGCGCTCGAGGCCTTCCGTGACCGGTGGGTACCGGAGGGACTGGTGTGCATCATCACCACCGAAAATAGAATTTTAATTTCATTTAAGTTTCCTTTAAACCTTTTTTGTTATGTTACAGGTTTTATTGGTTGAGATGGTTGACTTTTAATAGGCAATTGCCTGTGATAAGGAGAAAAACAAAAATAACATTAACAGTCAAATCATGGGAATCATCAGCACAACAGATTGAAAGATTAAACAGCAGTACAAGAATTTATAAAACATTCATCCATTCCACATTCATGTCACCCCAGCTGTCTACAGGGCCCTGCGCTACAGAACAGTGTGAACTCGCTGGTGTCTCAGCAGGTCATTGGAGCGTTTAAAGCTCTTCCCACAGTCAGAACATGTAAACGGTCTCTCATCAGTGCGAACTCGCTGGTGTTGCTTCAGGTCCCCGGATCTTTTAAAGCTCTTCCCACAGTCAGAACATTTAAATGATTTCTCATCAGTGTGAACAAGATGGTGTCGCTTCAGGTCCCCGGAGTATTTAAAGCTCTTCTGACAGACAGAACATTTAAATGGTTTCTCATCAGTGTGAACAAGCTGGTGTGTGGTCAGAGCCCCGGAGCATTTAAAGCTCTTCCCACAGTCAGAACATGTAAAGGCTCTCTCATCAGTGTGAACAAGCTGGTGTTCCTTCAGATCCCCAGAGCGTTTAAAGCTCTTCTGACAGACCGAACATTTAAATGGTTTCTCATCAGTGTGAACAAGCTGGTGTGTGGTCAGAGCTCCAGGTCTTTTAAAGCTCTTCCCACAGTCAGAACATTTAAAGGCTCTCTCATCAGTGTGAACAAGCTGGTGTGTCAGCAGGGTAGATGAATCAGAGAATCCCTTTCCACACACAGAGCAGGGAAATGGCCTCTCCCCGGTGTGGACAAGCTGGTGTCTGGTCAGAACCCTGGAGCTTTTAAAACTCTTCCCACAGTCGGAACATGGAAACGGACTCTCATCGGTGTGAACAAGCTGGTGTTCCCTCAGATCCCCGGAGTGTTTGAAGCTCTTCCCACAGTCAGAACATTTAAATGGTTTCTCATCAGTGTGAACAAGCTGGTGTCTCAGCAGGTGGGATGGATAAACAAATCCCTTCCCACACACGGAGCAGGTGAACGGACTGTCCCCAGGGTGACTGCGCCGATGAACATCTGACGCAGATGGGGAACTGAATCTCTTCCCACTGTCCCCACCTTTACCCGGTTTCTCCCCGGTGTGATGGTGCACGTGTCTCGCCAAGGCAGGCAATCGGCTGAAGGCGAGTCCACACACGGAACACGTGTGTGGTTTATCTGCGCTGCGATCGCTGCTCTCTCCTTCCATGTGCAAAGGCCGATGATATTCAGGTCCTGGTGAATCGAGTGACTCTGTCAGATCTTGACGTGATGTTTGGTCTGAGCTTCCTGTCTGTAAATGCTCCATTTCTAAAACCCTGTAAAAAAGAGTGCAGAAAGTAGTAAGAGGGAGAATGTTGTCTCATGTCGCTCTTTCCCAGCCCAGGGGCAGTGAAGCTGATTTTCAGGCCCCAGTTGCTGTCCCCAGGTGAGAGCAGCTCAGTCAGCACAGAGCTGGGGCTGGAATCTGGGAGAGGGGCCGCAGGCAGCGGGCCTGGCAAAGGGACAATCACTGATTGAATAATAAACAGGGGTAAGGGGACACTAACCTAACATCATATATATCTATAGCTTAAGTAGACAGATTTCAAGCCAAACAATGGGACCGATGGCTGCAATTCCAGTGCCAGTGTTTGTGGGAATTGTAACTGGGTGGCCACCCAGCAGGGTTTGAGGAGGCAAGGCAATGAAGGAATCCCCCGGGAGTGCGGCGCTCTCAAACCGGTTTTCAGTGCTGAAACATAGAAACATAGAAGATAGGAGCAGGAGTAGGCCATTCGGCCCTTCGAGCCTGCTCCGCCATTCAATGTGATCATGGCTGATCATCCAAATTCAGTACCCTGTCCCTGCCTTTTCCCCATATCCCTTGATCCCTTTAGCCTCAAGAAATATATCCAACTCTTTCTTGAATATATTTAATGAACTGGCCTCCACCGCCCTCTGTGGCAGAGAATTCCACAGGTTCACCACTCTCTGGGTGAAGAAATTCCTCCTCATTTCAGTCCTAAATGGCTTACCCCTTATCCTTAGACTATGACCCCTGGTTCTGGACTCCCCGGCCATCATAAACATCCTTCCTGCATCTAGTCTGTCCAGACCTGACAGAATTTTATAGGTTTCGATGAGATCCCCTCTCAATCTTCTAAACTCCAGTGAGTATAAGCCCAATCGACACAATCTCTCCTCATACGTCATTCCTGCCATCCCAGGTATCAGCCTGGTGAATCTTCGCTGCACTCCCTCCATGACAAGAACGTCCTTCCTCAGGTAAGGTGACCAAAACGGCACACAATACTCAAGGTGCGGTTTCACCAAGGCCCTGTACAACTGTAGCAAGACATCCTTGTTCCTGTACTCGAACCCTCTTGCTACGAAGGCCAACATACCATTTTTGCCTTCTTAACCGCCTGCTGCACCTGCATGCTTACCTTCAGCGACTGGTGCACAAGGACACCCAGGTCTCTTTGCACTTCCCCTTCTCCCAATCTATTGCCATTCAAATAATAATCTGCCTTCCTGTTTCTGCCACCAAAGTGGATAACCTCACATTTATCCACATTATAGTGCATTTGCCATGTTTCTGCCCAATCACCCAACCTGTCCAAATCGTACTGGAGTTTCCCGGTGAGGGTGATGACACCTCGGGGGGGAGAGTGCAGTCCAGAGCGCATCCACTGCACTGTGGGCAAGGCCAATTTCAGTGGGATGAGAATGGATCTGGCCCGGGTAAATTGGAATCAAAGATTGGCAGGAAAAACTGTAGAGGAACAATGGGCTGCCTTTAAAGAGGAAATAATTCGGGTACAGTCGAGGTACATTCCCACTAAGGGGAAATGTAGGGCAACTAAAGTCAGAGCTCCCTGGATGACGAAAGAGATAGAGAGCAAGATGAAGCAGAAAAAGAGCGTGTATGACAGATGTCAGGTCGAGAATACATCTGAGAATCAGGCTAAATATAGAAAGTTCAGAGGAGAAATGAAAAAGAAAATATGAGGGGCAAAGAGAAGGCATGAGAATAGAATGGCAGCTAACATAAAAAGGTAATCCAAAAGTCTTCTATAAGTATATAAATAGTAAATGGGTAGTAAGAGGAGGGGTGGGGCCGATTAGGGACCAAAAAGGAGACCTACGCACGGAGGCAGAGGGTAAGGCTGAGGTACTAAATCAATACTTTGCATCTGTCTTCACCAAGGAAGATGCTGCCATAGACATAGTGAAGGAGGAGGTAGAGGAGATACTGGATGGGATAAAATTGATAAAGACAAGGTACTAGAAAGGCTGGCTGTACTTAAAGTAAATAAGTCACCAGGACCGGATGGGATGCATCCTAGTACGCTGAGGGAAATGAAGGAAGAAATTGCGGAGGTACTGGCCATAACATTCCAAATCCTCATTAGAAACTGGGGTGGTGCCAGAGGACTGGAGAATTGCAAATGTCACACCCTTGTTCAAAAAAGGGTGTAAGGACAAACCCAGCAACCACGGGCCAGTCAGTTTGACCTCGGGAGTAGGCAAGCTTTTAGAAACAAAAATCAGGGACAAAATTAACAGTGTGGATTAATTAAGGAAAGCCAGCACGGATTTGTTAAAGGCAAATCGTGTTTAACCAACTTGATGGAGTTTTTTGATGAGGTAACAGAGAGGGTTGATGAGGGCAATGCGGTTGACGTGGTGTGCATGGATTTCCAAAAGGCGTTCGACAAAGTGCCACATAATAGGCTTACCAGCAAAGTTGAAGCCCATGGAGTAAAAGGGACAGTGGCTGCATGGATAGGGAATTGGCTAAGTGACAGGAAACAGAGAGTAGTGGTGAACGGTTGTTTTTCAGACTGGAGGAAGGTACACAGTGGTGTTCCCCAGGGGTCGGTTCTAGGGCCACTGCTTTTCTTGATCTATATTAAAGACTTGGATGTGGGTGTACAAGGCACAATTTCAAAATTTGCAGATGACACAGAACTTGGAAGTATAGTGAACAGTGAGGAAGATAGTGATAGACTTCAAGTGGACATAGACAGGCTGGTGGAATGGGCGGACATGTGGCAGATTAAATTTAATGCAGAAATATGTGAAGTGATACATTTTGGTAGAAAGAATGAGGAGAGGAAATCTAAACTAAAGGGTACAATCCTAAAGTGGGTACCTGAACAGAGAGACCTGGGGGTATATGTGCACAAATCATTGAAGGTGGCAGGGCAGGTTGAGAAAGCAGTTAAAAAAGCTTACGGGAATCTGGGCTTCATGAATAGAGGTATAGAGTACAAAAATGTGAAATTATGATGAAACTGTATAAAACACTGGTTTGGCCTCAACTGGAGTATTGTGTCCAATCCTGGGCACCGCACTTTAGGAAGGATGTGAAGGCCTTAGAGAGGGTGCAGAAAAGATTTACGAGAATGATTCCAGGGATGAGGGACTTCAGTTACATTGATAGACTGGAGAAGCTGGGGTTGTTCTCCTTGGAGCAGAGAAGATTGAGAGGAGATTTGATAGAGGTGTTCAAAATCAAGAGGGGTCTGGACAGAGTAGATAGAGAGAAACTCTTCCAATTGGCAGAGGGGTCGAGAACCAGAGGACACAGATTTAAGGTGATTGACAAAAGAACCAAAGGCGACATGAGGAAAAACTTTTTTACGCAGCGAGTGGTTAGGATCTGGAATGCACTGCCTGAAAGGGTGGTGGAGGCAGATTCAATCACCGCTTTCAAATTGGATAAGTACCTGAAAGAGAAATATTGCAGGACTTCAGATTCCTGGGGCAGGAGGGACCAGTTCTGGGGCAGGAGGGACCTGTCCAAGGTGGACGGGTTGCACCTCAACAGAGCTGGGACCAATATCCTCATGGGGCGGTTAACTAGTGCTGTGGGGGAGGGTTTAAATTAATTTGACAGGGGGATGGGCACCAGGATGAAACATTAGAGAGGAGAAACAAGGTGAAGAGAGGACTGGGAGAGACAAGTAGCACTAGAGGGACAGAATTGCTGGTCATCTTCCAACATTCGATGGAATCTGGAACAGTACCCATGGATTGGAGGGTAGCTAATGTTACCCCACTATTCAAAAAAGGTGGTAGAGAGAAAACGGGGAATTATAGACCGGTAAGCCTGACATCGGTAGTGGGGAAAATGCTGGAGTCCATTATAAAAGATGCAATAGCAGAGCACTTGGAAAACAGTGACAGGATCGGACAAAGCCAACATGGATTTACAAAAGGTAAATCGTGCTTGACTAATCTACTGGAATTTTTTGAGGATGTAGCTGGTAGAATAGATAAGGGAGAACCAGTGGATGTGGTGCATTTGGACTTTCAGAAGGCTTTCGATAAGGTCCCGCACAAGAGAACAGCGTGTAAAGTTAAGGCACATGGGATTGGGGGCAAGGTACTGACTTGGATAAAGAACTGGTTGGTAGACAGGAAGCAAAGAGTTGGAATAAACGGCTCTTTTTCCGAGTGGCAGGCAGTGACTAGTGGGGTACCGCAGGGATCGGTCCTAGGACCCCAGCTATTCACAATATATATAAATGATCTAGACGAGGGAACTAGATGTAATATCTCCAAGTTTGCAGATGACACAAAGCTGGGTGGGCGTGTGTGCTGTGAGGAGGATGCCGAGAAACTCCAGTATGATTTGGACAGGTTGGGTGATTGGGCAGAAGCATGGCAGATGCAGTATAATGTGGATAAATGCGAGGTCATCCACTTTGGTGGCAAAAACAGGAAGGCAGATTATTATCTGAACAGCAATAGATTGGGAGAAGGGGAAGTGCAACGAGACCTGGGTGTCCTTGTGCACCAGTCGCTGAAGGTAAGCATGCAGGTGCAGCAGGCGGTTAAGAAGGCAAATGGTATGTTGGCCTTCGTAGCGAGAGGGTTTGAGTACAGGAACAAGGATGTCTTGCTGCAGTTGTACAGGGCCTTGGTGAGACCACACCTTGAATATTGTGTGCAGTTTTGGTCACCTTATGTGAGGAAGGATGTTCTTACCATGGAAGGAGTGCAGCGAATATTCACCAGACTGATACCTGGGATGGCAGGAATGACGTATGAGGAGAGATTGGGTCGATTGGGCTTATACTCGCTGGAGTTCAGAAGAATGAGAGGGGAACTCATTGAAACTTATAAAATTCTAACAGGACTAGACAGAGTAGATGCAGGAAGGATGTTCCCGATGGCGGGGGAGTCCAGAAATAGGGGTCACAGTCTAAGGATAAGGGGTAAGCCATTTAGGACAGAGATGAGGAGGAATTTCTTCACCCAGAGAGTGGTGAACCTGTGGAATTCTCTACCACAGAAGGCAGTGGAGGCCAATTCATTAAATATATTCAAGAAGGAGTTAGATATATTTCTTAAGGCTAAAGGGATCAAGGGATATGGAGTGAATGCAGGGACAGGGTACTGAATTTGGATGATCAGCCATGATCACATTGAATGGCGGAGCAGGCTCGAGGGGCCGAATGGCCTACTCCTGCTCCTATCTTCTATGTTTCTATGTATTCAATCTTTCCTTGCAGCTGAAATTCTCTAGTCCTGGCAACATCCTCGTAAATCTCACGTCTCCAGCAGTCACATCTTTCCTGCAATGGGGACGACCAGAACTGCAAGCGGTGGCCTAACTGCTGTTTTTGTACAGTTCAAGCAGAACCTCCCTGCTCTTACATGATACAGAAAGAGAGAGGCACTGCCCCTTTAAATACCTGGGGACACATAGAAACATAGAAGATAGGAGCAGGAGTAGGCCATTCGGCCCCTCGAGCCTGCTCCGCCATTCAACGAGATCATGGCTGATCATCCAAATTCAGTACCCTGGCCCTGCATTCACTCCATATCACTTGATCCCTTTAGCCTAAAGAAATATATCTAACTCCTTCTTGAATATATTTAATGAATTGGCCTCTACTGCCTTCTGTGGCAGAGAATTCCACAGGTTCACCACTCTCTGGGTGAAGAAATTCCTCCTCATCTCTGTCCTAAATGGCTTACCCCTTATCCTTAGACTGTGACCCCTGACCATCGGGAACATCTTTCCTGCATCGAGTCTGTGTAGTCCAGTTAGAATTTTATAAGTTTCAATGAGATCCCCTCTCATTCTTCTAAACTCCAGCAAGTACAAGCCCAATCGACCCAATCTCTCCTCATACATCATTCCTGACATCCCAGGTATCAGCCTGGTGAATCTTCGCTGCACTCCTTCCATGGCAAGAACATCCTTCCTCAGATAAGGCGACCAAAACTGCACACAATACTCAAGATGTGGTCTCACCAAGGCCCTGTACAACTGCAGCAAGACATCCTTGCTCCTGTACTCGAATCCTCTCGTTACGAAAGCCAACATCCCATTTGCCTCCTTAACCGCCTGCTGCACCTGCATGCTTACCTTCAGCGACTGGTGCACAAGGACACCCAGGTGTCGTTGCACTTCCCCTTCTCCCAATCTATTGCCATTCAGATAATAATCTACCTTCCTGTTTCTGACACCAAAGTGGATAACCTCGCATTTATCCACGTTATATTGCATCTGCCATGCTTCTGTCCAATCACCCAACCTGTCCAAATCATACTGGAGTTTCTTGGCATCCTCCTCATAGCACACACGCCCACCCAGCTTTGTGTCGTCTGCAAATTTGGAGATATTACATCTAGTTCCCTCGTCCAGATCATTAATATATATTGTGAATAGCTGGGGTCCAAGGACCGATCCCTACGGTACCCCACTAGTCACTGCCTGCCACTCGGAAAAAGACCCGTTTCTTCCAACTCTTGGTTTTCTGTCTGCCGACCAGTTCTCTATCCAAGTCAATACCTTGCCCCAATCCCATGTGCCTTAACTTCACACGCTTTCGAACGCCTTTTGGAAATCCATGTACACCACGTTAACCACATTGCCCTCATCAACCCTCTCTGTTACCTCATCAAAAACCTCAATCAGAATCAGAATGGCCGGGCCCGCTAGATGTGCGGCCAGGGCCCTGGCACCAGGAAATCCAGGGTGCAGCGCCTCCCCCATCCGAGCCGCCGCTTCCCGGTTTCTTCAGCTGGCTCCACCGAGTCCGACTCGGGACAAAGGACAGGAGCCAGGCTCCCAGAATGGCCCGCGGCCCCGGGGAGCATGCGCACTCTCAGCGGGGAAATCAGCGCATTGGATAGAGCGGTTTCTGGGGCGCAGGGAATTGTGGGTGCTGCGGCCGCCATTAGTCAGCGGCTGTCGGGAAGAGTTTTATTGCAGGTGACGGAAGTCGGTCCCTGGCCGCCTGTGTAGGTCTTTTTGTTACAGCAGTTTGAGCTGGAGTGGAGATGGAGGAGAAGCTGCTGGGTTTTCGATGGAATCTGGAACAGTACCCATGGATTGGAGGGTAGCTAATGTTACCCCACTATTCAAAAAAGGTGGTAGAGAGAAAACGGGGAATTACAGACCGGTAAGCCTGACATCGGTAGTGGGGAAAATGCTAGAGTCCGTTATAAAAGATGTAATAACAGAGCACTTGGAAAACAGTGACAGGATCGGACAAAGTCAACATGGATTTACAAAAGGTAAATCGTGCTTGACTAATCCACTGGAATTTTTTGAGGATGTAACTAGTAAAATAGATAAGGGAGAACCAGTGGATGTGGTCTATTTGGACTTTCAGAAGGCTTTCGATAAGGTCCCACATAAGAGATTAGCGTGTAAAGTTAAGGCACATGGGATTGGGGGGCAAGGTATTGACTTGGATAGAGAACTGGTTGGCAGATAGAAAGCAAAGAGTTGGAATAAACGGGTCTTTTTCCGAGCGGCAGGCAGTGACTAGTGGGGTACCGCAGGGATCGGTCCTTGGACCCCAGCTATTCACAATATATATTCATGATCTAGACAAGGGAACTACATGTAATATCTCCAAATTTGCAGACGACACAAAGCTGGGTGGGCGTGTGTGCTGTGAGGAGGATGCCGAGAAAGCTGCCGGGCAGCACGGTGGCATCGTGGTTAGCACTGTTGCCTCACAGCGCCAGAGACCCGGGTTCGAATCCGGCCTCGGGTGACTGTGCAAACTCCACACAGACATTCTCCCCGTGTTTGCGTGGGTTTCCTCCGGGTGCTCCGGTTTCCTCCCACAGTCCAAAGATGTGCGGGCTAGGTTGATTGGCTATGATAAATTGACCCTTAGTGTTAGGGGGATTAAATACCTGGGGTTACGGGGATAGGGTGGGATATGTGTTGGTGTAGTGGTTACGGGGATCGGGTGGGATATGTGTCGGTGCAGGCTCGATGGGCCGAAATGGCCTCTATCTGCACTGTGGGGTTTCTGTGATTCTGTGGAAACTACAGGATGATTTGGACAGGTTGGATGATTGGGCAGAAGCATGGCAGATGCAATATAATGTGGATAAATGCGAGGTTATTCACTTTGGTGTCAAAAACAGGAAGGCAGATTATTATCTGAATGGCAATAGATTGGGAGAAGGGGAAGTGCAACGAGACCTGGGTGTCCTTGTGCACCAGTCGCTGAAGGTAAGCATGCAGCTACAGCAGGCTGTTAAGAAGGCAAATGGTATGTTGGCCTTCATAGCGAGAGGGTTTGAGTACAGGAACAAGGATGTCTTGCTGCAGTTGTGCAGGGCCTTGGTGAGACCACATCTTGAGTATTGTGTGTAGTTTTGGTCGCCTTATCTGAGGAAGGATGTTCTTGCCATGGAAGGAGTGCAGCCAAGATTCACCAGGCTGATACCTGGGATGGCAGGAATGACGTATGAGGAGAGATTGGGTCGATTGGGCTTATAGTCGCTGGAGTTTAGAAGAATGAGAGGGAATCTGATTGAAACTTATAAAATTCTGGCAGGGCTGGACACACTAGATGCAGGGAGGATGTTCCTGATGGTCGGGGAATCCAGAACCAGGGGTCACAGTCTAAGGATAAGGTGTAGGCCTCTTAGGACAGGAATGAGGAGGAATTTCTTCACCCAGAGAGTGGTGAACCTGTGGAATTCTCTACCACAGAAGACAGTGCAGGCCAATTCATTAAATATATTCAAGAAGGAGTTGGATATATTTCTTAAGGCTAAAGAGATCAAGGGGTATGGGGAGAAAGCAGGGACCGGGTACTGAACTTGGATGATCAGCCATGATCGCATTGAATGGCAGAGCAGGCTCGAGGCGCCAAATGACCTACTCCTGCTCCTATCGTCTATGTTTCTATCTCTTATGCGGGACCTTATCGAAAGCCTTTTGAAAGTCCAAATACACCACATCCACTGGTTCTCCCTTATCTATTTTACCAGTTACATCCTCAAAAAATTCCAGTAGATTAGTCAAGCATGATTTACCTTTTGTAAATCCATGTTGACTTTGTCCAATCCGATCACTGTTTTCCAAGTGCTCTGCTATTACGTCTTTTATAATGGCCTCTAGCATTTTCCCCACTACCGATGTCAGGCTTACCGGTCTGTAATTCCCCGTTTTCTCTCTACCACCTTTTTTGAACAGTGGGGTAACATTAGCTACCCTCCAATCCATGGGTACTGTTCCAGAGTCTATCGAATTTTGGAAGATGACCAGCAATGCATCTACTATTTCTAGGGCCACTTCCTCAAGTACCCTCGGATGTAGATTATCTTCTATGTTTCTATGTATTCAATCTTTCCTTGTAGCTGAAATTCTCTAGTCCTGGCAACAACCTCATAAATCTCCCGTCTCGAGCAGTCACATCTTTCCTGCAATGGGGCGAGCAGAACTGCACGCAGCACTCTAGCCGGTGGCCTAACTGGTGTTTTGTACAGTTCAAGCAGAACCTCCCTGCTCTTACATGATACAGAAAGAAAGAGGCACTGCCCCTTTAAATACCTGGGGGGCACCCACAGAATCTCCACAGTGCAGATAGAGGCCATTTTGGCCCATCGAGCCTGCACCGACACATATCCCACCCGATCCCCGTAACCCCTACACCAACACATATCCCACCCTATCCCTGTAACCCCACGTATTTAATCCCCCTAACACTAAGGGTCAATTTATCATAGCCAATCAACCTAACCCGCACATCTTTGGACTGTGGGAGGAAACCGGAGCACCCGGAAAAAACCCACGCAAACACGGGGAGAATGTACAAACTCCACACAGACAGTCGCCCGAGGCCAGATTCGAACCCGGGTCTCTGGCGCTGTGAGGCAACAGTGCTAACCACTATACCACCATTCCCCTTTAAATGGCCAAGCAATTGTTTTTGTTGAAAAGGGGCCGCAGTCCCCTTTGACTCACACCACCCCCCTCCTCTCACCCACCACAAATACTCAAGAGAGAGAGAGAGAGAGGAGGAAGAATGCTGGTCTTTGTCCCTTTAAAAGTGGCTGCCCACCAAAATGTTCACAGCACCAGGGCTCTTTGTTCTGGATAAAAGTCAAAGAGAGAAAAGGTTCACTTATTTTTAAATGAATGCAGTTGATGAATAGCCTTGCAATAAAGGTAATGTAAAGGAATAAACACTCACAAGCTGGGTTTTTTCCACCCCCTCCTCCCCTTCCCTTTAACAGCTCCTGCAGACAATGAAAGCAGGAAAGCGGCCTACAGCCCACCGAGGTCCCGCCTCCCTCCCTCCCGCGCCGCCATTGCTTGGAGGACCGTCAGCCCGCCCGGTCCTCCCAGCGTTTTCCGCGCTCCTGATTGGCGGGCGCCTCGCGTCAATCACACCCCCTCCGATTACGCGCTGACGCCAGCACGCAACGCCCAGGGGTCGGTTGGATCGGCGCACGCCACCGCAAGGTAAAAAAAAGACGCCCGACACAAATGAGGAAAAACAAGAATAATAATAATCGCACTTTAGAGGGGAGGAGGTTGGGGAATTAATGAGTGTTTTCAATTTGTTTTGGAAAAAAACATTTTTGAAAAGCTTCTCAACGGTGCGAGGCTGCCAGTGCGCCTGCGCGGGGCCTCCGGGGAGCAGACGGAATCAGCGGCCGGGGTAAAGTCATCTGTTGGGGAATCGATTTAAATCGAGGTGAGGGGGGAGCGGAGAGCGAGATTATAAAGTAAAAGACGAGAAAACCCAAACCTGAGAGTCGGGCGGGCGGGACCTCCGCGGACGCCGAACGGAGCGGATTGATCCGCGCGGGGTGGCGGTGTGAGCCGGAGCAATGTGATTCTGACTGACGGGAGCACTGACCAATAGGAAGAGGGCTGAGGTGGGAGGACTGAACTGGGCAGCCTGGTCCTCCAACCAATGGCGGCGCGGCAAGGGGGCGGGGCCTCCTCTCCAGCTCAGGTGCGCTGGGGCCGATTGTGACGCGCTGTCCCCAGGTGAGAGCAGCTCAGTCAGCACAGAGCTGGGGCTGGAATCTGGGAGAGGGGCCGCAGGCAGCGGGCCTGGCAAAGGGGCACAAGCTTCACAATACAAGCTTCTTTCAAATGCACAATTGTTTCCTACACACAGCCTTGGTCACTCTGCAAAAAAAACTGTTTAACAATTCATCATAACTCCCCTGCTTTAGGAGAGGCGTAGAGTGCAAAAGCAAGGAAGTTATGATGAAACTGTGAAAGACTGGAGTCAGCTGTGGCTCAGTGGATAGCAGAGTCAGAAGGTTGTGGGTTCAAATCCCGCTCCAGGGACTTGAGTATATAAAGCGAGGCTGACACTCCAGTGCGGTGCTGAGGGAACGCCGCACTGTCGGAGGGGCAGTACTGAGGGAGCGCCGCATTGTGTCGGAGGGGCAGTACTGAGGGAGCGCCGCACTGTCGGAGGGGCAGTACTGAGGGAGAGCCGCATTGTCGGAGGGGCAGTACTGCGGGAGCGCCGCACTGTCGGAGGGACAGTGCTGCGGGAGAGCCGCATTGTCGGAGGGGCAGTAATGAAGGAGCGCTGCAGTGTTGGAGGTGCCGTCCTACGGATGAGACGTTAAACCGAGGCCCCTGTCTGCTCCCTCAGGTGGATGTAAAAGATCCCATGGTGCTATTTCGAAGAAGTTATCCCCGGTGTTTTGAGCCCAATATTTATCCCTCAATCAACATGACGAAAAAACATTAGAGTCATAGAGTCATAGAGTTTTACAGCACAGAAAGAGGCCCTTCGGCCCATCGTGTCTGCGCCGCCCATCCATCCCTGTCCAGTCTAATCCCATTTTCCAGCATTTGGTCCATAGCCTTGTATGCAATGGCATTTCAAGTGCTCATCCAAATGCTTCTTGAATGTTGTGAGGGTTCCTGCCTCTACCACCCTTTTAGGCATTGAGTTCCACATTCCAACCACCCTCTGGGTGAAAAAGTTCCTCCTCAAATCCCCTCTAAATCTCCTGCCCCTTACCCTGAATCTATGCCCCCTTGTTATTGATCCCCTTATAAGGGGAAAAGTTCCTCTTTGTCTACCCTATCTATGCCCCTCATCATTTTGTACACCTCAATCAGGTCCCCCCTCAGCCTTCTTTGCTCCAAGGAAAACAACCCCAGCCTGTTTAGTCTTTCTTCATAGCTGAGGCGCTCCATCCCAGGTAACATCCTGGTGAATCTTCTCTGCACCCTCTCCAAAGCAATCACATCCTTCCTATAGTGAGGCGACCAGAACTGCACACAGTACTCCAGCTGTGGCCTCACCAGCGTTTTGTACAGCTCCATCATAACCTCCCTGCTCTTATATTCTATGCCTCGGCTAATGAAGGCAAGTATCCCATATGCCTTTTTAACCACCTTATCTACTTGTTCCGCTGCCTTCAGAGATCTATGTACATGTACACCGAGGTCCCTCTGACCCTCTGTACTTCCTAGGGTCCTACCGCTCATTGTGTATTCCCTTGCCTTATTTGTCCGTCCAAAATGCATCACCTCGCACTTTTCAGGGTTAAATTCCATTTGCCACTTTTCCGCCCATCTGACCAACCCGTCTATATCGTCCTGTAGCCTGAAGTTTTCCTCCTTGCAATTTACCACCCCACCAATTTTCGTGTCATCTGCAAACTTACTGATCATCCCTTTTACATTCTCATCCAAATCATTTATGTAGATCACAAACAACAAGAGACCCAGCACCGATCCCTGAGGTACCCCACTGGACACAGGCTTCCAGTCACAAAAGCAACCTTCGACCATCACCCTCTGCCTCCTGCCACTCAGCCAGTTTAGGATCCAACGCGCCAAGGCACCCTGGATCCCATGGGCTCTTACCTTCTTGACCAGTCTCCTATGCGGGACTTTGTCAAAAGCTTTACTGAAGTCCATGTAAACCACATCCACAGCATTTCCCTCATCCACCTCCCTAGTCACCCCCTTGAAAAATTCAATCAGATTTGTCAGACATGATTTACCCTTGACAAAGCCATGCTGACTATCCCCGATTAATCCTTGCCTCTCCAAGTGGAGACTAATTTTGTCCCTCAGAATTTTTTCCAATAATTTCCCTACCACAGATGTTAGGCTCACTGGCCTGTAATTCCCTGGTTTATCCCTGCTACCCTTCTTGTATAATGGTACTACGTTAGCTGTTCTCCAGTCCTCTGGTACATCCCCTGTGGCCAGAGAGGTTCTGAAAATTTGTGTCAGAGCCCCTGCAATCTCCTCCTTTGCCTCCCACAGCAGCCTGGGATACATCTCGTCCGGGCCTGGGGATTTATCCACTTTTTGGCCTGCTAAAACCGCTAGCACCTCCTCCCTCTCGATGCTAATATGTTCAAGTATGTCACAATCCCCTTGCCCAATTTCTATGTCTGCATCATCTTTCTCCATAGTGAACACAGATGCAAAAAATTCATTTAAAACCCCGCCTACATCATCTGGTTCTACACACAGATTGCCACTTTGGTCCCTAATGGGCCCTACCCTTTCCCTGGTTATCCTCTTGCCCTTAATATACTTATAAAACATCTTAGGATTTTCCTTTATTTTGCTCGCCAGTGTTATTTCATGGCCCCTCCTCACCTTCCTAATTTCTTTTTTAAGTATGCCCCTGCACTTTTTATACTCCTTTAGGGCTTCTTCCGTCTTTAGTCTTTTGTAACTGCCAAAAGCCCCCCTTTTATTTCTAATGCATTTTTGTATCTCCCTTGTCATCCAAGGTTCCCTTTGCTTGTTGGTCCCACCCTTGACCTTTACAGGAACATGTTGGCGCTGTACTCTCTCTATTTCCCTTCTGAAAGTCTCCCACTGTTTTGATGTGGATTTTCCTATAAGTAGCTGCTCCCAGTCCACTTTGGCCAGATCCTGCCTTATCATATTAAAATCGGCCTTCCCCCAATTTAGAACCCTTATTTCCGGGCCGTCTTTGTCTTTTTCCATGACCACCTTAAATTTCACCGAATTATGGTCACTGTCGCCAAAATGCTCTCCTACTGATACTTCCACCACTTGCCCGGCTACATTCCCCAGAATTAGGTCCAGTATCGCCCCCTCTCTTGTAGGACTTTCTACATGTTGGCTCAAAAAGCTCTCCTGGATGCACTTTAAGAATTCTGCACCCTCTAAGCCTTTCACACTCTGACTATCCCAATTTATATTGGGGAAGTTGAAATCCCCCACTATTATTACCCTATTATTTTCACACTTCTCTGAGATTTGCCAACATATCTGTTCCTCTATCTCCCCCTGACTGTTTGGGGGCCTATAGTACACTCCCAGCAAAGTGCTTGCCCCCTTTTTGTTTTTAAGTTCTACCCATATGGCCTCATTTGAGGAACCCGCTAATATATCATCCCTCCTTACAGCAGTAATTGACTCTTTAATTAATATTGCAACACCCCCTCCCCTTTTACACCCCCCTCTGTCTCGCCTGAAGATTCTATACCCCGGAATATTGAGCTGCCAGTCCTGACCCTCCCTCAACCATGTCTCCGTGATGGCAACAATATCGTACTCCCATGTGTTCAACAACAACTTCAGTTCATCCACCTTATTTGCAAGACTCCTTGCATTAAAATAAATACCTTCCAGCCCTGCCATATTCCCTTTTGCCTTCACATATTTGCTCTGCCTTCCCAGCTGACTTGTTTTTTCCTCTGTATTTGGCTGTAAATCACCCCCTACTATAGCTCCACTCTGTACCCCATCCCCCTGCCAAGTTAGTTTAAAACCCCCCCAGCAGTGCTAGCAAACCTCCCCGCAAGGATATTGGTTCCCCTCTGGTTCAGGTGTAAACCGTCCGACTTGTACAAGTCCCACCTTTCCCAGAAGCAGACCCAGTGATCCAGGAAACTAAAGCCCTCCCTCCTGCACCATCCCTTTAGCCACGCATTCATCTGTTCTATCTTCCTATTCCTATACTCACTAGCACGTGGCACCGGGAGTAATCCAGAGATTACAACCTTTGAGGTCCTGCTCTTTAATCCTTCACCTAGCTCCCTAAATTCTTGCTGCAGGACCTCATCCCTCTTTTTACCTATGTCGTTGGTACCAATGTGGACCACGACCTCTGGCTGTTCACCCTCCCCCTCCAGAATGCCCTGCAGCCGCTCAGGCATTATCTGGTCATTATCACATTGCTCTTTGTGGGAGCTTGCTGTGCGCAAATTGGCTGCCACGTTTCCCACATTACAACAGTGAATACATTTCAAAAGTACTTCATTGGCTGTAATGCGCTTTGGGACGTCCGGTGGTCGTGAAAGGCAGTTAAAAAGGCAAATGGTATGCTGGCCTTCATTACAAGAGGATTTGAGTATAGGAGTAAAGAAGTCTTACTCCAATTATATCTTCTTCTTTCTGCTTAGGCAGTCCATCGGAACCGAGGATGACTTGCTTCCACATTAAAAATGAGTTCTCAGGCGTGAGGGTAAACCGGGAGAGCTTCTTCTCCCCGAGACGGAACCTCTGATATAAAGGGTCGACTGGATCCATGTTTATCTGTAATTTAAACAGAGGTCTGGTCGTCTTCCGAGCTCTTTCCCCTAGAGGAGAGGGTAGATGGGGGTCTTTAGTGTTAAATGGTTTCACCTGGGTCCATTGCTTCCATCACATACCCATCGGTTCCTGTAGACAAACACACGTATCACTTGTCATTAATACAGTACATGGCCCCATCCAACGGGCCCCATTCCCTTTCTTCCGATAACTTGCGTCATTACTTGTTGACCTATTCTGGGCAACTCGTCTGGTTTAAGTCCAGCATTCTGCCTTTCTAGATCTTTCATCTGTTGTTGGTTCCTTACTTCTTTATTTAGTGCTTGTACCTCCTGATTTAGTTGTACTAAGTATCGCCTTAATCTATCTTGCACTGGTCCTGGTCTTAAATACATATTTTGGTTCTGTCTTCACAAAGGAGGACACAAATAACCTCCCAGAGATGTCGGGGGAACATAGGGTCTGATGAAAGGGAGGAACTGAATGAAATTAGTATCTGTAGGGAAATGGTGTTAGGGAAATTGAAGGGATTGAAGGCTGATAAATCCCCAGGGCCTGATAATCTACATCCTAGGGTACTTAAGGAAGTGGCCCTAGAAATAGTAGATGCATTGCTGGTCATCTTCCAAAATTCGATAGACTCTAGAACAGTACCCATGGATTGGCAGGTAGCTAATGTTACCCCACTATTCAAAAAAGGTGGTAGAGAGAAAACAGGGAATTACAGACCGGTAAGCCTGACATCGGTAGTGGGGAAAATGCTAGAGTCCATTATAAAGGATGTAATAGCAGAGCACTTGGAAAAAAGTGACTGGATCGGACAAAGTCAACATGGAGGGTCCCTAAACTTACATAGAAACATAGAAAATAGGAGCAGGAGTAGGCCATTTGGCCCCTCGAGCCTGCTCCGCCATTCAATGTTCAAGTTTCTGGAGTGGGACTTGAACCCACAACTTTGTGCCTCAGAGGCGAGAGAGCTACCCACTGAGTCACTGGCTGACACTAAAGAACAAGCAGTTCTGACGAAAGGTCATCAACCTGAAACGTTAACTCTGTTTCTCTCTCCACAGATGCTGCCTGACCTGCTGAGTATTTCCAGCATTTTCTGTTTTTATTAAAGAAACGAGGGAGTGATTGCTGACAGGAGGAATGTTGGGTCGTCCTGCACATGCGCACCTCCCTGGCGGCTGAGGCAAAACACCGACTCGCCCCCACCTGAGCCGCTCATGCGTACCAGATGTTGCGGCTCCTCATGCGCGCCCGATGCTCCAACCGCGGGGTTTTGTGTGCTGAGCATGCGCGTTGCGGACCGATCAGGACGGGCGATTGTGGAGCAGGAGGGAGAGCGTGGGGGCCATGAGCACATGTGCAGGACTCAGAGTCAACAGAGCGCTTTCTGGAGCATTGGGGCTTGTGGGTATTACAGCCGCCATTACTGCTGATCCTTTCAAACAACCTGTGCAGCAACTGGGGCCTGAAAATCAGCTTCACTGCCCCTAGGGTCAGAAAGGGGAAAATTAAACAACAGTTTGCCTCTGATCCTTTTCTGATCTCAATTTACAGGGTTATAGAAGTGGAGCAGTTACAGGCGGGAAGCTCAGACCAAACATCATGTCAAGATCTGACAGAGTCGCTCGATTCATCAGGACCTGAATATCATCGGCCTTTGCACATGGAAGGAGAAAGCAGCGATCGCAGCGATGACAAACCGCACACTTGTTCGGTGCGTGGACGAGGATTCAGCCGATCGCCTGACCTGGCGAGACACATACACCGTCACACCAGGGAGAAACCGGGTAAAGGTGGGGATGGTGGGAAGGGATTCAGTTCCCCGTCTATGTTGGAAGTTCAATGGTGCAGTCTCACCAGGGACAGTCCGTTCACCTGCTCCGTGTTTGGAAAGGGATTTGTTTGTTCATCCCACCTGCAAACACACCAGCGAGTTCACACTGATGAGAGACCATTTCAGTGTTCTGACTGTGGGAAGAGCTTTAAAAGCCCCAGGGAACTGAAGGAACACCAGCTTGTTCACACTGATGAGAGACCATTTCAGTGTTCTGACTGTGGGAAGAGCTTTAAAAGCACTGGGGATCTGAAGCGGCACCAGCTTGTTCACACTGATGAGAGACCATTTCAATGTTCTGACTGTGGGAAGAGCTTTAAAAGCCCCAGGGAACTGAAGGAACACCAGCTTGTTCACACTGATGAGAGACCATTTCAGTGTTCTGACTGTGGGAAGAGCTTTAAAAGCACTGGGGATCTGAAGCGACACCAGCTTGTTCACACTGATGAGAGACCATTTCAATGCTCTGACTGTGGGAAGAGCTTTAAAAGCGCCAGGGAACTGAAGCAACACCAACTTGTCCACACTGATGAGAGACCATTTCAGTGTCCTAGCTGTGGGAAGAGCTTTAAAATCCCCCGGGAGCTCAAGCTACACCAGCTTGTTCACACTGATGAGAGGCCGTTTAAATGTTCTGACTGTGGGAAGAGTTTTAAAAGCTCCGGGAGTCTGAAGGGACACCAGCTTGTTCACACTGACGAGAGACCATTCACCTGCTCCGAATGTGGGAAGGGATTCACTCAGTCATTCAACCTCCTGTCACACCAGCGAGTTCACACTGGGGAGAGCCCGTTCACCTGCTCCATGTGTGGGAAGGGATTCACTCATTCATCCAACCCCCTGTCACACCAGCGAGTTCACACTGGGGAGTGACCGTTCACCTGCTCCATGTGTGGGAAGGGATTCACTCATTCATCCACCATGCAGAAACACCAGCTTGTTCACACTGACGAGAGACCCTTTAAATGTTCTGACTGTGGGAAGAGTTTTAAAAGCTCCGGGGAGCTCAAGCGACACCGGCTCCTCCACACTGGAGAGAGGCCATTCACCTGCTCCGTGTGTGGGAAGGGATTCACTCTGTCATCCACCCTCCTGTCACACCAGCTTGCTCACACTGACGAGAGACCCTTTAAATGTTCTGACTGTGGGAAGAGCTTTAAATGCTCCCGGGAGCTGAAGGAACACCAGCGAGTTCACACTGACGAGAGACCGTTTCAGTGTTCTGACTGTGGGAAGAGCTTTAAAAGCTCCGGGGATCTGAAGGAACACCAGCGAGTTCACACTGACGAGAGACCGTTTCAGTGTTCTGACTGTGGGAAGAGCTTTAAAAGCTCCGGGGATCTTAAGGAACACCAGCGAGTTCACACTGACGAGAGACCCTTTAAATGTTCTGACTGTGGGAAGAGCTTTAAAAGCTCTACGAGCCTTAAGAGACACCAGCGTGTTCTCCCAAAGTGCATCACTTCACACTTATCCTCATTTAATTTCATCTGCCTTGTGTCTGCTCATTTCACAGTCTGTCTCTGTCCTCCTGAAGTCTGCTACTACTATGCTCACTATTTACTAAGTTGCCAAGTTTTGTATCATCTGTAAATTTCAAACTTGTTCACCTATACCCAAGTCCAGGTCAGTTATATATAACAAGAAAAGCAATGGTCCTAATCCCGACCCCTGGGGGAACCCACTGCATACTTCCCTCCAGTCAGAAAAACATCCCTCAGCACTGCTCACTGTCTCCTATCCCTCAGCCAATTATATACCCAAATTACCATCAGCCCTTTAATACCATGTGCTTCTCTTTTCCGAGTAGGTCTCTTGTGTGGTACTTTATCAAATGGCTTTTGAAAGTCCATAAGAACATAAGAAATAAGAGCAGGAGTCGGCCATACGGCCCCTCGAGCCTGCTCCGCCATTCAATAAGGTCATGGCTGATCATCAACCTCAACTCCACTTTCCTGCCTGATCTCCATATCCCTTGATTCCCCTAGAGTCCAACAATCTATCGATCTCAGCCTTGAATATACTCAAAGACTCAGCATTCACAGCCCTCTGGGGCAGAGAATTCCAAAGATTCACAACCCTCTGAGTGAAGAAATTCCTCCTCATCTCGGTCTTAAATGGCCGACCCCTTATCCTGAGACTATGCCCCCTAGTTCTAGACACTCCAGCCAAGGGAAACAACCTCTCAGCATCTACCCTGTCAATCCCCCTCAGAATCTTGTATGTTTCAATGAGATCACCTCTCATTCTTCTAAACTCCAGAGAGTATCGGCCCATTCTACACAATCTCTCATCATAGGACAGCCCTCTCATCCCAGGAATCAATCCAGTGAACCTTCATTGCACCGCCTCCAAGGCAAGTATATCCTTCCTTAGATAAGGAGACCAAAACTGTGCCCAGTACTCCAGGTGTGGTCTCACCAAGGCCCTGTACAGTTGGAGCAAGACTTCCTTACTCTTATACTCCAACCCCCTTGCAATAAAGGCCAACATGTCATTTGCCTTCTTTATTACTTGCTGTACCTGCATGCTAGCTTTCTGTGTCTCTTGCACGAGGACACCCAAATCTCTCTGAACACCAACATTGGAAAGTTTCTCACCATTTAAAAAATATTCTGTTTTTCTATCCTTCCTACCAAAGTGAATAACCTCACATTTCCCCACATTATACTCCATCTGCCACCTTACTGCCCACTCACTGAGTCTATCTATATCCCTTTACAGACTCTTTGTGTTCTCCTCACAGCTTACTGTCCCACCTAGCTTTGTATCATCAGCAAACTTGGATACATGACACTCGGTCCCTTCATCTAGGTCATTAATATAGATTGTAAATAGCTGAGGCCCCAACACTGATCCACGCGGCACCCCACTAGTTACAGTCTGCCAACCTGAAAATTACCCATTTATCCCTACTCTTTGTTTTCTGCCTGTTAACCAATCCTCTATCCATGTTACTATATTACCCCCAACCCCGTGAGCCCTAATCTTGTGTAATAATCTTTTATGTGGCACCTTGTCGAATGCCCTTTGGAAATCCAAATATACTACATCCACTGGTTCCCCTTTATCTACCCTGCTAGTTACATCCTCAGATAACTAATAAATTTGTCAAACACGATTTCCCTTTCATAAAACCATGTTTACTCAGCCTACCCATGTTATGATTTTCTAAGTGCCCTGATACAACTTCCGTAACAATGGATTCCAGCATTTTCCCAATGACTGATGTCAGGCTAACTGGCCTGTCGTTCCCTGTTTTTTTTCTCTCCCTCCTTTCTTGAATAGCAGTGTTACATTTGCGATCTTCCAATCCGCTGGGACCGTTCTAGAACCTCGGGAATCTTGGAAGATCAAAACCAATGCATCCACTATCTCTTCAGCCACCTCTTTTAGAACCCGAGGATGTCGGCCGTCAGGTCCAGGGGATTTGTCGGCTTTTAGTCCCATTAGTTTCTCTAGTACTTTACATTAAGTTCCTCACCCTCATTAAACACTCAGTTCCCCACCATCTTTGGTTTGCTTTTGTGTCTTCTACTGTGAAGACAGATACAAAATATTTGTTTTATCGTTTCTGCCATTTCCTTATTCCCCATAATAATTTCTCCTGTCTCTACCTCTAAGGGACCAACGTTGTCAGCTGTGGCTCAGTGGGCAGCTCACTCGCCTCTGAGTCAAAGGGTGGTGGGTTCAAGTCCCACTCCAGAGACTCGAGCACATAAAGCTAGGCTGACCCTCCAGTGCAGTGCTGAGGGAGTGCGGCACTGTCGGAGGGGCCGTCTTTTGGATGAGCCGTTAAACCGAGGCCCCGTCTGCTCTCTCGGGTGGATGTAAAAGATCCCATGGCAGTATTTTGAAGAAGAGCAGGGGAGTTATCCCCGTTGTCCTGGCCAATATTTATCCCTCAACCAACATAACAAAACCGATTATCTGGTCATTATCACATTGCTGTTTGTGGGAGCTTGCTGTGTGAAAATTGGCTGCTGCACTTCCCACATTACAACAGTGACTACACTTCAAAAGGTAAAGCGCTTTGAGACGTCCAGTGGTCATGAATGGCGCTATAGAAATGCAAGTCTTTCTTTACTTTTGCTACTCTCTTCCTTTTTGATGCTTTTGATTTAATGATTAAACATTTAAGAAATTATTGCAGTGACAAAGGCTGTCCGTGAAACTGGAGGAAATTTGTCTTTAAATAATCTTTAAAAAATGTTTTTTAATGTAAAATTGAACATTTTATTGACAGTGAATGACATTTACAGAGCTCAGGTCTCAGCTCTTTGTACAAAGTCACAAGCCCTCATGCCTACAAGGCAGGGGTCCCAGTCTCTACAAGCTTCTTGGTCATCTTCACTTGTTCATCCGGATAATGGGTCTCCAGGAATTCACACAGATGAGGGTCAGCGCTCCCAGTGGAGGGTTTGTGCAGATCCAGCAGACTCTGGTTGACATTCTTCTCCATCTGCAGGGCTCTCTGCATCGCCGAGCGGAGCCTCTCGCTCTCCCGGCCGAACAAGTGGACTGTAATGAAACTTAAAAACTTAAATTAATTTTTGAAACTTATCAAATTAAATTAAATTCACCCTGGCCAGGGTGACAATGCACTCCAGTCCCCGCAGCGCCCACCGGTCTCGGAAGGTCTCAAGTGTGCCGGCAGACACCGCGTGCTCCATCTCCAGGGCCACCCGGGCGTGAACATGGCCGCGGAAGAGAGGCAGGCAATCGGGCCGAACGACCCCCTCGACCGCCCGCTGCCTGGACCTGTTTATGGCCACTTTCACCAGGCCCAGGAGCAGTCCTATGAGGAGGTCCTCCGCCCTTCCCGCTTCCCTCCGCACCGGGTGACCAAAGATCAGGAGCGTGGGACTGAAGTGCAGCCAAAAATCGAGGAGCAGCCCCTTCAAATAGTGAAAGAGGGGCTGCAACCTCTCACATTCCACATAAATATGGAACACGGACTCCTCCAGGCCGCAGAAATAGCAAGCGGCCTGGGAGTCCGTGAACTTATCCAAAATCTTATTGCATGGGACTGCTCCATGCAACACCCTCCAGGCCAAGTCCCCAATAGATAAAGGGAGGACTCCCGCACAGAGAGCCCTCCATTGGGGACCTCTGCCTCTGCTGGACGGCAAGATGGCATGCCAAGGTGTGTCCGGACAGCAGGCGAAGATGACAAAGTGGAGAGTGTGCAGGAGCAGCCCGTACAGGAAACCCCTCCGCGCAGAACTAAACATCACGGAGGGCATTTCCCTGAGATGGCTCAAGTTGAGAGGCGCCGGTTCCCGAGAGGGGTTTTGGGGCCGTGCGCTGATGAGGAATTCCGTCTGAACGGGGGTCAGTTCGGACGGGATCACCCCATGTGCTTGAGCCTCCTCGATACACCTAGTGGAGTTGGGGCCCAGTGCCACTTTCAGCATCTCGATGGCTTTGAACGCGAGCTGGGTGTTGGCCCAGGACAGACGCTGTGCCAGCTCCTCCGGCGCCATCCAGCCCACTCCTCCGCCATCGAGCAGGTCCCCGACTCTGGTTACCTTGCCAGGCACAGCCCTGCCCTCCGCCAGCCACCCGAACCCATGATCATGGAGGTGTGGATTCCTGAACAGCGGCTCCCGAAGGAGAGCCGCCACTCCTGACTGGGGCGAACTCCGCCTGGAGGCGATGCTGTTCCAGACCCATAGCAGTTCCTGGTAAAAGACAGGCAGCTCCCGCAGGTAGGCACGCGTACGGCCCAATTCCACAAACAGGAGCTGCGTGTCATAATTGAGGCCGTGCAGCTGGCGGAAGAAATACGTCACCAGCGCACACCATCTCGGAGGATTCTCCATGTACAGGTATCTCTGCAGCGTCTGAAGATGGAAAGTCGCCGCCCGGGTGCGAAGGCACACCAGTGCCTGACCGCCCTCCCTAAGCGGGAGACTCAGAACCGTGACAGAGACCCAGTGCTTCCTTTTGTCCCCGAAGAAGTCGATGAGCTTCTTCTGCATCTTGGCCACAAACGCAGGGGGAGCGACCAGGTCCGGACCAGATGCTGAGACAAGTGTAATGCAGTAGAGGGCGCTCTTCTGAGTTTGGGGCTCAGGCATTTTTTTAAATTAATATTGAACAATTTATTTACAGTTAATGACATTACAGAGCCCAGGTCTCAGCTCTTTGTACAAAGTCACAAGCCATCATTCCCTACAAGGCAGGGGTCTCACACACAATTATATAAACATGAGTACTAAACACAATAAGCTTGATCCAAGTAGTCACTTTAATCGCTCTCTCCCAGAGTGAGTTTGTCAAACAGGTCCTCTCCCAGGCCATTCTCAGGGGGTTCCCAGTCTCTTTAAGTTGGTGATGTGATCTCCAAGCTTCTTGATCATCTTCGCCTGTTTATCCAAATAGTGGGTCTCCAGGAAGTCACACAAGTGAGCGTCGGCGCTCCCAGTGGAGAGTTTGTGCAGATCCAGCAGACTCTGGTCGACATTCTTCTCCATCTGCAGAGCTCTCGGCATCGCCTCCAGACCATTGCTCCACTCATCCTGCTCTGGTTTCTTGATGGCCGCCAAGATGATTCGGCCTCCGTGCCGATTCTGGAACTTCCTCAGTTTCTCAGCGTGCTCCTGTTCCTCGTGTGACTGCTCCTCGAAGAACTCGGCAAAGTGACGCAGGGCAACGTCATCCCGGCCAAAGGAGAAGGACTGTCGATTTTTCAAATGGCTCTCCCTCCTTCCAAACACATGTTGTTGGTTTCTCTTTGTCTCCCCTCTCACTCTCCTGCAATGGAGGCCATTTGGAGAGGCAGTGATGGCTTCCCTCTGGTCTTTCCACAGAATCCCCACAGTGCAGATAGAGGCCATTTCGGCCCATCGAGCCTGCACCGACACATATCCCACCCTATCCCCGTAACTCCACGTATTTAATCCCCTAACACTAAGGGTCAATTTATCATAGCCAAATCAACCTAACCCGCACATCTTTGGACTGTAGGAGGAAACCGAAGCACCCAGAGGAAACCCACGCAGACACAGGGAGAATGTGCAAACTCCACACAGACAGTCACCCGAGGCCAGATTTGAACCCGGGTCCCTGGCACTGTGAGGCAACAGTGCTAACCACTATGCCACCGTGCCCCCCTGGTCTTTCTCTCTCTTCTCTCTCTCTTGGCACCTCAGTAGCAGCAACGGTAGTGGTGGTCTCCACTCTGCCCTCTGTCTCTCTGGCTCCTCCTCTTCCTCCTGGTCACAGAGAGCGACCAATCCTCTCCTCCCCTCCCCTTGCTGAGACGGCTCGAGGCAGTTGTTCCTCTTTTGACTGGCTGATTAACAAATCAACTGTAACTTAAGAAAACATCAAACAAAACTAACAAGTCAAATCAAGACACTAATATAATATCAAATCAAGATATTGTTGGCCGGGGTGATGATGCACTCCAGTCCCCGTGGTGCCCACCCGTTGCGGAAGGCCTCTTTGTGTGCCAGCAGACACTGCGAGCTCCATCTCCAGGGCCACCCGGGCGCGAACATAGCCGCAGAAGAGAGGCAGGCAATCGGGCCGAATGACCCCCTCGACCACCCGCTGCCTGGACCTCTTAATGACGATTTTCACCAGGCCCAGGAGCAGCCCCACGAGGAGGTCCATCAACCTGCCCGCTCCCCTCCGCACCGGGTGACCAACTGGTACCACAACATGACAGCCACCAGCTGGTTTATGACCAGCGCTCAACCTCTGTAGGACAACACTCGGAGCAGTCCTGTCCAGCATCCTAGGTGAGCTGTGACTTTGGCCTCCAGCTCTTGCCAGTTCGCCGGCCAGGCATCCTCGGCGGGGCTGAGGTAGACTCCCAAGTAGAGGAGGTGCGTTGTGCTCCAGGCGAAGGGCCTGAACTCCTCCGGCAGGGAGTCCACCCACCACTGACCCACCTGGAGCCCGGAGCATTTCTCCCAGTTGATCCTGGTGGAGGATGCGTCCGAGTAAATCTGCTGGCATTCTCACATCCTCCGCAAGTCGACGGGATCCATAACCATGAGGAGCACGTCATCGGCGTAAGCCGAGAGGACGACCTCCAAGCCCGGCCCTTGCAGAGCCAGTCCCGTCAACCTCTTCCGCAAGAGGCGCAGGAAAGGCTCCACGCAGACGGCGTATAACTGACCGGACATGGAGCATCCCTGACGCACCCCCATCCCGAAGCGAAGGGGCGCCGTCAAAGGCCCGTTAACTTTAATCAGACACTCCGCGGTGGCGTACAGAAGATGGATCCGGGTGGCAAAATGCGTCCCGAACCCAAATGCACGCAGAGTCCTGAAGAGATACTCGTGATCCACCCTGTCGAATGCCTCCTCCTGATCCAGGGAAAGGAAGGCGACTGACAGACCAGCCCTCTGGGAATGGTGGACCAGGTCTCGGGCCAGATGCTGAGACAAGTGGAATACAGCAGAGGGCGCTCTTCTGAGTTTGGGGCTCAGGCCTGTTAGTGGAGCAGTGCAGAGGGAACTTTACTCTGCACTGGGCTTTACTCCCTCAGCACTGCACTGGAGGGGCAGCACAGAGTTTTAGACTCGAGTCTCTGGAGTGGGACTTCAACCCACAACCTTCTGACTCTTTGCGTGGGTTTCCTCCGGGTGCTCCGGTTTCCTCCCACAGTCCAAAGATGTGCGGGTTAGGTTGATTGGCCATGATAAAAATTGAGCCTTAGTGTTAGGGGGGATTAAATACGTGGGGTTACGGGGATAGGGCTTGGGTGGGATGGTTGTCGGTGTAGGGACCGGGTGCTAGGGTTTGGATGATCAGCCATGATCTCGTTGAATGGCGGAGCAGGCTCGAAGGGCCGAATGGCCTACTCCTGCTCCTATCTTCTATGTTTCTATTTTCTATGTGCTGCTGCCTGAGCCACGGCTGACACTCTGTGTCTAACCCGTGCTGTACCTGCCCTGGGAGTGTTTGATGGGACAGTGCAGAGTGAGCTTCACTCTGTATCTAACCCGGGCTGTACCTGCCCTGGGAGTGTTTGATGGGACAGTGTAGAGGGAGCTTTACTCTGTATCTAACCCGTGCTGTACCTGCCCTGGGAGTGTGTGATGGGACAGTGTAGAGGGAGCTTTACTCTGTATCTAACCCATGCTGTACCTGCCCTGGGAGTGTTTGATGGGACAGTGTGGAGGGAGATTTACTCTGTATCTAACCCGTGCTGCACCTGCCCTGGGAGTGTTTGATGGGACAGTGTAGAGGGAGCTTTACTCTGTATCTAACCCGTGCTGTACCTGCCCTGGGAGTGTTTGATGGGACAATGTAGAAAGAGCTTTACTCTGTATCTAACCCGTGCTGTACCTGCCCTGGGAGTGTTTGATGGGACAGTTTAGAGGGAGCTTTACTCTGTATCTAACCCGTGCTGTACCTGCCCTCACGAGCAAATTTGGCTAGGGTAAATAAAATCAGAGAGTTAAATGCGTGGCTCAGAGACTGGTGTGGGAGAAATGGGTTTTGCTTCTTGGGACACTGGCACCAGTACTGGGACAGGAGAGAGCTGTTCCGTTGGGATGGAGTTCACTTGGCCAGTGCTGTGATTAGAATCCTGGTGAATCAAATAACTAGTGCTGTAGAGAGGGCTTTTAACTAATTAGCGGGGGGGAGGTTTCAAGAGAGCGAAAAATTAAAATGTTAGCGGAGAAGGCAATAGAGCAAGGTAGCAGTGGGGGAATTAAAAACCAGAGCATGTCAGGAAGGGACAGAATATATAAAGATAAAGGTAAAGTCGTAAAGTGGGTAAAAGCAGGAATAAATTGTCACAAAACATATTTAAAAGTTCTTTACCTGAATGCACGCAGCATTCGTAACAAAATAGACGAGTTGACGGTACAAATAACTGCACATGGGTATGATCTGGTGGCCATTCTGGAGACATGGCTGCAGGGTGACCATGACTGGGAACTAAACATCCAGGGGTATTTGACTATTAGGAAGGACAGACAGGAAAAGGAGGTGGGGTGGCTGTGTTAATAAAGGATGGAATCACTGCAATAGTGAGAAATGATATTGGGTCAAAGGATCAGGATAGTGAAATGGTTTGGGTGGAAATAAGGAATAATAAGGGGAAAAAGTCACTAGTGGGCGTAGTCTATAGGCCTCCTAACAGCTGCAACTCTACTGGTCGGAGTATAAATCAGGAAATAGTTGGGGCTTGTAATAAGGGAACAGCTATAATCATTGGAGATTTTAACTTTCATATTGACTGGACAAATCAAATTGGGCAAGGCAGCCTTGAGGAAGAGTTCATAGAGTGCATTAGGGACGGGTTCCTTGAGCAGTATGTTACTGAACCAACCAGGGGGCAGGCAATCTTAGATCTGGTCCTGTGTAATGAGACAGGATTAATAAAAAATGTCCTAGTAAAGGATCCCCTTGGAATGAGTGACCATAACATGGTTGAATTCCAAATTCAGTTGGAGGGTGAGAGAGTTGGATCTCAAACCAGCGTACTAAACTTAAATAAAGGAGACTATGAAGGTATGAGAGCAGAGTTGACTAAAGTGGACTCGGAAAATAGATTATGGTGTAAGATGGTACATGAGCAGTGGTGTACATTCAAGGAGATATTTCACAACTTTCAAGAAAAATATATTCCACTGAGGAAAATGGGGCGTAAAAGAAAAGACAGCCATCCATGGCTAAGTAAAGTAAGAAAGGATAGTATCCAACTGAAAACAAGGGCATATAAAGTAGCCAAATCTAGTGGGAGGATATAAGATTGGGAAGCCTTTAAAAGCCAGCAAAGAATAACGAAAAGAATAATTAAGAAAGGGAAGATAGATTATGAAAGTAAACTAGCAAAAAATATAAAAACAGATCGCAAGAGTTTCTACAGTTATATAAAAAGAAAAAGGGTGGCTAAAGAGAATGTTGGTCCCTTAGAGGACAAGACCAGGAAATTAGTAGTGGGGAACATGGAGATGGCAAAAACGCTGCACAAATATTTTGTATCAGTCTTTACAGTAGAGGACACTAAAAATATCCCAACACTGGACAAACAGGGGGCTATGGGGGGAGGAGCTAAACATGATTAAAATCACTAAGGAGATGGTACTCGGTAAGATAATGGGACTTAAGGCGGATAAATCCCCTGGACCTGCTGGCTTACATCCAAGGGTCTTGAGAGAGTTAGCGGTGGGGATTGCGGATGCATTGGTGGTAATTTTCCAAAACTCCATGGATTCAGGCAAGGTCCGAGCAGATTGGAAAACTGCTAATGTAACGCCCTTATTTAAAATGGGAGGTAGACAAAAGGCTCGAAACTATAGACCAGTTAACCTAACATCTGTGGTTGGTAAAATGTTGGAGCCCATTATTAAGGAAGCAGTAACAGGACATTTCGATAAGCATAATTTAATCGGACAGAGTCAGCATGGTTTTATAAAGGGGAAGTCATGTTTGACAAATTTGCTCGAATTCTTTGAGGATGTAACAAACAGGGTGGATAAAGGGGAACCAGTGGATGTGGTGTATTTGGACTTCCAAAAGGCATTTGAAAAGGTGCCACACAAAAGATTACTGCACAAGATAAAAAATCAGGGGATTGGGGGTAATATACTGGCATGGGTGGAAGATTGGCTATCTAACAGAAAACAGAGAGTTGGGTTAAATGGTTCATTCTCGGGTTGGCAATCAGTAACTGGTAGTTTACCGCAGGGGTCAGTGCTGGGACCCCAACTCTTTACAATCTATATTAATGATTTGGAGGAGGGGACCGAGTGCAACATATCCAAGTTTGCTGATGATACAAAGATGGGAGGGAAAGCAGTCAGTGAGGAGGACATAAAAAACCTGCAAAAGGACATAGACATGCTAAGTGAGTGGGCAGAAATTTGGCAGATGAAATATAATGTTGGAAAGTGTGAGGTTATGCACTTTGGCAGAAAAAATCAAAGAGCAAGTTATTATCTAAATGGAGAGAAACTGCAAAGTGCTACAGTACAAATGGAGCTGGGGGCCCTGGTGCATGAAACACAGAAGGTTAGTATGCAGGTACAGCAGGTGATCAGGAAGGCCAATGGAATCTTGGCTTTTATTGCAAGGGGGATGGAGTATAAAAGCAGGGAAGTCTTGCTTCAGTTATACAGGGTACTGGTGAGGCCACACCTGGAATATTGCATGCAGTTTTGGTTTCCATATTTAAGAAAAGATATACTTGCTCTCGAGGCCGTTCAGAGAAGGTTCACTCGGTTGATTCCGGAGATGAGGGCGTTGACTTATGAGGAAATGTTGAGTAGATTGGGCCTCTACTCATTGGAATTCAGAAGAATGAGAGGCGATCTTATCGAAACATATAAGATTGTGAGGGGGCTGGATCAGGTGGATGTGGGGAGGATGTTTCCACTGATGGGTGAGACTAGAACTAGGGGGCATAATCTTAGAATAAGGGGCTGCCGTTTCAAAACTGAGATGAGGAGGAACTTCTTCACTCAGAGGGTGGTAAATCTATGGAATTTGCTACCTCAGAAAGCTGTGGAAGCTGCGACATTAAATAAATTTAAAATGGAGATAGACAGTTTCCTAACTGATAAGGGAATTAGGGGTTACGGGGAGCGGGCAGGGAAGTGGACGTGAGTCTAGGTTCGGATCAGCCATGATCCTATTGAATGGCGGAGCAGGCCCGAGGGGCCGTATGGCCTACTTCTGCTCCTACTTCTTATGTTCTTATGTTCTTTTTCTCTTCACATATCTATAAAAGCTTTTACAGTCAGTTGTTATGTTTCCTGCAAACTTACTCTCATATTCTATTTTCCCCTTCTTAATTAATCCCTTTGTCCTCCTTTGTTGAATCCTAAACTGCTCCCAATCCTCAGGTTTACTGCTTTTTCTGGCCAATTTATATGTCCTCTCCTTGGATCTTATGCTATCGCTAATTTCCCTTGTTAGCCACGGTTGAGTCACCTTTTTTGTTTTATTTTTATGCCAAACTGGGATGAACAAATTCTGTAGTTCATCCATGCGGTCTTTGAATGTTTGCCATTGCCTATCCACCGTCAACCCTTTGAGTGACATTCCCCAATCAATCCTACCCAACTCGCTCCTCATACCATCGTAGTTTCCTTTATTTGAATTCCGGACCCTAGTCTCTGAGTCAAGAACTTCATTCTCCATCTTAATGAAGAATTCGATCATATTATGATCACTCCAACCCAAGGGGCCTCGTACAACAAGATTGCTAATTAATCCTTTCTCATTACATAATACCCAATCTAAGATGGCCTGATCTCTAGTTGGTTCCTCGACATATTGGTCCAGGAAACCATCCCGTATACGCTCTAGGAATTCCTCCTCCACAGTATTGTTACTAATTTGGTTAGCCCAATCTATATGTAGATTAAAGTCACCCATGATGACTGCTGTGCCCTTATTGCACGCATCTCTAGTTTCCTGTTTAATACCATCCCCAACCTCAGCATTACTGTTTGGGGGTCTGTATACAACTCCCACTAACATTTTCTGCCCCTTGGTATTTCTCAGCTCTGCCCATACAGATTCCACATCATCAGAGCTAATATCCTTCCTTACTATTGTGTTAATCTCCTCTTTAACCAGCAAGGCTACCCTACCTCCTTTTCCTTTTTTCCTGTCCTTCCTGAATATTGAATACCCCTGGATGTTGAATTCCCAGACTTGGTCATCCTGGAGCCATGTTTCCATAATCCCATTTATATCATATCCGTTCACATCTATTTGCGCAGTTAATTCATCCACCTTATTACGAATGCTCATCACATTAAGACACAAAGTCTTCAGGCTTGATTTTTTAACACTCTCATTCCTTTTAGAATTATTATTTACTGTGGCTCTGTTTGATTTACACCCTTGATTTCTCTGCCTTCCACTTTTGCTATTCTCCTTCCTGTCTTTTGTTTCTATCCTTGCTTCCCTTTCCTCTGTCTCCCTGCACAGGTTCCCAACCCCCTACCTCTTTCACCAAGCTTTTGGTCACTGTAGTGTCCATGTGTAGATAAAGACACTGAAGACAGGAGTTGGTTCATAGGTATTTACTAAGCAAGTCTGGGGGGGTTTCTAAAGGATATACACAATACACAGGCTTATATAGCCCAAGTGGCAATTACCGGCATTACGCACACCTGGGGCTCTTAAAGGCACATACACCACAATTGCTCTTAAAGGCACATACACCACAATTCCTCCCCTTCTAGCTAACTAGTACATCATATTTTAAGTAATTATTAATTACGTTATATGCAAAATAATATACATTGCTGTATTAATTAATTATAAGTTAGTCTCTCAGGAGGCTTCCTGACTCGGTCCGGATAACGCCTCGGGGGTGTAGTAGTTTCTGGTGGTGTAGTAGGTTCTTCTGGCAAGGCTGATTCCGCTTGAAGGCCAGTGTCGGGTTCATCGGGTTCCAGTATCACCGGATCAGAGGTAGATATGGGTATCTCTACTTCATCGTTAGATGTATAGCGTGGTGGTGTAGTTTGTCCCTTTTCGGATGACTTGGTGATTTGGTCAGCATGGCGCCTTATTATGCTTTCTCCGATGTCCACGGTATACATCAGTGGTCCTAGTCGTGTGCAGATAGTTCCAGGCTGCCATTTCTCGGTACGGTAGTCCCGGGCCAAAACCGGTTGGCCTATCTGGAAGGTTCTAGTTGGCCTTTCATTCATGCCTTGAAACTGCCGGTTCTCCACGTCCCTTCTGATGTTGGGCTTGACCAAATCCAGCCGGCATCTTAGGTTTCTATTGAAGAACATCATGGCGGGAGTTTGGTTGGTAACCATATGTGTTGCATTCCTGTATGCGAACAAGAAGTTATCCACCTTGTGCTGAAGTTTTATGTCTTCATTACCCATGGCCTTTATGGCCTTCTTGAAGGTCTGGACAAACCTTTCAGCCAATCCATTGGTGGCGGGATGGTATGGGGCGGATGTGTAGTGCTTAACCCCATTGTTTTTTAAGAACTTCCTGAATTCTTCGGACACAAATTGCGGTCCATTATCAGAACATATCTGTTCCGGCAGCCCATTCCTGGCAAATATGGTCCTTAATACTGTGATGGTTTTTTCCGTGGTGGTGGAGGA
Source organism: Somniosus microcephalus (assembly GCF_052327205.1). Classification (NCBI taxonomy): domain Eukaryota; kingdom Metazoa; phylum Chordata; class Chondrichthyes; order Squaliformes; family Somniosidae; genus Somniosus; species Somniosus microcephalus. Next base: position 138,835 of record NW_028225245.1, read on the forward strand.
CATCTTTATTACCTCCGGCCACTTGGAGTGTGCATCAACTGCGATTAAGAACATTGAGTCCATAAATGGGCCTGCAAAGTCGATGTGCACCCTTTGCCAGGGAGATGAGGGCCACTCCCATGGATGTAGAGGGGCCTGTGGCGGAGCATTTTGGACCTTCTGGCATCCTAGGCAGCTCTTGGTCATGTCTTTGATGTCTCCATTGATACCTGGCCACCATACAAACGCCCTAGCTAGGTTCTTCATTTTCACTCCACCCAGATGCCCCTCGTGAAGCTCCTTTAGCACTTTATCCTGGAGTTTGGGTGGAATCACCACTCTGGATCCACACATCAAGGTTCCTCAGCACACTGACAGCTGTTCTCTTCTTTGCGAGAATGCTGGCAACAGTGGTTCGCCATGTGCTGGCCATCCCTTCATTGTTAAATCGTAGACCCGTGAGAGAGTAGGGTCATTTCTGGTCTCCCTTTCAATGGCAGAATTTGTCACCGGTAGACATTCCACTATGGTAGAGTGGAATATCTCTACTGGGTCTACTGTAGGTGCCTCTTCTATCGTTGGCAACGGCAGGCGCGATAAACCGTCAGCATTCCCATGCTGTTTTGACCCTTTGTATTCAATGTTGTATTGGTGTGCCCCTAGAAAAAGGGACCACCTCTGTAGTCTTTGTGCCGTCATAATGGGGACACCTTTCTTAGGGTTGAATATGGAGATGAGGGGTTGATGGTCAGTCAGCAAGGTAAATTTTTGTCCGTGTAGGTAATGGTTGAATTTCTTCACTCCCCATACCAGGCTGAGTGCTTCCCTGTCTATCTGAGAATAGTTACGCTCAGCTGAGTTCAATGAGCGTGACGCAAAAGCTATCGGCCGTTCCGAGCCATCAGGGAATCTATGGGACAATACCGCTCCTATGCCGTAAGGGGATGCATCGCACGCCAGTCTGATTGGTAGTGATGGGTTGTAATGAGCCAAAACTTTCTCGGATGTGATTAAGTCTTTACATTTATGGAAGGCACGTTTGCAGTCTTCGTTCCATTTCCAAATCACTCCTGTGTGTCGAAGATCATTAAGAGGGTGTAGAATAGTTGATAAGTTCGGTAAAAATTTATGATAGTAATTTATTAATCCCAGGAATGACCTCAATTGTGAAACATTTTCAGGTGCTGGGGCTTTTATAACTGCTTCAATTTTTTCAGGTGACTTATGCAACCCTTCCTTATTAATTATGTGGTCACAATATGATATCTGATTTTGGAAAAATTCGCACTTGGGGCGATTTGCTCGTAGGCCCCGTTCTTTCAGCCTAGTGAGCACCTGCTCCAAATTGGCAAGGTGCTCGTTGTCGTTTTCTCCTGTTATAAGGATGTCGTCTAGGTAACACTGAGTCCCCGGAATCCCTTGCAGGACTTGCTCCATAGCTCTTTGCCAGATAGCTGGAGCTGATGCTACTCCAAAAACCAGTCGATTGTACTGGTACAGGCCTTTGTGTGTGTTTATTGTGAGATACTTTTTAGAGGTCTCCTCAACCTCCATCTGTAGATATGCCTGTGCCAAATCAATTTTTGTGAAACGTTTTCCTCCGGATAGTGAGGCGAAAATATCTTCTATCCTCGGAAGAGGATACTGTACCGTGTGAAGGACCGGGTTTACAGTCACCTTAAAGTCCCCACAGATGCGAATTTTTCTCTGTTCCTCAGTTATTTTTCAATGCTTTTTTCATGACTGGAACGATGGGTGTTGCCCATTCGCTCCAATCTATTTTGGATAATACGCCTGCCTTTTCCAAATTCTCCAGCTCTGCCTCGACTGCCGGACGTATTGCGTATGGCACCGGTCTTGCCTTAAATTTTTTTGGAATTGCTGCATCTTCCACTTTTATTGAGGCGGTGATGCCTTTCAAGGTTCCTAGTTTCTCTTGAAACACTTCTTTGGCGTTGGCCAAGATGTCTTTTAATCGTTCAGGTATGATGTCAACCTTGTTTTTTTCCTTACTGGTCACCGTCAGTGCCTGAATGGAGTGCCAGTCTAAACGTATCTTCCTTATCCATCCACGTCCCAACAACGGTGGACCACCATCTTGTAGAATGTATAAATACAACTTTTGTATTTCTTTGCCGTTGTATACCACAGGCACCTTTATTTTTCCTTTGGGGTATACTTTCTGCCCCGTATATGTTTTTAAGATAATGGATGTGTCTTTTAGAGGTATATGCGAAAATAGCCTCTCGTAATCTCGTTGATTTATTACGGTTAGAGCTGATCCTGTATCTAGCTCCATTTTAACTGGGGACCCTGCTATTATGAGGGTAACCCAAATGGTCTGGTAATCTTCATTGGCAATTACATTATGTAATTTGAGAGAGCTTAGTCTCTTGTTCCCGGAGTCGCTATCGCTCTTCTGGTCTTTGGAGCTACTGTCCGTCATCATTTGTACCTTTCTGTGCTTTTCCTTATTGATTCTTTTCCCGTTAGTGGATTTTTTATTTTCAGATCGGCATACACGTGGAATGTGTCCCATCTTTCCGCATCACCTGCATGCTTTTTCTTTGAACCAGCAATCCCTCTGGTCATGGTTGGATCTGCCGCAGCGATAACATCTCTTGAAACCCCATGTCATTTCATGGGTGCCGAAGTCCTGTGGCCTTTGCTGTATCTTTGCCGCTCCTATTGCACTGAAAGCCTTGTCCAGTGTTAAATCTTTTCCAGAAGATACTTTTTTTTGTGTTTCTACACTTAGGGGATCGCAGATGAATTTGTCTTGCAGAGAATCTGCCTCGAATTGGCAGTGTAGGGTATCAACAATCTCCTCAAAATTCTTGTCCATCGGTTCGGCTGGAGTGATTAAGTTGCGTAACAGCTTGTATGTTTCTGCGCCCATTAGATCCAGAAGCACTGAAGCTTTTTTTTCATCTTCTATTCCATTTGCGGTGCAAAACACCTCCACTCTTTCTACATATGTGGTCCAATTCTCTATCTTGTTATCAAAAACATCAATATTGCCAAAGTTAGGCTCTGTTTCGTTATCAAAAGCATCCATATTGCCAGACTTAGGCATTTCAAAAAAAAGATATGGCGCTTCCCGCGTTTTTTTTTTCTCTGTAGCAACGATATGGCGCTTCCTGCGCTTTCCCGCCGCTGCTACCGATAACAACGCTGTTTTACTGTGGTTTCCGTTTATTCACTGTTGGAGACTCGTTCCCGACGGAGGTCTAAACGCTGACCTGCTTGCCGCGCCGGCCATCTCCCGAGTGCAACCTCCCAGTTCGTTATTGCTTGCCTCCGATTTCGCTGCCTGTCTCAGCTGTAGAGCCCGACGCTGGAGCCCCAGCCTGACGCCCAGGAAGGATTAGCGCAGTACCTGCCACCAGCTTGGACAGCTGGTGAAACCACAGTTTCTAGAACTTCCTTGAGTCTTCTGGACGCTGGAGGAATCGATGTCCTTGAGGTGCTGCCGAATTGCAGGTAAGTCCGTTTCCACTTCGTCGCCACTGTAGTGTCCGTGTGTAGATAAAGACACTGAAGACAGGAGTTGGCTCATAGGTATTTACTAAGCAAGTCTGGGGGGGGGGGTTCTAAAGGATATACACAATACACAGGCTTATATAGCCCAAGTGGCAATTACCGGCATTACGCACACCTGGGGCTCTTAAAGGCACATACACCACAATTGCTCTTAAAGGCACATACACCACAGTCACCTGTCCTAATATCTCCTTATATGAGTCAGTGTTAAATTTGGTCTGATGGTGCTCCTGTGAACTGATTGGGATGTTTTTACTATGTTACATTGGGTTACATAGGACATATGGCACAGAAACAGGCCATTCAGCCCAACCAGTCCAAGCTCCACTCGAGCCTCCTCCCGTCATTCCTCATCTAAATCTATCAGCATTACCCTCTATTCCATTCTCCCTCATATGCTTGTCCAGCCTCCCCTTAAATTCAATAACAAAATACTGTGGATGCTGGAAATCTGAATTAACAACAGAAAATGCTGGAAATATTCAGCAGGCCAGGCAGCATCCGTGGAGAGAGAAACAGAGTTAACGTTTCAGGTCTGGGACTCTTCATCAGAACTGATCAACGGTCCCAGACCTGAAACGTTAACTCTGTTTCTCTCTCCACGGATGCTGCCTGGCCTGCTGAGTATTTCCAGCATTTTCTGTTGTAATCCCCTTAAATTCATCGATACTATTGGCTTCAACCACTCCCTGTGGTAGTGAGTTCCACATTCTCACCACTCTTCGGGTAAAGAAGTTCCTTCTGAATTCCCTGTTGGATTTCTTGGTGACTATCTTATATCGATGGCCTCTAGTTATACTCTTCCCCACAAGTGGGAACATTCTCTCGTTGTCCACCTCTATTAGTTCACCCCACAGCCTTCTATTTTCAGGAGAAAAGAGACCCAGCCTGTTCATCCTTTGTGATATGTATACCCTCGCATTTCTGGTATCATCCTTGTAAATCTTCTCTGCACCCTCTCCAGTGCCTCTATATCCTTGTTATAATATGGTGACCAGAACTGTATGCAGTACTCTAAGTGTGGTCTAACCAAGATTCGATACAGGTTTAGTATAACTTCCCTACTTTTCAATTCTATCCCTCGAGAAATAAACCCTAGTGTTTGGTTTGCCTTTTTTTATGGCCTTGCTAACCTGTGTCGCAACTTTTAGTAATTTGTGTATTTGTACTTCGAGATCCCTTTGTTTCTCTACCCCACCTAGACTCGCACCCTCCAAGTGATAAGTGACCTCCCCATTCTTCATACCAAAATGTAATACCTCACGTTTATTTGTGTTGAACTTCATTTGCCAATTATATACCCATTCTGCAAGTTTATTAATGTCCTCCTGTAATTTGTTGCAGTCCTCATCAGTATTGACTATTCCCCAAAGTTGGTGTCATCCGCAAATTTAGAAATGGTGTTTTTGATTCCAAAGTCTAAATCGTTAATATAACTTTTGAACAACAGTGGACCCAGCACTGATCCTTGTGGAACACCACCACCCACCTTCTGCCACTGTCAACAGCTCCCTTTTACCATTGGTTTGTGAAATAAAGTCTATCAATCAGACGTCTCAATGTTTCCTGTTCCATGAGCTTGTTTCGGGGGTCTGGCTCAGCGACTATCCTGTAATCACACCAACAAGTCCCACTGGGCTGAACAATGGAGGAGAGGCGTTGGAGGAGGATGGTGTGATCAACCGTGGTGAAGCTCGCAGACAGGTCGAGAAGGATGAAGAGAGATAGTCCACCGGTTACAGCCGCGGAGGATGTAATTCGTGACTTTTGTTGAGGGCCGTTTCATAGAATCATAGAAACCTACAGCACGGAAGGAGGCCATTTCGGCCCATCGTGTCCGCGCCGGCCAACAAAGAGCTATCCAGCCTATTCCCACTTCCCAGCTCTTGGTCCGTAGCCCTGCAGGTTACAGCATCCCAAGGGCACATCCAAGTACTTTTTAAATGTGGTTAGGGTTCCTGCCTCTACCACCCTTTCAGGCAGTGAGTTCCAGACCCCCACAACACTCTGGGTGAAGACATTTCCCCTCAAATCCCCTCTAAACCTTCCACCAATTACTTTAAATCTGTGCCCCTTGTTTTTGACCCCTCTGCTAAGGGAAATAGGTCCTTTCTTTCCACTTTATCTATGCCCCTCATAAATTTATACATCTCAATAAGGTCTCCCCTCAGCCTCCTCTGTTCCAAGGAAAACATCCCAGCATATCTAGTCTTTCCTCAGAGCTAAGATTCTCTACTCCTGGCAACATCCTTGTAAATCTCCTCTGTACCCTCTCTAGTGCAATCACATCCTTCCTGTAATGTGGTGACCAGAACTGCAAGCTGTTCTCTAGCTGTGGCCTAACTAGTATTTTATACAGTTGAAGCATAACCTCCCTGCTCTTATATTCTATGCCACGGCTAATAAAGGCAAGCATTCCGTAAGCCTTCTTAACCACCTTATGTGCCTGGCCTGCTACCCTCAGCAATCTGTGGACATGCACTCCAAGGTCCTTTGCTTTTTGTGGTATAAATGACTGATTTGGACTTGAATGTAGGAAGTATGATTAACCTGATTGCATTTTTTGAGAAGGTAAGAAGGAGGATCGATGAGGGTAGTGCGTTTGATGTAGTCTATGTGGATTTTAGCAAGGCTTTTGATAAGCTCCTACATGGCAGACTGGTGAAGAAAGTAAAAGCCCATGGGACCCAATGCAAAGTGGCAAGTTGGATCCAAATTTGGCTCAAAGGCAAGAAACAAATGGTCGAAGGGTGTTTCTGTGACTGGAAGGCTGTTTCCAGTGGGGTTCCGCAGGGCTCAGTACTGGGTCCTTTGCTTTTTGTGGTATAAATCAATGATTTGGACTTGAATGTAGGAAGTATGATTAAGAAGTTTGCAGATGATGCAAAAGTTGGCCGTGTGGTTGATAATGAAGAAGAAAGCTGCAGACTGCAGGAAAATATCAATGGACTGGTCAGGTGGGCAGAACAGTGGCAAATGGAATTCAATCTGGAGAAGTGTGAGGTAATGCATTTGGAGAGGACTAACAAGGCAAGAGAATACACTATAAATGGTAGGACACTGAGAAGTGCAGAGGATCAGAGGGACCTTGGAGTGCATGTCCACAGATCCCTGAAGGTAGCAGGACAGGTAGATAAGGTGGTTAAGAAGGCACACGGGATACTTGCCTTTATTAGCCGAGGCATAGAATATAAGAGCAGGGAGGTTATGCTTGAACTGTATAAAACACTAGTTAGGCCACAGCTAGAACACTGCGTGCAGTTCTGGTCACCACATTACAGGAAGGATGTGATTGCACTAGAGGGGGTGCAGAGGAGATTTACGAGGATGTTGCCTGGGCTGGGGAATTTTAGCTATGAGGAAAGATTGGATAGGCTGGGGTTGTTTTCTTTGGAACAGAGGAGGCTGAGGGGAGACTTAACTGAGGTGTATAAAATTATGTGGGGCCTAGATAGCGTGGATAGGAAGGACCTATTTCCCTTAGCAGGGAGGTCAATAACCAGGGGCACAGATTTAAAGTAATTGGTTGGAATTTTAGAGGGGATTTGAGGAGAATTTTTTTCACCCAGAGGGTGGTGGGGGTCTGGAACTCACTGCCTGAAAGGGTGGTAGAGGGAGAGACCCTCATCACATTAAAAAGCACTTGGATATGTACTTGAAGTGCTGTAACCTACAAGGCTACGGACCAAGTGCTGGAAAGTGGGATTAGGGAGGATAGCTCTTTGTCGGCCAGCACGGACAAGATGGGCCGAATGGCCTCCTTCTGTGCTGTAAATTTCTATGATTCTATGATTCATTGATCATCCCATTCCCAAGCTGGCTGTGTGTTAACACCTCGGACGAGCCGTCCCACGTAGGGTGACTCCCTCAACCTGTTCGATAGCAAAATACTGCAGACGCTGGAAATCCGAAATAACAACAGAAAATGCTGGAAAAACTCAGCAGGCCAGGCAACATCCGTGGAGAGAAATCAGAGTCGATGTTTCGGGTCTAACCCTTTTTCAAAACTGGAAAGCAAATGAAATAGATCGAAAGGCAGGGCTGGGACAGAACAAAAGAAGTGAAGAGACATTAAGAGGTATTCAAAACGAGACGAGATGGTGATGGTGGAGACAAAAGACGGCTCAGATTAGGTGTGAAATGTTCTGACAGAATGAGAGGCAGCTGCCATGTGGGAGAGAGAAAGGAAAGGAAAGGGGGGAAGGGAGAAACCGCAAAGGGGTGGATAAAAAATATAATTAAAATGTAATAGGGGCCGAGGTTATGATCTGAAATTGTTGAACTCGATATTGAGTCCGGAAGGCTGCAGAGTGCCTAATCGGAAGATGAGGTGCTGTTCCTCGAGTTTACGTTGAGCTTCCGTGGAACAATGCAAGAGGCCGAGGACGGTGAGGTCCGAGTGGGAATGGAGCGGTGAATTAAAATGACAGGCGACCGGAAGCTCGGGGTCACCCTTACGGACTGAACGAAGGTGTTCCGCAAAGTGGTCACCCAATCTGCGTTTGGTCTCCCCAATGTAGAGGAGACCACATCATGAGCAGCGAGTACAGTATACTAGATTGCAAGAAGTACAAGTAAATCGCTGTTTCACCTGGAAGGGGTGTTTGGGGCCCTGGACAGTGGGAAGGGGGGAGGTATAGGAGCAGGTGTTACACCTCCTGCGCTTGCACGGGAAGGTGCCAGGCAAAGGGGAAGGGGTGCTGGGGGTGATAGAGGAGTGGACTAGGGTGTCTCGGAGGGAGCGGTCCCTACGGAATGCTGAGAGGGGAGCGGAAGATGAGTTTGGTGGTGGGATCACTTTGGAGGTAACGGAAATGGTGGAGGATGATCCGTTGAATGTGGAGGCTGGTGGGGTGAAAGGTGAGGACTAGGGGAACCCTATCGTGGTCCCTCAACCTGTTCTCCCGGTTACAGAACCAGTTTTTGTCTCTCAGGAATGCGCAAGGCTCTGTTGTCTGTGCACCAACTCACTCGTGACCTCACATGTTGCCAACAAGTCTGCTGCCTGAGCAGTTTGCAGTGTTATTAGGTCTGTGGGTCTCTTAGCAACCACCTCCCTTATCTAGGCAAAGGGCTCATCTCCTGACTTTGGGTGTTATCATTCCAAACTTCAGCATTCTCTGTCTTTTAGCTTCAATCTGTCTGTGTCCACCCAATGACAACACTGAGCTCCTCCCTCCAACCACTGACACTCGCCCGCTTGCTGAGAAAGAAAGACTTGTATTTATATAGCGCCTCAACCTCAGGATGTCCCAGAGCACGTTACAGTCAATGAAGAACCTCTGAAGTATAGTCACTGTTGTAATGTAGGAAACGCGGCAGCCAATTTGCACACAGCAAGCTCCCACAAACAGCAATGTGACAATTACCAGATAATCTATTTCAGTGATGTTGATTGAGGGATAAATATTGGCCCCAGGACACCGGGGAGAACTCCCCTGCTCTTCTTCAATGTAGTGCCATGGGATCTTTTACGTCCACCTGAAAGAGCAGACGGGGGCCTCGGTTTAACATCTCATCCGAAAGACGGCACCTCTGACAGCGCAGCACTCCCTCAGTACTGGAGTGTCAGCCTAGATTTTTATGCTCAAGTCTCTGGACTGGGACTTGAACCCACGACCTTCTGACTCAGAGGTGAGAGTGCTGCCCACTGAGCTAAAGTGCCTGGAGCTAAGCCAGCTGGGATACTTGACATAGGATTACATCGGATATACGGCACAGAAACAGGCCATTCGGCCCAACCAGTCCATGCCGGTGTTTATGCTCCACTCGAGCCTCCTCCCGTCTTTCCTCATCTAAATCTATCAGCATAACCCTCGATTCCCTTCTCCCTCATATGCTTGTCTAGCCTCCCCTTAAATGCATCGATACTATTCGCTTCAACCACTCCCTGTGGCAGCGAGTTCCACATTCTCACCACTCTCTGGGTAAAGAAGTTTCTTCTGAATTCCCTATTGGATTTCGTGGTGACTATCTTATATTGATGGCCTCTAGTTATGCTCTTCCCCACAAGTGGAAACATTCTCTCTGTATCCACGCTATCAAAATTTTTCATAATTTTAAAGACCTCTATTAGGTCACCCCTCAGCATTCTTTTTTCAAGAGAAAAGAGACCCAGCCTGTTCATCCTTTCCTGATATGTATAGCCTTGTGGCGGTACCACCGGTTGCCCCTTACATTGAGATACATAATTCGTTTTAACTTACCTTACTGTATGTATCTGTTACTATACTCAGGCTTCTCTCCTGTACTCTGCATGATGACATCACGCCGTCCATCACGTGACTCCTCAATGGCAGGAAGAATGTGATGACGTCATGACATCAGAGCTTGGAACCTTCTGGCAGTAGAGCTCGGAACCTGCTGGCAGTTGAACTCGGAACCTGCTGGCAGTTGAGCTCGGAGCCTACTAGCAGTTGAGCTCGGAAACTTCTAGTCAGTCCTCGTGGCGTTCCCGCTAGGGAAAGACCTACACCACGGTGCTCCTACAGTCAGCCATCTTACCTGTTACCTTACCTGTTGTATTTAACCAGTTCCTGTAAATAAACAACTTATTTATAGTTTGTCGAAGTCGAACTTGATTATTTAGTGCCGATGCACACAAACCACAACATTGGTGACCCAACGACGTGAGTACGGGAGCTCATCAATTCCAACACGACAATTGGTGAACCCGTATCCGTGAACGATTGTCATGGTAGCAACGCGCGCCTGAACCTTGTCTTCCCACAAGACGACCGACACACAACCACGGAACAGCAACCGCCTAACACCAATTCCTCCAAAGGTGACCCCGTCTTTGCGAACGTATTCACAAGGTAAGCGCAGCCTGGAGCAGATCCCGTTTGACACGGACAAAACTCAACCGGACCCCGTTATTTTGTGAGCAATTTTCACAAAAGAAGCACGCCATGGAAGCACCAACCGTTTTGCTGTCGCTACCGCAATCTAGGGAGCCGCAGTCTCCCTCGTGCTTTATAAAGGTAGAAACCCCATTCGACGAGAACATCGATGCGGCGCCGACCACGCACTTGCTTACGGTCCCCGTACTCGTCATTCCTACCGCCACACGGATCGTCCGCCTCTACGTCCAAAGCAACAGCAAGTATACATCTCTCCAAGCGCGGGGTACAGCATGTTCGGGCCCACAAAATTCGTGCGCGCCCTGTGGGGATACCACGAGGACTCACCCCCACGAAACACGAGGACACACTCCTCGCGCACGAGGACCCATCCCTCGTGAAAAACGACGACTCCTTCTCCACCGCCGACGCACCAGCCCGTCACCCTGCTGGTTGTGTTACCTACTACACGTTTCAGCGTGAACAAAAAGCGTGCCGCCCTCCCGGCTGTGTTCTCCTAAATTTACAACAGTTACAAGTGTTGCCGCCCTCCAAGCAGAGTTGACCCCTCCTGAAAGCAACAACAACCCGGACCGTTGCCGCCCTTTCTCCAGTTTTCCCTTTAACAAACGCAAACCTCTACTGATGCTGCACAAATCGAGGACGGGTCCAACAGGCATCCTGCCGCTGCGATCAGCCACATGAAAGTTGCTGGCCTTACCGATCACGGACCAATGCAGCAACTCTTCACCCTCCGTTGTGTTAACGTCGTAGCACTATGGCATGCACCGTTCTGTGTGTTCCAGCCTCCTGAAGGTTTCGCTCACCTGTCAGCGAGTTCACCGACCTCGCCTGTCAAGTCCTTCTGGATCGCTCGTTTGGCGTTCCTGCAGAGTTCGTCGGAACAAGGACTTGTTTCAACATCAACGGAGACATCGCCCGTGTCCGCCCAACCTGCCCGTCACTCTGACAAGGCCTGCTGTTTCGCACGTCTCCACGGTCCTTCGCCTGACGGATACGTTTTATTCACCACGACGTGCGTAAGGATCCGCTCACGAGCAGCATCTTCAGACCTCGCCTACCAAGCCGAGACAGCACGACCGCCGTGACCACCAACTCATCAGACTATCTCATCCTTGGACTTTCGTTAAAGCGAATTCTGGGGGGGCCTATGAGGCGGTACCACCGGTTGTCTCTTACATTGAGATACATAATTCCCTTTAACTTACCTTACTGTATGTATCTGTTACTATACTCGGGCTTCTCTCCTGTACTCTGCGTGATGACGTCATGCCGTCCATCACGTGACTCCTCAATGGCAGGAAGAACATCATGATGTCAGAGCTTGGAACCTTCTGGCAGTTGAGCTTGGAAACTTCTAGTCAGTGCTCGTGGCGTCCCCGCTGGGGAAAGACCTACACCACGGTGCTCCTACAGTCAGCCATCTTACCTGTTGTATTTAACCAGTTCCTGGAAATAAACAACTTATTTATAGTTCATCGAAGTCGAACTCGATTATTTAGTGGCGATGCACACGAATCGCTACACCCTCACATTTCTGGTATTACCCTTGTAAATCTTCTCTGCACCCTCTCCAGTGCCTCTATATCCTTTTTATAATATGGCGACCAGAACTGTACGCAGTACTCTAAGTGTGGTCTAACCAAGGTTCGATACAGGTTTAGCATAACTTCACTACTTTTCAATTCTATCCCTCTAGAAATAAACCCTAGTGCTTGGTTTGCTTTTTTTATGGCCTTGCTAACCTGTGTCGCAACTTTTAGTAATTTGTGTATTTGTACTCCGAGATCCCTTTGTTCCTCTACCCCACCTAGACTCGCACCCTCCAAGTGATAAGTGACCTCCCCAATCTTCCTACTAAAATGTAATACCACACATTTATCTGTTCAGCCTTGGTCACACTGCAAAAACTCTGAAAAGTTTAATAATGAAATCAGGGAGTCAAAAAGCTGAGGTGAGGCAGTTGAAAAAGACAGTCCCTGACCAGAGATTGCTGGATGCTGACACTCAGTGCTCACGAGGATAGAATGTCCCATTCCCCAGGCACGGACATCCAGCACCTCGATCACAGCAACAATTCACAAAACAATGGCAATATAACTTGGAGCAGAGACGGTTAAGTGGAGCCGTGATCGAGGTGCTCAAAATTATGAGGGGTTTTGATCGAGCAAACAAGGAGAAGCTGTTGTCACTGGCAGGAGGGTCGGTAACGAGAGGACACAGATTTCAGATCATTGGCAAAAGAATCGAGAGAGGAAATGAGGAGACTTTTTTTACACAGCGAATTGTGATGATCTGGAATGCACTGCCTGAATGGGAGGTGGAAGCAGATTCAATAGTAACTTTCAAAAGGGAATTGGATATATACTAAAGGCAGAAATGTGCAGGGCTGTGGGGAAAGAGCAGGGCAGTGGGATTAATTGCATCGCTCTTTCAGAGAGCTGGCACCAGCACGATGGGCCGAAAGGCATCCTACTGTGCTCTATGATTCTATAACATCAGCTTCTCTCTGCTCACGAGTACTGAGAGAACAGGGAATAATCTTTAAATCCAGCCCAGTTATTGGGGTTTTAACATTAACAAGCCCCAGTTGCCTGAATTAACATGGTTCAGTCCTGGATGTGATTAAAGGCATCGGAAACAGTGGAATCGACCCACCACAGTCACAATGTGGACACTCTGGTGTGTCAGCGGGTGGGATACACCAGGGAATCCCTTTCCACACACTGAGGTTGACTCTAATGATCGGGAGTCCTAGGGTTTCGGATACCAGATAATCAAGCTCACAAGAACACAAATTGTCTCTCCAGGCTTTATTAAGAGCGCTGCATAACACAGATCGGGTGATAATTCCCTCAATCTGGAGAATAGAAGTACAGTGGATTCACGCGCGATCTTCTCGAGTCTGTTCCAACTGACAACGGCTTAAGTGGCCTGTTCTTATATACAAGCTTGGTTACCGCTCAGGAAATGGGATTGTTTGGACCCGTCTGTTGACCGCCTCCTGAACTCCTGCTAATTCAGGGAATTTAGTCCATCTGTGACCAGACTATAACCACAAGCCTGTCTGGTTATCACACCTATACGGTCCGTGAGGTTATTATTAGATTCACACCCAGACGTTGTGCCTTCACTTGTCTGGCACTTCATCCCATAACACGGGTACAGGGGCTCAGTAATGTTTCATTCATCAGAAAAAGACAAAGTACAACAACATACTGGTCAGCTCAACAGAATCTCATCATATTTATGTGGCTATAAATATAAAAGTCACTAACAAATCCAGGAGGGAATTCAGGAGAAACTTCTTTACCCAGAGAATGGTGAGAATGGGGAACTCGCTACCACAAGGAGTTGTTGAGGTGAACAGCATAGATACATTTATGAGGAAACCACATGAGGGAGAAAGGAATGGGAGGATGTGTTGATCGGGTTAATTGAAGTAGGGTGGGTGTGGGGCATAAACACTGGCATGGACCTGTGCTGTACATTCTATGTAACACCATGAACAGTGAATCGAAGGGAATCATCAGCACAACAGTCTTAAAGATTAAACAATAGTACAAGAATTTATAAAACATTCATCCGTTCCATGTTCATGTAACCCCAGCTGTCTACAGGGCCCTGCGGCTACAGAACAGTGTGAACTCGCTGGTGTGTCAGTAGGTGGGATGACCGAGTGAATCCCTTCCCACAGACGGAGCAGGTGAACGGTCTCTCCCCAGTGTGAACTTGCTGGTGTCCGCTCAGAAGCCCAGCGCTTTTAAAGCTCATCCCAGACAGAACATGTAAATGGTCTCTGATCGGAGTGAACTCGCTGGTGTCTCTTCAGATCCCCAAAGGTTTTAAAGCTCTTCCCACAAACAGAACATGTAAATGGTCTCTCATCAGTGTGAACTCGCTGGTGTTGCTTCAGCTCCCTGGAGCTTTTAAAGCTCTTCCCACAGTCAGAACATTTAAATGGTCTCTCATCAGTGTGAACTTGCTGGTGTGTCAGCAGGTGGGCTGTCCGAATGAATCCCTTCCCACACACGGAGCAGGTGAACTGCCTCTCCCCAGTGTGAACTCGCTGGTGTGTCAACAGGTGGGATGACTGCGTGAATCCCTTCCCACACGGAGCAGGTGAACGGTCTCTTTCCTGCTCTCTCCAGCTGGTGTTCCTTCAGCTCCTGGGACATTTGAAAGCTTTTCCCACAGTCGGAATGTTTCACTGGCCTCTCCCCAGTGTGAACTCGCTGGTGTGCCAGCAGATTCGAGGACCGAGTGAATCTCTTCCCACACACGGAGCAGGTGAACAGAATCTCTCCTGCTCTCTCCAGCTGGTGTCTCTTCAGCTCCTGGGACCTTTTAAATCTCTTCCCACAGTCAGAACATTTAATATGAACAAGCTGGTGTCTCAGGAGGGTGGCAGAATGAGAGAATCGCTTCAAAAACACGGAGCAGGTCAACGGTCTCATCGGTGTGGACAAGCTGGTGTCTCAGCAGCACGGAGGGTGCAATTAATCCCTGCCACACACGGAGTGGGTTAAAGGTCTCTCCCTAGTGTGAACTTGCTGTTGTACCATCGGAGCGGATGGCTGAGTGAATCCCTTCCCACACACGGGGCCCGGGTTTCCCCCAGTGTGTAGCCACTGGTGTCGCTTCAGGTATTTGTAGATTTTGAAGCTCTTTCAGAACATTTAAAAGGTCTCTCCCCAGTGTGAACTCATGGGGGTGCCAGCAGATTCAAGGAGCGACTGAATCAGGTCCTGGTGAATCACGTAGCTCTGTCAGAATTTGAGGTGATGTTTGGTTTGAGCTTTCTGTCTGTAAATGCTCCACTTCTAAAACCCTGTAAAAGGAGTGTAGAAAGGGTAAGGGGGGAAGCAGGAATTTCTTTTGGCTAATTTTGCCTCAAAGAACAAACAGGGCAGAGCCGGTCCCACTGGTGTCCAGCCGTGCCCACAATAACCAGCGGGCCAGAAACAGCCCAATCTCACTGACTTGGCCCTGAAGTCAAATCAAGTCTCATCAAATGACATCCTTTGTGACTGTGACTAAGGTAAACTATCCCTCCTCATCCTTCGTGACTTGTCTGCAGTCTTTGACACGGTTGACCACTCCATCCTTCTCCAATGTCTCTCCACCATCGTCCAGCTGGGTGGGACTGCACTCGCCTGGTTCCATTCTTATCTATCTAATCGTAGCCACAGAATCACCTGCAATGGCTTCTCTTCCCGCTCCCGCATCGTTACCTCTGGTGTCCCCCAAGGATCTATCCCTGGGCCCCTCCTATTTCTCATCTAAATGCTGCCCCATGGCGACTTCTGAAAACACAGCATCAGTTTCCACATGTACGCTGACGACACCCAGGTCGACCT
This sequence comes from Somniosus microcephalus, assembly GCF_052327205.1. Classification (NCBI taxonomy): domain Eukaryota; kingdom Metazoa; phylum Chordata; class Chondrichthyes; order Squaliformes; family Somniosidae; genus Somniosus; species Somniosus microcephalus. Next base: position 154,580 of record NW_028225245.1, read on the forward strand.
CACCACCACTTCTCACGACCCCTCCACGATCTCTAATCCGGTTCTGGGTGAGCAGAAATTTTCTCCAATTAAATATTGGGAAGACTGAAGCAATTGTGTTCAGTCCCTGCCACAAACTCTGTTCCCTAGCCACTGACTCCATCCCTCTCCCTAACATCTCTCTGAGGCTGACCCACACTGTTCACAACCTTGCTGTCACATTTGACCCTGAAATGAGCTTCCGAACACATATCCGCAGCATAACAAAGACCGCCTATTTCCACCTCGGTAACATCGCCCGTCTCCGCCCCTGCCTCAGCTCATCCGCTGCTGAAACCCTCACCCGGGCCTTTGTTACCTCGAGACTCGACTATTCCAACACACTCCTGGCTGGCCTCCCACATTCCACCCCACGTAAACTTGAGGTGATCCAAAACTACCCGTGTCGTAACTCAACGCCAAGTCCCGTTCACCCATCACCCCTGTGCTCATTGACCTACATTGGCTCCCGGTTAAGCAATGCTTCGATTTCAAAATTCTCATCCTTGTTTTCAAATCCCTCCATGGCCTTGCCCCTCCCTATCTTAGTTATTCCCTTCAGCCTCACAACCACCCGCCCCCTGCGATAGAATCACAGAAAAATTATGGCACAGGAGGCCATTCGGCCCATCTTGTCCGTGCCGGCCGATTAAGTGCTATCCACACTAATCCCACTTTCCAGCACTTGGTCCATGGCCTTGTCGGTTACGGCGCTTCAAGTGCATATCCAAGTACTTTTAAAATGTGATGAGAGTTTCTGCCTCTACCACCCTGTCAGGCAGTGAGTTCCAGACCCCCACCACCCACTGGGTGAAAACATTTCTCCTCAACTCCCCTCTAAACCTCCGACCAATTTCTTTAAATCTACGCCCCCTGGTTGTGGACCCCTCTGCCAAGGGAAATAGGTCCTTCCTATCTCGGCCCCTCAGAATTTTATACACCTCAATCAGGTCTCCCCTCAGCCTCCTCGGTTCCAAAGAAAACAACCTCCTCCCCCCCGAGACACCTGCGTTCCTCCAATTCTGCCCTCTTGAGCATCCCTGATTATAATCGCTGCACCATCAGTGGCCGTGTCTTCTGTTGCCTCGGCCCTAAGCTCTGGAATTCCCTCCCTGAACCTCTCCACCTCTCTTTCATAGAAAATAGGAGCAGGAGTCGGCCACTCGGCCCCTCGAGCCTGCTCCGCCATTCAATGAGATCATGGCTGATCAAAACCCACCTCTGTGACCAAGCTTTTGGCCATCTGCCCGAATTTCTCCTTCTGTGGCTCGGGGTCACATTTTTCAATGTCTTACAATACTCCTGTGCAGCACCTTGGGACGTTTTCCTACGTTAAAATAATAATCTGCCTTCCTGTTTTTGACACCAAAGTGGATAACCTCGCATTTATCCACGTTATATTGCATCTACAATGCTTCTGCCCAATCACCCAACCTGTCCAAATCATACTGGAGTTTCTCGGCATCCTCCTCACAGCACACACGCCCACCCAGCTTTGTGTCATCTGCAAATTTGGAGATATTACATCTAGTTCCCTCGTCCAGATGATTAATATATATTGTGAATAGCTGGGGTCCTAGGACCGATCCCTGCAGTACCCCACTAGTCACTGCCTGCCACTCGGAAAAAGAGCCGTTTAGTCCAACTCTTTGCTTTCTGTCTGCCAACCAGTTCTCTATCCAAGTCAATACCTTGCCCCCAATCCCATGTGCCTTAACTTTACACGCTGTCGAACGCCTTTTGGAAATCCATGTACACCACGTTAACCGCATTGCCCTCATCAACCCTCTCTGTTACCTCATCAAAAACCTCAATCAGAATCAGAGCGGCCGGGCCCGGCGGACGTGCGGCCAGAGCCCCGGCACCCAGAAACCCAGAGTGCAGCGCCTCCCCCATCCGAGCCGCCACTTCCCGGTTTCTTCAGCCGGTTCCACGGAGTCTGACTCGGGACAAAGGACAGGAGCCAGGCTCCCATAATGGCCCGCGGCCCCGGGGAGCATGCACACTTTCAGCGGGGAAATCAGCGCGTTGGATGGAGCGGTTTCTGGGGCGCGGGGAATCGTGAGTGCTGCGGCCGCCATTAGTCAGCGGCTGTCGGGAAGAGTTTTATTGCAGGTGACGGAAGTCGGTCCCTGGTCGCCTGTGCAGGTCTTTTTGTTGCAGCAGTTTGAGCTGGAGGGGAAATGGAGGAGAAGCTGCTGGGTTTTCAATGGAATCTGGAACAGTACCCATGGATTGGAGGGTAGCTAATTGATGCACTATCAATTACTCATACAAGACAGAGAGTTAGGAGAGTAACTAAAGGCTTTTATTAGCAAAGAACAGAGCATGCCTCTCGTGGTTGACTGGGTTCCAAGAAGGCAGGGGGCTGCAGGTCAATCACCTTTATACCTGGGCCTGTGGGTGGAGCCAGCCGAGACATGTTGAGGCATGCATAGGTACAACAGTGTGCAGCAACAACAACAGTGAATAACAATAACAGTGGTTTACCACATTCACCCCTTGTTTAAAATTGAGTCCGGCGGGGTGAAATGTACTAAAGGTTCGTGTAAGTAAGTCTATCAGGTGGCCTTGTATGCCGTCCTGATCGTTGTGGTGGCGGCGGTGATGGTGCAGCATCCAACGTTGAATCTGGCGTCTCATTGAGCGGTTGGGTGGTCAATGACGGGTCCTGGGGCTGCGGCATGCCGTCTAGCGGGGTTGGGTTGTGGGTAGTGGTGGATGGCAATGGTAGTGTTTCAGGGGCACCCAAAGGTGCGAGATCTCGTGTGGGGGCTGTGTCCTCCCGCCCATCCGGGTACGCTACGTAAGCGTACTGGGGGTAGGCGTGGGTAGTGGTGGGTGGCGAGGGAGGTGTTTCGGGAGCACCCGAAGGTGCGAGGTCTCGTATGGAGACTGTGTCCTCCCGCCCGTCCGGGTACACCACGTAAGCATACTGAGGGTTGGCATGGAGGAGGCTCACCCTCTCGACCAGGGGGTCCGTCTTATGGGACCTCACGTGCTTCCGCAGTAGGACGGGTCCTGGAGAAGTCAGCCATGTCGGTAACGAGATCCCCGATGTGGACTTCCTGGGGAAGGAGAACATTCTCTCGTGAGGGGTAGCATTGGTGGCTGTACAGAGTAGTGACCGAATGGAATGGAGCGCCGCAGGGAGGACTTCCTGCCAGCGAGAGGTCGGAAGGCCCTTAGATTTCAAGTTTAAAAGGACTGCCTTCCAGACCGTCGCATTCTCCCTTTCCACCTGGCCATTCCCCCGGGGGTTGTAGCTGGTGGTCCTGCTTGTAGCGATACCTCTCGAGAGCAGGTACTGCCGGAGTTCGTCGCTCATAAAGGATGAGCCCCTGTCGCTATGAATATAGCTAGGGAAACCGAACAAGGCGAAGAGGTCATTCAGACATTTAATGACCGTGGTACTGGTCATGTCTGAGCAAGGGATGGCAAACGGGAAACGGGAGTACTCATCAATTATGTTGAGGAAGTACACATTGCGGTCGGAGGAGGGGAGGGGCCCTTTAAAATCGACGCTCAGCCGTTCAAAGGGGCGCATGGCTTTGATCAGGCTTGCTCTGTCTGGCCTATAAAAATGCGGTTTGCACTCGGCACAGATTTGGCAGTTCCTGGTCATGGTCCTGACCTCCTCGATGGAGTAGGGCAGGTTACGGGATTTGATGAAGTGAAAAAACCTGGTGACCCCCGGGTGGCAGAGGTCATTGTGGAGGGTCTTCAGTCTATCGACCTGCGCGTTGGCGCATGTACCACGTGATAGGGCATCTGGGGGCTCATTGAGTTTCCCGGGCCGGTACAAGATATCGTAATTGTAGGTGGAGAGTTCGATTCTCCACCTCAAGATCTTGTCGTTCTTGATTTTGCCCCTCTGCTTATTATTAAACATAAAAGCTACTGAACGCTGGTCAGTGAGCAGGGTAAATCGTTTTCCGGCCAGGTAATGCCTCCAATGTCGCACAGCTTCCACAATGGCCTGGGCCTCCTTTTCGACAGAGGAGTGTCGAATCTCGGGGCCCTGGAGGGTCCTTGAGAAAAAGGCCACGGGTCTCCCCGCCTGGTTAAGGGTTGCAGCTAGGGCAAAGTCAGATGCGTCGCTCTCCACTTGGAAAGGGATGGACTCATCCACAGCGTGCATTGTGGCCTTCGCAATATCTCCTTTTATGAGAGTGAAGGCTGCACAGGCCTCTGCTGTCAGGGGGAAGGAGGTGGACTTGATGAGGGGTCTGGCTTTGTCCGCATAGTTGGGCACCCACTGAGCATAGTACGAGAAAAACCCTAGGCATCTTTTCAGTGCTTTTTGGCAGTGGGGGAGGGGGAGCTCCATAAGGGGGCGCATCCTGTCGGGGTCGGGGCCGATGACTCCGTTCTCCACTACACAGCCAAGAATGGCAAGGCGCTTGGTACGAAACATACATTTGTCCTTGTTGTATGTTAGGTTCAGCCGCTGGGCCGTACGGAGGAATTTCTCTAGATTAACATCATGGTCCTGCTGGTCGCGGCCGCAGATGGTGACGTTGTCTAGATAGGGGAAAGTGGCCTGGAGCGCGTTCTGGTCAACCATCCGGTCCATCTCCCGTTGGAAGACTGAAACCCCATTGGTGACGCCGAAGGGGACTCGGAGGAAGTGGTAGAGACGACCGTCAGCTTCAAAAGCTGTGTACTGGCGGTCCTCAGCCCTGATGGGGAGCTGGTGGTATGCCGACTTCAGATCAATCGTCGAGAACACCCGGTATTGTGCTATCTGATTGACCATGTCAGATATGCGGGGGAGTGGGTATGCATCTAGCTGGGTGTAGCGATTTGATCGTCTGGCTGTAGTCAATAACTAGGCGCTGTTTTTCACCAGTCTTCACTACCACCACTTGTGCTCGCCATGGGCTGGTGCTACTTTCAATAATCCCTTCCTTCAGGGGTCTTGCTACCTCGGATTTAATGAAGCTCCTATCCCCGGCACTGTAACGCCTGCTTTTGGTAGCGATGGGCTTACAGTCGCGGGTGAGGTTAGCGAACAAGGAGTGGGGGGGGGACTTTAAGGGTGGAAAGGCTGCAAATGGTGCGCGGCGGGCGATTTAAAAGCTGCTGGCTGCAGGCTGTGAGTGGGGGGAGGGGTCCGTCGTACGCTAATGTGACACTTGTGGCACTGAAAATCCAACCCCAGTAGAACGGCAGCGCAAAGATGGGGCAGGACCAGGAGTTTAAAATTTTTGTATTCTGCGCCCCTTACTGAAAGGGTCACTACACAGTAGCCACCGACGTCCGCTGACTGGGCTTTGGAAGCCAAAGAGATCCGATGTCGCGTCGGCAGGACTGGGAGAGAGTAACTGCGCACCGTGTCGGGGTGGATAAAGCTCTCCGTGCTCCCGCTGTCAAAAAGGCAGGTAGTGGCGTGGCCGTTTACCATAATGTCCATCATGGACCTGGACAGTTGATGAGGGAGAGATTGGTCCAGCGTCACGGAGGCCAGCGTATGGTTGAGCGAGTCGATGTGGTCGTCAGATGAGGCGGTGGTTGAGTCCGGGTCCCCCGTGGTTGAAGTTGGAGACGTCCGAGATGGCGGACAAAATGGCGGCGCCCATGGTCCCGATCCCCACGCGGCTGGGGGAGCCCAAGATGGCGGACAAGATGGCTGCCCCCACGGTTCGCACGCGGCGCTGCTGGCGTTGGCGGTTTTACCTTTGCAGGCGCTGACATAGTGTCCTTTTTTCCCGCAGCCGGAACAGGTAGCGTTTCTCGCCGGGCAGCGTGCTCTGGGGCGTTTTGCCTGGCCACAAAAATAACATTTCTGTGCCTTGGACATCGCAGCAGCAGTTGAAGGTGGCGGTCCCATGACCCAAGGTTGTGGCGTCCACGTTGTGGAGCGGTTAGGGGAGAAGGCGTCCATATTCCGGTGGGCCGCGTCGAGCGAGAGCGCGAGGGACACTGCCTTTCTCAGGTCCATTTCTCCCTTTTCCAACAGTCTCTGCCGGGAGTAGTCGGACCTTAGACCCGCAACGAAAGCATCTCGGATCAGTCCCTCCGTGTGTGCTGCGGCTGATACTTCTTTGCAATCGCAGTCTCGGCCGAGTATCCGTAGTGCCCGTAGGAAGGCCTCCACTGATTCCCCGGGCTGCTGTCTGCGGGATCTTAAGAGGTGCCTGGCATAGACCGTATTTACCGGGCGTGCGTATTGCCCTTTTAGCAGATCGATAGCCGCCGCGTAGGTCGTCGCGTCCTGGATTATTGTATAAACTTGGTGGCTCACCTTTGAGGCCAGGATTTCCAACTTGTTTTCGTCCAGGGTCACAGTTGAGGCTTGCAGGTACGCCTCGAAGCAACGCAGCCAATGCGCGAATTTGGTAGCCGAACCCACTTCTGGGGGGTCTAGGTCCAGGCATGTTGGTCTGAGGGCTCGCAGCAGCTCCTGCTGTTCAGCGTTTGGTGCAGCAGCCTGCTGTTCAGCGTTTGTCGACATTTTGTTATTGCTAATAAAATTGATGCGCTATCAATTACTCATAAAAGATGGAGAGTTAGGAGAGTAACTAAAGGCTTTTATTAGCAAAGAACAGAGCATGCCTCTCGTGGTTGACTGGGTTCCAAGAAGGCAGGGGGCTGCAGGTCAATCACCTTTATACCTGGGCCTGTGTGGGTGGAGCCAGCCGAGACATGTTGAGGCATGCATAGGTACAACAGTGTGTAACAACAACAACAACAACAACAGTGAATAACAATAACAGTGGTTTACCACACCAATGTTACCCCACTATTCAAAAAAGGTGGTGGAGAGAAAACAGGGAATAACAGACCAGTAAGCCTGACATCGGTAGTGGGGAAAATGCTAGAGTCCATTATAAAACATGTAATAACAGAGCACTTGGAAAGCAGTGACAGGATCGGACAAAGTCAACATGGATTTACAAAAGGTAAATCGTGCTTGACTAATCTACTGGAATTTTTTGAGGATGTAACTAGTAAAATAGATAATGGCGAACCAGTGGATGTGGTGTATTTGGACTTTCAGAAGGCTTTTGATAAGGTCCCACATAAGAGATTAGCGTGTAAAGTTAAGGAACATGGGATTGGGGGGCAAGGTATTGACTGGGATAGAGAACTGGTTGGCAGATAGAAAGGAAAGAGTTGGAATAAACGGGTCTTTTTCGGAGTGGCAGGCAGTGACTAGTGGGGTACCGCAGGGATCGGTCCTAGGACCCCAGCTATTCACAATATATATTAATGATCTAGACAAGGGAACTAGATGTAATATCTCCAAATTTTCTGATGACACAAAGCTGGGTGGGCGTGTGTGCTGTGAGGAGGATGCCGAGAAACTACAGGATGATTTGGACAGGTTGGGTGATTCGGCAGAAGCATGGCAGGTGCAGTATAATGTGGACAAATGCAAGGTTATTCACTTTGGTGTCAAAAACAGGAAGGCAGATTATTATCTGAATGGCAATAGATTGGGAGAAGGGGAAGTGCAACGAGACCTGGGTGTCCTTGTGCACCAGTCGCTGAAGGTAAGCATGCAGGTGCAGCAGGTGGTTAAGAAGGCAAATGGTATGTTGGCCTTCGTAGTGAGGGTTTCAGTAAAGGAACAAGGATGTCTTGCTGCAGTTATACAGGGCCTTGGTGAGACCACATCTTGAGTATTGTGTGCAGTTTTGGTCACCTTATCTGAGGAAGGAAGTTCTTGCCATGGAAGGTGTCCAGCCAAGATTCACCAGGCTGATACCTGGGATGGCAGAAATGACATATGAGGAGAGATTGGGTCGATTTGACTTGTACTCGCTGGAGTTTAGAAGAATGAGAGGGGATCTCATTGAAACTTATAAAGTTCTGGCAGGACTGGACACACTAGATGCAGGGAGGATGTTCCCGATGTTCGGGGAATCCAGAACCAGGGGCCACAGTCTAAGGTTAAGGGGTAGGCCATTTAGGACAGAAATGAGGAGGAATTTCTTCACCCAGAGAGTGGTGAACCTGTGGAATTCTCTACCACAGAAGGCAGTAGAGGCCAATTCATTAAATATATTCAAGAAGGAGTTGGATATATTTCTTAAGGCTAAAGGGATCAAGGGGTATGGGGAGAAAGCACGGACCGGGTACTGAACTTGGATGATCAGCCATGATCGCATTGAATGGCGGAGCAGGCTCGAGGGGCCGAATGACCTACTCCTGCTCCTATTTTAAGAACATAAGAAATAGGAGCAGGGGTAGGCCAATCGGCCCCTCGAGCCTGCTCCGCCATTCAATAAGATCATGGCTGATCTGATCCTAACCGCCAATCCACTATCACAGGACTATCTCCTGAATCTAACAGAATTAGACACACGAAATAGGAGCAGGATCAGGCTACACGGCCCCTGGGCCCGCTCCGCTACCCACAGGGCCATGACCGATCCGAACCTAGACTCATGTCCAAATTCCTGCCTGCTCCCCGTAACCCTTAATTTCCTTTTCTTCTAGGAAACTGTCTATTTCTGTTTTAAATTTATGTAATATGTAGCTTCGACAGCTTTTTGGGGCAGCATATTCCATGGACCTACCACCCTCTGAGTGAAGTAGTTCCTCCTCATCTCAGTTTTGAAAGAGCAGCCCCTTATTCTAAGACTATGCCCCCTAGTTCTAGTTTCACCCATCATCGGGAACATCCTCCCCGCATCTACCCGATCCAACCCCTTCACAATCTTATATGTTTCAATAAGATCGCCTCTCATCCTTCTGAACTCCAATGAGGAGAGTCCCAATCTACTCAACCTCTCCTCATATGTCCATCCCCTCATCCCCGGGATTAACCGAGTGAACCTTCTTTGTACTGACTCGAGAGCAAGTATGTCTTTTCTTAAGTATGGACACCAAAACTGTATGCAGTATTCCAGGTGCGGTCTAACCAATACCTTGTACAACTGAAGCAATACCTCCCTATTTTTATATTCTATCCCCCTAGCAGTGAAAGCCAACATTCCATTGGCCTTCTTAATCACTTGCTGCACCTGCATACTAACCTTTTGAGTTTCGTGCACCAGGACCCCCAGATCCCTTTGTACTTCAGTACTTTCCAGTTACTTGCCATTAAGATAATAACTTGCTCTACGATTTTTCCTGCCAAAGTGCATAACCTCACACTTTCCAGTATTGTATTCCATCTGCCAAATCTCTGCCCACTTACTTAGCCTGTCTATGTCCCCTTGCAGGTTTTTTATGTCCTCCTCACTCACTACTTTCCCTCCCATCTTAGTATCATCTGCAAACTTTGATATGTTACACTCGGTCCCCTCCTCCAAATCGTTAATATAGATTGTAAAGAGTTGGGGACCCAGCACTGACCCCTGCAGAACACCACTGGTTACTGATTGCCAGTCTGAGAATGAACCATTTATCCCAACTCTCTGCCTTCTGTTAGATAGCCAATCCTCTATCCATGCCAGAATATTACCCCCAATCCCGTGATTTTTTATCTTAAGCAATAATCTTTTGTGTGGCACCTTGTCAAATGCCTTTTGGAAGTCTAAATACATTACGTCCACTGGTTCACCTTTATCCACCCTATATGTTACTTCCTCAAAGAACTCCAGCAAATTTGTCAAACATGACTGCCCCTTCATAAAACCATGCTGATTTTGTCTTATTAAATTATGATTATCCAAATGTCCTGTTACTGTCTCCGTAATAATGGACTCCAAAATTTTACCTACCACAGATGTTAGGCTAACCGGTCTATAGTTTCCAGCCTTCTGTCTACTGCCCTTTTTAAATAAGTGTGTTACATTAGCAGTTTTCCAGTCTGCCGGGACCTTTGCTGAGTCCAGGGAGTTTTGGAAGATTATTACCAATGCATCCACAATCCCTACCGCCACTTCCCTCAAGACCCTAGGATGTAAGCCATCAGGTCCAGGTGATTTATCCACCTCGAGTCCCATTATTTTACTGAGTACCACTTCCTTAGATATTTTGATCGTGTTTATCTCCTCCCCCTCTATAACCCCTGCTTGTCCAGTGTTGGGATATTCTTAGTGTCCTCTACTGTAAAGACTGATACAAAATATTCATTGTGTTTTTGCCATCTCCATATTTCCCACCATTAATTTCCCGGTCTCATCCTCTAAGGGACCAACATTTACTTTAGCCACCCTTTTTCTTTTTATATAACTATAAAAACTCTTACTATCTGTTTTTATATTTTTTGCTAATTTACTTTCATAATCTATCTTCCCTTTCTTAATCAGTCTTTTTGTTATTTTTTGCTGTCTTTTAAAGTTTTCCCAATCCTCTATCCTCCCACTAGATTTGGCTACCTTATATGCCCTTGTTTTTAGTCGAATACTATCCTTAATTTCTTTACTTAGCCACGGATGGCTGTCTTTTCTTTTACACCCTTTTCTTCTCAGTGGAATATATTTTTTTTGAAAGTTGTAAAATAACTCCTTAAATGTACACCACTGATCATGTATTGTCTTACCCTTTAATCTACTTTCCCAATCCACTTTACTCAATTCCGCTCTCATACCTTCATAGTCTCCTTTATTCAAGCTTAGCACGCTTGTTTGAGATCCAACCTCCTCACCCTCTAATTGAATATGGAATTCAACCATGTTATGGTCACTCATTCCAAGGGGATCCTTTACTAGGACATTTTTAATTAATCCTGTCTCGTTACACAGGACCCGATCTAAGGTTGCTTGCCCCCTGGTCGGGTCAGTTACATACTGCTCAAGAAACCCATCCCTAATACACTCAATGAACTCATCCTCAAGGCAGCCCTCCCCAATTTGATTTGTCCAATTAATATGATAGTGAAAATCCCCCATAATTATAGATGTTCCCTTATTACAAGCCTCAACTATTTCCTGATTGATACTCCGTCCAACCGATTTGCAACTGTTTGGAGGCCTATAGACTACGCCCACTAGTGTTTTTTTCCCCTTATTATTCCTTATCTCCACCCAAACTGTTTCATTATCCTGATCTTTTGACCCAATATCATTTCTCTGTATTACAGTGATTCCTTCCTTTATTAACATAGCCACCCACCTCCCCTTCCTTCCTGCCTGTCCTTCCTGATCGTTAAATAACCTGGTATGTTTAATTCCCAGGCATTGTCACCCTGCAGCCATGTTTCTGTAATGGCCACAAGATCATACCTATATGTAGCTATTTGTGCCATTAACTCGTCTATTTTGTTACGAATGCTATGTGCATTCAGATAGAGAACTTTCAAATGTGTTTTGTGACACTTAGTTCCTGCTTTTGCCCTTTTTATTACTTTCCCTTTTACTCCATACCTTCTGCCCCTTCCTGACATGCTCTGGTTTTTAATTTCCCCACTGCTACCTAAGTCTATGACCTTCTCTGTTGTCATTTTTATTACTTGCTCTCTGGGAACCTCCCCCCCACTAGTTAGTTTAAAGCCCTCTTCTATGTTTCTATCTCTTATGCGGGACCTTATCGAATGCCTTTTGAAAGTCCAAATACACCACATCCACTGGTTCTCCCTTATCTATTTTACCAGTTACAGCCTCAAAAAATTCCAGTAGATTAGTCAAGCACGATTTACCTTTTGTAAATCCATGTTGACTTTGTCCGATCCAGTCACCGTTTTACAAGTGCTCTGCTATTACATCTTTTATAATGGACTCCAGCATTTTCCCCACTACCGATGTCAGGCTTACCGGTCTGTAATTCCCCGTTTTCTCTCTACCACCTTTTTTGAACAGTGGGGTAACATTAGCTACCCGCCAATCCATGGGTACTGTTCCAGAGTCTATCGAATTTTGGAAGGTGATCAGCAATGCATCTACTATTTCTAGGGCCACTTCCTTAAGTACCCTAGGATGTAGATTATCTTCTATGTTTCTATGTATTCAATCTTTCCTTGTAGCTGAAATTCTCTAGTCCTGGCAACATCCTCGTAAATCTCCCGTCTCGAACAGTCACATCTTTCCTGCAATGGGACGAGCAGAACTGCATGCAGCACTCTAGTCGGTGGCCTAACTGGTGTTTTTGTACAGTTCAAGCAGAACCTCCCTGCTCTTACATGATACAGAAAGAGAGAGGCACTGCCCCTTTAAATACCTGGGGGGCACCCATTCCCCTTTAAATGGCCAAGCAATTGTTTTTGTTGAAAAGGGGCCGCAGTCCCCTTTGACTCACCACCCACCACAAATACTCACAAGAGAGAGAGAGGAGGAAGAATGCTGGTCTTTGTCCCTTTAAAAGTGGCTGCCCACCAAAATGTTCACAGCACCAGGGCTCTTTGTTCTGGATAAAAATCAAAAAGAGAAAAGGTTCACTTATTTTTAAATGAATGCAATTGATGAACAGCCTTGCAATAAAGGTAATGCAAAGGAATAAACACTCACAAGCTGGGGTTTTTTCCACCCCCTCCTTCCCTTTAACAACTCCTGCAGACAATGAAAGCAGGAAAGCGGCCTGCAGCCTACCGAGGTCCCGCCCCCCTCCCGCGCCGCCATTGGTTGGAGGACCGTCAACCCGCCCGGTCCTCCCAGCGTTTTCCGCGCTCCTGATTGGCGGGCGCCTCGCGTCAATCACCCCCCCCTCCGATTACGCGCTGACGCCAGCACGCAACGCCCAGGGGTCGGTTGGATCGGCGAACGCCACCGCAAGGTAAAAAAAAGACACCCCACACAAATGAGGAAAAACAAGAATAATAATAATCGCACTTTAGAGGGGAGGAGGTTGGGGGAATTAATGAGTGTTTTCAATCTGTTTCGCAAAAAAAAATATTTGAAAAGCTTCCCAGCGGTGCGAGGCGTGCTGCGCATGCGCTCCAGCCAGCCTTTGACTCCCCCACGTGGGCCCGGGGGCCGGACACGCCCACTTGCCTTCCTCTGCACCAATCACAGCGCGGGCAGCCGCAACACGAGGCTGCCACTGCGCCTGCGCGGGGCCTCCTGGGAGCAGACGGAAGGCCGGACCCGGGGAAGAGGCGGAATCAGCGGCCGGAGTAAAGTCAAGTGTTGGGGAATCGATTTAAATCGAGGTGAGGGGGGGAGCGCAGAGCGAAATTATAAAGTAAAATACGAGAAAAACCAAACCTGAGAGTCGGGCGGGACCTCCGCGGACGCCGAACGGAGCGGATTGAGCCGCGCGGGGTGGCGGAGTGAGCCGGAGCAATGTGATTGTGACTGACGGGAGCGCTGACCAATAGGACGAGGGTTGAGGCGGGAGGACTGAACTGGGCGGCCTGGTCCTCCAACCAATGGCGGCGCGGCAAGGGGGCGGGGCCTCCTCTCCAGCTCAGGTGCGCTGGGGCCGATTGTGACGCGCTGTCCCCAGGTGAGAGCAGCTCAGTCAGCACAGAGCTGGGGCTGGAATCTGGGAGAGGGGCCGCAGGCAGCGGGCCTGGCAAAGGGGCACAAGCTTCACAATACAAGCTGCTTTCAAATGCACACTTGTTTCCTACAGACAGCCTTGGTCACTCTGCAAAAAAAACTGTTTAACAATTCATCATAACTCCCCTGCTTTAGGAGAGGCGTAGAGTGCAAAAGCAAGGAAGTTATGATGAAACTGTAAAAGACTGGAGTCAGCTGTGGCTCAGTGGATAGCAGAGTCAGAAGGTTGTGGGTTCAAATCCCGCTCCAGGCACTTGAGCATATAAAGCGAGGCTGACACTCCAGTGCGGTGCTGAGGGAGAGCCGCATTGTCGGAGGGGCAGTACTGAGGGAGCACCACACTGTCGGAGGGGCAGTACTGAGGGAGCGCCGCACTGTCGGAGGGGCAGTACTGCGGGAGAGCCGCACTGTCGGAGGGGCAGTAATGAAGGAGCGCTGCAGTGTTGGAGGTGCCGTCCTACGGATGAGACGTTAAACCGAGGCCCCCGTCTGCCCCCTCAGGTGGATGTAAAAGATCCCGTGGTGCTATTTCGAAGAAGTTATCCCCGGTGTTTTGAGCCCAATATTTATCCCTCAATGAACATGACGAAAAAACATTATCTGGTCATTATCACATTGCTGTTTGTGGGAGCTTGTGTGCAATTGGCTGCCACGTTTCCCACATTACAACAGTGAATACACTTCAAAAGTACTTCATTGGCTGTAAAGCACTTTGGGACGTCCGGTGGTCATGAAAGGCAGTTAAGAAGGCAAATGGTATGCTGGCCTTCATTACCAGAGGATTTGAGTACAGGAGTAAAGAAGTCTTACTCCAATTATATCTTCTTTCTTCTTAGGCAGTCCCTCGGAACCGAGGATGACTTGCTTCCACATTAAAAATGAGTTCAGGTGTAAGGGTAAACCGGGAGAGCTTCTTCACCCCGAGACGGACCCTCTGATATAAAGGTTCGACTGGATCCATGTTTATCTGTAATTTAAACAGAGGTCTGGACGTCTTCCGAGCTCTTTCCCCTAGAGGAGAGGGTAGAATGGGGGTCTTTAGTGTTAAATGGTTTCACCTGGGTCCATTGCTTCCATCACATACCCATCGGTTCTTGTAGACAAACACACGTATCACTTGTCATTAATACAGTACATGGCCCCATCCAACGGGCCCCATTCCCTTTCTTCCGATAACTTGTGTCATTACTTGTTGACCTATTCTGGGCAACTCGTCTGGTTTAAGTCCAGCATTCTGCCTTTCTAGATCTTTAATCTGTTGTTGGTTCCTTACTATATTTAGTGCTTGTACCTCCTGATTTAGTTGTACTAAGTATCGCCTTAATCTGTCTTGTACTGGTCCTGGTTCTCCCACCCCTCCAGCCAAATCCTCTGGTAGTCTCATAGCTCGTCCTGTCATTAATTCATAGGGGGTCAGTCCGGTCGTTCGTCCTGGGGTGGCTCGCAGCCTCATTAGTATGCTGGGTAATAATTCCGACCATCCCTTCCCTGTTTCTTGGATGGCTTTTGTCGGCGTGTTTTTCAATGTCCTATTCATTCTTTCTACCATCCCCGAGCTCTGGGGGTGATATGGTATGTGATATTTTTGTGTCACATGTAGCAGCTTACAGATTTCTTTCATTATTTTGCCGGTGAAATGAGTGCCGTTGTCTGAGTCAATTTGCAGAGGCACTCCCCAACGGGGTATAACCTCGGTAGCCAATATTAGTGCAACTGTTTTTGCAGAGCAATCTCGGGTGGCAAAGGCTTCCACCCACCTGGTAAATTGGTCAATTATTACCAGGCAATATTTCTTCCCCCGGTCCTGCGCTAAGGGGCCGGTGAAGTCAATTTGTAAGTTTTCCCAGGGTCCTTGGGGCCTGGGTTGGTTTGCTACTCTAACTCTACATCTCTGTCCTACATTATTCTTGAACATATTATACAGCGGTGGCAATATTTTGCCACTTCCTGACCTATCTTTGGCCACCACCAGTACTGTGTCAGTAGGTGCAACATGTTACTTCTGCCAGTATGTGTTTCACCATGGTATAGCGCCATCAGTTGTTGTCTACAACATTCCGGTGCCACCACCTGGTTACGTGGGCCCCATTTCCAAATTCCATCTTGTAATTGCGCGCCAGCTTGTCTCCATTTCTTCTTTTGCTCTTTACTAGTATTTTCTTGTAGCTCCATTATATTCACTTCCTGTACCCCACTGACTATCATGACCATATTTATTTCGTTTTTGAACGCGTCCTCTGGTTGCATTTCTTCCGCAGCTAGTTTTAAGAACATAAGAAGTAGTAGCAGGAGTAGACCATACGGCCCCTCGGGCCTGCTCCGCCATTCAATAGGATCATGGCTGATCCGAATCTAGACTCACGTCCACTTCCCTGCCCTCTCCCCGTAACCCCTAATTCCCTTATCAGCTAGGAAACTGTCTATCTCCATTTTAAATTTATTTAATGTTGCAGCTTCCACAGCTCTCTGGGGTAGCAAATTCCATAGATTTACTACCCTCTGAGTGAAGAAGTTTCTCCTCATCTCAGTATTGAAAGGGCAGCCCCTTATTCTAAGATTATGCCCCCTAGTTCTAGTCTCACCCATCAGTGGAAACACCCTCCCCGCATCCACCCGATCAAGCCCCCTCACAATCTTATATGTTTCGATAAGATCGCCTCTCATTCTTCTGAACTCCAATGAACAGAGTCCCAACCTACTCAACCTTTCCTCATACGTCAACCCCCTCATCTCCGGAATCAACCGAGTGAACCTTCTCTGAACCGCCTCGAGAGCAAGTATATCTTTTCTTAAATATGGAAACCAAAACTGCACGCAGTATTCCAGGTGTGGCCTCACCAATACCCTGTATAACTGCAGCAAGACTTCCCTGTTTTTATACTCCATCCCCCTTGCAATTAAAGCCAAGATTCCATTGGCCTTCCTGATCACCTGCTGCACCTGCATACTAACTTTTTGTGTTTCATGCACCAGGACCCCAGATCCCTTTGTACTGTAGCACTTTGCAGTTTCTCTCCATTTAGATAATAACTTGCTCTTTGATTTTTTCTGCCAAAGTGCATAACCTCACACTTTCCAACATTATATTGCATCTGCCAAATCTCTGCCCACTCACTTAGCCTGTCTATGTCCTTTTGCAGCTTTTTTATGTCATCCTCATTGCTTTCCCTCCCATCGTTGTATCGTCGGCGAACTTGGATATGTTGCACTCGGTCCCTTCCTCCAAATCATTAATATAGATTGTAAAGAGTTGGGGTCCCAGCACTGACCCCTGCGGAACACCACTAGTTACTGATTGCCAGCCTGAGAACGAACCATTTATCCCAACTCTTTGTTTTCTGTTAGATAGCCAATCTTCCACCCATGCCAGTATATTACCCCCAATCCCGTGATTTCTTATCTTGATCAGTAATCTTTTGTGTGGAACCTTGTCAAATGCCTTTTGGAAGTCCAAATACACGACATCCACTGGTTCCCCTTTATCCACCCTGTATGTTTCATCCTCAAAGGATTCGAGCAAATTTGTCAAACATGACTTCCCCTTCATAAAACCATGCTGACTCTGTCCTATTAAATTATGTTTATCCAAATGCTCAGTTACTGTTTCCTTAATAATGGACTGCAACATTTTGCCAACCACAGATGTTAGGCTAACTGGTCTATAGTTTCCAGCCTTCTGCCTACTACCCTTTTTAAATAAGGGTGTTACATTAGCAGTTTTCCAATCTGCCGGAACCTTTCCTGAGTCCAGGGAGTTCTGGAAAATAATCACCAATGCATCCACAATCCCTACCGCCACTTCCCTCAAGACCCTAGGATGTAGGCCATCAGGTCCGGGGGATTTATCCGCCTTAAGTCCCATTATTTTACCGAGTACCATCTCCTTCGTGATTTTAATCGTGTTTAGCTCCTCCCCCCCATTGTCCCCTGTTTGTCCAGTGTTGGGATATTTTTAGTGTCCTCTACTGTAAAGACTGATACAAAATGTTTGTTCAGCGTCTTTGCCATCTCCATGTTCCCCACCACTAGTTTCCCGGTCCCATCCTCTAAGGGACCAATGTTCACTTTAGCCACCCTTTTTCTTTTTATACAGCTGTAGAAACTCTTTCTATCTGTTTTTATATTTTTTGCTAGTTTACTTTCATAATCTATCTTCCCTTTCTTAATTAATCTTTTAGTTATTGTTTGCTGGCTTTTAAATGCTTCCCAATCTTCTATCCTCCCACTGGATTTGGCTACTTTATATGCCCTTGTTTTCAGTCGGATACTATCCTTTATTACTTTACTAAGCCATGGATGGCTGTCTTTTCTTTTACTCCCCTTTTTCCTCAGTGGAATATATTTATCTTGAAAGATGTGAAATATCTCCTTGAATGTAGACCACTGCTCTTGTACCGTCTTACACTTTAATCTGTTTTCCCAGTCCACTTTAGTCAATTCTACTCTCATACCTTCATAGTCTCCTTTATTTAAGCTCAGTATGCTGGTTTGAGATCCAACTCTCTCACCCTCAAACTGAATTTGAAATTCACCCATATTATGGTCACTCATTCCAAGGGGATCCTTTACTAGGACATTTTTCATGAATCCTGTCTCATTACACAGGACCAGATCTAAGATTGCCTGCCCCCTGGTTGGTTCAGTTACATACTGCTCAAGGAACCCGTCCCTAATACACTCTATGAACTCTTCCTCAGGGCTGCCATGCCCAATTTGATTAGTCCAGTCAATATGAAAGTTAAAATCCCCCATGATTATAGCTGTTCCCTTATTACAAGCCCCAACTATTTCCTGATTTATACTCCGACCAACAGAGTTGCAACTGTTAGGAGGCCTATAGACTACGCCCACTAGTGACTGTTTCCCCTTCTTATTCCTTATCTCCACCCAAACTATTTCACTATTCTGATCCTTTGACCCAATGTCATTTCTCACTATTGCAGTGATTCATTTATTTTATTAACATAGCAACCCCACCTCCCTTTCCTTCCTGTCTGTCCTTCCTAATTGTCAAATACCCTTGTATGTTTAGTTCCCAGTCATGATTATCTTGCAGCCATGTTTCCGTAATGGCCACCAGATCATACCCATGTGTAGTTATTTGCACCGTCAACTCGTCAATTTTGTTACGAATGCTGCGTGCATTCAGATAAAGAACTTTCAAATATGTTTTCTGACAATTTATTCCTGCTTTTACCCCTTTTACTACTTTACCTTTATCATTATACATTCTGTCCCTTCCTGACACGCTCTGGTTTTTAATTCCCCCACTGCAACTTGCTCTATTGCCTTCTCCGCTGTCATTTTTATTTTTCGCTCTCTTAAAACCTCGCCCCCAATAATTAGTTTAAAGCCCTCTCTACAGCCCTAGTTATTCAATTCGCCAGGATTGTAGTCCCAGCACTGGCCAAGTGAAGTCCGTCCCAACGGAACAGCTGTCTCCTGTCCCAGTACTGATGCCAGTGTCCCAGGAAGCAAAACCCATTTCGCCCACACCAGGCTTTGAGCCACGCATTTAACTCTCTAATTTTATTTACCCTAGCCAAATTTGCACGTGGCTCAGGTAGTAATCCAGAGATTATTACCCTTGTGGTTCTGCTTTTTAATTTGGCCCCTAGCTGCTCAAACTCCCTCAGCAGAACCTCCTTCCTTGTCCTATCTATGTCGTTTGTACCAACATGGACCACGACAACTGGATCCTCCCCCTCCCACTCCAAGTTTCTCTCCAGCCCAGAGGAGATGTCCTTAACCCTGGCACCGGGCAAGCAACACTGCCTTCGGGACTCTCGCTCTCGGCTGCAAAGAACTCTATCTATCCCGCTAATGATACTATCCCCTACCACTACAACATTTCTTTTATCTCCCCCCACTTGAATGGCTCTTCGGTGCTGTGGCCGGGTTGCTCATCCTCCCTGCAGTCCCTGTTCCCATCCCCACAGGGAGTAAGAGCCTCAAACCTGTTGGACAAGAGCAAGGGCTGCGGCTCCTCCAACACTACCTCCTGGATCCCCGTACCTGCCTCACTTCTAGTCACACCATCCTGACCCTGGCCACGGACTACATCTGAATTAATTAATCTAATTGGTGTGACTACCTCCTGATACACAGAGTCCAGGTAACTCTCCCCCTCCCTGATGTGTCTCAGTGTTTGAAGCTCGGACTCCAGCTCTTCAACACAGAGCCGGAATTCCTCGAGCAGCCAACACTTACTGCAAATGTGATCACTGTGAGCATCAATGTTGTCCACCAGCTCCCACATATTGCAGCAGCAACACATCACCTGATCTCCCATTCTATGTAATTAATTACATTTATTATTATTCTTAAATACCCCCTGCCCCGATTCTAGATGGTGAATATCACACCTTAGAAACTATAAACCACAGAGTTTAAGCTTCAAAAGAGAGAAATACTTACCAACCAATCACTTACCCGCTTTCTGGTGACGTCACACTTGGATTACTTTTTACCTCTCTCCTTCCCTCTGAGGTCCGAGACTGGAGACTGGTAAACCTTACCTGGGTCTCTGGGGCCTTTTTAAGCTTCCCGCTCGCACCTCCCGCCGACACCCGCGTCTGAGGCCTTACCTGGGTCTCTGAAGCTTTTTTAAGCTTCCCGCTCGCGCCTCCCGCCGACACCTGCGCCTAGATCTGCATACCTATTCCCCATAGGGGCCTGTTCCTGGGGTTCATACAAACATAGAAGATAGGAGCAGGAGTCGGCCGCTCGAGCCTGCTCCGCCATTCAATGAGATCATGGCTGATCATCCAAATTCAGTACCCTGTCCCTGCCTTCTCCCCATATCCCTTGATCCCTTTAGCCTTAAGAAATATATCCAACTCCTTCTTGAATATATTTAATGAATTGGCCTCCACTGCCTTCTGTGGTAGAGAATTCCACAGGTTCATCTCTCTGGGTGAAGAAATTCCTCCTCATCTCTGTCCTAAATGGGTTACTCCTTTTCCTTAGACTGTGACCCCTGGTTCTGGACTCCCCGGCCATCGGGAACATCCTTCCTGCATCCAGTCTGTCCAGTCCTGTTAGAATTTTATAAGTTTCAATGAGATCCCCTCTCATTCTTCTAAACTCCAGCGAGTATAATCCCAATCGACCCAATCTCTCCTCATATGTCATTCCTGCCATCCCAGGTATCAGTCTGGTGAATATTCGCTGCACTCCCTCCATGACAAGAACATCCTTCCTCAGATAAGGCGACCAAAACTGCACACAATACTCAAGGTGTGGTCTCACCAAGGCCTGTACAACTGCAGCAAGACATCCTTGTTCCTTTACTCGAACCCTCTCGCTATGAAGGCCAACATACCATTTGCCTTCTTAACCGCCTGCTGCACCTGCATGCTTACCTTCAGCGACTGGTGCACAAGGACACCCAGGTCTTGTTGCACTTCCCCTTCTCCCAACCTATTGCCATTCAGATAATAATCTGCCTTCCTGTTTTTGCCACCAAAGTGGATAACCTCGCATTTATCCACATTATACTGCATCTGCCATGCTTCTGCCCAATCACTCAACCTGTCCAAATCATACTGGAGTTTCTCGGCATCCTCCTCACAGCACACACGCGCACCCAGATTTGTGTTGTCTGCAAACTTGGAGCTATTACATCTAGTTCCCTCGTCTAGATCATTTATATATAGTGTGAATAGCTGGGGTCCAAGGACCGATCCCTGCGGTACCCCACTAGTCACTGCCTGCCACTCGGAAAAAGAGCCATTTAGTCCAACTC
The DNA here is from genome assembly GCF_052327205.1 of Somniosus microcephalus. NCBI lineage: Eukaryota > Metazoa > Chordata > Chondrichthyes > Squaliformes > Somniosidae > Somniosus > Somniosus microcephalus. Next base: position 175,679 of record NW_028225245.1, read on the forward strand.
TTTGCTTCCTGTCTGCCAACCAGTTCTTTATCCAAGTCAGTACCTTGCCCCCATTCCCATGTGCCTTAACTTTACACGCTGTTCTCTTATGTGGGACCTTATCGAAATCCTTCTGAAAGTCCAAATACACCACATCCACTGGTTCTCCCTTATCTATTCTACCAGTTACATCCTCAAAAAATTCCAGTAGATTAGTCAAGCACGATTTACCTTTTGTAAATCCATGTTGACTTTGTCCGATCCTGTCACTGTTTTCCAAGTGCTCTGCTATTACATCTTTTATAATGGACTCTAGCATTTTCCCCACTACCGATGTCAGGCTTACCAGTCTATAATTTCCTGTTTTCTCTCTACCACCTTTTTTGAATAGTGGGGTAACATTAGCTACCCTCCAATCCATGGGAACTGTTCCAGAGTCTATCGAATTTTGGAAGATGACCAGCAATTCTGTCCCTCTAGTGCTACTTGTCTCTCCCAGTCCTCTCTTCACCTTGTTTCTCCTCTCTAATGTTTCATCCTGGTGCCCATCCCCCTGTCAAATTAATTTAACCCCTCCCCCACAGCACCAGTTAACTGTCCCATGAGGACATTGGTCCCAGCTCTGTTGAGGTGCAACCTGTCCACCTTGGACAGGTCCCTCCTGCCCCAGAACTGGTCCCTCCTGCCCCAGGAATCTGAAGTCCTGCAATATTTCTCTTTCAGGTACTTATCCAATTCCCTTTTGAAAGCGGTGATTGAATCTGCCTCCACCACCCTTTCAGGCAGTGCATTCCAGATCCTAACCACTCGCTGCGTAAAAAAGTTTTTCCTCATGTCGCCTTTGGTTCTTTTGTCAATCACCTTAAATCTGTGTCCTCTGGTTCTCGACCCCTCTGCCAATTGGAAGAGTTTCTCTCTATCTACTCTGTCCAGACCCCTCTTGATTTTGAACACCTCTGTCAAATCTCCTCTCAATCTTCTCTGCTCCAAGGAGAACAACCCCAGCTTCTCCAGTCTATCAATGTAACTGAAGTCCCTCATCCCTGGAATCATTCCCGTAAATCTTTTCTGCACCCTCTCTAAGGCCTTCACATCCTTCCTAAAGTGCGGTGCCCAGGATTGGACACAATACTCCAGTTGAGGCCAAACTAGTGTTTTATACAGTTTCATCATAATTTCACACTTTTGTACTCTATACCTCTATTCATGAAGCCCAGGTTCCCGTAAGCTTTTTTAACTGCTTTCTCAACCTGCCCTGCCACCTTCAATGATTTGTGCACATATACCCCCAGGTCTCTCTGTTCACGCACCCACTTTAGGATTGTACCCTTTAGTTTAGATTTCCTTTCCTCATTCTTTCTACCAAAATGTATCACTTCACATTTTTCTGCATTAAATTTAATCTGCCACATGTCCGCCCATTCCACCAGCCTGTCTATGTCCACTTGAAGTCTATCACTATCTTCCTCACTGTTCACTATACTTCCAAGTTCTGTGTCATCTGCAAATTTTGAAATTATGCCTCGTACACCCACATCCAAGTCATTAATATACATCAAGAAAAGCAGTGGTCCTCGCACCGACCCCTGAGAAACCCCACTGTGTACCTTCCTCCAGTCTGAAAAACAACCGTTCACCACTACTCACTGTTTCCTGTCACTTAGCCAATTCCCTATCCGTGCAGCTACTGTCCCTTTTACTCCATGGGCTTCAACTTTGCTGGTAAGCCTATTATGTGTCACTTTGTCGAATGCCTTGGAAATCCATGCACACCACGTCAACCGCATTGCCCTCATCAACCCTCTCTGTTACCTCATCAAAAAACTCCATCAAGTTGGTTAAACACGATTTGCCTTTAACAAATCCGTGCTGGCTTTCCTTAATTAATCCACACTGTTAATTTTGTCCCTGATTTTTGTTTCTAAAAGCTTCCCCACTCCCGAAGTCAAACTGACTGGCCCGTGGTTGCTGGGTTTGTCCTTACACCCTTTTTTGAACAAGGGTGTGACATTTGCAATTCTCCAGTCCTCTGGCACCACCCCAGTTTCTAATGAGGATTTGGAAGGTTATGGCCAGTACCTCCGCAATTTCTTCCTTCACTTCCCTCAGCGTACTAGGATGCTTCCCATCCGGTCCTGGTGACTTATCTACTTTAAGTACAGCCAGCCTTTCTAGTACCTTGTCTTTATCAATTTTATCCCATCCAGTATCTCCTCTACCTCCTCCTTCACTATGTCTATGGCAGCATCTTCTTCCTTGGTGAAGACAGATGCAAAGTACTGATTTAGTACCTCAGCCTTACCCTCTGCCTCCGTGCGTAGGTCTCCTTTTTGGTCCCTAATCGGCCCCACCCCTCCTCTTACTACCCGTTTACTATTTATATGCCTATAGAAGACTTTTGGATTACCTTTTATGTTAGCTGCCATTCTATTCTCATACCCTCTCTTTGCCCCTCGTATTTTCTTTTTCACTTCTCCTCTGAACTTTCTATATTTAGCCTGATTCTCAGATGTATTCTCGACCTGACATCTGTCATACATGCTCTTTTTCTGCTTCATCTTACTCTCTATCTCTTTCATCATCCAGGGAGCTCTGACTTTAGTTGCCCTACATTTCCCCTTAGTGGGAATGTACCTCGACTGTACCCGAATTATTTCCTCTTTAAAGGCAGCCCATTGTTCCTCTGCAGTTTTTCCTGCCAATCTTTGATTCCAATTTACCCGGGCTGGATCCATTCTCATCCCACTGAAATTGGCCTTGCCCCACAGTGCAGTGGATGCGCTCTAGACTGCACTCTCCCCCCGAGGTGTCGTCACCCTTACCGGGATTCAGCACTGAAAACCGGTTTGAGAGCGCCGCACTCCCGGGGGATTCCTGCACTGCCTTGCCTCCTCAAACCCTGCTGGGCGGCCACCCAGTTACAATTCCCACAAACTCTCTGTGGCTGTGGGGTGACCACCTCCTGGAACGTGTGCTCCAGGAAACTCTCAGCCTCCCGTCTGCCCGGCAGTGACTCCAGCCGCTCCCCAAGCTCAGAGACCCCGCGCTCGAGTTCCAGCCACGGGAGGCGCTTCCTGCACACGCGGTTCACCAGGACACGTGAAGCGTCCCAGAGTTCCCGCATGGCACAGGAATTGCAGCCATCGGTCCCATTGTTTGGCTTAAAATCTGTCTACTTAAGCTATAGATATATCTGATGTGAGGTTAGTGTGCCCTTACCCCTGTTTATTATTCAATCAGTGATTGTCCCTTTGCCAGGCCCGCTGCCTGCGGCCCCTCTCCCAGATTCCAGCCCCAGCTCTGTGCTGCCTGCGGCCCCTCTCCCAGATTCCAGCCCCAGCTCTGTGCTGCCTGCGGCCCCTCTCCCAGAATCCAGCTCCAGCTCTGTGCTGCCTGCTGCCCCTCTCCCAGATTCCAGCTCCAGCTCTGTGCTGCCTGCGGCCCCTCTCCCAGATTCCAGCCCCAGCCCTGTGCTGCCTGCTGCCCCTCTCCCAGATTCCAGCCCCAGCTCTGTGCTGCCTGCTGCCCCTCTCCCAGATTCCAGCCCCAGCTCTGTGCTGCCTGCGGCCCCTCTCCCAGATTCCAGCTCCAGCTCTGTGCTGCCTGCTGCCCCTCTCCCAGATTCCAGCTCCAGCTCTGTGCTGACTGCTGCCCCTCTCCCAGATTCCAGCTCCAGCTCTGTGCTGCCTGCTGCCCCTCTCCCAGATTCCAGCTCCAGCTCTGTGCTGCCTGCTGCCCCTCTCCCAGATTCCAGCCCCAGCTCTGTGCTGCCTGCGGCCCCTCTCCCAGATTCCAGCTCCAGCTCTGTGCTGCCTGCGGCCCCTCTCCCAGATTCCAGCCCCAGCTCTGTGCTGCCTGCGGCCCCTCTCCCAGATTCCAGCCCCAGCTCTGTGCTGACTGAGCTGCTCTCACCTGGGGACAGAAACTGGAACCTGAAAATCAGCTTCACTGCCCCTGGGCTGGGAAAGAGTGACATGAGACAACATTCTCCCTCTTACTACTTTCTACACTCCTTTTACAGGGTTTCAGAAATGGAGCATTTACAGACAGGAAGCTCAGACCAAACATCACCTCAGGGTCAGACAGAGTCACTCGATTCATCAGGACCTGAATATCATCGGCCTTTGCACATGGAAGGAGAGAGCAATGATCACAGCGCAGACAAACCACACACGTGTTCCGTATGTGGACTCGCCTTCAGCCGATTGCCTGCCTTGGCGAGACACGTGCACCGTCACACCGGGGAGAAACCGCGTAAAGGTGGGGACAGAGGGAAGAGATTCAGTTCCCCATCTGCGTCAGATGTTCATCGGTGCAGTCACACCAGGGACAGTCCGTTCACCTGCTCCGTGTGTGGGAAGGGATTTGTTTATCCATCCCACCTGCTGAGACACCAGCTTGTTCACACTGATGAGAAACCATTTAAATGTTCTGACTGTGGGAAGAGCTTCAAACACTCCGGGGATCTGAAGGAACACCAGCTTGTTCACACCGATGAGAGTCCGTTTACATGTTCCGACTGTGGGAAGAGTTTTAAAAGCTCCAGGGTTCTGACCAGACACCAGCGAGTTCACACTGGGGAGAGGCCATTTCCCTGCTTTGTGTGTGGGAAGGGATTCTCTGATTCATCTACCCTGCTGACACACCAGCTTGTTCACACTGATGAGAGAGCCTTTAAATGTTCTGACTGTGGGAAGAGCTTTAAAAGACCCGGAGCTCTGACCACACACCAGCTTGTTCACACTGATGAGAAACCATTTAAATGTTCGGTCTGTCAGAAGAGCTTTAAACGCTCTGGGGATCTGAAGGAACACCAGCTTGTTCACACTGATGAGAGACCGTTTAAATGTTCTGACTGTGGGAAGAGCTTTAAATGCTCCGGGGCTCTGACCACACACCAGCTTGTTCACACTGATGAGAAACCATTTAAATGTTCTGTCTGTCAGAAGAGCTTTAAATACTCCAGGGACCTGAAGCGACACCGTCTTGTTCACACTGATGAGAAATCATTTAAATGTTCTGACTGTGGGAAGAGCTTTAAAAGATCCGGGGACCTGAAGCAACACCAGCGAGTTCGCACTGATGAGAGAGCGTTTACATGTTCTGACTGTGGGAAGAGCTTTAAACGCTCCAATGACCTGCTGAGACACCAGCGAGTTCACACTGGTCTGTAGCGCAGGGCCCTGTAGACAGCTGGGGTGACATGAACGTGGAATGGATGAATGTTTTATAAATTTTGTACTATTGTTTAATCTTTCAATCTGTTGTGCTGATGATTCCCTTGATTTGACTGTTCATGTTATTACATTGAATGTACAGCACAGAAACAGGCCATTCGGCCCAACTGGTCCATGCCGGGGTTTATGCTCCACACGAGCCTCCTCCGACATATCCTCCTATGTTTATCTGGCTTCTCCTTAAATACATCTATACCATTGGCCTCAACTACTCCTTGTGGTAGCGAGTTCCACATTCTCATCACTCTCTGGGTAAAGAAGTTTCTCCTGAATTCCCTCCTGGATTTATCAGTGACTATTTTATTGATGGCCCCACAAATATGATGAGATTCCGTTAAGCTGACCAGTATGTTGTACTTTGTCTTTTTCTGATGAATGAAACATTACTGAGCCCCTGTACCCGTGTTATGGGATGAAGTGCCAGACAAGTGAAGGCACAACGTTTGGGTGTGAATCGAATAATAACCTCATGGACCGTATAGGTGTGATAACCAGACGGCTTGTGGTTATAGTCTGGTCACAGATGGACTAAATTCCCTGAATTAGCAGGAGTTCAGGAGGCGGTCAACAGACGGGTCCAAACAATCCCATTTCCTGAGCGGTAACCAAGCTTGTGTATAAGAACAGGCCACTTAAGCCGTTGTCAGTTGGAACAGACTCGAGAAGATCGCGCGTGAATCCACTGTACTTCTATTCTCCAGATTGAGGGAGTTATCACCCGATCTGTGTTATGCAGCGCTCTTAATAAAGTCTGGAGAGACAATTTGTGTTCTTGTGAGCTTGATTATCTGGTATCCGAAACCCTGGGACTCCCGATCATTAGAGTCAACCTCAGTGTGTGGAAAGGGATTCCCTGGTGTATCCCACCCGCTGACACACCAGAGTGTCCACAGTGTGACTGCGGTGAGTCGATTCCACTGTTTCCGATGCCTTTAATCACATCCAGGACTGAACCATGTTAATTCAGGCAACTGGGGCTTGTTAATGTTAAGAGCTCCCAATAACTGGGCTGGATTTAAAGATTATTCCCTGTTCTCTCAGTACTAGTGAGCAGAGAGAAGCTGATGTTGTAGAATCATAGAGCACAGTAGGATGCCATTCGGCCCACCGTTCTGGTGCTGGCTCTCTGAAAGAGCGATGCAATTAGTCCCACTGCCCTGCACTTTACCCACAGCCCTGCAAATTTCTGCTTTTAGTATATATCCAATTCCCTTTTGACAGTTACTATTGAATCTGCTTTTGCAGACTGACCAAGGCTGAACAGATAAATAGGAACATAGTAGATAGGAGCAGGAGTAGGGCATTCGGCCCCTCGAGCCTGCTCCGCCATTCAGTGAGATCATGGCTGATCATCCAAATTCAGTACCCTGTCCCTGCCTTCTCCCCATATCCCTTGATCCCTTTAGCCTTAAGAAATATATCTAACTCCTTCTTGAATACATGTAATGAATTGGCCTCAACTGCCTTGTGTGGTAGAGAATTCCACAGGTTCACCACTCTCTGGGTGAAGAAATTCCTCCTCAACTCTGTCCTAAATGGCTTACCCCTTATCCAGTACTGAGGGAGCGCCGCACTGTCGGAGGAGCAGTACTGGGGAGAACCGCACTGTCGGAGGGGCAGTGCTGAGGGAGCGCCGCACTGTCAGAGGGGCAGTGCTGAGGGAGCGCCGCACTGTCGGAGGGGCAGTACTGAGGGAGCGCCGCACTGTCGGAGGGACAGTACTGAGGGAGCGCCGCACTGTGGGAGGGCCAGTACTGAGGGAGCACTGCACTGTCGGAGGGGCAGCACTGAGGGAGCGCCGCTGTGTCGGAGGGGCAGTATTGAGGGAGCGCCGCACTGTCGCAGGGGCCAGTACTGAGCGAGCGCAGCACTGTCGGAGGGGCAGTGCTGAGGGAGTGCCGCACTGTCGAAGGGGCAGTGCTGAGGGATTGCCGCACTCTCGGAGGGCCAGTACTGAGGGAGCGCTGCACTGTCGGAGGGCCAGTACTGAGGGAGCGCTGCACTGTCGGAGGGCCAGTACTGAGGGAGCGCCGCACTGTCGGAGGGGCAGTACTGAGGGAGTGCCGCACTGTCGGAGGGGCAGTACTGAGGGACCGCCGCACTGTCGGAGGGCCAGTACTGAGGAAGCGCCGCACTGTCGGAGGGCCAGTAGTGAGGGAGCGCCGCACTGTCGGAGGGGCAGTATTGACGGAGCGCTGCACTGTCGGAGGGGCAGTACTGAGGGAGCGCTGCACTGTTGGAGCGGCAGTACTGAGGGAGGGCCGCACTATCGGAGGGGCGGTACTGAGGGAGCGCTGCACTGTCGGAGGGGCAGTACTGAGGGAGCACCGCACTGTCGGAGGGGCTGTACTGAGGGAGCACCGCACTGTTGGAGGGGCATTGCTCAGGGAGCGCTGCTCCATCAGAGGGGCAGTACTGCGGGAGTGCCGCACATTCGGGGGAAGCAATGCTGTGGGAGTGCCGCATTGTCATAGGGGCAGTAATGAAGGAGCGCTGCAGTGTCGGAGGTGCCGTCCTATGGATAAGACGTTAAACCGAGGCCCCCGTCTGCCCCCTCAGGTGGACGTAAAAGATCCCGTGGTGCTATTTCGAATAAGTTATCCTCGGTGTTTTGAGCCCAATATTTATCCCTCAATCAATATGATGAAAAAGCAGATTATCTGGTCATTATCACATTGCTGTTTGTGGGAGCTTGCTGTGCGCAAATTGGCTGCCGCGTTTCCCACATTACAACAGTGACTACACTTCAAAAAGTACGTCATTGGCTGTAAAGTGCTTTGCGACGTCCAGTGGTCATGAAAGACGGTTATGAAGGCAAATGTTATGCTGGCCTTCATTACAAGAGGATTTGAGTATAGGAGTAAAGAAGTCTTACTCCAATTATATCTTTCTTCTTAGGCAGTCCCTCGGAACCGAGGATGACTTGCTTACACATTAAAAATGAGTTCTCAGGTGACTGATGAGTCCAATGCGGGACCGACAGCCTCTGTCACAGGTGGGGCAGACGGTGGTTGAAGGGGCGGGTGGGTGGTGTGCTTGGGTTGATGTGCGCTCCTTGCGTTTGGCTTCCCCTTGCTCCCGGCGGAGAGACTCGAGGTGTTCGGCGCCTTCCCGGATGCTTCTCCACTTTGTGCGGTCTTGGGCCAGGGATTCCCAGGTGTCGGTGGGGATGTTGCACCTTTTCAAGGAGGCTTTGAGGGTGTCCTTGAAGCGTTTCCTCTGCCCACCTGGGGCTCTCTTGCCGTGTCGGAGCTCCGAGTAGAGCGCTTGTTTTGGGAGTCTCGTATCGGGCATGCGGACAATGTGACCCATCCATCGGAGCTGATCGAGCGTGGTCAAAGCTTCGATGCTGGGGATGTCGGCCTGAGCGAGAACACTGACATTGGTGCGTCTATCCTGCCAATGAATTTGCAGGATCTTGCGGAGGCAGCATTGGTGGTACCTCTCCAGTGCACCTCAAAGCGCTGGAGACGTACCACAAATGCTGCCTCCAATTATATAGAGCCTTGGTGAGACCACACCTGGAGTACTGTGTACAATTTTGGTCTCCTTACCTAAGGAAGGATATATTTGCCATAGAGGGAGTGCAACGAAGGTTCACGAGATTGATTCCTGGGATGGCAGGACTGTCGTATGGGAAGAGATTGAGTAAACTAGGCCTGTATTCTCTTGAATTCAGAAGAATGAGAGGGGATCTCATTGAAGCATACAAAATTATTACAGGGCTTGATAGGGTGGATGCTGGGAGAATGTTTCCCTTGGCTGGGGAGTCTAGAACCAGGGGCTACAGCCTCAGGATAAAGGGTAACATAAGAACATAAGAAATAGGAGCAGGAGTAGGCCAATCGGCCCCTCGAGCCTGCTCCGCCATTCAATAAGATCATGGCTGATCTGATCCTAACCGCCAATCTACTATCACAGAACCATCTCCTGAATCTAACAGAATTAGACACACGAATTAGGAGCAGGATCAGGCTACACGGCCCCTGGGCCCGCTCCGCTACCCACAGGGCCATGACCGATCCGAACCTAGACTCATGTCCAAATTCCTGCCCGCTCCCTGTAACCCTTAATTCTCTTTACTTCTAGGAAACTGTCTATTTCTGTTTTAAATTTATGTAATGATGTAGCTTCTACAGCTTTTTGGGGCAGCATATTCCATGGACCTACCACCCTCTGAGTGAAGTAGTTCCTCCTCATCTCAGTTTTGAAAGAGCAGCCCCTTATTCTAAGACTATGCCCCCTAGTTCTAGTTTCACCCATCATCGGGAACATCCTCCCCGCATCCACCCGATCCAACCCCTTCACAATCTTATATGTTTCAATAAGATCGCCTCTCATTCTTCTGAACTCCAATGAGTAGAGTCCCAATCTAATCAACTTCTCCTCATATGTCCATCCCCTCATCCCCGGGATTAACCGAGTGAACCTTCTTTGTACTGACTCAAGAGCAAGTACGTCCTTTCTTAAGTATGGACACCAAAACTGTACGCAGTATTCCAGGTGCGGTCTCACCAATACCTTGTACAACTGAAGCAATACCTCCCTATTTTTATATTCTATCCCCCTAACAATGAAAGCCAACATTCCATTGGCCTTCTTAATCACTTGCTGCACCTGCATACTAACCTTTTTGAGTTTCGTGCACCAGGACCCCCAGATCCCTTTGTACGACAGTACTTTCCAGTTTCTTGCCATTAAGATAATAACTTGCTCTACGATTTTTCCTGCCAAAGTGCATAACCTCACACTTTCCAGTATTGTATTCCATCTGCCAAATCTCTGCCCACTTACTTAGCCTGTCTATGTCCCCTTGCAGGTTTTTTATGTCCTCACTCACTACTTTCCCTCCCATCTTAGTATCATCTGCAAACTTTGATATGTTACACTCGGTCCCCTCCTCCAAATGGTTAATGTAGATTGTAAAGAGTTGGGGACCCAGCACTGACCCCTGCGGAACACCACTGGTTACTGATTGCCAGTCTGAGAATGAACCATTTATCCCAACTCTCTGCCTTCTGTTAGATAGCCAATCCTCTATCCATGCCAGAATACTACCCCCAATCCCGTGATTTTTTATCTTAAGCAATAATCTTTTGTGTGGCACCTTGTCAAATGCCTTTTGGAAGTCTAAATACACTACGTCCACTGGTTCCCCTTTATCCACCCTATATGTTACTTCCTCAAAGAACTCCAGCAAATTTGTCAAACATGACTTCCCCTTCATACAACCATGCTGACTTTGTCCTATTAAATTATGATTATCCAAATGTCCTGTTACTGTCTCCTTAATAATGGACTCCAAAATTTTACCTACCACAGATGTTAGGCTAACCGGTCTATAGTTTCCAGCCTTCTGTCTACTGCCCTTTTTAAATAAGGGTGTTACATTAGCAGTTTTCCAGTCTGCCGGGACCTTTGCTGAGTCCAGGGAGTTTTGGAAAATTATTACCAATGCATCCACAATCCCTACTGCCACTTCCCTCAAGACCCTAAGATGTAAGCCATCAGGTCCAGGTGATTTATGCACCTTGAGTCCCATTATTTTACCGAGTACCACTTCCTTAGTGATTTTGATTGTGTTTAGCTCCTCCCCCCCTTTAGCCCCCCTGTTTGTCCAGTGTTGGGATATTCTTAGTGTCTTCTACTGTAAAGACTGATATAAAATATTCATTAATGTTTTTGCCATCTCCATATTTCCCACCATTAATTTCCCGGTCTCATCCTCTAAGGGACCAACATTTACTTTAGCCACCCTTTTTCTTTTTATATAACTATAAAAACTCTTACTGTTTTTATATTTTTTGCTAATTTACTTTTATAAACTATCTTCCCTTTCTTAATCAATCTTTTTGTTATTTTTTGCTGTCTTTTAAAGTTTTCCCAATCCTCTATCCTCCCACTAGATTTGGCTACCTTATATGCCCTTGTTTTTATTCGAATACTATCCTTAATTTCTTTACTTAGCCACGGATGGCTGTCTTTTCTTTTACAGGGTAGGCCATTCAGGACTGAGATGAGGAGAAATTTCTTCACACAGAGGGTGGTGAATCTTTGGAATTCTCTACCCCAGAGGGCTGTGGAGGCTCAGTCATTGGGTATATTCAAAACAGAAGTCGATAGATTTCTGACTAGTAAGGGCATCAAGGGATATGGCGATAGGGCCGGTGAATGGAGTTGAGGCAGAAGATCAGCCATGATCTCATTGAATGGCGGAGCAGGCTCGAAGGGCCGAATGGCTGACTCCTGCTCCTATTTCTTCTGTTCTTATAAATGCGAGTCTTTCTTTCTTTCTTATTGTGTCCAATTCTGGCCACCGCACTTTAGGAAGAATGTGAAGGCCTTAGAGAGGCTGCAGAAAAGATTACCAGAATGGTACCAGGCATGAGGGACTTCAGTTATGTGGAGAGACTGGAGAAGCTGGGATTGTTCTCCTTAGAGCAGAGAAGGTTAAGGGGAGATTGACCAGAATGGTACCAGGGATGAGGGACTTCAGTTATGTGGAGAGACTGGAGAAGCTGGGGTTGTTCTCCATAGAGCAGAGAAGGTTAAGGGGAGATTGACCAGAATGGTACCAGGGATGAGGGACTTCAGTTATGTGGAGAGACTGGAGAAGCTGGGGTTGTTCTCCTTAGAGCAGAGAAGGTTGAGAGGAGATTTGATGGAGGTGTTCAAAATCGGGAGGGGGTCTGGACAGATAGAGGGAAACTGTTCCCATTGGCGGAAGGCTCGAGAACCAGAGGACACAGATTTAAGGTGATTGGCAGAAGGTCCAAAGGCTCCTCACAGCTTACTGTCCCACCTAGCTTTGTATCATCAGCAAACTTGGATACATTACACTCGGTCCCTTCATCCAGGTCATTAGTATAGATTGTAAATAGCTGAGGTCCCACCACTGATCCACGCGGCACCCCACTAGATACCGCCTGCCAACCTGAAAAAGATCTGTTTATCCCTACTCTCTGTTTTCAGTCCATTAACCAATCCTCTATCCATGCTACTATATTACCTCCAACCCCATGAGCCCTAATCTTGTGTAATAACCTTTTATGTGGCACCTTATCAAATGCCTTTTGGAAATCCAAATATACTACATCCACTGGTTCCCCTCTATCTACCCTGCTAGTTACATCCTCAAAAAACTCTAATAAATTTGTCAAACACGATTTCCTTTTCATAAAACCATGTTGACTCTGCCTAATCATGTTATGATTTTCTAAGTGACTTGATACCACTTCCTTAACAATGGATTCCAGCATTTTCCCGATGACTGATGTAGCTTTCAAAAACTCTTATAATAATGTGTCCGTGACTACACAAACCTCTCTGGGTCCAGGTATATTGTGTATCAGTAAAACAGTCCGTGACTACACAAACCACTCTGGGTACAGGTATACTGTGTATCAGCAAAACAGTCCGTGACTACACAAACCACTCTGGGTACAGGTATATTGTGTATCAGTAAAACAGTCTGTGACTACACAAACCACTCTGGGTCCAGGTATATTGTGTATCAGTAAAACAGTCCGTGACTACACAAACCACTCTGGGTACAGGTATATTGTGTATCAGTAAAACAGTCTGTGACTACACAAACCACTCTGGGTCCAGGTATATTGTGTATCAGTAAAACAGTCTGTGACTACACAAACCACTCTGGGTACAGGTATATTGTGTATCAGTAAAACAGTCCGTGACTACACAAACCACTCTGGGTACAGGTATATTGTGTATCAGTAAAACAGTCTGTGACTACACAAACCACTCTGGGTCCAGGTATATTGTGTATCAGTAAAACAGTCCGAGACTACACAAACCACTCTGGGTACAGGTATATTGTGTATCAGTAAAACAGTCCATGACTACACAAACCGCTCTGGGTCCAGGTATATTGTGTATCAGTAAAACAGTCCATGACTACACAAACCACTCTGGGTCCAGGTATATTGTGTATCAGTAAAACAGTCCGTGACTACACAAACCACTCTGGGTACAGGTATATTGTGTATCAGTAAAACAGTCCGTGACTACACAAACCACTCTGGGTCCAGGTATATTGTGTATCAGTAAAACAGTCCGTGACTACACAAACCACTCTGGGTCCAGGTATATTGTGTATCAGTAAAACAGTCCATGACTACACAAACCACTCTGGGTACAGGTATATTGTGTATCAGTAAAACAGTCTGTGACTACACAAACCACTCTGGGTACAGGTATATTGTGTATCAGTAAAACAGTCCGTGACTACACAAACCACTCTGGGTACAGGTATATTGTGTATCAGTAAAACAGTCCATGACTACACAAACCACTCTGGGTCCAGGTATATTGTGTATCAGTAAAACAGTCCGTGACTACACAAACCACTCTGGGTCCAGGTATATTGTGTATCAGTAAAACAGTCCGTGACTACACAAACCACTCTGGGTCCAGGTATATTGTGTATCAGTAAAACAGTCCGTGACTACACAAACCACTCTGTGTACAGGTATATTGTGTATCAATAAAACAGGTTTATTAAGCATTAAACATCCGGTACAAAGAAGTAGTACTTAACAAGAAGATAGTCACAGTCTGTCCGTTCAAACCGCGGCGTTCCTTCCGAGTGTCTGCGGCGCAAGTCTCCTGATGTATCTTGCTGTGTTCCGTTGACCCATGCGCGCTTCCTTGTGATCTTGCTGTGTTCTGTTGACCGAAGCTCCTATCAATCTCTGGTTACACGGTGCGCTGCTTTCGATGTTCAAAACCTGTATCTTTATACCCTTTTCCCATCTCGTTTTGCCGACGTGGCAGTAATTAACCCTCTAACACCTGGTAAAAAGTCTTGCTCCCTCGTTACCCACCTTATGACCTTGTTTGATCCTTCTGACTTTTTCTCCATGTATAACAAAGTTACCTTATCTCAGATCTTCACTTTTCACAGAACACTTCCTAGAATGTTGACAAAACAGTCTGTCCATCCAATAGCTGGACCAATGAAGGATGTCTCCAACTCTTATCTATCTCTCTAGATTTTATCTCTTTAAGCATAATATTGCTGAATCCCTCGTCTCCATAAACTTAGCACAACATTCTATTACTTCAGTAATTTTAAACAGAGGTTTTTAGTCAGGTTGGCATTATCCCATCCTGCTTTGCTCTCAGCCATTCTCCATTTTATACAGGCTTTTAGGATCTTAACATACAATTTCACATATTATAGTTATATTAGAATGGTTATCGAATCTTAATAATGTTTACTAAATCCTACAGGTACACCCTATCCTACATATCCCCACCTTGAGGGCGAGGCATTTGCCGACCCCTCAAAACTAAAATCTTACAAATGGATTATTTTTCTTCCGTTTGTGTAACTCTAACATGTTCTGGGCTGTGAGCATATTTAAATGTGATTGGGCATTGGACTTTAGGTGTTTCAGGTAGCAGGTGTAGAATAGTAAGCACATCATTACTACAAGTTGGGATATGACCAGTACATGGGAAATTATCCTAATCCAATGAGGAATTTCCATGTTTGTCCCTATGTTGTCTTATTAGTCCTAACAACTTTTGACTCCCTACCTTGTGACATTTGTGTTTAACTGGGTAGATCTCAAACAAACTTCTGATCTTACATAGTTCAAAGTTTTACTACATGGGTTACATATCTCAAATACAAAATCATTACAAGTTGGAGAACAACCAGAGCGTGTGAAATAATACGAGCCTAAGGGCATGCTGATGTATTTAGCCCAATATCCCACCAGTGTGTGTTGTCCCTTATGCTTTCAATTTCAATATCTATTCTCCAGTTGTCTTGCTCCAAAACATAAAAAATGCTTTAGGGAGGAGTTCAGTCGTATCATGAGCTCACTGAAACCCTCAACCAATAGGGGAATGTCGGGTCTGAATTGTGCCACATAACTGTGCAGCTCGTACTTAAAAACGTGTTGGTTGATGGGACAGGTCCTGTTAGACCCGTAAAGCATGGTAGTTGTGGTGGTAGTGACACAGGAGGCACCACCAAAATCACCTCATACTGGAATCGTACTGGTTTTCCCCACGCTCTGTTACCCACAAAACACAATTATTACAGTCACAGTTAAATTCAGTCTTACAATCATTTCAAGCGACATTACAGTTTCACATCTACTTCCTCATCTTCCAAGTCGAGATCCTTTCTCCCTTCCGTTTTTCAAAATAGCGGCCACGGGATCTTTTACACCCACCTGAGAGGGCAGACGGGGCAGTGGTTTAACGTCGCATCCGAAAGATGGCACCTCTGACAGGGCAGCTCTCCCTCAGTACTGCCCTGGAGTGTCAGCCTAGATTACATGCTCAAGTCTCCAGAGTGGGACTCAAACCCACAACCTTCTGACTCTAGAGGTGAGAGTGTCGCCCACTGAGCCGAGGCTGACCCCTCTTAAACTCCAGCCTAGTTACTGGGATTATTATCAGTGTCTTCAAACCGCCCCCGCCCCCGACCCCGTAATTGCCATTATTAACACAGAACAGTCCTTCATGTGATTGACAGCAGAATGGGACCAGTGCCCTCAGGTGTGAACTCGCTGGTGTCTCAGCAGGTGAGATGAACTGGTGAATCCCTTTTCACACACTGAGCAGGGAAACGGCTTCTTCCCGGTGTGGGTGCGCTGGTGTTTCAGAAGATCGGAGGAGCGCGTAAACCTCTTCCCGCAGTGAGAGCAGCTGAATGGCCTCTCCCCGGTGTGGTTGCGTCGATGCATCTCCAGGCCCTAGGAGCATTTGAAACTCTTGTCGCAGTCGGAACATTTAAACGGCCTCTCGTCAGTGTGAACCAGCTGGTGTTCCCGCAGAGAGTTGGAACGTGTGAATCCTTTCCCGCACTCGGAGCAGGAGAACGGCCTCTCGTCAGTGTGAACTCGCTGGTGCAGCCGCAGAGAGGAGGGACGAGTGAATCCTTTCCCGCACTCGGAGCAGGAGAACGGCCTCTCGTCAGTGTGAACTCGCTGGTGCAGCCGCAGAGAGGAGGGACGAGTGAATCCTTTCCCGCACTCGGGGCAGGTGAACGGCCTCTCGTCAGTGTGAACTCGCTGGTGTTCCCGCAGAGAGGAGGGTTGAGTGAATCCTTTCCCGCACTCGGAGCAGGAGAACGGCCTTTCGTCAGTGTGAAGTCGCTGGTGTATCAGCAGAGAGTCGGAACGTGTGAATCCTTTCCCGCACTCGGAGCAGGAGAATGGCCTCTCGTCAGTGTGCCCACGTTCGTGTACCAGCAGAGTGTGGGACTGGACAAATCCCTTCCCGCACACGGAGCAGGTGAACGGCCTCTCGTCAGTGTGAACTCGCTGGTACTGTATCAGTTCGCTGGATCTTCTGAAGCCCTTCTCGCAGTCAGAGCACTGAAAAGGTCTCTCATCGGTGTGAACATGCTCGTCTATCAACAGGTGGAAAGACTGGTTAAACCTCTTTTCACAGTGAGAGCAGGTGAACGGCTTCTCCCCGGTGTCAACTCGCCGGTGTCTCAGCAGGGTGGATTGTTGAGTGAATCCCTTCCCGCACACGGAGCAGGTGAACGGCCATTTCATGGAGTGACTGCGTTGATGAGTCTCCAGCTCGGAAAGGCAACTGAATCCCTTCCCGGATTCCCGACATTTGCACGAATTCTCCTCGCTTTGGTTACACTTGTGCCTCCCCAGGCTGAACCTTCAGTTGAATCCACATCCACACACAAGACACGTGTGCAGTTTGCCCGCACTCTGACTGCTGCGTTCCGCTTCCATATGTCGATGATATTCAGGTCCTGATGAATCGAGTGACTCTGTCAGATCTTCGTGTGAAGTTTGCGTTAAGCTGCCCGTCTGCAATTCCTCCCCTTGCAAGAGACAGTAAAACAGGTTTATATAAGTAATTAATGTAAATACAGGAGAGAAAGTAAAGAAAGACTGGCCTTTATACAGCGCCTTTCACGACCAACGGTTTTACAGCCAATGAAGTACTTTTTGAAGTGTAGTCGCTGTTGTAATGTGGGAAACACTGCAGCCAATTTGCATGATAAATAATGGCCAGGACACCGGGGATAACTCTCCTGCCCTTCCTCGAAATAGTGGGATCTTTTATGTCCACCTGAACGTCTCTTCCGAAAGACGGCCCTCTGACAGTGCGGCGCTGCCTCAGTACTGCCCCTCCGACAGTGAAGCGCTCCCTCAGTACTGCCCTTCCGACAGTGCGGGGCTCCCTCAGTGCTGCCCCTCTGACAGTGCGGGGCTCCCTCAGTACTGCCACTCCGACAGTGCGGCGCTCCCTCGGTACTGCCCCACCGACAGTGCGGCGCTCCCTCAGTACTGCCCCTGACAGTCCAGCGCTCCCTCAGTACTGCCCCTCCGACAGTGCAGCGCTCCCTCAGTGCTGCCCCCCGACACTGCGGCGCTCCATCAGTACTGCCCCTCCGACAGTGCGGCGCTACCTCAGTACTGCCCCTCCGACAGTGCAGCACTCTCTCAATACTGACCCTCCGACAGTGTGGCTCTCCTTCAGTACTGACCCTCCCACAGTGCGGCGCGCCCTCAGTACTGCCCCTCTGACAGGGCACCGCCCCTCCGACAGTGCGGCGCTCCTTCGGCACTGCCCCGGAGCGTCAGCCTAGGTTAATGTGCTCAAGTCCCTGGAGTGGGGACTTTGAACCCACAACTTTCTGACTGAGAGACGAGGGTGCTCCCAACTGAGCCACTGGCTGGCTCTCAAGGTCTTTCACATCCTTGCTAAAGTGCGGTGGCTGGGGGAATTGTCACAGTCCCTTTAATCAGAAGAACACACGAGACGGGGGAGGGAGTCCCTTTAAATATGGAAGGGGTGGGTGCCCCTTTAAATGTGGAGGGGGGGTGTCCCTATAAATGTCGAGGGGGTGGGTGTCCCTTTAAATGTGGAGCGGGTGGGTGACCCTTTAAATGTGGATGGGCTGGGTGTCCCTTTAAATGTAGAGAGGCGGGGCTGCGCATGCTCATTCGGCTCCACCACAACACGAGGCTGCAAGGTGTCGGGGAACATAGGGTCTAATGAGAGGGAGGAACTGAATGAAATCAGTATTTGTAGGGAAATGGTGTTAGGGAAATTGATGGGATTGAAGGCCGATAAATCCCCAGGGCCTGATCATCTACATCCTAGGGTACTTAAGGAAGTGGCCCTAGAAATAGTAGATGCATTGCTGGTCATCTTCCAAAATTCGATAGACTCTGGAACAGTACCCATGGATTGGAGGGTAGCTAATTTAACCCCACTATTCAAAAAAGGTGGTGGAGAGAAAACAGGGAATTACAGACCGGTAAGCCTGACATCGGTAGTGGGGAAATTGCTAGAGTCCATTATAAAAGATGTAATAGCAGAGCACTTGGGGAAAAAAGTGACCGGATCGGTCAAAGTCAACATGGATTTACAAAAGGTAAATCATGCTTGACTAATCTACTGGAATTTTTTGAGGATGTAACTGGGAAAATAGATAAGGGAGAACCAGTGGATGTGGTGTATTTGGACTTTCAGAAGGCTTTCGATAAGGTCCCACATAAGAGATTAGCGTGTAAAGTTAAGGCACATGGGATTGGGGGCAAGGCACTGACTTGGATAGAGAACTGGTTGGCAGACAGGAAGCAAAGAGTTGGAATAAATGGCTCTTTTTCCGAGTGGCAGGCAGTGACGAGTGGGGTACCGCAGGGATCGGTCCGAGGATATAGATTATCAGGCCCTGGGGATTTATCGGCCTTCAATCCCATCAATTTCCCTAACACCATTTCCCTACAAATACTGATTTCTATCAGTTCCTCCATTTCATTAGACCCTATGTTCCCCGACATCTTTGGGAGGTTATTTGTGTCCTCCTTTGTGAAGACAGAACCAAAGTATGTATTTAGGACCAGGACCAGTGCAAGATAGATTAAGGCAATACTCAGTACAACTAAATCAGGAGGTACAAGCACTAAATAAAGAAGTAAGGAACCAACAACAGATTAAAGATCTAGAAAGGCAGAATGCTGGACTTAAACCAGACAAGTTGCCCAGAATCGGTCAACAAGTAATGACGCAAGTTATCGCAAGAAAGGGAATGGGGCCCGTTGGATGGGGCCATGTACTGTATTAATGACAAGTGATACGTACGTTTGTCTACAGGGACCGATGGGTATGCAATGGAAGCAATGGACCCAGGTGAAACCATTTAAAACTAAAACCCCCCATTCTACGCTCTCCTCTCGGGGAAAGAGCTCGGAAGACGACCAGACCTCTGTTTAAATTACAGATAAACATGGATCCAGTCGACCCTTTATATCAGAGGGTCCGTCTCGGGGAGAAGCAGCTCTCCCGATTTACCCTTACACTTGAGAACTCATTTTTAATGTGGAAGCAAGTCATCCTCGGTTCCGAGGGACTGCCTAAGAAAGAAGATATAATTGGAGTAAGATTTCTTTACACCTGTACTCAAATCCTCTTGTAATGAAGGCCAGCATACCATTTGCCTTCTTAACTGCCTTTCACGACCACCGGACGTCCCAAAGCAGTTTACAGCCAATGAAGTACTTTTGAAGTGTAATCACTGTTGTAATGTGGGAAACGCGGCAGCCAATTTGCGCACAGCAAGCTCCCACAAACAGCAATGTGATAATGACCAGATAATGTTTTTTCATCATGTTGATTGAGGGATAAATATTGGGCTCAAAACACCGGGGATAACTTCTTCAACACAGCACCACGGGATCTTTTACATCCACCTGAGGGGGCAGACGGGGGCCTCGGTTTAACGTCTCATCCGTAGGACGGCACCTCCGACAGTGCGGCGCTCCTTCATTACTGTCCCTCCGACAGTGCGGCACTCCCGCAGCACTGCCCCTCCGATGGAGCAGCGCTCCCTGAGCACTGACCCTCCGACAATGGCAGGGGGTTGGGAACCTGAGCAGGGAGACAGAGGAAAGGAAAACAGGGATAAAAGCAAAAGATAGGAAGGAGAAAAACAAAAGTGGCAGTCAGAGAAATCAAAGGTTTAAATCAAACATGGCCACAGTAAATAATAATTCTAATAGGTCTAAGAGCGTTAAAAAAACAAGCCTGAAGGTTTTGTGTCTTAATGCGAGGAGCATTTGTAATAAGGTGGATGAATTGGCTGCGCAAATAGAGGTAAACGAATATGATTTGGTTCGGATTACGGAAACGTGGCTCGAGGATGGCCAAGACTGGGAACTCAACATCCAGGGGTATTCGATATTCAGGAAAGATAGGCAAAAAGGAAAGGGAGGTGGGGTAGCATTACTGGTTAAAGAAGGGATTAATACAATTGTAATGAAGGATATTAGCTCTGATGATGTGGAATCTGTATGGGTAGAATTGAGAAATGCTAAGGGGACAAAAACATTAGTGGGAGTGGTATATAGACCTCCAAACAGTAAGGCGGAGGTTGGGGATGGCATTAAAAGGGAAATTAAAGAAACGTGCAATAAGGGCACAGCAGTCATCTTGGGTGACTTTAATCTACATATAGATTGGGCCAACCAAATTAGTAACAATACAGTGGAGGAGGAATTCCTGGAGTGTTTACGGGATGGTTTCCTGGACCAATATGTCGAGGAACCAACCAGAGATCAGGCCATCTTAGACTGGGTATTATGTAATGAGAAAGGATTAATTAGCAATCTTGTTGTACGAGGCCCCTTGGGTCGGAGCGATCATAATATGATTGAATTCTTCATTAAGATGGAGAATGAAGTAGTTGACTCAGAGACAAGGGTCCTCAATTTAAATAAAGGAAACTACGATGGTCTGAGGAGTGAGTTGGGTAGGATTGAGCGGGGAATGGCGCTCAAAGGGTTGACGGTGGAGAGGCAATGGCAAACATTCAAAGACCGAATGGATGAGCTACAGAATTTGTTCATCCCAGTTTGGCATAAAAATAAAACAAAAAAGGTGACTCAACCATGGCTAACAAGGGAAATTAGGGATAGCATAAGATCCAAGGAGAGGACATATAAATTGGCTAGAAAAAGCAATAAACCTGAGGATTGGGAGCAGTTTAGGATTCAACAAAGGAGGACAAAGGGATTAATTAAGAAAGGGAAAATAGAATGAGAGTAAGCTAGCACGGAACATAAAAACTGACTGTAAAAGCTTTTATAGATATGTGAAGAGAAAAAGATTGGTGAAGTCAAGTGTAGGTCCCTTGCAGTCAGAATCAGGGGAATTTATAATGGAAAACAAGGAAATGGCAGACCAACTAAATACATACTTTGGTTCTGCCTTCACAAAGGAGGACACAAATAACCTCCCCAGAGATGCCGGGGAACATAGGGTCTGATGAAAGGGAGGAACTGAAAGAAATCAGTATTTGTAGAGAAATGGTGTTAGGAACATTGATGGGACTGAAGGCCGATAAATCCCCAGGGCCTGATGGTCTGCATCCCAGGGTAATTAAGGAAGTGGCCCTAGAGATAGTAGATGCATTGCTGGTCATCTTCCAGAACTCGATAGATTCTGGAACGGTACCCATGGATTGGAGGGTAGCTAATGTTACCCCACTATTCAAAAATGTTGGTAGAGAAAAAGCGGGGAATTATAGACCGGTAAGCCTGACATTGGTAGTGGGGAAAATGCTACAGTCTATTATAAAAGATGTAACAGCAGAGCACTTGGAAAGCAGTGACAGGATCGGACAAAGTCAACATGGATTTACAAAAGGTAAGTCATGCTTGACTAATCTACTGGAGTTTTTTGAGGATGTAACTGGTAGGGTGGATGGGGGAGAACCAGTGGATGTGGTGTATTTGGACTTTCAGAAGACTTTCGATAAGGTCCCACATAAGAGATTAGCGTGCAAAATTAAGGCACATGGGATTGGGGGCAAGGTATTGACTTGGATAGAGAACTGGTTGGCGGACAGAAAGCAAAGAGTTGGAATAAATGGGTCGTTTTCCGAGTGGCAGGCAGTGACGAGTGGGGTACCGCAGGGATCGGTCCTAGGACCCCAGCTGTTCGCGATATATATTAATGATCTGGATGAGGGAATTGGATGTAATATCTCCAAATTTGCAGACGACACAAAGCTGGGTGGGAAGGTATGCTGTGAGGAGGATGTCATGAATCTCCAGTACGATTTGGACAGTTTGGGTGATTGGGCAGAAACATGGCAGATGCACTATAATGTGGATAAATGTGACGTTATCCACTTTGGTGGCAAAAACAGGAAGGCAGATTATTATTTGAATGGCAATAGATTGGGAGAAGGGGAAGTGCAAAGAGACCTGGGTGTTCTTGTGCACCAGTTGCTGAAGGTAAGCATGCAGGTGCAGCAGGCGGTTAAGGCGGCAAATGGTATGTTGGCCTTCGTAGCAAGAGGGTTCGAGTACAAGAACAAGAATGTCTTGCTACAGTTGTACAGGGCCTTGGTGAGACCGCACGTTGAGTATTGTGTGCAGTTTTGGTCACCTTACCTGAGGAAGGACGTTCTTGCCATGGAAGGAGTGCAGCGAAGATTCACCAGGCTGATACCTGGGATGGCAGGAATGACGTATGAGGAGAGATTGTGTCAATTGGGCTTATACTCACTGGAGTTTAGAAGATCGAGAGGGGATTTCATCAAAACCTATAAAATTCTGTCAGGTCTGGACAGACTAGATGCAGGAAGGATGTTTCTGATGGCCGGGGAGTCCAGAACCAGGGGTCATAGACTAAGGATAAGGGGTAAGCCATTTAGGACTGAAATGAGGAGGAATTTCTTCACCCAGAGAGTGGTGAACCTGTGGAATTCTCTGCCACAGAGAGCGGTGGAGGCCAGTTCATTAAATATATTCAAGAAAGAGTTGGATATATTTCTTGAGGCAAAATGAATCAAGTGATATGGGGAGAAGGCAGGGACAGGGTACTGAATTTGGATGATCAGCCATGATCTCATTGAATGGCGGAGCAGGCTCGAAGGGCCGAATGGCCTACTGCTACCTTCTATACTTCTATGTTTCTATGTTTAATGCGGCGCTCCCTCAGTACTGACCCTCCGACAGTGTGGCGCTCCCTCAGTATTGGCCCTCCGACAGTGTGGCACTCCCTCAGTACTGCCCCTCCGACAGTGCAGCACTCCCTCAGCACTGCCCCTCCAACAGTGCGGCACTCCCTCAGTACTGCCCCTCCGACAGTGCGGCGCTCCCTCAGTATTCCCCCTCCGACAGTGCGGCGCTCCCTCAGCACTGCCCCTCCGACAGTGCGGCGCTCCCTCAGTATTCCCCCTCCGACAGTGTGGCGCTCCCTCAGTACTGCCCCTCCGACAGTGCAGCGCTCCCTCAGTACTGCCCCTCCGACAGTGCGGCGCTCCCTCAGTACTGCCCCTCCAACAGTGTGGCGCTCCCTCAGTACTGCCCCTCCAACAGTGTGGCGCTCCCTCAGTACTGGCCCTCCGACAGTGTGGCGCTCCCTCAGTACTGGCCCTCCGACAGTGCGGCGGTCCCTCAGCACATAAGAACATAAGAAGTAGGAACAGGAGTAGGCCGTACGGCCCCTCGGGCCTGCTCCGCCATTCAATCGGATCACGGCTGATCCGAATCTAGACTCACATCCACTTCCCTGCCCTCTCCCCGTAACCCCTAATTCCCTTATCTGCTAGGAAACTGTCTATCTCAATTTTAAATTTATTTAATGTTGCAGCTTCCACAGCTCTCTGGGGTAGCAAATTCCATAGATTTACTACCCTCTGAGTGAAGAAGTTTCTCCTCATCTCAGTTTTGAAAGGGCAGCCCCTTATTCTAAGATTATGCCCCCTAGTTCTAGTCTCACCCATCAGTGGAAACATCCTCACCGCATCCACCCGATCAAGCCCCCTCACAATCTTATGTTTCGATAAGATCGCCTCTCATTCTTCTGAACTCCAATGAGTCGAGTCCCAACCTACTCAACCTTTCCTCATACGTCAACCCCCTCATCTCCGGAATCAACCGAGTGAACCTTCTCTGAACCGCCTCGAGAGCAAGTATATCTTTTCTTAAATATGGAAACCAAAACTGCATGCAGTATTCCAGGTGTGGCCTCACCAATACCCTGTATAACTGCAGCAAGACTTCCCTGTTTTTATACTCCATCCCCCTTGCAATAAAAGCCAAGATTCCATTGGCCTTCCTGATCACCTGCTGCACCTGCATACTAACCTTCTGTGTTTCATGCACCAGGACCCCCAGATCCCTTTGTACTGTAGTACTTTGCAGTTTCTCTCCATTTAGATAATAACTTGCTCTTTGATTTTTTCTGCCAAAGTGCATAACCTCACACTTTCCAACATTATATTGCATCTGCCAAATCTCTGCCCACTCACTTAGCCTGTCTATGTCCTTTTGCAGGTTTTTTATGTCCTCCTCACTCACTGCTTTCCCTCCCATCTTTGTATCGTCGGCAAACTTGGATATGTTGCACTCGGTCCCTTCCTCCAAATCGTTAATATAGATTGTAAAGAGTTGGGGTCCCAGCACTAACCCCTGCGGAACACCACTAGTTACTGATTGCCAGCCCGAGAACGAACCATTTATCCCAACTCTTTGTTTTCTGTTAGATAGCCAATCTTCCACCCATGCCAGTATATTACCCCCAATCCTGTGATTATTTATCTTATGCAGTAATTTTTTGTGTGGCACCTTGTCGAATGTCTTTTGGAAGTCCAAATACACTACATCCACTGGTTCCCCTTTATCCACCCTGTATGTTACATCCTCAAAGATTTCAAGCAAATTTGTCAAACATGATTCCCCTTCGCACAGCACTGGAGTGTCAGCCTCGCTTTATATGCTCAAGTCCCTGGAGCGGGATTTGAACCCACAACCTTCGGACTCTGCTATCCACTGAGCCACAGCTGACTCCAGTCTTTTACACAGTTTCATCATAACTTCCTTGCTTTTGCACTCTACGCCTCTCCTAAAGCAGGGGAGTTATGATGAATTCTTACAGTTTTTTTTTTGCAGAGTGACCAAGGCTGTGTGTAGGAAACAATTGTGCATTTGAAAGCAGCTTGTATTGTGAAGCTTGTGCCCCTTTGCCAGGCCCGCTGCCTGCGGCCCCTCTCCCAGATTCCAGCCCCAGCTCTGTGCTGACTGAGCTGCTCTCACCTGGGGACAGCGCGTCACAATCGGCCCCAGCGCACCTGAGCTGGAGAGGAGGCCCCGCCCCCTTGCCGCGCCGCCATTGGTTGGAGGACCAGGCCGCCCAGTTCAGTCCTTCCAACTCAGCCCTCTTCCTATTGGTCAGCGCTCCCGTCAGTCAGAATCACATTGCTCCGGCTCACTCCGCCACCGTGCGTGACTCAATCCGCTCCGTTCGGCGTCCGCGGAGGTGCCGCCCGCCCGACTCTCAGGTTTGGTTTTTCTCGTATTTTACTTTATAATCTCGCTCTCCGCTCCGCCCCTCACCTCGATTTAAATCGATTCCCCAACACTTGACTTTACCCCGGCCGCTGATTCCGCCTCTTGCCCGGGACCGGCCTTCCAGCTGCTCCCTGGAGGCCCCGCGCAGGCGCACTGGCAGGGGAAGGGAGGGCGATTGACAGGTGACGATTGATAGAAGCGCCTGCCTGCGCTGTGATTGGTGCAGGGGAAGGGAAGTGGGCGTGTCCGGTGTCAGGCCCCACGTGGGGGAGTCAAAGGCTGGCTGGAGCGCATGCGCAGCCCGCCTCGCACCGTTGGGAAGCTTTTCAAATATTTTTTTTTGAGAAACAAATTGAAAACAGTCATTAATGCCCCCAACCTCCTCCCCTCTAAAGTGCGATTATTATTGTTCTTGTTCTTCCTCATTTGTGTTGGGTGTCTTCTTTTTACCTTGCGGTGGTGTGCGCCGATCCAACCGACCCCTGGTCGTTGCGTGCTGACGTCAGCGCGTAAGCGGAGGGGGGTTGATTGACGCGAGGCGCCCGCCAATCAGGAGCGTGGAAAACGCTGGGAGGACCGGGCGGGCTGACGGTCCTCCAACCAATGGCGGGACCGCGGTGGGCTGCAGGCCGCTTTCCTGCTTTCATTGTCTGCAGGAGCTGTTAAAGGGAAGGGAAGGAGGAGGAGGAGGAGGAAAAAACCCAGCTTGTGAGTGTTTATTCCTTTGCATTACCTTTATTGCAAGGTTATTCATCAACTGCATTCATTTAAAAATAAGTGAACCTTTTCTCTTTTCGACTTTTATCCAGAACAAAGAGCCCTGGTGCTGTGAACATTTTGGTGGGCAGCCACTTTTAAAGGGACAAAGACCAGCATTCTTCCTCCCCTCTCTCTCGCTCTCTCTTGTGAGTATTTGTGGGGGGGTGAGTCAAAGGGGACTGCGGCCCCTTTTCAACAAAAACAATTGCTTGGCCATTTAAAGGGGAATGGGTGCCCCCCCCAGGTATTTAAAGGGGCAGTATAATGTGGATAAATATGAGGTTATCCACTTTGGTGGCAAAAACAGGAAGGCAGATTATTATTTGAACGGCAATAGATTGGGAGAAGGGGAAGTGCTACGAGACCTGGGTGTCCTTGTGCACCAGTTGCTGAAGGTAAGCATGCAGGTGCAGCAGGCGGTTAAGAAGGCAAATGGTATGTTGGCCTTCGTTGCGAGAGGGTTTGAGTACAGGAACAAGGATGTCTTGTTGCAGTTGTACAGGGCCTTGGTGAGACCACACCTTGAGTATTGTGTGCAGTTTTGGTCGCCTTATCTGAGGAAGGATGTTCTTGCCATGAAAGGAGTGCAGCGAAGATTCACCAGGCTGATACCTGGGATGGCAGGAATGATGTATGAGGAGAGATTGGGTCGATTGGGCTTGTACTTGCTGGAGTTTAGAAGAATGAGAGGGGATCTCATTGAAACTTATAAAATTCTAACAGGACTACACAGACTAGATGCAGGAAGGATGTTCCCGATGGTCAGGGAGTCCAGAACCAGGGGTCATAGTCTAAGGATAAGGGGGAAAGCCATTTAGGACAGAGATGAGGAGGAATGTCTTCACCCAGAGAGTGGTGAACCTGTGGAATTCTCTACCACAGAAGGCAGTGGAGGCCAATTCATTAAATATATTCAAGAAGGAGTTGGATATATTTCTTAAGGCTAAAGGGAGAAGGCAGGGACAGGGTACTGAATTTGGATGATCAGCCATGATCTCATTAAATGGCGGAGCAGGCTCGAGGGGCCGAATGCTCCTATCTTCTATGTTTCTATGTTCAGCCTCAGACAAATGTTAGGGAGAGGGATGGAGTCAGTGGCTAGGGAACGGAGTTTGTGGGGTGTCTGTCCCTTTAACTACAATTCATAGAATTATAGAAATTTACAGCACAGAAGGAGGCCATTCGGCCCATCTTGTTTCCTGCCGGCCGACAAAGAGCTATCCTCCCTAATCCCACTTTCCAGCACTTGGTCCGTAGCCTTGTAGGTTACGGCACTTCAAGTACATATCCAAGTACTTTTTAAATGTGATGAGGGTCTCTGCCTCTACCACCCTTTCAGGCAGTGAGTTCCAGACCCCCACCACCCTCTGGGTGAAAACATTTCCCCTCAAATCCCCTCTAAACCTCCGACTAATTACTTTAAATCTGTGCCCCCTGGTTATTGACCTGTCTGCTGAGGGAAATAGGTCCTCCCTATCCACTCTCTCTGCCCCTCATAATTTTATACCCCTCAATCAGGTCTCCCCTCAGCCTCCTCTGTTCCAAAGAAAACAACCTCAGCCTCTCCAATCTTTCCTTGTAGCTAAAATTCTCCAGCCCAGGCAACATCCTCGTAAATCTCCCGTCTCGAGCAGTCACATCTTTCCTGCAATGGGGCGACCAGAACTGCACACAGCACTCCAGCGGTGACCTAACTGGTGTTTTTGTACAGTTCAAGCACAACCTCCCTGCTCTTACACGATACAGAAATAGAGAGGCACTGACATATGAGGAGAGATTGGGTCGATTGGGCTTATACTCGCTGGAGTTCAGAAGAATGAGGGGATCTCATTGAAACTTATAAAATTCTAACAGGACTAGACAGACTAGAAGCAGGAAGGATGTTCCCGATGACCGGGGAGTCCAGAACCAGGGGTCACAGTTTAAAGATAAGGGGTAAGCCATTTAGGACAGAGATGAGGAGGAATTTCTTCACCCAGAGAGTGGTGAACCTGTGGAATTCTCTACCACAGAAGGCAGTAGAGGCCAATTCATTAAATATATTCAAGAAGGAGTTGGATATATTTCTTAAGGCTAAAGGGATATGGAGAGAAAGCAGGGACAGGTTACTGAATTTGGATGATCAGCCATGATCGCATTGAATGGCGGAGCAGGCTCGAGGGGTCGAATGACCTACTCCTGCTCCTATCTTCTATGTTTCTATGTTTCCCTCACTGATCGTGGCTCTTCACCAACACCGACTTTATAAAGAAAGCCCTGTGCGGCAGCCTGGAGCTCAGGGGCCCAGCGCGCAGGCGCGGGAGAGGATGATTGACAGGGGCCCAGGGTGTGTGCTGAGGATGCGCGGTGCGGGCCGGGCGCTTGTGGAGCAGGAGAGGGCGGGGCCATGGGGCGCTGCGTGGTGTCAGCCACAACTCAGCGCGGCGGCTGGAGCGCTTTCTGGAGCGTGGGGGCTTGTGGGAATTGCAGCCGCCATTACTGTTGATCCTTTCAACCAACCTGTGCAGCAGCTGGGGCCTGAAAATCAGCTTCACTACCCCTGGGCTGGGAAAGGGGGACATGAGACAACATTCTCCCTCTTACCACTTTCTACACTCCTTTTACAGGGTTTTAGAAATGGAGCATTTACAGACAGGAAGCTCAGACCAAACATCACGTCAGGATCTGACAGAGTCGCTCAATTCATCAGGACCTGAATATCATCGGCCTTTGCACATGGAAGGAGAGAGCAGCGATCGCAGCACAGACAAACCGCACACGTGTTCCATGTGTGGACTCGGATTCAGCCGATCGCCTGACCTGGCGAGACACATGCTCCGTCACACCGGGGAGAAACCGGGTAAAGGTGGGGACAGCGGGAAGGGATTCAGTTCCCCGTCTACATCAGAAGTTCATCCGCACAGTCACCCTGGGGACAGTCCGTTCACCTGCTCCGTGTGTGGGAAGGGATTCACTTGCACATCCCACCTGCTGAGACACCAGAGAGTTCACACTGATAAGAGACCGTTTCAATGTTCCGACTGTGGGAAGAGCTTCAAATTCTCCAGGGATCTGAAGGAACACCAGCTTGTCCACACTGATGAAAGACCGTTTACATGTTCCAACTGTGGGAAGAGTTTTAAAAGCTCCAGGGTTCTGACCAGTCACCAGCGAGTTCACACCGGGGAGAGGCCATTTCCCTGCTCTGTGTGTGGGAAGGGATTCACTGATTCATCTACCCTGCTGACACACCAGCTTGTTCACACTGATGAGAAACCATTTAAATGTTCCGACTGTGGGAAGAGCTTTAAATGCCCCAGGGATCTGAAGGATCACCAGCTTGTTCACACCGATGAGAGACCGTTTACATGTTCTGACTGTGGGAAGAGTTTTAAAAGCTCCGGGGCTCTGACCAAACACCAGCGAGTTCACACCGGGGCGAGGCCATTTCCCTGCTCTGTGTGTGGGAAGGGATTCACTGATTCATCTAACTTGCTGACACACCAGCTTGTTCACACTGATGAGAGACCCTTTAAATGTTCTGACTGTGGGAAGAGCTTTAAAAGATCCGGGGCTCTGACTACACACCAGCTTGTTCACACTGATGAGAGGCCGTTTACATGTTCTGACTGTGGGAAGAGCTTTAAATACTCCCGGGACCTGAAGCAACACCAGCTTGTTCACACAGATCAGAGACCGTTTACATGTTCTGACTGTGGTAAGAGTTTTAAACGCTCCAGGGCTCTGACCAGACACCAGCAAGTTCACACTGGGGAGAGGCCATTTCCCTGCTCTGTGTGTGGGAAGGGATTCTTGCAGTCCACCAACCTGCTGGCACACAAGCTTGTTCACACTGATGAGAGAGCGTTTACATGTTCTGACTGTGGGAAGAGCTTTAAAAGCTCCAATGACCTGCTGAGACACCAGCGAGTTCACATTGTTCTGTAGCGCAGGGCCCTGCAGACAGCTGGGGTGACATGAACGTGGAATGGATGAATGTTTTATAAATTCTTGTACTGCTGTTTAAACTCTCAATCTGTTGTGCTGATGATTCCCTTGATTTGACTGTTAATGTTATTTTTGTTTTTCTCCTTATCACAGGCAATTGCCTATTAAAAGTCAACCATCACAACCAATAAAACATGTAACATAACAAAAAAAGTTTATAGAGTCATAGTTATACAGCACAGAAAGAGGCCCATCGTGTCTGCGCCGACCATCAATCCCTGTCCAGTCTAATCCCATTTTCCAGCATTTGGTCCATAGCCTTGTATGCTATGGCATTTCAAGTGCTCATCCAAATGCTTCTTGAATGTTGTGAGGGTTCCTGCCTCTACCACCCTTTCAGGCAGTGAGTTCCAGATTCCAACCATCCTCTGGGTGAAAAAGTTCCTCCTCAAATCCCCTCTAAATCTCCTGCCCCTTACCTTGAATCTATGCCCCCTTGTTATTGACCCCCCTACTAAGGGGAAAAGTTCCTCTTTATCTACCCTATCTATGCCCCTCATCATTTTGTACACCTCAATCAGGTCCCCCCTCAGCCTTCTTTGCTCCAAGGAAAACAACCCCAGCCTGTTTAGTCTTTCTTCATAGCTGAGGCGCTCCATCCCAGGTAACATCCTGGTGAATCTTCTCTGCACCCTCTCCAAAGCAATCACATCCTTCCTATAGTGAGGCGACCAGAACTGCACACAGTACTCCAGCTGTGGCCTCACCAGCATTTTGTACAGCTCCATCATAACCTCCCTGCTCTTATATTCTATGCCTCGGCTAATGAAGGCAAGTATCCCATATGCCTTTTTAACCACCTTATCTACCTGTTCCGCTGCCTTCAGAGATCTATGTACATGTACACCAAGGTCCCTCTGACCCTCTGTACTTCCTAGGGTCCTACCACTCATTGTGTATTCCCTTGCCTTATTTGTCCGTCCAAAATGCATCACCTCGCACTTTTCAGGGTTAAATTCCATTTGCCACTTTTCCGCCCATCTGACCAACCCGTTTATATCGTCCTGTAGCATGAGGCTTTCCTCCTCGCAATTTACCACCCCACCAATTTTCGTGGCATCCGCGAACTTACTGATCATACCTTTTACATTCTCATCCAAATCATTTATGTAGATCACAAACAGCAAGGGACCCAGCACCGATCCCTGAGGTACCCCACTGGACACAGGCTTCCAGTCACAAAGGCAACCTTCGACCATCACCCTCTGCCTCCTGCCACTCAGCCATTTAAGGATCCAACGCGCCAAGGCACCCTGGATCCCATGGGCTCTTACCTTCTTGACCAGTCTCCTATGCGGGACTTTGTCAAAAGCTTTGCTGAAGTCCATGTAAACCACATCCACAGCATTTCCCTCATCCACACACCTAGTCACCCCCTCGAAAAATTCAATCAGATTGGTCAGGCATGATTTACCCATGACAAAGCCATGCTGACTATCCCCGATTAATCCTTGCCTCTCCAAGTGGAGACTAATTTTGTCCCTCAGAATTTTTTCCAATAATTTCCCTACCACAGATGTTGGGCTCACTGGCCTGTAATTCCCTGGTTTATCCCTGCTACCCTTCTTGTATAATGGTACTACGTTAGCTGTTCTCCAGTCCTCTGGTACATCCCCTGTGGCCAGAGAGGTTCTGAAAATTTGTGTCAGAGCCCCTGCAATCTCCTCCTTTGCCTCATACAGCAGCCTGGGATACATCTCGTCCAGGCCTGGGGATTTATCCACTTTTTGGCCTGCTAAAACCGCTAGTACCTCCTCCCTCTCGATGCTAATATGTTCAAGTATGTCACAGTCCCCTTGCCTGATTTCTATGTCTACATCGTCTTTCTCCATAGTGAACACAGATGCAAAAAATTCATTTAAAACCCCGCCTACATCATCTGGCTCTACACACAGATTGCCACTTTGGTCCCTAATGGGCCCTACCCTTTCCCTGGTTATCCTCTTTCCCTTAATATACTTATAAAACATATTAGGATTTTCCTTTATTTTGCTCGCCAGTGTTATTTCATGGCCCCTCCTCGCCCTCCTAATTTCTTTTTTAAGTATGCCCCTGCACTTTTTATACTCCTCTAGGGCTTCCTCCGTCTTTAGTCTTTTGTAACTGCCAAAAGCCCCCCTTTTTTCCCTAATGCATTTTTGTATATCCCTTGTCATCCAAGGTTCCCTTTGCTTGTTGGTCCCACCCTTGACCTTTACAGGAACATGTTGGCGTTCTACTCTCTCTATTTCCCTTCTGAAAGTCTCCCACTGTTTTGATGTGGATTTTCCCATAAGTAGCTGCTCCCAGTCCACTTTGGCCAGATCCTGCCTTATCATATTAAAATCGGCCTTCCCCCAATTTAGAACCCTTATTTCCAGGCCGTCTTTGTCTTTTTCCATGACCACCTTAAATCTCACCGAATTATGGTCACTGTCGCCAAAATGCTCTCCTACAGACACTTCCACCACTTGCCCGGCTACATTCCCTAGAATTAGGTCCAGTACCGCCCCCTCTCTTGTAGGACTTTCTACATGTTGGCTCAAAAAGCTCTCCTGGATGCACTTTAAGAATTCTGCACCCTCTAAGCCTTTCACACTCTGACTATCCCAATTAATATTGGGGAAGTTGAAATCCCCCACTATTATTACTCTATTATTTTCGCACTTCTCTGAGATTTGCCTACATATCTGTTCCTCTATCTCCCCCTGACTGTTTGGGGGCCTATAGTACACTCCCAGCAAAGTGCTTGCCCCCTTTTTGTTTTTAAGTTCTACCCATATGGCCTCATTAGAGGAACCCGCTAATATATCATCCCTCCTTACAGCAGTAATTGACTCCTTAATTAATATTGCAACACCCCCTCCCCTTTTACACCCCCCTCTGTCTCGCCTGAAGATTCTATACCCCGGAATATTGAGCTGCCAGTCCTGACCCTCCCTCAACCATGTCTCCGTGATAGCAACAATGTCGTACTCCCATGTGTTCAACAACAACTTCAGTTCATCCACCTTATTTGCAAGACTCCTTGCATTAAAATAAATGCCTTCCAGCCTTGCCATATTCCCTTTTGCCTTCACATATTTGCTCTGCCTTCCCAGCTGACTTGTTTTTTCCTCTGTATTTGGCTGTAAATCACCCCCTACTATAGCTCCACTCTGTACCCCATCCCCCTGCCAAGTTAGTTTAAACCCCCCCCCAGCAGTGCTAACAAACCTCCCCGCAAGGATATTGGTCCCCCTCTGGTTCAGGTGTAAACCGTCCGACTTGTACAAGTCCCACCTTTCCCAGAAGCAGACCCAGTGATCCAGGAAACTAAAGCCCTCCCCCCTGCACATCCCTTTAGCCACGCATTCATCTGTTCTATCTTCCTATTTCTATACTCACTAGCACGTGGCACCGGGAGTAATCCAGAGATTACAACCTTTGAGGTCCTGCTCTTTAATCTTCTACCTAGCTCCCTAAATTCTTGCTGCAGGACCTCATCCCTCTTTTTACCTATGTGGACCACGACCTCTGGCTGTTCGCCCTCCCCCTCCAGAATGCCCTGCAGCCGCTCAGTGACATCCTTGACCCTGGCACCAGGGAGGCAACAAACCATCCTGGATTCACGTCTACGACCACAGAAACGCCTATCTGTTCCCCTTACTATAGAATCCCCTACCACTATTGCTCTCCCACTCTTTTTCCCCCCTTCCTGGGCAGCAGGAGCACCCCCAGTGCCAGGAAGTTGGCTGCTGCTGCCTTCCCCTGGTGAGTCATCCCCCTCAACAGTATCCAAAGCGGTATACTTGTTTGAGAGGGGAATGGTCACGGGTCTCCTGCTCTACCTGCCTGCTTCTATTACTCCGCCTCGTGGTCACCCATTTCCTTTCTTCCTGTGCAGCCCTTACCTGCGGTGTGACCAACTCACTAAATGTGTTATCCACGTCCCTCTCAGCATCGTGAATGCTCCACAACCCATCCACCCGCAGCTCCAGCGCCTCAATGCGGTCTGCTAGTAGCTGCAGCTGGATGCATTTCTGGCACACGTGGACATCAGGGGCACCGGCAGTGTCCCTGAATTCCCACATAGAGCAAGAGGAGAATAACACGGGGCTGGGCTCTCCTGGCATGACTTACCCTTTAATTAATTTTAATTAATTCACTATCACCAATTAAAGATATCTCTAAGGCGCTTGTATAGTCTACCTACAGTCCCTGCTACACCAGAAAAGACCCTAGTAACTATAAACTACAGAGTTAAGTTTAAAGGAAACTTAAATGAAATTAAAATTCTATTTTCGGTGGTGATGATGCACGCCAGTCCCTCCGGTACCCACCGGTCATGGAAGGCCTCAAGTGTGCCGGTGGACTGTTCATGTTATTACATTGAATGTACATCACAGAAACAGGCCATTCGGCCCAACTGGTCTATGCCGGGGTTTATGCTCCACACGAGCCTCCTCCGACATATCCTCCTATGTTTATCTGGCTTCTCCTTAAATACATCTATACCATTGGCCTCAACTACTCCTTGTGGGAGCGAGTTCCACATTCTCATCACTCTCTGGGTAAAAAAGTTTCTCCTGAATTCCCTCCTGGATTTATTGGTGACTTTTATATTTAGAGCCACATAACTATGATGAGATTCTGTTAATCTGACCAGTATGTTGTTGTACATTGTCTTTTTCTGATGAATGAAACATTACTGAGCCCCTGTACCCGTGTTATGGGATGAAGTGCCAGACAAGAAAAGACACAACGTCTGGGTGTGAATCTGATAACCTCACGGACCGTATAGGTGTGATAACCAGACGGGCTTGTGGTTATAGTCTGGTCACAGATGGACTGAATTCCCTGAATTAGCAGGAGTTCAGGAGGCGGTCAACAGACGGGTCCAAACAATCCCATTTCCTGAGCGGTAACCAAGCTTGTGTATAAGAACAGGCCACTTAAGCCATTGTCAGTTGGAACAGACTCGAGAAGATCGCGCGTGAATCCACTGTACTTCTATTCTCCAGATTGAGGGAATTATCACCCGATCTGTGTTATGCAGCGCACTTAATAAAGTCTGGAGAGACAACTTGTGTTCTTGTGAGCTTGATTATCTGGTATCCGAAACCCTGGGACTCCCGATCATTAGAGTCAACCTCAGTGTGTGGAAAGGGATTCCCTGGTGTATCCCACCCGCTGACACACCAGAGTGTCCACAGTGTGACTGCGGTGGGTCGATTCCACTGTTTCCGATGCCTTTAATCACATCCAGGACTGAACCATGTTAATTCAGGCAACTGGGGCTTGTTAATGTTAAGAGCCCCCAATAACTGGGCTGGATTTAAAGATTCTTCCCTGTTCTCTCAGTACTAGTGAGCAGAGAGAAGCTGATGTTATAGAATCATAGAGCATAGTAGGATGCCTTTCGGCCCATCGTGCTGGTGCCAGCTCTCTGAAAGAGCGATGCAATTAGTCCCACTGCCCTGCAAATTTCTGCTTTTAGTATATATCCAATTCCCTTTTGACAGTTACTATTGAATAGTCACCAAGAAATCCAATAGGGAATTCAGAAGAAACTTCTTTACCCAGAGAGTGGTGAGAATGTGGAACTCGCTGCCACAGGGAGTGGTTGAAGCGAATAGTATCGATGCATTTAAGGGGAGGCTAGACAAGCATATGAGGGAGAAGGGAATCGAGGGTTATGCTGATAGATTTAGATGAGGAAAGACGGGAGGAGGCTCGAGTGGAGCATAAACACCGGCATGGACTGGTTGGGCCGAATGGCCTGTTTTTGTGCTGTATATCCGATGTAATCCTATGTCAAGTATCCCAGCTGGCTTAGCTCTAGGCACTTTAGCTCAGTGGGCAGCACTCTCACCTCGGAGTCAGAAGGTCGTGGGTTCAAGTCCCAGTCCAGAGACTTGAGCATAAAAATCTAGGCTGACACTCCAGTACTGAGGGAGTGCTGCGCTGTCAGAGGTGCCGTCTTTCAGATGAGATGTTAAACCGAGGCCCCTGTCTGCTCTTTCAGGTGGATGTAAAAGATCCCATGGCACTACATTGAAGAAGAGCAGGGGAGTTCTCCCCGGTGTCCTGGGGCCAATATTTATCCCTCAATCAACATCACTGAAATAGATTATCTGGTCATTGTCACATTGCTGTTTGTGGGAGCTTGCTGTGCGCCAATTGGCTGCCGCGTTTCCTACATTACAACAGTGACTACACTTCAGAGGTTCTTCATTGGCTGTAAAGTGCTCTGGGACATCTTGAGGTTGTGAAAGGCGCTATATAAATGCAAGTCTTTCTTTCTCAGCAAGAGGGCGAGTATCAGTGGTTGGAGGGAGTGATGCCAGTGAGTAAACTTGGTGGATGAGTCCGCCTCCCGATGATCTAAGTCCAGGCATGCTGGTGTGAGGATCTTCTCCATTATAAAAATGTTGTTAATAAAATTGATGCGCTATCAATTACTCATAAAAGACTGAGAGTTAGAAGAGTAACCAAAGGCTTTTATTAACAACAGAATGGAGGTCTGCCTCGAGTGGTCGACCGGTCCAGGATACAAGGGCTGGGGAGCAGTCACCTTTATACTAGGACCTGTGGGAGGAGTCAGCCGAGGCATGTCCAGGCATGTACACAGTGGAATACAAACAGGACAAACAGGAATACAAACAGTGGTTTACTGCAGGGAGGAGCTCAGTGTTGTCACTGGGTGGACACAGACAGATTGAAGCTAAAAGACAGAGAATGCTGAAGTTTGGAATGATAACACCCAAAGTCAGGAGATGAGCCCTTTGCCTAGATAAGGGAGGTGGTTGCTAAGCGACCTACAGACCTAATAACACTGCAAACTGCTCAGGCAGCAGACTTGTTGCAACATGTGAGGTCACGAGTGAGTTGGTGCCCAGACAACAGAGGCTTGGGCATTCCTGAGAGAGACAAACTGGTTCTGTAACCGGGAGAACAGGTGGAGGGAGTCACTCTACGTGGGACGGCTCGTCTGAGGTGTTAACACAGAGTCAGCTTGGGAATGGGATGATCAATGAATCATAGAATCATAGAAATGTACAGCACAGAAGGAGGCCATTCGGCCCATCTTGTCCATGCCGGCCGACAAAGAGCTATCCACCCTAATCCCACTTTCCAGCACTTGGTCCGCAGCCTTGTAGGTTACGGCACTTCAAGTGCATATCCAAGTACTTTTTAAATGTGATGACGGTCTCTGCCTCTACCACCCTATCTAGGCCCCTCATAATTTTATATACCTCAAATAGGTCTCTCCTCAGCCTCCTCCGTTCCAAAGAAAACAACCTCAGCCATCTCTGCTTATAGCTAAAATTCCCCAGACCAGGCAACATCCTCGTAAATCTCCTCTGCACCCCCTCTAGTGCAATCACATCCTTCCTGTAATGTGGTGACCAGAACTGCACACAGTATTCCAGCTGTGACCTAACTAGTGTTTTATACAGTTCAAGCATAACCTCCCTGCTCTTATATTCTATGCCTCGGCTAATAAAGGCAAGTATCCCGTGTGCCTTCTTAACCACCTTATCTACCTGTCCTGCTACCTTCAGGGATCTGTGGACATGCACTCCAAGGTCCCTCTGATCTTCTGCACTTCTCAGTGTCCTACCTTGCCTTGTTAGCCCTCTCTAAATGCATCACCTCACACTTCTCCAGATTGAATTCCATTTGCCACTGTTCTGCCCACCTGACCAGTCCATTGATACCTTCCTGCAGTCTGCAGCTTTCTTCTTCATTACCAACCACAATCAATGACTAGTGGATTAGAATAGTATCAAGGTGGAGCCTGTTCCCTGCAATAGTTGGAATTGTTGGGACGGCTGGAAGTCCACAGCCGAGCAGGGAGCCTCGAAACATAGAAACAGAGAAACATAGAAGATAGAAGCAGGAGTCGGCCATTCGGCCTCTCGAGCCTGCTCCGCCATTCAGTGCGATCATGGCTGATCATCCAAATTCAGTACCCGATCCCTGCTTTCTCCCCATACCCCTTGATCCCTTTAGCCTTAAGAAATATATCCAACCCCTTCTTGAATATATTTAATGAATTGGCCTCTACTGCCTTCTGTGGTAGAGAATTTCACAGGTTCACCACTCTCTGGGTGAAGAAGTTCCTCCTCATTTCTGTCCTAAACGGCCTACCCCTTATCCTTAGACTGTGACCCCTGGTTCTGGACTCCCCGACCCTTAGACTGTGACCCCTGGTTCTAGACTCTCCGACCATCGGGAACATCCTTCCTCAGATAAGGCGACCAAAACTGCACACAATACTCAAGGTGTGGTCTCACCAAGGCCCTGTACAACTGCAGCAAGACATCCTTGTTCCTGTACTCGAATCCTCTCGCTACGAAAGCCAACATACCATTTGCCTTCTTAACCGCCTGCTGCACCTGCATGCTTACCTTCAGCGACTGGTGCACAAGGACACCCAAGTCTCGTTGCACTACCCCTTCTCCCAATCTATTGCCATTCAGATAATAATCTGCCTTCCTGTTTTTGACACCAAAGTGGATAACCTCGCATTTATCCATGTTATATTGCATCTGCCGATTTCCTCACGAGTTCCTGAAAGTCTGCCTGCAGGACCTCAGCCCTTTTCCTTCCTATGTCTATGGTTCCCACATGGACTCCTGGCTGTTCAACTTCCCCCCTCAAAATGTTCTGCACCCTCTCAGTGATGTCCTTTACCCCGGCACCAGGGAAGTAACACGGCGAGCGGGACTCACGTCGAGGGTTGGAGAAACACCTGTCTAGCCCCCCTGACTATCGAATCCCCTATGACCACTAGATTTCCACACTTTGCTTTGTCCCCCAGTGCAGTCATTGCCCCACAGTGCAGTGGATGCGCTCTAGACTGCACTCTCCCCCCCGAGGTGTCGTCACCTTCACCGGGATTCAGCACTGAAATCCGGTTTGAGAGCGCCGCACTCCCAGGGGATTCCTGCACTGCCTTGCCTCCTCAAACCCTGCTGGGCGGCCACCCAGTTACAATTCCCACAAACTCTCTGTGGCTGCGGGGTGACCACCTCCTGGAACGTGCGCTCCAGGAAACTCTCAGCCCCCCGTCTGCCCGGCAGTGACTCCAGCCACTCCTCAAGCTCAGAGACCCCTGAGCTCGAGTTCCAGCCACTGGAGGCGCTGCCTGCACATGCGGTTCACCAGGACAAGTGAAGCGTCCCGGAGTTCCCGCATGGCACAGGAATTGCAGCCTTCGGTCCCATCGTTTGGCTTAAAATCTGTCTACTTAAGCTATAGATATATATGATGTGTGGTTAGTGTGCCCTTACCCCATTTATTATTTCCTGATAGGCATAACCTCACATTTCTGGTATCATCCTTGTAAATCTTCTCTGCACCCTCTCCAGTGCCTCTATATCCTTTTTATAATATGGCGACCAGAACTGTACGTAGTACTCTAAGTGTGGTCTAACCAAGGTTTGATACAGGTTTAGCATAACTTCACTACTTTTCAATTCTATCCCTCTAGAAATAAACCCTAGTGCTTGGTTTGCTTTTTTTAATGACCTTATTAACCTGCGTCACTAATTTCAGTGATTTGTGTACTTTTACTCCACGATCACTTTGCTCTTCTACCCTATTTAGATTCTTATTTCCAAGTAATATGTGACCTAATAATTTTTTCTTACCAAAATGTAATACATTTGTCGGTGTTGAAATTCATTTGCCAATTATATGCCCATTAATGTAATAAGGCGTGTTGTACAGCACGGGTTAGATACAGAGTAAAGCTCCCTCTACACTGTCCCATCAAACACTCCCAGGGCAGGTACAGCACGGGTTAGATACAGAGTAAAGCTCCCTCTACACTGTCCCATCAAACACTCCCAGGGTAGGTGCAGCACGGGTTAGATACAGAGTAAAGCTCCCTCGACACTGACACATCAAACACTCCCAGGGCAGGTACAGCACGGGTTAGATACAGAGTAAAGCTCCCTCTACACTGTCCCATCAAACACTCCCAGGGCAGGTACAGCACGGGTTAGATACAGAGTAAAGCTCCCTCTACACAGTCCCATCAAACACTCCCAGAGCAGGTACAGCACGGGTTAGAGACAGAGTAAAGCTCCCTCTACACTGTCCCCTCCATGTGACACACCATCCTGACTTGGAAGTATATCGGCCGATCCTTCATCGTCGCTGGGTCAAAATCCTGGAACTCCCTCCCGAACAGCACTGTGAGAATATCTTCACCACACGGACTGCAGCGGTTCAAGAAGGTGGCTCACCACCTTCTCAAGGGCAATTAGGGATGGGCAATAAATGCTGGCATTACCAGCGACGCCCAGATCCCATGAACAAATTTTTAAAAAACGACCTCCCTGATTTTGTCCATTTATTTTCCCTTCCTGCTCTTTCTCTTCTTGCCTTTCCTCTCCACATCTCTCTCTAATTGACTGCTACATTACATTCCTACATGACCACACGTCAGAAGTCCTGCAATTGCTGCACAGCGCTTGGAGATGTCCTGAAATTGTGAAAGGTGCTGTACATAGTCAAGATCTTTCTTTCTTCGTACTTACCTCCTCTCCTGTCTCATTTTTGAAATGTCAATGTTTCTTATCATCACTCACTTTCTCCTCAAATTCTTTTCTTCTCATTTCCTTCGTTTGTCTCTTTCTTACTTTGATCTTTAGTTTTTCTTTCCTTGGCTCTCATTTATTTCGAATGTCCTGTTTCGCTTCCCTTATTACTCTCACTATTACCTCAATGCTAATCAATCGGGGGAAACTCTCCACTGGCTGGAGTCAGACCGAGCACAAAGGAAGATGGGTGTGGTGGTTGGAGGTCAATCATCACAGCCCCAGGATATCGCTGCAGGAGTTCCTCAGGTCAGTGTCCTCGGCCCAACCATCTTCAACTGCTTCATCAATGACCTTCCCTCCATCATAAGGTCAGAAGTACGGATGTTCGCTGATGACTGCACAGTATTCAATTCCATTTGCAACTCCTCAGATAATGAAGCCGTCCATGCCCGCATGCAACAAGACCTGGACGATATTCAGGCTTGGGCTGATAAGTGGCAGGTAACATTCAAACCACACAAGTGCCGGGCAATGACTATCTCCGACAAGCGAGCATCTAACCACCTCCCCTTGACATTCAACAGCATTACCATCGCCGAATCCCCCTTCATCAACATCCTGGGGGTCACCATTGACCAGAAACTTAACTGGACCAGCCACATAAATACTGTGGTTACAAGAGCAGGTCAGAGGCTGGGTATTCTGCGGTGAGTGTCTCACCTCCTGACTCCCCAAAGCCTTTCCACCATCTACAAGGCACAAGTCAGGAGTGTGATGGAATACTCTTCACTGGTCTGAATGAGTGCAGCTCCAACAACACTCAAGAAGCTCGACACCATTCAGGATAAAGCAGCCCGCTTAATTGGCACCCCATCCACCACCTTAAACATTCACTCCCTCCACCACCAGTGCACCATGGCTGCAGTGTGTACCATCCACAAGATGCACTGCAGCAACTCGCCAAGGCTTCTTTGGCAGCACCTCCCAAACCCGCGACCTCTTCCACCTAGAAGGACAAGGGCAGCAGGTGCCTGGGAACACCTGATAGAATACATAGATCCCTGAAGGCAGCAGGACAGGTAGATAAGGTGGTTAAAAAGGCATATGGGATACTTGCCTTCATTAGCTGAGGCATAGAATATAAGGGCAGGGAGGTTATGATGGAGCTGTACAAAATGCTAGTTAGGCCACAGCTGGAATACTGTGTGCAGTTCTGGTCGCCACACTATAGGAAGGATGTGATTGCATTGCAGAGGGTGCAGAGGAGATTCACCAGGATGTTACCTGGGCTGGAGCGCTTCAGTTATGAAGAGAGACTGGACAGGCTGGGGTTGCTTTCCTTAGAGCAGAGAAGGCTGAGGGGGGACCTGATTGAGGTGTACAAAATTATGAGGGGCGTAGATAGAAAGGAACTTTTCCCTTAGTAGAGGGGTCAATAACCATGGGGCATAGTTTCAAGGTAAGGGGCAGGAGGTTTAGAGGGGATTTGAGGAAAAACTTTTTCACCCAGAGGGTGGTTGGAATCTGGAACTCACTGCCTGAAAGGTTGGTAGAGGCAGGAACCCTCACAACATTCAAGAAGCATTCAGATGAGCACTTGAAACGCCATAACATACATGGCTGCGGACAAAGTGCTGGAAAATGGGATTAGAATAGACAGGGCTTGATGGCCGGCGCGGACATGATGGGCCGAAGGGCCTCTTTCTGTGCTGTATAACACTATGACTCTATGACCACCAACTCCAAGTCAAACACCATTCTAACTTGGAAGTATATCGCCATTCCTTCATCGGCGCTGGGTCAAAGTCCTGGAACTCCCTCCCTAACAGCGCTGTGGGAGTACCTTCACCACACGGACTGCAGCGGTTCAAGAAGGTGGCTCACCACCACCTTCTCAAGGGCAATTAGGCATGGGCAATAAATGCTGGCCTTGCCAGCGACGCCCACATCCCATGAACGAATAGAAAAAAACTTCATCTCATAACACGGGTACAGGGGCTCAGTAATGTTTAATTTATCAGAAAAAGACAAAGTACAACAACATACTGGTCAGCTTAACAGAGTCTCATCATATTTATGAGGCCACAAACTTAAAATAGTCACTAATAAATCCAGTAATGAATTCAGGAGAAGTGTCTTTACCCAGAGAATGGTGAGAATGGGGAACT
This sequence comes from Somniosus microcephalus, assembly GCF_052327205.1. Taxonomy (NCBI): domain Eukaryota; kingdom Metazoa; phylum Chordata; class Chondrichthyes; order Squaliformes; family Somniosidae; genus Somniosus; species Somniosus microcephalus. The sequence goes on from NW_028225245.1 coordinate 218,650, forward strand.
CGCTACCACAGGGAGTAGTTGAGGTGAACAGCACAGATGGATTTATGGGGAAGCCACATGAGGGAGAAAGGAATGGGAGGAGATGTTGATCGGGTTAATTGAAGTAGGGTGGGTGTGGGGCATAAACACCGGCATGGACCAGTTGGGCCGAATGGCCTGTTTCTGTGTTGTACATTCTATGGAACACCATGAACTGTTAAACAAAGGGAATCATCAGCACAACAGATTGAAAGATTAAACAGCAGTCCAAGAATTTATAAAACATTCATCCATTCCACGTTCATGTCACCCCAACTGTCTGCAGGGCCCTGTGCTACAGAACAGTGTGAACTCGCTGGTGTCTCTTCAGCTCCCCGGAGCTTTTAAAGCTCTTACCACAGTCAGAGCATTTAAATGGTCTCTCATCAGTGTGAACTCGCTGGTGTGCCAGCAGGTCGGATGACTGGGTGAATCCCTTCCCACACACGGAGCAGGTGAACTGCCGCTCCCCGGTGTGAACTCGCTGGTGTCCATTCAGATTCCCGGAGCTTTTAAAGCTCATCCCACAGTGAGAGCATTTAAATGGTCTCTCATCAGTGTGAACTCGCTGGTGTGCCAGCAGACTGGAGGACCAACTGAATCAGGTCCTGATGAATCGAGCGATTCTGTCTGATCTTGAAGTGATGTTTGGTCTGAGCTTCCTGTCTGTAAATGCTCCACTTCTAAAACCCTGTAAAAGGAGTGTAGAAAGGGGCAAGAGGGAGAATGTTGCCTCATGTCCCCCTTTCCCAGCCCAGGGGCAGTGAAGCTGATTTTCAGGCCCCAGCTGCTGCACAGGTTACATACGAACATACGAATTAGGAGCAGGAGTCGGCCACTCGGCCCCTCGAGCCTGCTCCGCCATTCAATAAGATCATGGCTGATCTGATTACTCCACATTCCCACCTACCCCCGATAACCTTTCACCCCCTTCCTTATCAAGAATCTATCTACCTCTGCCTTAAAAATATTCAAAGACTCTGCTTCCACCGCCCTCTGAGGAAGAGAGTTCCAAAGACTCACGACTGTCTGTGACAAAAAAATTCTCCTCATCTCTGTCTTAAATGGGCGACCCCTTATTTTTAAACCGTGACCCCTAGTTCTAGATTCTCCCACAAGAGGAAACATCCTCTCCACATCCACCCTGTCCAAACCCCTCAGGATCTTATATGTTTCAATCAAGTCACCTCTTACTCTTCTAAACTCCAGCGGATACAAGCCTAGCCTGTCCAACCTTTCCTCATAAGACAACCCGCCCATTCCAGGTATTAGTCTAGTAAACCTTCTCTGAACTGCTTCCAATGTATTTAAATCCTTCCTTAAATAAGGAGACCAATACTGTACACAGTGCTCCAGATGTGGTCTCACCAATGCCCTGTATAACTGAAGCATAACCTCCCTACTTTTGTATTCAGTTTCCCTCGCAATAAACAATAACATTCTATTAGCTTTCCTGATTACTTGCTGTACCTGAATACTAACCTTTTGCGATTCATGCATTAGGACACCCAGATCCCTCTGCATCTCAGAGCTCTGCAATCTCTCACCATTTAGATAATATGCTTCTTTTTTATTCTTCCTGCCAAAATGGACAACTTCACATTTTCCCACATTATACTCAATTTACCAGATCTTTGCCCACTCACTTAACTTATCTATATCCCTTTGTAGCCTCCTTATGTCCTCTTCACAATGTACTTTCCTACCTATCTTTGTGTCATCAGCAAATTTAGCAACCATGCCTTCAGTCCCTTCATCCATGTCATTACATAAATTGTAAAAAGTTGAGGTCCCAGCACTGATCCCTGTGGCACACCACTTGTTACATCTTGTCAACCAGAAAATGACCCATTTATGCCTACTCTCTGTTTCCTATTAGCTAGCCAATCTTCTAGCCATGCCAATATGTTACCCCCTACACCATGAGCTTTTATTTTCCGCAATAACCTTTGATGTGGCACCTTATCAAATGCCTTCTGGAAATCTAAGTACAGTACATCCACCAGTTCCCCTTTATCCACAGCACATGTTACTTCCTCAAAGAACTCCAATAAATTGGTTAAACATGATTTCCCTTTCACAAAACCATGTTGACTCTGCCTGATTACCTTGAACTTTTCCAAGTGCCCTGCTATAACGTCTTTAATAATAGCTTCTAACATCTTCCCTGTGACAGATGTTAAGCTAACTGGCCTGTAGTTTCCTGCTTTCTGTCTCCCTCCCTTTGAGTAAAGGAGTTACATTCGCTATTTTCCAATCTAATGGAACTTTCCCCGAATCTCGGGAATTTTGGAAAATTTAAACCAACGCATCAACTATCTCACTAGCCACTTCTTTTAAGACCCTAGGATGAAGTCCATCAGGACCCGGGGACTTGTCAGCCCACAGCTCCAACAATTTGCTCAGTACCACTTCCCTGGTGATTGTAATTTTCTGGAGTTCCTCCCTCCCTTCCATTTCCTGATTTACAGCTATTTCTGGGATGTTACTTGAATCCTCTATAGTGAAGACCGATGCAAAATACCTGTTCAATTCAACTGCCATCTCCTTATTTTCCATTATTAATTCCCCAGACTCACTTTCTATAGGACCAATGCTCACTTTGTTAACTCTTTTCTTTTTTAAATATCTATAGAAACTCTTACTATCAGTGTTTATATTTCTAGCTAGCTTTCTCTGGTACTCTCATTTTTCTCTCCTTATTAATCTTTTAGGTCATTCTTTGCTGTTTTTTATATTCTGTCCAATCTTCTGACCTCCCAGCCATCTTTGCACAATTATATACTTTTTCTTTAAGTCTGATACTATCTTTAACTTTTTTAGTTAACCACGGATGGTGGGTCCTCCCCTTGGAATTTTTCTTTCTTGTTGGAATGTATCTATTCTGTGTATTCTGAAATATCCCCTTAAATGTCTGCCACTGCAACTCTATTGACCTATCCCTTAACCTAATTTGCCTGTTCACTTTAGCTAGCTCTGCTTTCATGCCCTCATAATTGCCCTTATTTAAGTTTAAAATGCTAGTCTTGGACCCACTCGTCTCTCCCTCAAACTGAATGTAAAATTCAATCATATTATGATCGCTGCTACCTAGGGGTGCCTTCACTATGAAGTCATTAATTAATCCTATCTCATTGCACAATACCAGGTCTGGTTCACCAGACTGATTCCTGGGATGGGGGGATTGTCCTATGAGGAGAGATTGAGGAGACTGGGCCTATATTCCCATGAATTTTGAAGAATGAGAGGTGATGTCATTGAAACATCTACAATTCTTACAGGGCTCGACAGGGTAGATGCTGGGAGACTGTTTCCCCTGGCTGCGAAGTCTAGAACCAGGGGTCACAGTCTCAGAATAAGGGGTCGGCCATTTAGGACTGAGATGAGGAGAAATGTCTTCACTCAGAGGGTTGTGAATCTTTGGAATTCTCTGCCCCAGAGGGCTGTGGAGGCTCAGTCATTGAGTATAATCAAGGCTGAGATCGATAGATTTTTGGACTCATGGGGAATCAAGGGATATGGGGATCGGGCGGGAAGGTGGGGATGAGGTAGAAGATCAGCCATGATCTTATTGAATGGCGGAGCAGGCTCGAAGGGCCGAATGGCCTGCTCCTGCTCCTATTTCTTATGTTCTTAAGAAAGCTGTTTGCTATAGCCTGCTGCACCATGACAAATACACAGAGGATTTCAGTTACGTGGAGAGACTGGAGAAGCTGGGATTGTTCTCCTTGGAGCAGAGAAGGTGCAGCGGAGATTTAATAGAGGTGTTCAAAACAGGAAGGGTTTTCAAAGAGTAAATAGGAGCATGGGAACAGGAGGAGGCCATTCAGCCCCTCCAGCCTGTTCCACCATTCAATGAGATCATGGCCGATCTGTGTCTTAACTCCACCCACCTGCCTTGGCTCCATATCCCTTTGCTCCCTTGTCTAGCAAAAATCTATCGCTCTGGGATTTAAAATGATTAATTGAGCTGGCATCGACTGCTTTCTGTGGGAGAGGGTTCCACACTTCTACCACCCTTTGTGTGAAGAAGTGTTTCCCAACTTCTCTCCTGAATGGCCTGGCTCTGATTTTATGGTGATGTCCCCTTGTCCTCGACTCCCCCGCCGGCAGAAAAAGTTTCTCTCTATCTACTCTACCAATTCCTTTCAAAATCCTAAAATCCTCAATCACTCCTTAACCTTCTAGATTCCAGGGAACACAAGCCTAGTTTATGTAATCTCTCCCTCATAATCTAACCCTTGGAGCCCGGGTAACATTCTGGTGAATCTGCTCTGCACTCCTTCCAAGGCCAGTATATCCTTTCTGAGGTGCGGTGCCCAGAACTGTACACAGTGCTCCAGGGAGTTCCTGGGAGTTAATGTGCGTCGGTCCCTGAAGGTGGCGGGACATATTGAGAGAGTGGTTAACAAAGCATATGGGATCTTGGGCTTCATAAATAGAGGTATTGAGTACAAAAGTAGAGAAGTTATGCTGAACCTTTATAAAGCACTGGTTAGGCCACAACTGGAGTATTGCGTCCAGTTCTGGTCCACCACACTTTAGGAAGGATGCGAAGGCCCTTGAGAGGGTGGAGAGGAGATTTACCAGAATGGTTCCGGGGATGGGGGATCTTAGCTACAAGGACAGGTTGGAGAAGCTGGATTTGTTTTCATTAGAGCAAAGGAAGTTGAGGGGTGATTTGATAAGATTATGACCGGTTTGGATAGGCTAGACGGGGAAAGGCTGTTCCCACTAGTTGATGGTACAAGGACTAGGGTTTTGGGCAAGAGATACAGGGGGGGTGTGAGGGAAAACTTTTTTACGCAGCGAGTGGTGATGACCTGGAACTCGCTGCCGACGGAAGTGGTGGAAGCGGAGACACTCAATGTTTTCAAGGGGAGACTGGATAGGCACTTGAGGGAAATAAACTTGCAGGGCTACGGGGATAGAGCGGGGGGGTGGGACTGACTGGATTGTATACAGAGAGCCGGCACGGACTCGATGGGCCGAATGGCCTCCTTCTGTGCCGTTATGACCCTATCACTCTCTGGGGTCTAACCAGGGCTTTGTATAGCTGTAGCTTAAAAGGAGAAACTGTTTCCAGTGGCAGGAGGGTCGGTAACCAGAGGACACAGATATAAGGTCATTGACAAAAGAACCAGAGGCGAGGTGAGGAGAATTTTATTGACGCAGCGAGTTGTTGTGATCTGGAATGCGCTGCCTGAAAGGGCGGTGGAAGCAGAGTCAATAATAACGTTCACTGGGGAATTGGATAAATACTTGAAGGGGAAACATTTTCAGGGCTATGGGGAAAGAGCAGGGGGAGTGGGACTAAATGGAGAGCTCGTTCAAAGAGCCGGCACAGGCACGATGGGCTGAATGGCCTCCTTCTGTGCTGTATGATTCTAGGAGCCACTCCTAGAGTGGAGTGGTGCCCGCAGGGATCGCTTGGCAGGAAATTGGGAGGAGGTGGTTCACACGCAGACAGCACCTGATTTCGAGACGCTGTCCTTTTAAAATTGGTCCTCCACAGGCAAGGAGTGACTCGGTCCCTTTAATGAAAATCACATTGAAAAGGAGAGTCCCTGTCCCTTTAAGAGCCCTCTGCCCACCACTCCCGCCCTTTTCGTAAAGTCTTTGAAATTAATAATAAAAGTTCATGCAGAAAAAATGTGAGTGTGTGTCTGACTGTATTTTAGTGAGTATCTGTGTCTGTGTGTCTGTCTGACTGTATGTGTGTGTGTCTGTGTAGAATAGCATCATAGAATGATACAGCACAGAAGGAGGCCATTCGGCCCATCGTGCCTGTGCCGGCTCTTTGAAAGAGCGATCCAATTAATCCCACTCCCCCTGCTCTTTCCCCAAAGCCCTGTAAATGTTTTCCCTTCAAGTATTTACCTCAATCTCTTTTGAATTATAATATCGAATCTGCTTCCACCGCCCTTTCAGGCAGCGCATTCCAGATCACAACAACTTAGTGTAAAAATCTGTTTCCTCATCTCACCTCTGGTTCTTTTGCCAATCGCCTTAAATCTGGTTTCTGTCCCTTCAGCCATTGGAAACAGTTTCTCCTTATTTACTCTCTCAAAATCCATCCTGATTTTGAACAACTCTATCAAATCTCCTCTTAATCTTCTTTGCTTAAGGAGAACAACCCCAGCTTCTCCCGTCTCTCCACGTAACTCAAGTCCCTCATCCCTGGTCCCATTCTCGTAAATTTCTTCTGCACCCTCTCTAAGGCCTTGACATCCTTCCTAAAGTGTGGTGCCCAGCGGAAGCCTAGCCAGTGTTTTATAAAGGCTTAGCATAACCTGCTTGCTTTTGTACTCTATTCCTCTATTAATAAAGTCAAGGATCCTGTATGCTTTTTTAACAGCCTTCTCAACTTGTCCTGCCACCTTCTAAGATTTGTGTACATACACCCCGAGGCCTCTCTGTTCCTGCACCCTCTTTAAAACTGGACCATTTGGTTTATATTGCCTCTCCTCATTCTTCCTACCAAAATGAATCACTTCACACTTCTCTACATTAAATTTAATCTGCCACGTTTCTGCCCATTTCACCAGTCTGGCTATGTCCTCCTGAAGTCTGTTACTATCCTCATTGTTTGCTACATTTCTGAGTTTCGTGTCATCTGTAAATTTTGAAATTTTGCCCTGGATCCCCAAGTCCAGGTCATTGATATATATCAAAAAAAGCAGTGGTCCGAATCAATGTTTACGTTAAGTTGCGCGGCCACGCAGCGGTCTGGAGGTCCCGCGCAGCCGGCTCACCGTCCTATAAATGGAATAAACGCGCATGCGCGGAAATTTGAATGGGCCGTGCAGCCCGTTAAAGGGGCCACGCACCTCAAAAAAAAAGAGGGAACATTGATCCTAATACCGACCCCTGGGGAACATCACTGTTTACCTCCCGCCAGTCTGAAAAGCAACCGTTCACCACTACTCTCTGCTTTCTGTCAATTCAATTCAATTCAAATTGCTTTATTGGCATGACAAGGTACATCTTATGTTGCCAAAGCATCGAAAAATATTCATGGTTGTACACAAAAATACAGATCTATCCATAGTGTATAAACAGATATATCCCTGAGTGTATAAATATACATTCATATAATTTGTATATACTCTTTTCTTATATTTAGTGGTTGTCCCTGTTTATGGCAAGCTGTAACATAGTGTGCCGCTAAGGTTACACAATTTCTCTCTTCCCCTAGTAGGCATGGGAGTTTTTGGTCGTCATTCAAATTTCTGAATTCCGGGCATATTTTTGTGAATTTTGGGTAGAAATTCTCCCTTATGCCCTGATATTTTCTACAAGCTGTGAGGAAGTGCATCTCTGTCTCCACCACTCCCTGACTGCAGTGAGAGCATATCCTGTCCTCTCTTGGTAGCCGGGTCTGCCCGTGTCTACCTTTTTCGATCGCCAGGCTATGTTCACTAAGTCTGTACATTGTCAAGGTTTTTCTCAGTTTGCTATCCTTTACCATGGTCAGTTAATCAGCCATGTTGTATTGTCTGTTTAGGGCCAAGTAGCAATCGAGTTTGTTTTGGGTTTTTGTTGTTTCTGCCCAATATGACAGCTATTTTTCCTCTTGCTTAGCGACGATTCCCTTGGCAGAGAATTGGGAGGGGGCGAGTGCAAACAGCACCTGATTTCTCGCCAAGCACTCACGGGAGCAGGGGATTTGCTCTCATTTAAATGTCAGTCTCTTAAATATACATTATTATAAAAAGGGAGATGCTGTCCCTTTAAAATCGGTCATCCACGGGGACGCGGTCCCTTTAATGAAAATCTCATAGAAAAAGAGAGCGCCTGTCCCTTTAAGAGAACCCCCACCACGTCCATATTTCTCTTAATAAAGTGCTTGAAATTAATAATTAAAAACACAGAAAATTAATATTAAAAAAATTAATTCAGGGAGAAAAAATATTTTTACTCACATTTGCTCCACAGCGTTCCTTGTTTCTGTTTCATCAATTTAAAAACAAACTGCTTTTTTTACGATCAGCCATGATCGCATTGAATGGCGGAGCAGGCTCGAAGGGCCGAATGGCCTAATCCTGCTCCTATCTTCAATGTTTAAAACAAGTATCTTCTGTAAAATAAAATTAGTTTGAGCTGTAAGAGGAACATAAAAAATAAACTTTCCCAGGATCACAGATTCTAACCAGGCCAAAATAACAACAGAGAATGCTGGAAAAACTCAGCAGGTCAGGCAACATCCGTGGAGAGAAATTTACAAAATGGCGGCGGGCCAATACCAGGTCCCGCCTCCTCCTTCGCCACGATTGGTTGGAGGACCAAAGCCCCTGGGTCGGTGCTCCAGGCTCCGCCTCCCCTCGCTCATTGGTGGAGAGCTCAGTGTCAGTCAGTGCACGCCGGCGACGTCGTGACGTTGCAGGGTGGGCAGTTGGAGCAGGCGGGACATTAAATCAATTTAAATTAAATCTCCCGTCAGCCTCTTCTGTCCCAATCAGCCGGCGCAAGTCCCGCCCCTCGGGCTCCCCGATTGGTTGGAGGACCCGCCGCCGGCTCGCTCCTCCAGACCCGCCCCGCTCGCTCCCTATTGGTCGGAAGCTCCCGTCAATCAGGCCCTGGGCCCGGGTCCTATCTTCTATGTACTTTCAGTGATGACTTTTAGAAACGGTTTTACAGGAAATTAGAAGAGGAGGGGAGAGATTTTAAGACACTCGGTCGCTTTGTGACTCCAAAGTTGCAGCTGACCCCGCGCATGCGCCCCATGGCCCCGCCCTCTCCTGCTCCACAGGCGCCCGGCCCGCACCGCGCATGCTCAACACCCCCCCCCCTGGGCCCCTGTCAATCATCCTCCCCCTCTAAACAGGCCCCGCCCCCTCCCACTACGCCGCATGCGCTGCCGGGCCCCACTACCGCGCCTGCGCAGGGCCTCGGATTCTGGGGAAGGCCCGGGCAACTGCGAGAGTCCGGATCACCGGCGGAAAGTGAGTTTTATCAGGGTTTTTTTTAATATAGCGGAGAGAAGCGCGGGCGGGGAGATAAATAAAAAGAAATTGCAAACCGCACCGTCCCAGCACCCTCCTGGCACCGAGCGGAGCGAATTGAGCGGCCGCAGCCTCTTGTCTTCTGCAGGGAGCCGGACTGGGGCACGTCATCAACGCCACGGCGGTGACTGACGGGAGCTCCGACCAATAGGGAGAGAGCGGGCGGAGCTCGGAGGACTGAGGAGGCGGTGGGTCCTCCAACCAATCAGGGTGCCCGAGGGGCGGGACTTCCGCCGCCTGCTTCTCCCGCTGTTGAGACAAGTAGAATGCAGCAGAGGGCGCTCTTTTGAGTTTGGGGCTCAGGCCTGTTAGTGGAGCAGTGCAGAGGGAACTTTACTCTGCACTGGGCTTTACTCCCTCAGCACTGCACTGGAGGGGCAGCACAGAGTTTTAGACTCGAGTCTCTGGAGTGGGACTTCAACCCACAACCTTCTGACTCAGAGGAGAGAGTGCTGCCGCCTGAGCCACGGCTGACACTCTGTATCTAACCCGTGCTGTACCTGCCCTGGGAGTGTTTGATGGGACAGTGTAGAGCGAGCTTTACTCTGTATCTAACCCGTGCTGTACCTGCCCTGGGAGTGTTTGATGGGACAGTGCAGAGCGAGCTTTACTCTGTATCTAACCCGTGCTGTACCTGCCCTGGGAGTGTTTGATGGGACAGTGCAGAGCGAGCTTTACTCTGTATCTAACCCGTGCTGTACCTGCCCTGGGAGTGTTTGATGGGGCAGTGTAGAGGGAGTTTTACTCTGTATCTAACCCGTGCTGTATAGGGGGCATTGGGGGGGGGAGGAGCTAAAGACAATTAAAATCACTAAGGAGATGGTACTCAGTAAAATAATGGGACTTAAGGCGGATAAGTCCCCCGGACCTGATGGCCTACATCCTAGGGTCTTGAGAGATGTGGCGGTAGGGATTGTGGATGCATTGGTGATTATTTTCCAGAACTCCCTGGACTCAGGAAAGGTCCCGGCATATTGGAAAACTGCTAATGTAACACCCTTATTTAAGAAGGGAAGTAGACAAAAAGCTCGAAACTATAGAGCAGTTAGCCTAACATCTGTGGTTGGCAAAATGTTGGAGTCCATTATTAAGGAAACCGTAACAGAGCATTTGGATAAACATAATTTAATAGGACAGAGTCAGCATGGTTTTATGAAGGGGAAGTCATGTTTGACAAATTTGCTCGAATTCTTTGAGGATGTAACATACAGGGTGGATAAAGGGGAACCAGTGGATGTAGTGTATTTGGACTTCCAAAAGGCATTTGACAAGGTTCCACACAAAAGATTACTGATCAAGATAAGAAATCACGGGATTGGGGGTAATATACTGGCATGGGTGGAAGATTGCCTATCTAACAGAAAACAAAGAGTTGGGATAAATGGTTCATTCTCGGGCTGGCAATCAGTAACTAGTGGTGTTCCGCAGGGGTCAGTGCTGGGACCCCAACTCTTTACAATCTATATTAACGATTTGGAGGAAGGGACCGAGTGCAACATATCCAAGTTTGCCGACGATACAAAGATGGGAGGGAAAGCAGTGAGTGAGGAGGACATAAAAAACCTGCAAAAGGACATAGACAGGCTAAGTGAGTGGGCAGAGATTTGGCAGATGCAATATAATGTTGGAAAGTGTGAGGTTATGCACTTTGGCAGAAAAAATCAAAGAGCAAGTTATTATCTAAATGGAGAGAAACTACAAAGTGCTACAGTACAAAGGGATCTGGGGGTCCTGGTGCATGAAACACAAAAAGTTAGTATGCAGGTGCAGCAGGTGATCAGGAAGGCCAATGGAATCTTGGCTTTTATTGTGAGGGGGATGGAGTATAAAAACAGGGAAGTCTTGCTTCAGTTATACAGGGTATTGGTGAGGCCACACCTGGAATACTGCGTGCAGTTTTGGTTTCCATATTTAAGAAAAGATATACTTGCTCTCGAGGCAGTTCAGAGAAGGTTCACTCGGTTGATTCCGGAGATGAGGGGGTTGACGTATGAGGAAAGGTTGAGTAGGTTGGGACTCTACTCATTGGAGTTCAGAAGAATGAGAGGCGATCTTATCAAAACATATAAGATTGTGAGGGGGCTTGATCGGGTGGATGCCGGGGAGGATGTTTCCACTGATGGGTGAGACTAGAACTAGGGGGCATAATCTTAGAATAAGGGGCTGCCCTTTCAAAACTGAGATGAGGAGAAACTTCTTCACTCAGAGGGTGGTAAATCTATGGAATTTGCTACCCCAGAGAGCTGTGGAAGCTGCAACATTAAATAAATTTAAAATCGAGATAGACAGTTTCCTAGCAGATAAGGGAATTAGGGGTTACGGGGAGAGGGCAGGGAAGTGGACGTGAGTCTAGATTCAGATCAGCCATGATCCTATTGAATGGCGGAGCAGGCCCGAGGGGCTGAATGGCCTACTCCTGCTCCTACTTCTTATGTTCTTATGTTTTTATGTACCTGCCCTCAGGAGCAAATTTGGCTAGGGTAAATAAAATCAGAGAGTTAAATGCATGGCTCAAAGACTGGTGTGGGAGAAATGGGTTTTGCTTCTTGGGACACTGGCATCAGTACTGGGACAGGAGAGAGCTGTTCCGTTGGGACGGACTTCACTTGGCCAGTGCTGGGACTAGAATCCTGGTGAATCGAATAACTAGGGCTGTAGAGAGGGCTTTAAACTAATTAGTGTGGGGGGGGGAGGTTTCAAGAGAGCGAAAAATAAAAATGTCAGCGGAGAAGGCAATAGAGCAAGGTAGCAGTGGGGGAATTAAGAACCAGGGCGTATCAGGAAGGGACAGAATATATCAAGATAAAGGTAAAGTAGTAAAGGGGGTAAAAGCAGGAATAAATTGTCACAAAACATATTTAAAAGTTCTTTATCTGAATGCACGCAGCATTCGTAACAAAATAGACGAGTTGACGGTACAAATAACTACACATGGGTATGATCTGGTGGCTATTGCGGACACATGGCTGCAGGGTGACCATGACTGGGAACTAAACATCCAGGGGTATTTGACTATTAGGAAGGACAGACAGGAAGGAAAAGGAGGTGGGGTGGCTGTGTTAATAAAGGATGGAATCACTGCAATAGTGAGAAATGATATTGGGTCAAAGGATCAGGATAGTGAAATGGTTTGGGCGGAAATAAGGAATAATAAGGGGAAAAAGTCACCAGTGGGCGTAGTCTATAGGCCTCCTAACAGTTGCAACTCTATTGGTCGGAGTATAAATCAGGAAATAGTTGGGGCTTGTAATAAGGGAACAGCTATAATCATGGGAGATTTTAACTTTCATATTGACTGGACAAATCAAATTGAGCAGGGCAGCCTTGAGGAAGAGTTCATAGAGTGCATTAGGGATGGGTTCCTTGAGCAGTATGTTACTGAACCAACCAGGGGGCAGGCAATCTTAGATCTGGTCCTGTGTAATGAGACAGGATTAATAAAAAATGTCCTAGTAAAGGATTGTAAGAAGTCACACAACACTAGGTTATAGTCCCAACAGTTTTATTTGAAATCACAAGCTTTCGGAGCGCTGCTCCTTCGTCAGGTGAAGTGGAGAGATGCATAAAGTCACAGCTTATATAGTCAGAGAATAATGTCAGATGATTACAGGTAAACTTTCTAACTGCCAGTTATTTCTGGTGGGCTGGGGCCCGATTGTGACGTCATCAGAGGAAGCGGCCCAATCAGGTGGATGGAGGCAGGCCCGGCCTGTGACTGACGGGAGCTCTGACCAATAGGACGAGGGCTGAGATGGGAGGACTGAACTGGGTGGCCTGGCCCTCCAACCAATGGCGGTGCGGCAAGGGGGCGGGGTGGGGCCTCCTCTCCAGCTCAGGTGCGCTGGGGCCGATTGTGACGCGCTGTCCCCAGGTGAGAGCAGCTCAGTCAGCACAGAGCTGGGGCTGGAATCTGGGAGAGGGGCCGCAGGCAGCGGGCCTGGCAAAGGGGCACAAGCTTCACAATACAAGCTGCTTTCAAATGCACAATTGTTTCCTACAGACAGCCTTGGTCACTCTGCAAAAAAAACTGTTTAACAATTCATCATAACTCCCCTGCTTTAGGAGAGGCGTAGAGTGCAAAATCAAGAAAGTTATGATGAAACTGTGTAAAAGACTGGAGTCAGCTGTGGCTCAGTGGATAGCAGAGTCAGAAGGTTGTGGGTTCAAATCCCGCTCCAGGGACTTGAGCATATAAGGCGAGGCTGACACTCCAGTGTGGTGCTGAGGGAGCGCCGCACTGTCAGAGGGGCAGTACTGAGGGAGTGCCGCACTGTCGGAGGGGCATTACTGAGGGAGCTCCGCACTGTTGGAGGGGCAGTACTGAGGGAGTGCCGCACTGTCGGAGGGGCATTACTGAGGGAGCTCCGCACTGTCGGAGGGGCAGTACTCAGGGAGCGCCGCACTGTCGGAGGGGCAGTACTGAGGGAGCGCCGCACTGTCGGAGGGGCAGTACTGAGGGAGCACCGCATTGTCGGAGGGGCGGTGCTGAGGGAACGCTGCTCCATCGGAGGGGCAGTACTGAGGGAGTGCTGCACTGTCGGAGGGGCAGTGCTGCGGGAGAGCCGCATTGTCGGAGGGGCAGTAATGAAGGAGCGCTGCACTGTCGGAGGTGCCGTCCTACGGATGAGACGGTAAACCGAGGCCCCCGTCTGCCCCCTCAGGTGGATGTAAAAGATCCTGTGGTGCTATTTCGAATAAGTTATCCCCGGTGTTTTGAGCCCAATATTTATCCCTCAATCAACATGACGAAAAAGCAGATTATCTGGTCATTATCACATTGCTGTTTGTGGGAGCTTGCTGTGCACAAATTGGCTGCCACGTTTCCCACATTACAACAGTGACTATACTTCAAAAGTACTTCATTGGCTGTAAAGCGCTTTGGGACGTCCGGTGGTCGTGAAAGGCAGTTAAGAAGGCAAATGGTATGCTGGCCTTCATTACAAGAGGATTTGAGTACAGGAGTAAAGAAGTCTTACTCCAATTATATCTTCTTCTTTCTTCTTAGGCAGTCCCTCGGAACCGAGGATGACTTGCTTCCACATTAAAAATGAGTTCTCGGGTGTAAGGGTAAATCGGGAGAGCTTCTTCTCCCCGAGACGGACCCTCTGATATAAAGGGTCGACTGGATCCATGTTTACCTGTAATTTAAACAGAGGTCTGGTCGTCTTCCGAGCTCTTTCCCCTAGAGGAGAGGGTAGAATGGGGGTCTTTAGTGTTAAATGGTTTCACCTGGGTCCATTGCTTCCATCGCATACCCATCGGTTCCTGTAGACAAACACACGTATCACTTGTCATTAATACAGTACATGGCCCCATCCAACGGGCCCCATTCCCTTTCTTCCGATAACTTGCGTCATTACTTGTTGACCGATTCTGGGCAACTCCTCTGGTTTAAGTCCAGCATTCTGCCTTTCTAGATCTTTAATCTGTTGTTGGTTCCTTACTACTTTATTTAGCGCTTGTACCTCCTGATTTAGTTGTACTAAGTATCGCCTTAATCTATCTTGCACTGGTCCTGGTCTTAAATACATACTTTAGTTCTGTCTTCACAAAGGAGGACACAAATAACCTCCCAGAGATGTCGGGGAACATAGGGTCTGATGAAAGGGAGGAACTGAATGAAATTAGTATCTGTAGGGAAATGGTGTTAGGGAAATTGATGGGATTGAAGGCTGATAAATCCCCAGGGCCTGATAATCTACATCCTAGGGTACTTAAGGAAGTGGCCCTAGAAATAGTAGATGCATTGCTGGTCCTCTTCCAAAATTCGATAGACTCTGGAACAGTACCCATGGATTGGCAGGTAGCTAATGTTACCCCACTGTTCAAAAAGGGGTAGAGAGAAAATGGGGAATTATAGACCGGTAAGCCTGACATCGGTAGTGGGGAAAATGCTAGAGTCCATTTTAAAGGATGTAATAGCAGAGCACTTGGAAAAAAGTGACAGGATCAGACAAAGTCAACATGGAGGGTCCCTAAACTTACATAGAAACATAGAAGATAGGAGCAGGAGTAGGCCATTTGGCCCCTCGAGCCTGCTCCGCCATTCAATGTTCAAGTTTCTGGAGTGGGACTTGAACCCACAACTTTGTGCCTCAGAGGCGAGAGTGCTACCCACTGAGCCACTGGCTGACACTAAAGAACAAGCAGTCCTGACGAACGGTCATCAACCTGAATCATTAACTCTGTTTCTCTCTCCACAGATGCTGCCTGACCTGCTGAGTATTTCCAGCATTTTCTGTTTTTATTGAAGAAACGAGGGAGTGATTGCTGACAGGAGGAATGTTGGGTCGTCCTGCACATGCGCACCTCCTTGGCGGCTGAGGCGAAACACCGACTCGCCCCCACCTGAGCCGCTCATGCGTACCAGATGTTGCGGCTCCGCATGCGCGCCCGATGTTCCAACCGCGGGGTTTTGTGCGCTGAGCATGCGCGTTGTGGACTGATCGGGACGGGCGATTATGGAGCAGGAGGGAGAGCGTGGGGGCCATGAGCACATGCACGGGACTCGGAGTCAACAGAGTGCTTTCTGGAGCGTTTGGGCTTGTGGGTATTACAGCCGCCATTACTGCTGATCCTTTCAACCAACCTGTGCAGCAGCTGGGGCCTGAAAATCAGCTTCACTGCCCCTAGGTTCGGAAAGGGGAAAATTAAACAACAGTTTGCCTCTGATCCTTTTCTGATCTCAATTTACAGGGTTATAGAAGTGGAGCAGTTACAGGCGGGAAGCTCAGACCAAACATTACGTCAACATCTGACAGAGTCGCTGGATTCATCAGGACCTGAATATCATCGGCCTTTGCACATGGAAGGAGAAAGCAGCGATCGCAGCGATGACAAACCGCACATGTGTTCGGTGTGTGGACGAGGATTCAGCCGATCGCCTGACCTGGCGAGACACATACACCGTCACACCGGGGAGAAACCGGGTAAAGGTGGGGACGGTGGGAAGGGATTCAGTTCCCCGTCTACGTTGGAAGTTCAACGGCGCAGTCACACCAGGGACAGTCCGTTCACCTGCTCCGTGTGTGGAAAGGGATTTGTTTGTTCATCCCACCTGCAAATACACCAGCGAGTTCACACTGGGGAGAGACCATTTCAGTGTTCTAACTGTGGGAAGAGCTTTAAAAGCTCCGGGGAGCTGAAGGGACACCAGCTTGTTCACACTGATGAGAGACCATTTCAGTGTTCTGACTGTGGGAAGAGCTTTAAAAGCTCCGGGGAGCTGAAGGGACACCAGCTTGTTCACACTGATGAGAGACCATTTCAGTGTCCTAACTGTGGGAAGAGCTTTAAAATCCCCCGGGAGCTCAAGCTACACCAGCTTGTTCACACTGATGAGAGACCGTTTAAATGTTCTGACTGTGGGAAGAGTTTTAAAAGCTCCGGGAGTCTGAAGGGACACCAGCTTGTTCACACTGATGAGAGACCATTCACCTGCTCCGAATGTGGGAAGGGATTCACTCAGTCATCCAACCTCCTGTCACACCAGCGAGTTCACACTGGGGAGAGACCGTTCACCTGCTCCATGTGTGGGAAGGGATTCACTCATTCATCCAACCTCCTGTCACACCAGCGAGTTCACACTGGGGAGAGACCGTTCACCTGCTCCATGTGTGGGAAGGGATTCACTCATTCATCCACCATGCAGACACACCAGCTTGTTCACACTGACGAGAAACCCTTTAAATGTTCTGACTGTGGGAAGAGTTTTAAAAGCTCCGGGGAGCTCAAGCGACACCGGCTCCTCCACACTGGAGAGAGGCCATTCACCTGCTCCGTGTGTGGGAAGGGATTCACTCTGTCATCCACCCTCCTGTCACACCAGCGTGTTCACACTGACAAGAGATCCTTTAAATGTTCTGACTGTGGGAAGGGCTTTAAAAGCTCCGGGGATCTGAAGGAACACCAGCGAGTTCACACTGACGAGAGACCGTTTCAGTGTTCTGACTGTGGGAAGAGCTTTAAAAGCTCCGGGGATCTGAAGGAACACCAGCGAGTTCACACGGACGAGAGACCATTTCAGTGTCCTAACTGTGGGAAGAGCTTTAAAGGCTCCAAGGATCTGAAGGAACACCAGCGAGTTCACACTGACGAGAGACCCTTTTAAATGTTCTGACTGTGGGAAGAGCTTTAAAAGCTCTACGAGCCTTAAGAGACACCAGCGTGTTCACACTGATCATCGAATCTAACAGCACAGAAGGAGGTGATTCGGCCCATCCTGTCTGTGCCGGCTCTTTGAAAGAGCTGTCCAATTTAGTCCCAAACCCCAGCTTTATCCCCAGAACTCTGCAAACTAGTCCTCTTCAAGTACGTGTACAATTACCATTTGAAAGTTCCTGTGGAACCTGATTCCAGCATCCTTTCAGATGGTGCGTTCCAGATCTTAACAACCCTCTGTGTGAAAACAATTCTCCTCATTCCCCTCTAGTTCTTTTAGCAACTATTTTAAAGCTGTGACCTTTGGTTACCGACCCACTTGCCAGAGTGAACAGTTTCTCCCCACTTGCTCGATCAAAACCCCTCATTATTTTGAACACCTCTATTAGGTCTCCTCTTAACCTTCTCTGCTCTAAGGGGAACAATCCCAGCTTCTCCAATCTCTCCACATAACTGAAGTCCCTCATCCCTGGTACCATCCTGGTCAACCTCCTCTGTACCCTCTCCAAGGCCTTGACATCCTTCCTAAAGTGTGGTGCCCAGAACTGTACACAAGACTCCAGCTGAGGCCAAAACCCTGCAGCTGCACAAAACCCTGGTTAGACCACACCTGGAGTACTGTGAGCAGTTCTGGGCATCACACCTTAGGAAGGATATATTGGCCTTGCAGGGAGTGCAGCGTAGGTTTACCAGAATGATACCCGGACTCCAAGGGTTAAGTTACGAGGAGAGATTATATAAATTAGTGTTGTAGTCCCTAGAATTTAGAAGTTAAGGTGTGATCTGATCGAAGTTTTCAGGATATTAAGGGGAACAGATATGGTGGATAGAGAGAAACTATTTCCGCTGGTTGGGGATTCTAGGGCTGGGGGCATAGTCTAAAAATTAGAGCCAGACCTTTCAGGAGTGAAATTAGGAAACACTTCTACACACAAAGGGTGGTAGAAGTTTGGAACTTCCTTCCACGAATGGCAATTGATGCGAGATCAATTGTTAATTTTAAATCTGAGATTGATAGGTTTTTGTTACCCAAAGGTATTAAGGGAGATGGGCCAAAGGCGGGTGTATGGAGTTAGATCACAGATCAGCCATGATCTCATTGAATGGTGGGACAGGCTCGAGGAGCTGAATGACCTCCTCCTGTCCTATGTTCCTCACTAGTGATTTGTAAAGGTTTAGTGTAACTTCCTTGTTTTTGTATTCAATGGCACTATTTGCAAAGCCAAGTATCCCACACACTTTCTGAACCGTCTCACCAACTTGCTGGGCACTTTCAAAGATTTGTGAATATGGACCCCCTGGTCCCTCTGCTCTTGCACCCCCTCAAAATAGTCCCATTTAGATTATACGGCCTCTCCCTGTTGTTTCTCCCAAAGTGCATCACTTCACACTTATCCTCATTTAATTTCATCTGCCTTGTGTCTGCTCATTTCACAGTCTGTCTCTGTCCTTCTGAAGTCTGCTACTACTATGCTCACTATGTACTGGCCGTGCTAGACGTGCTCCTATCTAGTTATCCAGCAAGTTAAACACTTATTCAAAATAATTCTTCGTGAAGCCGTTTGCTGTTTGAAGCCTTTACTTGAACAATTTTGTGAAATTGTAAACAAAGATAAAGTATGTTTTGTACATAAACTGAGTACCATACATTCGATATTACATAAGATATAAACATATTTACAACAGTAGAATAGACTAATTGTATAACTAACTAACATTTGGACTCACTTCTGTAACCATCAAATATTAACCTTTTATAAACATAGTATTATCAAAATACTACTCTGACAACATTGCTATTATGCTAAGAAACAAAGATACAGATATTGCGCTTGGCCTAACATGAAATCAGATTACATTGGATTGTGAAACCCTTATGGAATCCTCCATTACTGCCAGGTTCTTCCTGGAATTCTACTTCCTGTGTTACACAGGAAGAAAGGTATGAAGGTCAAATGACTTCTCACAGGAAGAAAGGAACAAAGGTCAAATGACCTCACACAGGAAGAAAGGAACAAAGGTCAAATGACCTCACACAGGAAGAAAGGAACAAAGGTCAAATGACCTCTGCTTCATACAAACACACTGCTAACACAATAACCACCACCAGAGGGTACTATCTGCACACATAAAATAGTCCATTGGTCCAGAACACTCCCCGTCTGGGGTCGTTAATGACTCCACATAGTCCGAACTCTACTTGTCACTGGAGTCCTCTGGCGACAAAAGAAGAACCACCTCAGAGACGGTCCATCGGTGTCGATGATAGGATGCAGCTTCCGTAGACTGCTGTGAGGGGGTAGGTTGCGTTCTGCTACGCACAGTTCCAATCTGGGTATGGTGAGGTCTGGCTGGGGCGCCAACTTGACTCTATCAAAGATGAAGCCGATTTTGCTTTGTCCTTCTTGAGTGGTGACCTTCAGATAAGCCACGCTTGCAATGGCCTTAGCGGATGCGTCTGCAAAGACACGAAGCTCTTTGAATTGGGCATTTGAGGGAGAGAAAGACGTAGAGCAGTGAGGTATTTGGATCTCCTGTAAGTCTTGGAATGAGTCTCTCCATCTGTCCCACACTGCTTCCATCTCTTTGGGGAGAGGTGAATCCCACTCTTCAGTGCGTGTGGAGAGTTCCCTGAGGAGCAGCCTGCCTTGTATGGTGACAGGGGCTAAGAAGCCGAGAGGGTCGTATAGGCTGTTGACTGTAGAGAGCACTCCTCTACGTGTGAAGGGTTTCTTGGCGTCTAGGACTTGGAACGTGAACGTGTCTGTTGCTATGTTCCACGACACCCCTAGGCTACGCTGTAGGGGGAGGTCATCAGTGAAGAGGTCTAGGTCCTTGACGTCCTTAGCACGATCTTCAGGGGGGAATGCCGCCATCACTGCTGGTCTGTTAGAGGCTATCTTATGCAGCCTGAGGTTGGATAGTGCAAGTAGTTCCTGGGCTCGTCCGAGGGTACTGATGGCCTCTGCTTCGGTCGGGAATGACTTCAGTGCGTCGTCGACGTAGAACTCTCATTCGATGAACCCTCTCACATCACTGCCAAAGTCGTCGTCTTCTTCCTTGGCAGCCCTCCTTAGTCCGCATATGGCGACAGCAGGGGATGGGCTATTCCCAAAGACATGGACACGCATTCTGTAGTCCACAATGTCTCTATTGGGGTCATTGTCCCGATACCACAGGAAGCGGAGGAAGTCTCTGTGGTCTTCTCTCACCACGAAGCAATGAAACGTGCTGGATATCGGCAGTGATGGCGACGGGCTCTTTCCTGAATCTCATGAGCACTCCCAAGAGGCTGTTGTTAAGATCGGGCCCTGTGAGGAGTACGTCGTTGAGAGAGACTCCCTGATATGGTGCACTGGAGTCAAACACCACGCGGATCTATTCCGGCTTTTTGGGGTGATAGACTCCGAAGGAAGGGAGGTACCAACACTCTTGGCCTTCCTGGAGTGGAGGAGCTATCTCTGCATAATCGTTGACAAGCATTTTCTTGACAAATTCTAGGAAGTGTGCTTTCATCTTTTCAGATTCCTGGCGACATCCTACAGGGTACACATTAACGAGGCAATCTTGGAGCATGCTCTTGTGCTCACTCCTTCTCCACACACCTCGGTGCACCTGGATGTAATCTCTGGACCAGCAGCTCCCTCTCTCTCCCCGCCGTGCTCTGAAGCAGGAGGAGGCGTCTCTGACTTCCAAGGAGCTGGGCCTGGGTGTAGTGCTGAAACGTGCCGATCACTTTCACATTCAGTGCATTTTGCATCTACCTTGCAGTTCTTGGCGAGATGGCTCGTGGATGAGCAGCACTTGAAACATGTAGAGTTCTCTTTAAGATATTGATTCCAATCTTCCAGGGACATCTCCCTGAAGCCTCTGTACTTCTTTAAAGGATGGGGCTTGTTGTGGATAGGGCATTGTTTGCTCATATCCTCAGGTTTCTTCTGAATCTTTGTGTGCTCAGTTGAGGACACTTGCATTTTGTGGACAGATATTGGTGTCTTTCCATGTCTGGCAAACTTGTCTCTTCTGGCAAGTGCTGGGTGGGAGGAGAAGAAGTTGAAGCTGGGGTCGTTTCTGGCTTTGGCTTCTTTACGGATGAATTTAACAAACGCAGAGAATGGTGGGAACGCCACGTTGTGCTTTAGCTTGAACTTTGATCCAAACGTTATCCACTTCTCCTGCAGGTTAAATGGAAGCTTCTCAATGATGGGACTTACCCCTCTGGAAGTGTCTAAGTACGATAGACCGGGTAGGTAGCCGTCCTGCTTTGCGGCTTTGAGTTCCGACAGCAGATCTCCAAGGTCGCGGAGCTTCTGGGGTTCCTTACTCGTCAACCTCGGAAAGTTCGCCAACCTGTCAAAGAGAGCCCTTTCAATGGCTTCGGGCAAGCCGTAGCTTTCTTCCAGCCTCGCCCAAGCCTTCTTCAACCCCTCTGGCAGCTGCCCCACATTGGCCGCTTTTATCCTGCAGGCCTGTCCGGCGGACTCTGGGCCGAGCCACTTGATAAGGAGGCCGAGCTCTTCTCCTGCCGACAGGTCTAAGCCCAATATGGCATCGTGGAAGCAGGACTTCCAAGCCCGATAATTCTCCGGCCTGTCATCAAACTTGATTAACCCCGAAGTCACCAGCTGGGTGCGTGCAAGGTATTTGGCGAGGTCGTAGGTGCTGGGACCTGTGCCAGGGTTGCCTTGGCTAGGGGCTCTGTTGGAGGTCTCAAGGAACCGAGAGGGGATTTGCCTCTGACTTTCTCTATTCGGCGTCCTATTCCTCTGCACCGTGTCTTCCTTTCTGCTGGGGGAGACTCTGCGACTTGAGGCACGCTGTCTGCTTTGACCTTGGTTGGCAACTTGTGGCATGTTATACGAAGTGCTTGCGTCTGTAGAGATGTGCAGGCCTCCATCCCTTTCTCCTGTAAACTGTATGTCGGCATGGTCGCTCACGTAATCTATGGTGCGCAGTCGTGGACTCTGCCACAGAACGGGAATTAAAGGTTTGTAAGCTGTCTCGGGATCAACTCCCTCCAAAATTGCCTCGAATACATGTGTCTCGGCTAATGCAGCATCTATCTCTTTTTGTTGCTGCAGAGCGTCTAATGTGGCTTGGAGACGGGCCTGTTCAGCCTGGCGTTCAACTTGGTGACGGGCCTGTTCAGCCTGGCGTTCAACTTGGTGACGGGCCTGTTCAGCCTGGCGTTCAACTTGGTGACGGGCCTGTTCAGCCTGGCGTTCAACTTGGTGACGGGCCTGTTCAGCCTGGCGTTCAACTTGGTGACGGGCCTGTTCAGCCTGGCGTTCCACTTGGAGACGGGCCTGTTCAGCCTGGCGTTCAACTTGGTGACGGGCCTGTTCAGCCTGGCGTTCAACTTGGAGACGGGCCTGTTCAGCCTGGCGTTCAACTTGGTGACGGGCCTGTTCAGCCTGGCGTTCAACTTGGTGACGGGCCTGTTCAGCCTGGCGTTCAACTTGGTGACGGGCCTGTTCAGCCTGGCGTTCAACTTGGTGACGGGCCTGTTCAGCCTGGCGTTCAACTTGGTGACGGGCCTGTTCAGCCTGGCGTTCAACTTGGTGACGGGCCTGTTCAGCCTGGCGTTCAACTTGGAGATGGGCCTGTTCAGCCTGGCGTTCAACTTGGAGACGGGCCTGTTCAGCCTGGCATTCAACTTGGTGATGGGCCTCTTCCGCTTGGAGTCGGGTCTGTTCCGCTTGGAGTCGGGTCTGTTCCGCTTGGAGTCGGGTCTGTTCCGCTTGGAGACGGGCCTGTTCCGCTTGGAGTCGGGTCTGTTCCGCTTGGAGACGGGCCTGTTCCGCTTGGAGTCGGGTCTGTTCCGCTTGGAGTCGGGTCTGTTCAGCCTGGCGTTCAACTTGGTGACTGGCCTGTTCAGCCTGGCGTTCAACTTGATGTCGGGCCTGTTCAGCCTGGCGTTCAACTTGGAGACGGGCCTGTTCAGCCTGGCGTTCAACTTGGAGACGGGCCTGTTCAGCCTGGCGTTCAACTTGGAGACGGGCCTGTTCAGCCTGGCTTTCAACTTGGAGACGGGCCTGTTCAGCCTGGCGTTCAACTTGGAGACGGGCCTGTTCAGCCTGGCGTTCAACTTGGAGACGGGCCTGTTCAGCCTGGCGTTCAACTTGGAGACGGGCCTGTTCAGCCTGGCGTTCAACTTGGAGACGGGTCTGTTCAGCCTGGCGTTCAACTTGGTGATGGGCCTGTTCAGCCTGGCGTTCAACTTGGAGACGGGCCTGTTCAGCCTGGCGTTCAACTTGGAGATGGGCCTGTTCAGCCTGGCGTTCAACTTGGAGATGGGCCTGTTCAGCCTGGCGTTCAACTTGGTGACGGGCCTGTTCAGCCTGGCGTTCAACTTGGAGACGGGCCTGTTCAGCCTGGCGTTCAACTTGGTGATGGGCCTGTTCAGCCTGGCGTTCAACTTGGAGACGGGCCTGTTCAGCCTGGCGTTCAACTTGGAGACGGGCCTGTTCAGCCTGGCGTTCAACTTGGAGATGGGCCTGTTCAGCCTGGCGTTCAACTTGGAGATGGGCCTGTTCAGCCTGGCGTTCCACTTGGAGATGGGCCTGTTCAGCCTGGCGTTCAACTTGGAGATGGGCCTGTTCAGCCTGGCGTTCAACTTGGTGATGGGCCTGTTCAGCCTGGCGTTCAACTTGGTGTCGGGCCTGTTCAGCCTGGCGTTCAACTTGGAGACGGGCCTGTTCAGCCTGGCGTTCAACTTGGAGACGGGCCTGTTCAGCCTGGCGTTCAACTTGGAGACGGGCCTGTTCAGCCTGGCGTTCAACTTGGAGACGGGCCTGTTCAGCCTGGCGTTCAACTTGGAGACGGGCCTGTTCAGCCTGGCGTTCAACTTGGAGACGGGCCTGTTCAGCCTGGCGTTCAACTTGGTGACTGGCCTGTTCAGCCTGGCGTTCAACTTGGAGATGGGCCTGTTCAGCCTGGCGTTCAACTTGGAGATGGGCCTGTTCAGCCTGGCGTTCAACTTGGTGATGGGCCTGTTCAGCCTGGCGTTCAACTTGGAGATGGGCCTGTTCAGCCTGGCGTTCAACTTGGTGATGCGCCTGTTCAGCCTGGCGTTCAACTTGGAGACGGGCCTGTTCAGCCTGGCGTTCAACTTGGAGATGGGCCTGTTCAGCCTGGCGTTCAACTTGGAGATGGGCCTGTTCAGCCTGGCGTTCAACTTGGAGATGGGCCTGTTCAGCCTGGCGTTCCACTTGGAGATGGGCCTGTTCAGCCTGGCGTTCAACTTGGAGATGGGCCTGTTCAGCCTGGCGTTCAACTTGGTGATGGGCCTGTTCAGCCTGGCGTTCCACTTGGAGACGGGCCTGTTCAGCCTGGCGTTCAACTTGGTGATGGGCCTGTTCAGCCTGGCGTTCAACTTGGTGACGGGCCTGTTCAGCCTGGCATTCAACTTGGTGATGGGCCTGTTCAGCCTGGCGTTCAACTTGGAGACGGGCCTGTTCAGCCTGGCGTTCAACTTGGAGATGGGCCTGTTCAGCCTGGCGTTCAACTTGGTGTCGGGCCTGTTCAGCCTGGCGTTCAACTTGGAGACGGGCCTGTTCAGCCTGGCGTTCCACTTGGAGACGGGCCTGTTCAGCCTGGCGTTCAACTTGGAGATGGGCCTGTTCAGCCTGGCGTTCAACTTGGTGATGGGCCTGTTCAGCCTGGCGTTCAACTTGGAGATGGGCCTGTTCAGCCTGGCGTTCCACTTGGAGACGGGCCTGTTCAGCCTGGCGTTCCACTTGGTGACGGGCCTGTTCCGCTTGGAGTCGGGTCTGTTCCGCTTGGAGTCGGGTCTGTTCAGCCTGGCGTTCAACTTGGTGACTGGCCTGTTCAGCCTGGCGTTCAACTTGGTGTCGGGCCTGTTCAGCCTGGCGTTCAACTTGGAGACGGGCCTGTTCAGCCTGGCTTTCAACTTGGAGACGGGCCTGTTCAGTCTGGCGTTCAACTTGGAGACGGGCCTGTTCAGCCTGGCGTTCAACTTGGAGACGGGCCTGTTCAGCCTGGCGTTCAACTTGGAGACGGGCCTGTTCAGCCTGGCGTTCAACTTGGAGACGGGTCTGTTCAGCCTGGCGTTCAACTTGGTGATGGGCCTGTTCAGCCTGGCGTTCAACTTGGAGACGGGCCTGTTCAGCCTGGCGTTCAACTTGGAGATGGGCCTGTTCAGCCTGGCGTTCAACTTGGAGATGGGCCTGTTCAGCCTGGCGTTCAACTTGGTGACGGGCCTGTTCAGCCTGGCGTTCAACTTGGAGACGGGCCTGTTCAGCCTGGCGTTCAACTTGGTGATGGGCCTGTTCAGCCTGGCGTTCAACTTGGAGACGGGCCTGTTCAGCCTGGCGTTCAACTTGGAGATGGGCCTGTTCAGCCTGGCGTTCAACTTGGAGATGGGCCTGTTCAGCCTGGCGTTCAACTTGGAGATGGGCCTGTTCAGCCTGGCGTTCCACTTGGAGATGGGCCTGTTCAGCCTGGCGTTCAACTTGGAGATGGGCCTGTTCAGCCTGGCGTTCAACTTGGTGATGGGCCTGTTCAGCCTGGCGTTCAACTTGGTGTCGGGCCTGTTCAGCCTGGCGTTCAACTTGGAGACGGGCCTGTTCAGCCTGGCGTTCAACTTGGAGACGGGCCTGTTCAGCCTGGCGTTCAACTTGGAGACGGGCCTGTTCAGCCTGGCGTTCAACTTGGAGACGGGCCTGTTCAGCCTGGCGTTCAACTTGGAGACGGGCCTGTTCAGCCTGGCGTTCAACTTGGAGACGGGCCTGTTCAGCCTGGCGTTCAACTTGGTGACTGGCCTGTTCAGCCTGGCGTTCAACTTGGAGATGGGCCTGTTCAGCCTGGCGTTCAACTTGGAGATGGGCCTGTTCAGCCTGGCGTTCAACTTGGTGATGGGCCTGTTCAGCCTGGCGTTCAACTTGGAGATGGGCCTGTTCAGCCTGGCGTTCAACTTGGTGATGGGCCTGTTCAGCCTGGCGTTCAACTTGGAGACGGGCCTGTTCAGCCTGGCGTTCAACTTGGAGATGGGCCTGTTCAGCCTGGCGTTCAACTTGGAGATGGGCCTGTTCAGCCTGGCGTTCAACTTGGAGATGGGCCTGTTCAGCCTGGCGTTCCACTTGGAGATGGGCCTGTTCAGCCTGGCGTTCAACTTGGAGATGGGCCTGTTCAGCCTGGCGTTCAACTTGGTGATGGGCCTGTTCAGCCTGGCGTTCCACTTGGAGACGGGCCTGTTCAGCCTGGCGTTCAACTTGGTGATGGGCCTGTTCAGCCTGGCGTTCAACTTGGTGACGGGCCTGTTCAGCCTGGCATTCAACTTGGTGATGGGCCTGTTCAGCCTGGCGTTCAACTTGGAGATGGGCCTGTTCAGCCTGGCGTTCCACTTGGAGACGGGCCTGTTCAGCCTGGCGTTCAACTTGGTGATGGGCCTGTTCAGCCTGGTGTTCAACTTGGTGACGGGCCTGTTCAGCCTGGCGTTCAACTTGGTGACGGGCCTGTTCAGCCTGGCGTTCTGCTTGGAGTCGGGCCTGTTCCGCTTGGGGTTCAGCTTGGAGACGGGCCTGTCTTACTTTTATTTCTATTTCACTGTTCGCATGTGCAGCTCTGGCTTGAGCTGCCACTAGCTTAGCCAGTGCTCTGGTGATAGTCACGCTTATTCTAGAACCACCTGATGACCGTGAACCAGCTTGCGATCTGACGTAACCGGAGCTTATAGACCGATTGTCACCTTCTACAGTTTCGTCTGCCTGTTTAAGGTCTTCTCCTCGCTGCAAAGCATTTTCGTTATTATCTTCTGACATGTTGATGTGAGGTAGATGTGCTCTACGAGGTTAAGGCTTACATTGGGTTCCTCCTGCTCTGCTCTTCACAGCTAGCTGTATTGCTATCTTTTCACTGATATCTTTTCACTGTACTGGCCGCACTAGACATGCTCCTATCTAGTTGTCCAGCAAGTTAAACACTTATTCAAAATAATTCTTCGTGAAGCCGTTTGCTGTTTGAAGCCTTTACTTGAACAATTTTGTGAAACTGTAAACAAAGTTAAAGTATGTTTTGGACATAAACTGAGTACTATACATTCGATATTACATAAGATATAAACATATTTACAACAGTAGAATAGACTAATTGTATAACTAACTAACATTTGGACTCACTTCTGTAACTATCAAATATTAACCTTTTATAAACAAAGTGTTATCAAAATACTACTCTGACAACGTTGCTATTATGCTAAGAAACAAAGATACTCACAGATATTGCGCTTGGCCTAACATATGAAATCAGATTACATTGGATTGTGAAACCCTTATGGAATCCTCCATTACTGCCAGGTTCTTCCTGGAATTCTACTTCCTGTGTTACACAGGAAGAAAGGTATGAAGGTCAAATGACTTCTCACAGGAAGAAAGGAACAAAGGTCAAATGACCTCACACAGGAAGAAAGGAGCAAAGGTCAAATGACCTTACACAGGAAGAAAGGAACAAAGGTCAAATGACCTCTGCTTCATACAAACACACTGCTAACACAATAACCACCACCAGAGGGTGCTATCTGCACACATAAAATAGTCCATCGGTCCAGAACACACTATTTACTACGTTGCCAAGTTTTGTATCATCTGTAAACTTCAAACTTGTACACCTATACCCAAGTCCAGGTAAGTTATATATAACAAGAAAAGCAATGGTCCTAATCCCGACCCCTGGGGGACTCACTGCATACTTCCCTCCAGTCAGAAAAACATCCCTCAGCACTGCTCACTGTCTCCTATCCCTCAGCCAATTATATACCCAAATTACCATCAGCCCTTTAATACCATGTGCTTCTCTTTTCCGAGTAGGCCTCTTGTGTGGTACTTTATCAAATGGCTTTTGAAAGTCCATAAGAAATAAGAGCAGGAGTCGGCCATACGGCCCCTCGAGCCTGCTCCACCATTCAATAAGATCAGGGCTGATCATCGACCTCAACTCCACTTTCCCGCCCGATCTCCATATCCCTTGATTCCCCTAGAGTCCAACAATCTATCGATCTCAGCCTTGAATATACTCAAAGACTCAGCATTCACAGCCCTCTGGGGCAGAGAATTCCAAAGATTCACAACCCTCTCAGTGAAGAAATTCTTCCTCATCTCGGTCTTAAATGGCCGACCCCTTATCCTGAGACTATGGCCCCTAGTTCTAGACACTCCAGCCAGGGGAAACAACCTCTCAGCATCTACCCTGTCAATCCCCTTCAGAATCTTGTATGTTTCAATGAGATCACCTCCCATTCTTCTAAACTCCAGAGAGTATAGGCCCATTCTACACAATCTCTCATCATAGTTGGAATAAACGGGTCATTTTCCGAGTGGCAGGCAGTGACTAGTGGGGTACCGCAAGGACCGGTCCTAGGACCCCAGCTGTTCACAATATATATTAATGATCTGGACGAGGGAATTGGATGTGATATCTCCAAATTTGCAGACGACACAAAGCTGGGTGGGTATGCTGTGAGGAGGATGTCGAGAAACTTCAGTACGATTTGGACAGGTTGGGTGATTGGGCAGAAATATGGCAAATGCAGTGTAATGTGGATAAATGTGAGGTTATGCACTTTGGTGGCAAAAACAGGAAGGCAGATTATTATCTGAATGGCAATAGATTGGGAGAAGGGGAAGTGCAAAGAGACCTGGGTGTTCTTGTGCACCAGTCGCTGAAGGTAAGCATGCAGGTGCAGCAGGCAGTTAAGAAGGCAAATGGTATGTTGGCCTTCGTAGCAAGAGGGTTCGAATACAGGAACAAGGATGTCTTGCTACAGTTGTACAGGGCCTTAGTGAGACCGCACCTTGAGTATTGTGTGCACTTTTGGTCGCCTTATCTGAGGAAGGACATTCTTGCCATGGAAGGAGTGCAGCAAAGATTCACCAGGCTGATACCTGGGATGGCAAGAATGACGTATGAGGAGAGATTGTGTCGATTGGGCTTATACTCACTGGAGTTTAGAAGATTGAGAGGGGATCTCATCGCAACCTATAAAATTCTGTCAGGCCTGGACAGACTAGATGCAGGAAGGATGTTTCTGATGGCTGAGGAGTCCAGAACCAGGGGTCACAGTCTAAGGATAAGGGGTAAGCCATTTAGGACAGAGATGAGGAGGAATTTCTTCACCCAGAGAGTGGTGAACCTGTGGAATTCTCTGCCACAGAGGGCGGTGGAGGCCAGTTCATTAAATATATTCAAGAAGGAGTTAGATATATTTCTTAAGGCTAAAGGGATCAAGGGATATGGGGAGAAGGCAGGGACAGGGTACTTAATTTGGATGATCAGCCATGATCTCAAATGGCGGAGTAGGCTCGAAGGGCCGAATGGCCTACTCCTGCTCCTATCTTCTATGTTTCTATAGGACAGCCCTCTCATCCCAGGAATCAATCTAGTGAACCTTCGTTGCATCACCTCCAAGGCAAGTATATCCTTCCTTAGATAAGGAGACCAAAACTGTGCCCAGTGCTCCAGGTGGTCTCACCAAGGCCCTGTACAATTGGAGCAAGACTTCCTTACTCTTATACTCCAACCCCCTTGCAATAAAGGCCAACATGCCATTTGCCTTCCTTATTGCTTGCTGTACCTGCAGGCTAGCTTTCTGTGTTTCTTGCACGAGGACACCCAAATCTCTCTGAACAACATTTGAAAGTTTCTCACCATTTTAAAAAGATTCTGTTTTTCTATTCTTCCTACCAAAGGGAATAACCTCACATTTCCCTACATTATACTCCATCTGCCACCTTACTACCCACTCACTCAGTCTATCTATATCCCTTTGCAGACTCTTTGTGTTCTCCTCACAGCTTACTGTCACACCTAGCTTTGTATCATCAGCAAACTTGGATACATGACACTCGGTCCCTTCATCTAAGTCATTAATATAGATTGTAAATAGCTGAGGCCCCAACACTGATCCTTGTGGCACCCCACTAGTTACAGCCTGCCAACCTGAAAAAGGTCTGTTTATCCCTACTCTCTGTTTTCTGTCTGTTAACCAATCCTCTATCCATGTTACTATATTACCTCCAACACCGTGAGCCCTAACCTTGTGTAATAATATTTTATGTGGCACCTTGTTGAATGCCTTTTGGAAATCCAAATATACTACATCCACTGGTTCCCCTTTATCTACCCTGCTAGTTACATCCTCAGATAACTCTAATAAATTTGTCAAACACGATTTCCCTTTCATAAAACCATGTTTACTCAGCCTACCCATGTTATGATTTTCTAAGTGCCCTGATACAACTTCCGTAACAATGGATTCCAGCATTTTCCCAATGACTGATGTCAGGCTAACTGGCCTGTCGTTCCCTGTTTTTTCTCTCCCTCCTTTCTTGAATAGCGGTGTTACATTTGCGACCTTCCAATCCGCTGGGACCGTTCTAGAACCTCGGGAATTTTGGAAGATCAAAACCAATGCATCCACTGTCTCTTCAGCCACCTCTTTTAGAACCCTAGGATGTAGGCCGTCAGGTCCAGGGGATTTGTCGGCTTTTAGTCCCATTAGTTTCTCTAGTACTTTACATTAAGTTCCTCACCCTCAATAGACCCTCGGTTCCCCATCTTTGGTTTGCTTTTGTGTCTTCTACTGTGAAGAGATACAAAATATTTGTTTTAACGTTTCTGCCATTTCCTTATTCCCCATAATAATTTCTCCTGTCTCTACCTCTAAGGGACCAACGTTGTCAGCTGTGGCTCAGTGGGCAGCTCACTCGCCTCTGGGTCAAAGGGTGGTGGGTTCAAGTCCCACTCCAGAGACTCGAGCACATAAAGCTAGGCTGACCCTCCAGTGCAGTGCTGAGGGAGTGCTGCACTGTCGGAGGGGCCGTCTTTCAGATGAGACGTTAAACCGAGGCCCCGTCTGCTCTCTCGGGTGGATGTAAAAGATCCCATGGCAGTATTTTGAAGAAGAGCAGGGGCGTTATCCCCGGTGTCCTGGCCAATATTTATCCCTCAACCAACATAACAAAACCGATTATCTGGTCATTATCACATTGCTGTTTGTGGGAGCTTGCTGAGTGAAAATTGGCTGCTGCACTTCCCACATTACAACAGTGACTACACTTCAAAAAGTAAAGTGCTTTGAGACGTCCAGTGGTCATGAATGGCGCTATAGAAATGCAAGTCTTTCTTTACTTTTGCTACTCTCTCTTCCTTTTTGATGCTTTTGATTTAATGATTAAACATTTAAGAAATTATTGCAGTGACAAAGGCTGTCTGTGAAACTGGAGGAAATTTGTCTTTAAATAATGTTATTTAAAAAAAAAATTTTAATGTAAGATTGAACATTTTATTTACAGTAAATGACATTTACAGAGCTCAGGTCTCAGCTCTTTGTACAAAGTCACAAGCCCTCATGCCTACAAGGCAGGGGTCCCAGTCTCTACAAGCTTCTTGGTCATCTTCACTTGTTCATCTGGATAATGGGTCTCCAGGAATTCACACAGTTGAGGGTCGGCGCTCCCAGTGGAGAGTTTGTGCAGATCCAGCAGACTCTGGTTGACATTCTTCTCCATCTGCAGGGCTCTCTGCATCGCCGAGCGGAGCCTCTCGCTCTCCCGGCCGAACAAGTGGACTGTAACGAAACTTAAAAACTTAAATTCATTTTTGAAACTTATCAAATTAAATTAAATTCACCCCAGCCGGGGTGACAATGCACTCCAGTCCTCGCGGCACCCACCAGTCTCGGAAGGTCTCAAGTGTGCCAGCAGACACCGCGTGCTCCATCTCCAGGGCCACCCGGGCATGAACATGGCCGCGGAAGAGAGGCAGGCAATCGGGCCGAACGACCCCCTCGACTGCCCGCTGCCTGGACCTGTTTATTGCCATTTTGGCCAGGCTCAGGAGCAGTCCTACAAGGAGGTCCTCCGATCTGCCTGCTCCCCTTCACACCGGGTGGCCGTAGATCAGGAGCGTGGGACTGAATTGCAACCAAAAATCGAGGAGCAGCCCCTTCAAAAAATGGAACAGGGGCTGCAACCTCTCACATTCCACATAAACATGGAACACGGACTCCTCCAGGCTGCAGAAAAGGCAGGCGGCCTGGGAGTCTGTGAACCTACTTAACATTTTATTGCAAGGGACGGCTCCGTGCAACACCCTCCAGGCCAAGTCCCCAATAGAACAAGGGAGGACTCCTGCATAGAGAGCCCTCCATTGGGGACCTCCGCCCCAACCAGATGGCAAGATGGCACACCAAGGCGTGTACGGACGGCAGACGATGATGGCAAAGTGGAGAGTGTGCAGCAGCAGCCCGTACAGGAAACCCCTCCATGCAGAGCTCAAGGGCACGGAGGACATTTCCCCGAGGCGGCTCAAGTTGTGAGGCGCCATTTCCTGAGAGGGGTTTCAGGGTCGTGTGCCGATGAGGAATTCTGTCCGAACGGGGGTCAGTTCGGACGGGATCACCCCATGTGCTTGAGCCTCCTTGATACACCTAGTGGAGTCAGGGCCCACTGCCGCTTTCAGCAACTCGATGGCTTTGGCCGTGCGCCAGACGTTGGCCAAGGACAGGCGCTGTGCCAGCTCTTCTGGCGCCATCCAGCCCACTCCTCCACCATCGAGCAGGTCCCTGATTCTAGTCACCTTGCCAGGCACAGCCCTGCTCTCCGCCAGCCACCCGATCCAGCAGTCACGGAGGTGCGGATTCCTGAGCAGCGGCTCCCGAAGGAGAACCGCCACTCCTGATGGGGGAGAACTCCGCCTGGAGGCGACGCTGTTCCAGACCCATAGCAGTTCCTGGTAGAAGACAGGCAGCTCCCGCAGGTAGGCATGTGTACCACCCAATTCCACAAACAGGAGCTGTGTGTCGTAATTGAGGCCATGCAGCTGACAGAAGAAATATGTCGCCAGCGCACACCATCGAGGAGGATTCTCGATGTACAGGTATCTCTGCAGGATCCGAGTGGGTTTGGGAGGTGCTGCTGAAGAAGTATTGGCGAGTTGCTGCAGTGCATCTTGTAGATGGAACACACTACAGCCACAGTGCACTGGTGGTGCAGCGAGTCACTATTTAAGGTGGTGGATGGGGTGCCAATCAAGCGGGCTGCTTTGTCCTGGATGGTGTCGAGCTTCTTGAGTGTTGTTGGAGCTGCACTCATCCAGGCAAGTGGAGAGTATTCTATCACACTCCTGACTTGTGCCTTGTAAATGGTGGAAAGGCTTTGGGGAGTCAGGAGGTGAGACACTTGCCACAGGATACCCAGCCTCTGACCTTTGGAATTCTCTTCCCCAGAGAGCTGTGGAGGCTGGGTCATTGAGTGTGTTTAAGGTGGAGATAGACAGATTTTTGAACGATAAGGGAGTCAAGGGTTATGGGGAGTGGGCAGGGAAGTGGAGTTGAGGCCAAGATCAGATCAGCCATGATTTTATTGAATGGCGGAGCAGGATCGAGGGGCCAAATGACCTACTCCTGCTCCTACATCTTCTGTTCTTGTGTCTCTCATCAGCTCCGGCCACTGAGTTGTGTCTGACCCCGCGCATGCGTCCCATGGCCTCGCCCTCTCCTGCTCCACAGGCGCCCGGCCCGCACCGCGCATGCTCAGCACACACCCTGGGCCCCTGTCAATCATCCTCCCCCGCGCCTGCACGCTGGGCCCGAGCTCCAGGCTGCCGCACGGGGCTTTCTTTGTAAAGATGGTGTTGGTGAAGAGCCGCAATCAGTGAGGGAAAGTGAGTTTTGCGAGGGGGCGGAGTGAACCGCAGCACGTGATCGCAGGGCCTGTGACTGACGGGAGCTCTGACCAAAAGGAAGAGCGCGGGCGGAGCTGACTAGCGGCGGGTCCTCCAACCAATGGCGGCGTGGCAAGGGGGCGGGGCCTCCTCTCCAGCTCAGGTGCACTGGGGCCGATTGTGACGCGCTGTCCCCAGGTGAGAGCAGCTCAGTCAGCACAGAGCTGGGGCTGGAATCTGGGAGAGGGGCCGCAGGCAGCGGGCCTGGCAAAGGGGCAGTCACTGATTGAATAATAAACAGGGGTAAGGGCACACTAACCTAACATCATATATATATTAATGAATATTTTACATCTGTTTTCACAAAAGAGAGGGACGATGTAGACATCGCAATCAGGGAGGACTGTGAAATATTAGATGAAATAAACATAGTGAAAGAGGAAGTATTAAGGGGTTTAGCATCTTTGAAAGTGGATAAATCCCCAGGCCCGGATGAAATGTATCCCAGACTGTTAAGAGAAGCAAGAGAGGAAATAGCAGAGGCTCTGACCATCATTTTCCAATCCTCTCTGGCTACAGGGGTGGTGCCGGAGGACTGGAGGACTGCTAACGTGGTACCGTTGTTTAAAAAGGGAGAAAGGGATAGACTGAGTAATTACAGGCCAGTCAGCCTAACCTTGGTGGTGGGAAAATTATTGGGAAAAATTCTGAGGGCCAGGATAAATCTTCATTTAGAAAGACACGGATTAATCAGGGACAGTCAGCATAGATTTGTTAAGGGAAGGTCGTGTCTGACTAACCTGATTGCATTTTTTGAGGAGGTAAGGAGGAGGATCGATGAGGGTAGTGTGTTTGATGTAGTCTATATGGATTTTAGCAAGGCTTTTGATAAGGTCCCACATGGCAGACTGGTCATGAAAGTAAAAGCCCATGGGATCCAAGGCAAAGTGACAAGTTGGATCCAAAATTGGCTCAGAGGCAGGAGACAAAGGGTAAAGGTCGAAGGGTGTTTGTGTGACTGGAAGGCTGTTTCCAGTGGGGTTCCGCAGGGCTCAGTACTGGGTCCTTTGCTTTTTGTGGTATAAATCAATGATTTGGGCTTGAATGTAGGAAGTATGATTAAGAAGTTTGCAGATGATGCAAAAGTTGGCCGTGTGGTTGATAATGAAGAAGAAAGCTGCAGACTGCAGGAAGATATCAATGGACTGGTCAGGTGGGCAGAACAGTGGCAAATGGAATTCAATCTGGAGAAGTGCGAGGTAATGCATTTGGGGAGGGCTAACAAGGCAAGGGAATACACTATAAATGGTAGGACACTGAGAAGATCAGAGGGACCTTGGAGTGCATGTCCACAGATCCCTGAAGGTAGCAGGACAGGTAGATAAGGTGGTTAAGACGGCACACGGGATACTTGCCTTTATTAGCCGAGGCATAGAATATAAGAGCAGGGAGGTTATGCTCGAACTGTATAAAACACTAGTTAGGCCGCAGCTAGAACACTGCGTGCAGTTCTGGTCACCACATTACAGGAAGGATGTGATTGCACGAGAGGGGGTGCAGAGGAGATTTATGAGGATGTGGCCTGGGCTGGGGAATTTTAGCTATGAGGAAAGATTGGATAGGCTGGGGTTGTTTTCTTTGTTACAGAGGAGGCTGAGGGGAGACTTAATTGAGGTGTATAAAATTATGAGGGGCCTAGATCGAGTGGATAGGAAGGATCTATTTCCCTTAGCAGGGAGGTCAATAACCAGGGGCACAGATATAAATTAATTGGTCAGAAGTTTAGAGGTGGTTTGAGGAGATTTTTTTTTCACCCAGTGGGTGGTGGGGGTCTGGAACTCAGTGCATGAAAGGGTGGTCGAGGCAGAGACCCTCATCACATTTAAAAAGTACTTGGATATGCACTTGAAGTGCCGTAACCTACAGGGCTACGGAGGATAGAATGTCCCATTCCCCAGGCATGGACATCCAGCACCTCGATCACAGCAACAATTCACAAAACAATGGCAATATAACTTGGAGCAGAGACGTTTAAGTGCAGCTGTGATCGAGGTGCTCAAAATTATGAGGGGTTTTGATCGAGCAAACAAGGAGAAGCTGTTGTCACTGGCAGGAGGGTCGGTAACGAGAGGACACAGATTTCAGATCATTGGCAAAAGAATCTAGAGAGGAAATGAGGAGACTTTTTTTACACAGCGAATTGTGATGATCTGGAATGTGCTGCCTGAATGGGAGGTGGAAGCAGATTCAATAGTAACTTTCAAAAGGGAATTGGATATATACTAAAGGCAGAAATTTGCAGGGCTGTGGGGAAACAGCAGGGCAGTGGGACTAATTGCATCGCTCTTTCAGAGAGCCGGCACCAGCACGATGGGCCGAAAGGCATCCCACTGTGCTCTATGATTCTATAACATCAGCTTCTCTCTGCTCACTAGTACTGAGAGAACAGGGAATAATCTTTAAATCCAGCCCAGTTATTGGGGTTTTAACATTAACAAGCCCCAGTTGCCTGAATTAACATGGTTCAGTCCTGGATGTGATTAAAGGCATCGGAAACAGTGGAATCGACCCACCGCAGTCACACTGTGGACACTCTGGTGTGTCAGCGGGTGGGATACACCAGGGAATCCCTTTCCACACACTGAGGTTGACTCTAATGATCGGGAGTCCCAGGGTTTCGGATACCAGATAACCAAGCTCACAAGAACACAAATTGTCTCTCCAGACTTTATTAAGAGCGCTGCATAACACAGATCGGGTGATAATTCCCTCAATCTGGAGAATAGAAGTACAGTGGATTCACGCGCGATCTTCTCGAGTCTGTTCCAACTGACAACGGCTTAAGTGGCCTGTTCTTATACACAAGCTTGGTTACCGCTCAGGAAATGGGATTGTTTGGACCCGTCTGTTGACCGCCTCCTGAACCCCTGCTAATTCAGGGAATTTAGTCCATCTGTGACCAGACTATAACCATAAGCCCGTCTGGTTATCACACCTATACGGTCCGTGAAGTTATTATTAGATTCACACCCAGATGTTGTGCCTTCACTTGTCTGGCACTTCATCCCATAACACGGGTACAGGGGCTCAGTAATGTTTCATTCATCAAAACAACAACAACTTGTATTTATATAGCGCCTTTAATTAAGTAAAACATCCCAAAGCGCTGCACAGGAGTATTTTAAGACAAAATTTGACACCGATCCACATAAGGATAAATTAGGGCAGGTGACCAAAAGCTTGGTCAAAGAGGTAGGTTTTAAGGAGCGTCTTAAAGGAGGAAAGTTGAGTCGTTGAGTATATTCAAGGCTGAGATCGATAGATCCTTGGACTCTAGGGGAATCAAGGGATATGGAGATCGGGCGGGAAAGTGGAGTTGAGGTCGATGATCAGCCATGATCTTATTGAATGGCGGAGCAGGCTCGAGGGGCCGTATGGCCCACTCCTGCTCCTATTTCTTATGTTCTTATGAAAGAGAGGTAGCGAGCTGGGCAGGTTTAGGCAGGGAATTCCAGAGCTTAGGGTCGAGGCAACAGAAGGCACGGCCACCAGTGGTGGAGCGATTAAAATCAGGGATGCACAACAGGCCAGAATTGGAAGAGCACAGATATCTCGGGGGGTTGTGGGGCTGGAGGAGATTACAGAGAAAGGGAGGGGCGAGGCCATGGAGGGATTTGAAAACAAGGATGAGAATTTTGAAATCAAGGTGCTGCTTAACAGGGAGCCAATGTAGGTCAGCGAGCACAGGGGTGATGGGTGAACGGGACTTGGTGCGAGGTAGGACACGGGCAGCCGAGTTTTGGATGACCTCAGGTTTACTTAGGGGTCAAAGACAAAGTACAACATCATACACGTCAGCTTAACAGAATCTCATCATATTTATGGGGCCATCAATATAAAATAGTCTCTGATAGATTACGTAGGGAATTCAGGAGAAATGTCTTTACCCAGAGAATGGTAAGAATGGGGAACTCGCTACCACAGGGAGTAGTTGAGGTGAACAGCACAGATGCATTTATGGGGAAGCCACATGAGGGAGAAAGGAATGGGAGGAGATGTTGATCAGGTTAATTGAAGTAGGGTGGGTGTGGGGCATAAACACCGGCATGGACCAGTTGGGCCGAATGGCCTGTTTCTGTGCTGTACATTCTATGTAACACCATGAACAGTCAATCGAAGGGAATCATCAGCACAACAGTCTTAAAGATTAAACAGCAGTCCAAGAATTTATAAAACATTCATCCATTCCACGTTCATGTTGCCCCAGCTACAGAACAGTGTGAACTCGCTGGTGTCTCTTCAGGTCCTTCAGCGATTTAAAGCTCTTACCACAGTCAGAACACTTACATGGTTTCTCATCAGTGTGAACTCGCTGGTGTCTCACCAGGTGGGATGACAGAGTGACTCCCTTCCCACACACGGAGCAGGTGAACAGCTTCTCCCCAGTGTGTGTACACTGGTGTGTCGTCAAATTTCCAGTGCTTTTAAACCTCTTCCCACAGTCAGAACATTTAAACGGCCTCTCTCCAGTGTGAACTCACTGGTGTTCGAGCAGAGTTGAGGAATGAGTGAATCCCATCCCACACACGGAGCAGGTGAGTGGCCTCTCCCCAGTGTGAACTCACTGGTGTATCTGGAGCTTGGATGACTCTGCAAATCCCTTCCCACACACGGAGCAGGAGAACGGTTTCTCCCCAGTGTGAACTCGCTGGTGTCTATGGAGGCTGGATAACTGAGTGAATCCCTTCCCACATTCAATACACGTGAACGGCTCTCCCCAGTGTGAACTCGCTGGTGTATCTGGAGCTTGGATAACTCTGCGAATCCCTTCCCACACACGGAGCAGGAGAACGGTTTCTCCCCAGTGTGAACTCGCTGGTGTCTATGGAGGCTGGATAACTGAGTGAATCCCTTCCCACATTCAATACACGTGAACGGCTCTCCCCAGTGTGAACTCGTTGGTGTATCTGGAGCTTGGATAACTCTGCGAATCCCTTCCCACACACGGACCAGGTGAACGGCCTCTCCCTGGTGTGAGTGCGCTGATGAGTTTCCAGCTTGGATGGATAATTGAATCTCTTCCCACAGTCCCCACATTTCCACCATTTCTCCGTGGTGCGGGTGTCCTTGCGTTTCTCCAGGTTGGACGATCAGTTGAAGCCTCGTCCACACACAGAACACGTGTACGGTTTCTCCCCGCTGTGAATGGTGCGATGATTTTTCAGGCTGTGTAACTGGTTAAACCTCTTTCCACAGTCAGTGCACTGGAACACTCTCACTCGGGTGTGTGTTTTCCAGTCACACTGATGTTTGAAATCTTTTCCCACAGACAGAAGAGACAAACATTTGTCCTTCCATATTCAAAGGTGATATACCTATCAATTCAGTTCATGAAAAGCGACGAGTTAAGTTAGTAACTATAGGTTTTTATTGGCTAAATAACAGAGCCCACCCTCGTGGGTGATCGGATCCAACAAGGAGGAATACCAGCCAGTCGACCACCTTTATACCTGGGCAAGCAGGCGGAGCCATGGGCGGAGTCAGCTGTGGTCAGCCCAGGTATAACAGCGTGGCAAGAGGTGACCTTGTGTAGTGGTACAACAGTGTAAACAGTGATAACCATAGTGTAACGATATAAACAGTGATAACCATAGTGTAACGATAGTGAACGATAAAAGTGGTTTACCACAAAAGGTCAATGATATTCAGGTCCTGATGAATGGAGTGACTCTGTCAGATCTTGATGTGATGTTTGGTTTGAGTTTCCCGTCTGTAAATCCTACCCTTCTCACACCCTGTAAAACAACTTTACAAAAGTCATCACTATAAATACAGGATAGAAATTCAGAACAGACAATTCTAGTTTCTGTGGAACATTCTTTCCTCTCTTGTTCCCCCAAAGCTGTAAATCCCCATCCCACACACTCTCCCTCCTCCCTGTGCTGAAATCCAAACCCATCGCACCATCTCCAACATTTCTTTCCTCCACTCCCAGTTTTCCCCCCTCCCTTTACTCTGGTTGGGTTCAGTTCTACACCCGCTGTGTGCAGAGTGAGAATAAAATCAATGAGTCAATGATTGTCTCTCCTGGTCACTGGGACCCTGAAACCCCGCCCACCCTTTGTTCCTGTACCAAGATGGCCGTGCATGTGCCGTGCTGCAGGTGGAACCGGTCTTCTTTCCTCCACCAAGATGGCCACGCGTAACCCGGGCCTGTCACTG
This sequence comes from Somniosus microcephalus, assembly GCF_052327205.1. Taxonomy (NCBI): domain Eukaryota; kingdom Metazoa; phylum Chordata; class Chondrichthyes; order Squaliformes; family Somniosidae; genus Somniosus; species Somniosus microcephalus. The sequence continues at coordinate 258,735 of NW_028225245.1, forward strand.
ATAAAAAGCCTCACAGCTGCCGTCCGGAGGAAAATAGACCGGGCCGCGGGATCTCATTCGGGCCTGAGGCCGTTCTCCAACTTTATAAAACTGCGGCGTGGCCTACCCGCAGTTTATTAATCTCCTGACCCCGCTCTCGCAGACCAGCAGCTCTGCCCGGTGACCGCCTGGGGTTTTCTTGGTAAAGTCGGTGAGGGACACGTGATCCGGGCCCAGGGCCTGATTGACGGGAGCTTCCGACCAATAGGGAGCGAGCAGGGTGGGGCTGGAGGAGCGAGTCGGCGGCAGGTGCTCCAACCAATCAGGGAGCCTGAGGGGCGGGACTTGCGCCGGCTGATTGTCTGATCCGCAGGGCAGCGAGTTTCTCCAGTCCCTTGTTCAGGGCCCGGGGCCAGGGGAGGCTGTGGGCCTTTATTCCCCTCATTGGACACAAGGCTCTATCCAACTCCTTCTTGAATATATTTAATGAATTGGCCTCTACTGCCTTCTGTGGTAGAGAATTCCACAGGTTCACCACTCTCTGGGTGAAGAAATTGCTCCTCATCCCAGTCCTAAATGGCTTACCCCTTATCCTTAGACTGTGATCCCTGGTTCTGGACTCCCCTGCCATCGGAAACATCCTTCCTGCATCTAGTCTGTCTAGTCCTGTTAGAATTTCATAAGTTTCAATGAGATCCCCTCTCATTCTTCTAAACTCCAGCAAGTATAAGCCCAATCAACCCAATCTCTCCTCATATATCATTCATGCCATCCCAGGTGTCAGCCTGGTGAATCTTCGCTGCACTCGCTCCATGGCAAGAAAATCCTTCCTCAGATAAGGCGACCAAAACTGCACACAATACTCAAGATGTGGTCTCACCAATGCCCTGTACAACTGCAGCAAGACATCCTTGTTCCTGTACTCGAACCCTCTTGCTACGAAGGCCAACATACCATTTGCCTTCTTAACCACCTGCTGCACCTGCATGCTTACCTTCAGCGACTGGTGCACAAGGACACCCAGGTCTCATTGCACTTCCCCTTCTCCCAATCTATTGCCGTTCAGATAATAATCTGCCTTCCTGTTTTTGCCACCAAAGTGGATAACCTCGCATTTATCCACATTATACTGCATCTGACATGCATCTGCCCAATCACCCATGTCCAAATCATACTGGAGTTTCTCAGCATCCTCCTCAGAGCACACACGCCCACCCAGCTTTGTGTCGTCTGCAAACTTGGAGATATTATATCTAGTTCCCTTGTCTGGATCATTAATATATATTGTGAATAGCTGGGGTCCTAGGACCGATCCTTGCATTACCCCACTAGTCACCGCCTGCCACTTGGAAAAAGACCCGTTTATTCCAACTCTTTGCTTCCTGTCTGCCAACCAGTTCTCTATCCAAGTCAGTACCTTGCCCCCAATCCCATGCGCTAATCTCTTATGCGGGACTTTATCGAAAGCCTTCTGAAAGTCCAAATACACCACATCCACTGGTTCTCCCTTATTTATTTTACCAGTTACCTCCTCAAAAAATTCCAGTAGATTAGTCAAGCACGATTTACCTTTTGTAAATCCATGTTGACTTTGTCTGATCCTGTCACTGTTTTCCAAGTGCTCTGCTATTACATCTTTTATAATGGACACTAGCATTTTCCCCACTATCGATGTCAGGCTTACCGGTCTGTAATTCCCCATTTTATCTCTCCCACCTTTTTTGAATAGTGGGGTAACATTAGCTACCCTCGAATCCATGGGTACTGTTCCAGAGTCTATCGAATTTTGGAAGATGACCAGCAGTGCATCTACTATTTCTGGGGCCAATTCCTTAAGTACCCTAGTATGTAGATTATCAGGGCCTGGGGATTTATCGGCCTTCAATCCTGTCAATATCCCGATCACCATTTCCCTACAAATACTGGTTTCTTTCAGTTCCTCCCTCTCATTAGACCCTATGTTCCCCGACACCTCTGGGAGGTTATTTGTGTCCTCCTTTGTGAAGACAGAACCAAAGTATGTATTTAATTGGTCCACCATTTCATTGTTCCCCATTATAAATTCTCCTGATTCTGACTGCAAGGGACCTACACTTGACTTCACCAATCTTTTTCTCTTCACATATCTATAGAAGCTTTTACAGTCAGTTTTTATGTTCCCTGCAAGTTTACTGTCATACTCTATTTTCCCTTTCTTAATTAATCCCTTTGTCCTCCTTTGTTGAATCCCAAACTGCTCCCAATCCTCAGGTTTACTGCTTTTTCTGGCCCATTTATATGTCCTCTCCTTGGATCTTATGCTATCCCTAATTTCCCTTGTTAGCCACGGTTGATTCACCTTATTTGTTTTATTTTCATGCCAAACAGGAATGAACAAATTCTGTAGTTCATCCATGCGATCTTTAAATGTTTGCCATTGCCTATCCACCGTCAACCCTTTGAGTAACATTCCCCAATCAATCCTACCCAACTCGCGCCTCATACCATCATAGTTTCCTTTATTTAAATTCAGGACCCTAGTCTCTGAGTCAAATACTTCACCCTCCATTTTAATGAAGAATTCTATCATATTATGATCGCTCTGCCCCAAGGGGCCTCGCACAACAAGATTGCTAATTAATCCTTTCTCATTACATAATACCCAGTCTAAATGGCCTGATCTCTAGTTGGTTCCTCGACATATTGGTCCAGGAAACCATCCCGTATACACTCCAGGAATTCCTCCTCCACAGTATTGTTACTAATTTGGTTCGCCCAATCTATATGTAGATTAAAGTCACCCATGATAACTGCTGTGCCCTTATTGCACGCATCTCTAATTTCCCGTTTAATGCCATCCCCATCCTCCACATTACTGTTTGGGGGTCTGTATACAACTCCCACTAACATTTTCTGTCTCTTGGTATTTCTCAGCTCTACCCATACAGATTCTACATCATCAGAGCTAATATCCTTCCTTACAATTGTGTTAATCTCCTCTTTAACCAGCAACACTACCCCACCTACTTTTCCTTTTTGCCTGTCTTTCCTGAATATTGAATACCCCTGGATGTTGAGTTCCCAGCCCTGGTCACCCTGGAGCCATGTTTCCGTAATTCCAATCATATCATATCTGTTTACATCTATTTGCACAGGTAATTCATCCACCTTATTACGAATGCTCCTCACATTAAGACCCAAAGCCTTCAGGCTTGTTTTTTTAACACTCTTAGACCTTTTAGAATTATTGGTACTGTGGCCGTGTTTGATTTAAACCCTTGATTACTCTGACTGCCACTTTTGCTTTTCTCCTTCCTGTGTTTTGCTTCTATCCTTGTTTCCCTTTTCTCTGTCTCTCTGCCTCCCATCACCCTCTGCCTCCTGCCGCTAAGCCAATTTTGGATCCAATGTGCCAAATTGCCCTGGATCCCATTGTGGTGTATGTGCCTTTAAGAGCAATTGTGGTGTATGTGCCTTTAAGAGCCCCAGGTGTGCGTAATGCCGGTAATTGCCACTTGGGCTATATAAGCCTGTGTATTGTGTATATCCTTTAGAACCCCCCCCAGACTTGCTTAGTAAATACCTATGAACCAACTCCTGTCTTCAGTGTCTTTATCTGCACACGGACACTACAGTGGCGACGAAGTGGAAACGGACATACCTGCAATTCGGCAGCACCTCAAGGACATCGATTCCTCCAGCGTCCAGAAGACTCCAGGAAGTAATAGAAACTGTGGTTTCACCAGCTGGCCAAGCTGGTGGCAGGTACTGCGCTAATCCTTCCTGGGCGTCAGGCTGGGGCTCCAGCGGCAGGCTCTACAGCTGAGACAGGCAGCGAAATCGGAGGCAAGCAATAACGGACTGGGAGGGTGCACTCGAGAGACGGCCGGCGCGGCAAGCAGGTCAGCGTTTAGACCTCCGTCGGGAACGAATCTCCAACAGTGAATAAACGGAAACCACAGTAAAACAGCGTTGTTATCGGTAGCAGCGGCGGGAAAGCGCAGGAAGCGCCATATCGAAATGCCTAAGTCTGGCAATATTGATGCTTTTGGTAACGAAACAGAGCCTAACTTTGGCAATATTGATGTTTTTGATAACAAGATAGAGGATTGGACCACATATGTAGAAAGAGTGGAGGTGTTTTGCACCGCAAATGGCATTGAAGATGAAAAAAAAGCTTCAGTGCTTCTGGATCTAATGGGCGCAGAAACATACAAGCTGTTACGCAACTTAATCACTCCAGCCGAACCGATGGACAAGAATTTTGAGGAGATTGTTGATACCCTACACTGCCAATTCGAGGCAGGACTGGCAGATTCTCTGCAAGACAAATTCATCTGCGATCCCCTAAGTGTAGAAACACAAAAAAAGGTATCTTCTGGAAAAGATTTAACACTGGACAAGGCTTTCAGTGCAATAGGAGCGGCAAAGATACAGCAAAGGCCACAAGACTTCGGCACCCATGAAATGACACGGGGTTTCAAGAGATGTTATCGCTGCGGCAGATCCAACCATGACCAGAGGGATTGCTGGTTCAAAGAAAAAGCATGCAGGCGATGCGGAAAGGTGGGACACATTCCACGTGTATGCCGATCTGAAAATAAAAAATCCACTAACAGGAAAAGAATCAATAAGGAAAAGCACAGAAAGGTACAAATGATGACGGACAGTAGCTCCAAAGACCAGAAGAGCGATAGCGACTCCGGGAACAAGAGCCTAAGCTCTCTCAAATTACATAATGTAATGGCCAATGAAGATTACCAGACCATTTGGGTTACCCTCATAATAGCAGGGTCCCCAGTTAAAATGGAGCTAGATACAGGATCAGCTCTAACCGTAATAAATCGACGAGATTACGAGAGGCTATTTTCGCATATACCTCTAAAAGACACATCCATTATCTTAAAAACATATACGGGGCAGAAAGTATACCCCAAAGGAAAAATAAAGGTGCCTGTGGTATACAACGGCAAAGAAATACAAAAGTTGTATTTATACATTCTACAAGATGGTGGTCCACCGTTGTTGGGACGTGAATGGATAAGGAAGATACGTTTAGACTGGCACTCCATTCAGGCACTGACGGTGACCAGTAAGGAAAAAAACAATGATGACATCATACCTGAACGATTAAAAGACATCTTGGCCAATGCCAAAGAAGTGTTTCAAGAGAAACTTGGAACCTTGAAAGGCATCACTGCCTCAATAAAAGTGGAAGATGCAGCAATTCCAAAATTTTTTAAGGCAAGACCGGTGCCATACGCAATACGTCCGGCAGTCGAGGCAGAGCTGGAGAATTTGGAAAAGGCAGGTGTATTATCCAAAATAGATTGGAGCGAATGGGCAACACCCATCGTTCCAGTCATGAAAAAAGCATTGAAAAATAACTCTGAGGAACAGAGAAAAATTCGCATCTGTGGGGACTTTAAGGTGACTGTAAACCCGGTCCTTCACACGGTACAGTATCCTCTTCCGAGGATAGAAGATATTTTCGCCTCACTATCCAGAGGAAAACGTTTCACAAAAATTGACTTGGCACAGGCATATCTACAGATGGAGGTTGAGGAGACTTCTAAAAAGTATCTCACAATAAACACACACAAAGGCCTGTACCAGTACAATCGACTGGTTTTTGGAGTAGCATCAGCTCCAGCTATCTGGCAAAGAGCTATGGAGCAAGTCCTGCAAGGGATTCCGGGGACTCAGTGTTACCTAGACGACATCCTTATAACAGGAGAAAACGACAACGAGCACCTTGCCAATTTGGAGCAGGTGCTCACTAGGCTGAAAGAACGGGGCCTACGAGCAAATCGCCCCAAGTGCGAATTTTTCCAAAATCAGATATCATATTGTGGCCACATAATTAATAAGGAAGGGTTGCATAAGTCACCTGAAAAAATTGAAGCAGTTATAAAAGCCCCAGCACCTGAAAATGTTTCACAATTGAGGTCATTCCTGGGATTAATAAATTACTATCATAAATTTTTACCGAACTTATCAACTATTCTACACCCTCTTAATGATCTTCTACACACAGGAGTGATTTGGAAATGGAACGAAGACTGTAAACGTGCCTTCCATAAATGTAAAGACTTAATCACATCCGAGAAAGTTTTGGCTCATTACAACCCATCACTACCAATCAGACTGGCGTGCGATGCATCCCCTTACGGCATAGGAGCGGTATTGTCCCATAGATTCCCTGATGGCTCGGAACGGCCGATAGCTTTTGCGTCACGCTCATTGAACTCAGCTGAGCGTAACTATTCCCAGATAGACAGGGAAGCACTCAGCCTGGTATGGGGAGTGAAGAAATTCAACCATTACCTACACGGACAAAAATTTACCTTACTGACTGACCATCAACCCCTCATCTCCATATTCAACCCTAAGAAAGGTGTCCCCATTATGACGGCACAAAGACTACAGAGGTGGTCCCTTTTTCTAGGGGCACACCAATACAACATTGAATACAAAGGGTCAAAACAGCATGGGAATGCTGATGGTTTATCGCGCCTACCGTTGCCAACGATAGAAGAGGCACCAACAGTAGACCCAGTAGAGATATTCCACTCTACCATAGTGGAATGTCTACCGGTGACAAATTCTGCCATTGAAAGGGAGACAAGAAATGACCCTACTCTCTCACGGGTCTACGATTTAACAATGAAGGGATGGCCAGCACATGGCGAACCACTGTTGCCAGCATTCTCGCAAAGAAGAGAACAGCTGTCAGTGTGCCGAGGAACCTTGATGTGTGGATCCAGAGTGGTGATTCCACCCAAACTCCAGGATAAAGTGCTAAAGGAGCTTCATGAGGGGCATCTGGGTGGAGTGAAAATGAAGAACCTAGCTAGGGCGTTTGTATGGTGGCCAGGTATCGATGGAGACATCGAAGATATGACCAAGAGCTGCCTAGGATGCCAGAAGGTCCAAAATGCTCCACCACAGGCCCCTCTACATCCATGGGAGTGGCCCTCATCTCCCTGGCAAAGGGTGCACATCGACTTTGCTGGTCCATTTATGGACTCAATGTTCTTAATCGCAGTTGATGCACACTCCAAGTGGCCGGAGGTAATAAAGATGTCCTCCACCACCACGGAAAAAACCATCACAGTATTAAGGACCATATTTGCCAGGAATGGGCTGCCGGAACAGATATGTTCTGATAATGGACCGCAATTTGTGTCCGAAGAATTCAGAAAGTTCTTAAAGAACAATGGGGTAAAGCACTACACGTCCGCCCCATACCATCCCGCCACCAATGGATTGGCTGAAAGGTTTGTCCAGACCTTTAAGAAGGCCATAAAGGCCATGGGTAATGAAGACATAAAACTTCAGCACAAGGTGGATAACTTCTTATTTGCATATAGGAATGCAACACATATGGTTACAAACCAAACTCCCGCCATGATGTTCTACAATAGAAACCTAAGATGCCGGCTAGATTTGGTCAAGCCCAACATCCGAAGGGACGTGGAGAACCGGCAGTTTCAGGGCATGAATGAAAGGCCAACTAGGGCCTTCCAGATAGGCCAACCGGTTTTGGCCCGGGACTACCGTACCGAGAAATGGCAGCCTGGAACTATCTGCACACGACTAGGACCACTGATGTATACTGTGGACATCGGAGAAAGCATAATAAGGCGCCATGCTGACCAAATCATCAAGTCATCCGAAAAGGGACAACCTACACCACCACGCTATACATCTAACGATCACAGAATCACAGAAACCCCACAGTGCAGATAGAGGCCATTTCGGCCCATCAAGCCTGCACCGACACATATCCCACCCGATCCCCGTAACCCCTACACCTACACATATCCCACCCGATGAAGTAGAGATACCCATATCTACCTCCGATCCGGTGATACTGGAACCCGATGAACCCGACACTGGCCTTCAAGCCGAATCAGCCTTGCCAGAAGAACCTACTACACCACCAGAAACTACTACACCCCCGAGGCGTTATCCGGACCGAGTCAGGAAGCCTCCTGAGAGACTAACTTATAATTAATTAATACAGCAATGTATATTATTTTGCATATAACATGTAATTAATAATTACTTAAAATATGATGTACTAGTTAGCTAGAAGGGGAGGAATTGTGGTGTATGTGCCTTTAAGAGCAATTGTGGTGTATGTGCCTTTAAGAGCCCCAGGTGTGCGTAATGCCGGTAATTGCCACTTGGGCTATATAAGCCTGTGTATTGTGTATATCCTTTAGAACCCCCCCCCAGACTTGCTTAGTAAATACCTATGAACCAACTCCTGTCTTCAGTGTCTTTATCTACACACGGACACTACACCCATAGGCTCTTACCTTCTTGAACAGTCTCCCATGCGGGACTTTGTCAAAAGCTTTACTGAAGTCCATGTAGACCACATCAACTGCACTACCCTCATCCACACACCTAGTCACACCCTCGAAAAATTCAATCAAATTGGTTAGACATGATCTCCCCCTGACAAAGCCTCGCTGACTATCCTTGATTAATCCTTGCCTCTCCAAGTGGAGACTAATTCTGTCCCTCAGAATCTTTTCCAATAATTTCCCTACCACTGATGTTAAGCTCTCTGGCCTGTAATTCCCTGGTTTATCCCTACTGCTCTTCTTGAATAATGGTATTACGTTAACTGTCCTCCAGTCCTCTGGCACCTCCCCTGTGGCCAGAGAGGTTCTGAAAATTTGTGTCAGAGCCCCTGCAATCTCCTCCCTTGCCTCACACAGCAGCCTGGGATGCGTATTGTCTGGGCCTGGGGATTTATCCACTTTTAAGCCCACTAAAACCACTCGTACCTCCTCCCTCTCAATACTAATTTGTTCAAGCATATACACAATCCCCCTGCCTGATTTCTATGCCTACATCGTCCTTCTCCATAGTGAATACAATTGCAAAATATTCATTTAAAACCTCACCTACATGTTCCCTTACATGTACAGATTAGGTCACCCCTCAGCCTTCTTTTTTCAAGAGAAAAGAGACCCAGCCTGTTGATCCTTTCCTGATATGTATACCCTCGCATTTCTGGTATCATCCTTGTAAATCTTCTCTGCACCCTCTCCAGTGCCTCTATATCCTTTTTATAATATGGCAACCAGAACTGTACGCAGTACTCTAAGTGTGGTCTAACCAAGGTTCGATACAGGTTTAGCATAACTTCACTACTTTTCAATTCTATACTTCTAGAAATAGACCCTAGAGCTTGATTTGCTTTTTTTATGGCCTTGCTAACCTGTGTCGCAACTTTTAGTAATTTGTGTATTTGTACTCCGAGATCCCTTTGCTCCTCTACCCCACCTAGACTCGCACCCTCCCAGTGATAAGTGACCTCCCCATTCTTCCTACCAAAATGTAATACCTCACATTTATCTGTTCAGCCTTGGGCAGTCTGCAAAAACTCTGGAATGTTTAATAATGAAATCAGGGAGTCAAAAAGCTGAGGTGAGGCAGTTTAAAAAGACAGTCCCTGACCAGAGATTGCTGGATGCTGACACTCGGTGCTCATGAGGATAGAATGTCCCATTCCCCAGGCACGGACATCCAGCACCTCGATCACAGCAAAAATTCACAAAACACTGGCAATATAACTTGGAGCAGAGACAGTTAAGTGGAGCTGTGATCGAGGTACTCAAATTTAGGAGGGGCTTTGATCGAGCAAACAAGGAGAAGCTGTTGTCACTGGCAGGAGGGTCGGTAACGAGAGGACACAGATTTCAGATCATTGGCAAAAGAATCTAGAGAGGAAATGAGGAGACTTTTTTTACACAGCGAATTGTGATGATCTGGAATGCACTGCCTGAATGGGAGGTGGAAGCAGATTCAATAGTAACTGTCAAAAGGGAATTGGATATATACTAAAAGCAGAGGTTTGCAGGGCTGTGGGGAAAGAGCAGGGCAGTGGGACTAATTGCATCGCTCTTTCAGAGAGCCAGCACCATGGGCCGAAAGGCATCCTACTGTGCTCTATGATTCTATAACATCAGCTTCTCTCTGCTCACTAGTACTGAGAGAACAGGGAATAATCTTTAAATCCAGCCCAGTTATTGGGAGCTCTTAACATTAACAAGCCCCAGTTGCCTGAATTAACACGGTTCAGTCCTGGATGTGATTAAAGGCATCGGAAACAGTGGAATCGACCCACCGCAGTCACACTGTGGACACTCTGGTGTGTCAGTGGGTGGGATACACCAGGGAATCCCTTTCCACACACTGAGGTTGACTCCAATGATTGGGAGTCCCAGGGTTTCGGATACCAGATAATCAAGCTCACAAGAACACAAACCGTCTCTCCAGACTTTATTAAGAGCGCTGCATAACACAGATCGGGTGATAATTCCCTCAATCTGGAGAATAGAAGTACAGTGGATTCACGCGCGATCTTCTCGAGTCTGTTCCAACTGACAATGGCTTAAGTGGCCTGTTCTTATACACAAGCTTGGTTACCGCTCAGGAAATGGGATTGTTTGGACCCGTCTGTTGACCACCTCCTGAACTCCTGCTAATTCAGGGAATTTAGTCCATCTGTGACCAGACTATAACCACAAGCCTGTCTGGTTATCACACCTACACGGTCCGTGAGGTTATTATCAGATTCATACCCAGATGTTGTGCCTTCACTTGTCTGGCACTTCATCCCGTAACACGGGTACAGGGGCTCAGTAATGTTTCATTCATCAGAAAAAGACAAAGTACAACAACATACTGGTCAGCTTAACAGAATCTCATCATATTTATGGGGCTATAAATATAAAAGTCACTAACAAATCCAGGAGGGAATTCAGGAGAAACTTCTTTACCCAGAGAATGGTGAGAATGGGGAACTCGCTACAAGGAGTAGTTGAGGTGAACAGCACAGATGGATTTATCAGGAAACCACATGAGGGAGAAAGGAATGGGAGGAGGTGTTGATCGGGTTAATTGAAGTAGGGTGGGTGTGGGGCATAAACACTGGCATGGACCAGTTGGGCCGAATGGCCTGTTTCTGTGCTGTACATTCTATGTAACACCATGAACAGTGAATCGAAGGGAATCATCAGCACAACAGTCTTAAAGATTAAACAATAGTACAAGAATTTATAAAACATTCATCCGTTCCATGTTCATGTAACCCCAGCTGTCTACAGGGCCCTGCGGCTGCAGAACAGTGTGAACTCGCTGGTGTCTCAGTAGGTGGGATGACCGAGTGAATCCCTTCCCACAGAAGGAGCAGGTGAACGGTCTCTCCCCAGTGTGAACTCGCTGGTGTCCGTTCAGATTCCTGGAGCTTGTAAAGCTCATCCCACAGACAGAACATGTAAATGGTCTCTGATCGGAGTGAACTCGCTGGTGTCTCTTCAGATCCCCAAAGGTTTTAAAGCTCGTCCCACAAACAGAACATGTAAATGGTCTCTCATCAGTGTGAACTCGCTGGTGTTGCTTCAGCTCCCCAGAGGTTTTAAAGCTCTTCCCACAGTCAGAACATTTAAATGGTCTCTCATCAATGTGAACTCGCTGGTGTGTCAGTAGGTGGGATGACCGCGTGAATCCTTTGCCACACACAGAGCAGGTAAACGGCCTCTTTCCTTCTCTCTCCAGCTGGTGTCTCTTCAGCTCCCTGGAGCTTTTAAAGCTCTTCCCACAGTCAGAACATTTAAATGGTCTCTCATCAGTGTGAACTTTCTGGTGTGTCAGCAGGTGGGCTGACCGAATGAACCCCTTCCCACACACGGAGCAGGTGAACGGTCTCTCCCCAGTGTGAACTCGCTGGTGTCCGCTCAGATCCCCAGCGCTTTTAAAGTTCATCCCACAGACAGAACATGTAAATGGTCTCTCATCAGTGTGAACTCGCTGGTGTTCCGTCAGCCCCCAAGAGGTTTTAAAGCTCTTCCCACAAACAGAACATGTAAATGGTCTCTGATCGGAGTGAACTCGCTGGTGTCTCTTCAGCTCCCCAAAGGTTTTAAAGCTCTTCCCACAAACAGAACATGTAAATGGTCTCTCATCAGTGTGAACTCGCTGGTGTTGCTTCAGCTCCCTGGAGCTTTTAAAGCTCTTCCCACAGTCAGAACATTTAAATGGTCTCTCATCAGTGTGAACTTGCTGGTGTGTCAGCAGGTGGACTGACTGAATGAATCCCTTCCCACACACGGAGCAGGTGAACGGTCTCTTTCCTGCTCTCTCCAGCTGGTGTTCCTTCAGCTCCTGGGACATTTGAAAGCTTGTCCCACAGTTGGAATGTTTCACCGACCTCTCCCCAGTGTGAACTCGCTGGTGTGCCAGCAGATTCGAGGACCGAGTGAATCTCTTCCCACACACGGAGCAGGTGAACAGAATCTCTCCTGCTCTCTCCAGCTGGTGTCTCTTCAGCTCCTGGGACCTTTTAAATCTCTTCCCACAGTCAGAACATTTAATATGAACAAGCTGGTGTCTCAGGAGGGTGGCAGAATGAGAGAATCGCTTCAAAAACACGGAGCAGGTCAACGGTCTCATCGGTGTGGACAAGCTGGTGTCTCAGCAGCACGGAGGGTGCAATTAATCCCTGCCACACACGGAGCAGGTTAAAGGTCTCTCCCTAGTGTGAACTTGCTGTTGTATCATCGGAGCGGATGACTGAGTGAATCCCTTCCCACACACGGGGCCTGGGTTTCCCCCAGTGTGTAGCCACTGGTGTCGCTTCAGGTATTTGTAGATTTTGAAGCTCTTTCAGAACATTTAAAAGGTCTCTCATCAGTGTGAACTCACGGGGGTGCCAGCAGATTCAAGGAGCGACTGAATCAGGTCCTGATGAATCACGTAACTCTGTCAGAATTTGAGGTGATGTTTGGTTTGAGCTTTCTGTCTGTAAATGCTCCACTTCTAAAACCCTGTAAAAGGAGTGTAGAAAGGGTAAGGGGCGAAGCAGGAATTTCTTTTGGCTAATTTTGCCTCAAAGAACAAACAGGGCAGAGCCGGTCCCACTGGTGTCCAGCCATGCCCACAATAACCAGCGGGCCAGAAACAGCCCAATCTCACTGACTTGGCCCTGAAGTCAAATCAAGTCTCATCAAAGTCTCATCAAATGACATCCTTTGTGACTGTGACTAAGGTAAACTATCCCTCCTCGTCCTTCATGACTTGTCTGCAGTCTTTGACACGGTTGACCACTCCATCCTTCTCCAATGTCTCTCCACCGTCGTCCAGCTGGGTGGGACTGCACTCGCCTGGTTCCATTCTTATCTATCTAATCGTAGCCACAGAATCACCTGCAATGGCTTCTCTTCCCACTCCCGCATCGTTACCTCTGGTGTCCCCCAAGGATCTATCCTTGGGCCCCTCCTATTTCTCATCTAAATGCTGCCCCTTGGCGACTTCTGAAAACACAGCATCAGTTTCCACATGTACGCTGACGACACAAAGGTCGACCTCACCATCACTTCTCTCGACCCCTCCACGATCTCTAATCCAGTTCTGGGTGAGCAGAAATTTGCTCCAATTAAATATTGGGAAGACTGAAGCAATTGTTTTTGGTCCCTGCCACAAACTCCGTTCCCTAGCCACTGACTCCATCCCTCTCCCTAACATCTCTCTGAGGCTGAACCAGACTATTTGCAACCTTGCTGTCACATTTGACCCTGAAATGAGCTTCCGAACACATATCCGCAGCATAACGAAGACCGCCTACTTCCACCTCCGTAACATCGCCCGTCTCCGCCCTTGCCTCAGCTCATCCGCTGCTGAAACCCTCCCCCAGCCCTTTGTTACCTCGAGACTCGACTATTCCAACACACTCCTGGCTGGCCTCCCACATTCTACCCTATGTAAACTTGAGGTGATCCAAAACTACCCGTGTCGTAACTCAACGCCAAGTCCCATTCACCCATCTCCCCTGTGCTGGCTGACCCACATTGGCTCCTGGTTAAGCAATGTTTCAATTTCAAAATTCTCATCCTTGTTTTCAAATCCCTCCATGGCCTCGCCCCTCCCTATCTTAGTTATTCCCTTCAGCCTCACAACCACCCGCCCCCTGCGATAGAATCACAGAAAAATTATGGCACAGAAGGAGGCCATTCAGCCCATCTTGTCCGTGCCGGCCGATTAAGCTATCCATACTAATCCCACTTTCCAGCACTTGGTCTGTGGCCTTGTAGGTTACGGCACTTCAAGTGCACATCCAAGTACTTTTAAAATGTGATGAGAGTTTCTGCCTCTACCACCCTGTCAGGCAGTGAGTTCCAGACCCCCACCACCCTCTGGGTGAAAACACTTCTCCTCAACTCCCCTCTAAACTTCTGACCAATTACTTTAAATCTACGCCCCCTGGCTGTGGACCACTCTGCCAAGGGAAATAGGTCCTTCCTATCTCGGCCCCTCAGAATTTTATACACCTCAATCAAGTCTCCCCTCAGCCTCCTCGGTTCCAAAGAAAACAACCTCCTCCCCCCGCCCCCCCCGAGACACCTGCGTTCCTCCAATTCTGCCCTCTTGAGCATCCCTGATTATAATCGCTGCACCATCAGTGGCCGTGTCTTCTGTTGCCTCGGCCCTAAGCTCTGGAATTCCCTCCCTGAACCTCTCCGCCTCTCTTGCACAGAAAATAGAAGCAGGAGTCGGCCATTCGGCCCCTCGAGCCTGCTCCGCCATTCAATGAGATCATGGCTGATCAAAACCCACCTCTGTGACCCAGCTTTTGGCCATCTGCCCTAATTTCTCCTTCTGTGGCTCGGGGTCACATTTTTCAACGTCTGACAATACTCCTGTGCAGCGCCTTGGGACGTTTTCCTACGTTCAGATAATAATCTGCCTTCCTGTTTGGCACCAAAGTGGATAACCTCGCATTTATCCACGTTATATTGCATCTGCCATGCTTCTGCCCAATCACCCAACCTGTCCAAATCATACTGGAGTTTCTCAGCATCCTCCTCACTGCACACACGCCCACCCAGCTTTGTGTCGTCTGCAAATTTGGAGATATTACATCTAGTTCCCTCGTCCAGATCATTAATATATATTGTGAATAGCTGGGGTCCAAGGACTGATCCCTGCGGTACCCCACTAGTCACTGCCTGCCACTCGGAAAAAGAGCCGTTTAGTCCAACTCTTTGCTTTCTGTCTGCCAACCAGTTCTCTATCCAAGTCAGTACCTTGCCACCAATCCCATGTGCCTTAACTTTACACGCTAATCTCTTATGCGGGACCTTATCGAAAGCCTTCTGAAAGTCCAAATACACCACATCCACTGGTTCTCCCTTATCTATTTTACTAGTTACATCCTCAAAACATTCCAGTGGATTAGTCAAGTACGATTTACCTTTTGTAAATCCATGTTGACTTTGTCCGATCCTGTCACTGTTTTCCAAGTGCTCTGCTATTACATCTTTTATAATGGACTCTAGCATTTTCCCCACTACCGATGTCAGGCTTACCGGTCTGTAATTCCCCGTTTTCTCTGTACCACCTTTTTTGAACAGTGGGGTAACATTAGCTACCCGCCAATCCATGGGTACTGTTCCAGAGTCTATCGAATTTTGGAAGATGACCAGCAATGCATCTACTATTTCTAGGGCCACTTCCTTAAGTACCCTAGGATGTAGATTATCTTCTATGTTTCTATGTATTCAATCTTTCCTTGTAGCTGAAATTCTCTAGTCCTGGCAACATCCTCGTAAATCTCCTGTGTCGAGCAGTCACATCTTTCCTGCAATATGGGGCGACCAGAACTGCACGCAGCACTCTAGCCGGTGGCGTAACTGTTGTTTTGTACAGTTCAAGCAGAACCTCCCTGCTCGTACATGACACAGAGAGAGGCACTGCCCCTTTAAATACCTGGGGGGGCACCCATTCCCCTTTAAATGGCCAAGAAATTGTTTTTGTTGAAAAGGGGCCGCAGTCCCCTTTGACTCACCCCACCCCCTCACCCACCACAAATACTCACAAGAGAGAGAGAGGAGGAAGAATGCTGGTCTTTGTCCCTTTAAAAGTGGCTGCCCACCAAAATGTTCACAGCACCAGGGCTCTTTGTTCTGGATAAAAGTCAAAAAGAGAAAAGGTTCACTTATTTTTAAATGAATGCAGTTGATGAATAGCCTTGCAATAAAGGTAATGCAAAGGAATAAACACTCACAAGCTGGGTTTTTTCCACCCCCTCCTCCCCTTCCCTTTAACAGCTCCTGCAGACAATGAAAGCAGGAAAGCGGCCAGCAGCCCACCGAGGTCCCGCCCCCCTCCCTCCCGCGCCGCCATTGGTTGGAGGACCGTCAGCCCGCCCGGTCCTCCCAGCGTTTTCCGCGCTCCTGATTGGCGGGCGCCTCGCGTCAATCACACCCCCCACCGATTACGCGCTGACGCCAGCACGCAACGCCCATGGGTCGGTTGGATCGGCGCACGCAACCGCAAGGTAAAAAAAAGACACCCCACACAAATGAGGAAAAACAAAAATAATAATAATCGCACTTTAGAGGGGAGGAGGTTGGGGGAATTAATGAGTGTTTTCAATTTGTTTCGGAAATAAAAAATATTTCAAAAGCTTCCCAACGGTGCGAGGCGGGCTGCGCATGCGCTCCAGCCAGCCTTTGTCTCCCCCACGTGGGCACGGGGGCCGGACACGCCCACTTGCCTTCCCCTGCACCAATCACAGCGCGGGCAGGCGCAACACGAGGCTGCCAGTGCGCCTGCGCGGGGCCTCCGGGTAACAGACTGAAGGCTGGGCCCGGGGAAGAGGCGGAATCAGCGGCAGGGGTAAAGTCAAGTGTTGGGGGATCGATTTAAATCGAGGTGAGGTGAGGGAGGGGGAGCGGAGAGCGAGATTATAAAGTAAAATACGAGAAAAACCAAACCTGAGAGTCGGGCGGGCGGCACCTCCGCGGACGCCGAACGGAGCGGATTGAACCGCGCGGGGTGGTGGAGTGAGCCGGAGCAATGTTATTCTGATTGACGGGAGCTCTGACCAATAGGAAGAGGGCTGAGCTGGGAGGACTGAACTGGGCGGCCTGGTCCTCCAACCAATGGCGGCGCGGCTAGGGGGCGGGACCTTCCCTCCCCGGCGCTGGTAGGCTGGAGCCCGATTGTGATGTCATCAGAGGAAGAGGCCCATTCAGGTGGATGGAAGCCCGGCACCGGCCTGTGACTGACGGGAGCTCTGACCAATAGGACGAGGGCGGGCCTGGTCCTCCAACCAATGGCGGCGCGGCTAGGGGGCGGGGCCTCCTCCAGTTCCGGTGCGCTGGGGCCGATTGTGATGCGCTGGCCCCAGGTGAGAGCAGTTCAGTCAGCACAGAGCTGGGGCTGGAATCTGGGAGAGGGGCAGCGGGCCTGGCAAAGGGGCACAAGCTTCACAATACAAGGGGGGCACGGTGGCATAGTGGTTAGCACTGTTGCCTCACAGCGCCAGGGACCCGGGTTCAAATCTGGCCTCGGGCGACTGCCTGTGTGGAGTTTGCACATTCTCCCTGTGCCTGCGTGGGTTTCCTCCGGGTGCTCCGGTTTCCTCCCACAGTCCAAAGATGTGCAGGTTAGGTTGATTTGGCTATGATAAATTGAACCTTAGTGTTAGGGGATTAAATACGTGGGGTTACGGGGATAGGGTGGGATATGTGTCAGTGCAGGCTCGATGGGCCGAAATGGCCTCTATCTGCACTGTAGATTCTGTGATTCTTTCAAATGCACAGTTGTTTCCTACACACAGCCTTGGTCACTCTGCAAAAAACTGTTTAACAATTCATCATAACTCCCCTGCTTTAGAAGAGGCGTAGAGTGCAAAAAGCAAGGAAGTTATGATGAAACTGTGTAAAAGACTGGAGTCAGCTGTGGCTCAGTGGATAGCAGAGTCAGAAGGTTGTGGGTTCAAATCCCGCTCCAGGGACTTGAGCATATAAAGCGAGGCTGACACTCCAGTGCGGTGCTGAGGGAGCGCCGCACTGTTGGAGGGGCAGTACTGAGGGAGCGCCGTACTGAGGGAGCGCCGCACTGTCGGAGGGGCAGTACTGAGGGAGCGCTGCACTGTCGGAGGGTCAGTACTGAGGGAGCTCCGCACTGTCGGAGGGGCAGTACTGAGGGAGCACCGCACTGTCGGAGGGGCAGTACTGAGGGAGTGCCGCACTGTCGGAGGGGCAGTACTGAGGGAGCGATGCACTGTCGGAGGGGCAGTACTGAGGGAGTGCCGCACTGTCGGAGGGGCAGTGGATGTGGTGTATTTGGATTTTCAAAAGGCTTTCGATAAGGTCCCGCATAAGAGATTAGCGTGTAAAGTTAAGGCAAATGGGATTGGGAGCAAGGTATTGACTTGGATAGAGAACTGGTTGGCAGACAGGAAGCGAAGAGTTGGAATAAATGGCTCTTTTTCCGAGTGGCAGGCAGTGACTAGTGGGGTACCGCAGGGATCGGTCCTTGGACCCCAGCTATCACAATATATTTTAATGATCTGGACGAGGGAACTAGATGTAATATCTCCAAGTTTGCAGACGACACAAAGATGGGTGGGCATGTGTGCTGTGAGGAGGATTACGAGAAACTCCAGTATGATTTGGACAGGTTGGGTTATTGGGCAGAAACCTGGCAGATGCAATATAACGTGGATAAATGCGAGGTTATCAACTTTGGTGTCAAAAACAGGAAGGCAGATTATTATCTGAATGGCAATAGATTGGGAGAAGGGGAATTGCAACGAGACCTGGGCATCCTTGTGCACCAGTCGCTGAAGGTAAGCATGCAGGTGCAGCAGGCGGTGAAGAAGGCAAATGGTATGTTGGCCTTCGTAGCGAGAGGGTTCGAGTACAAGAACAAGGATGTCTTGCTGCAGTTGTACAGGGCCTTGGAGACCACATCTTGAGTATTGTGTGCAGTTTTGGTCACCTTTTCTGAGGAAGGATGTTTTGCCATGGAGGGAGTGCAGCGAAGATTCACCAGACTGATACCTGGGATGGCAGGAATGAGGTATGAGGAGAGATTGGGTCGATTGGGCTTATACTCGCTGGAGTTTAGAAGAATGAGAGGGGATCTCATTGAAACTTATAAAATTCTAACAGGACTAGACAGACTAGATGCAGGAAGGATGTTCCCGATGATGGGGGAGTCCAGAACCAGGGGTCACAGTCTAAAGATAAGGGGTAAGCCATTTAGGACAGAGATGAGGAGGAATTTCTTCACCCAGAGAGTGGTGAACCTGTGGAATTCACTCACACCAAGCTCGCACAGATAGCAATGTGATAATTGTGATGTATGTAACCGTTCCACCTTTAAGAGAACTATTTTAAGAGTTGCACTACTTTATCTTGGCTGCTGTATACTGTAATACCGGTGGTGACCACACCGGTATATAAGTGCTGTGTAATGATCTGTTGGGCAGTTCCGCCCTGACCTTCGACTAGTAAAGACCTGTTAAAGTTTACTCTTGTGGTCTGTGTAGTAATTCTCAATATAACACACAGACTTAACAGTGGCGACGAGTACGATCTTACCCTGCGGCAGAGATACATCCAAGGCAGTTGACAGGCGTTGAGAGGAGGCATCCGCCCTCATCATCCTGCTGAGAAAAGACGCAGGTCTGAAGAGCAAAGGAAGAATCCTGACACGAAGCCTTCCATCAGCAACAGGCAGTGATCATCCCTTCTATCACGGTGGTGGGTAAGCCGATCAGCGACGAGCAGCAAGTCTTGTTGGCTGTGAAGTAGGGGAGGGAAAAACGGAGGATATAAGGGCGGAGAACTCGACCACGGCCGGGGAAAAGAGCCGGACAGAAGTCGGGGCCAGAGGCGCTGAGACTGGGGCAGCGTAAGGCACGGGAGCCGCGGTGAATGCAAACGCAGCCGGTGTGAAAGACCGGGCTGCAAGCGGGCTGGGAGACGCAACAGCGTCGAGAGAGAGCTCGGCCGCGACCGGTGAAAAAGGCCGGGCAGCTACCGAGGCCGCGAGGCGCAGCGACCGGGTTAGCGTAAGGCGCGGGAGAATTTTTTTTAAAAACCGCGGAGAACTCAGCCGCAGCCGGGGGAAAGGACCGGACTGCAAGAGGGGCTGGGAGGCACGATTTGAAAACCGCTGGGGAGGGCGAACGCAGCAATACGGCAATCGCCATTACAGCCAGCGGGGGAGAAAGGCAAACGCGGGAAGCCGCCATTTTCGTAGGATGCCTAAGCGTGGTAACATCAACGATTTCGATCCCGATGTTGAAGATTGGGCCACGTATGTAGAACGCATAGAGATATATTGTAAGGCAAATAAAATATCAGATGAAGATAAAGCACTAACCTTACTAAACTCAATGGGTGCGAAGACATACGGGCTATTGAAGCATCTTCTATCACCAGCTAAACCGGCGGATCAGACTTTCGCTAATATTGTTGCTGTCCTGAAAAATCATTTGAACCCCACACCGCTGATGTTAGCGGAACGATTTAAATTTTATGCGAGAACGCAACTGAAAGAGGAAAGCAATGCAGAGTATTTAATTGAACTGCGTAAGCTAGCGAAATACTGTCAGTTTGGGGAAAGTCTGACAGAGGCACTGAGAGACAAATTCGTGTGTGGATTGTCGAAAGAAGGAACACAAAAGCGGCTGCTTGAAGAGAATGATCTTACACTTGATAAGGCTGTCACTATTGCAGCATCGCACGAAGCCGCAGCGAGAGGCACTGCGGAAATGCAGCTGAAGGCAGCGGTACTCAGCGTAGATCAAATGGCTTTGGGTACAACGAAATGTTATCGTTGTGGAAAGACAACACACGATCAGAACCAATGCTGGTTTAAAAACCAGGAATGTAGAAAATGTGGCAAGCTTGGTCACATAGCTAAAGTATGCCGGTCAGGAAAGAAGACCAGCAACAAAAAGTCACCGCAGGAAAAGTGCAGAAAGGTACATAAGGTGGCTGAGAAGAGTTCGGATGAACAGAATCCGGATTCAGACTCCAACAGCAAGGAACTGGGTAGTCTGAGAATTCACAATGTGAGTAAGGAAGCTGACTGACAAACTATCTGGGTCACACTGCAGATAGCAGGAGTCCAAGTGAAGATGGAATTGGACACCGGATCGGCGTTGACGGTCATGAATAAGCAAGATTACAAAAGGTTATTCACACATATTCCCCTACGGGATACGGAGATAGTATTGCAGACATACACGGGGCAAAAAGTATACCCCATCGGAAAGATAAAAGTCAAGGTGATACACAAGGGCAAAGAACACCAAGGAATGGACTTATATGTACTACCTGAGGGAGGTCCACCACTTCTGGGACGGGAGTGGATCAGGAAAATAAATATGGACTGGCACTCCCTAAAAGCAATAACGGTAGATTCCGGAAAAAAAGATGTCAAACCTGAACGATTGTCCAGAATATTGGATGAGGCTAAAGAGGTGTTCCAACAGGGACTGGGAACACTGAGAGGAATTAAGGCAAAAATCAAGATTGCAGAACATGCAAACCCAAAATTTTTCAAAGCCAGACCGGTACCTTATGCGATACGACCTGCTGTGGAAGCTGAGCTGGAAGGGCTTGAACGTTCAGGAGTACTGTCTAAGGTGGACTGGAGTGAGTGGGCCACGCCCATTGTTCCCGTCATGAAGCGTTCATCGAGTAACAAGCCAGGGGAACCGGGGAAGGTCCGCATCTGTGGAGACTTCAAGATCACAGTTAATCCGGTGCTTCACACGGTGCAATATCCGCTTCCGCGGATTGAGGATATCTTTGCTTCATTGTCTGGCGGGAAACACTTCACCAAGATAGACCTGGCGCAAGCGTACTTACAGATGGAAGTTGAGGAAGAGTCGCGCCAGTATCTCACAATCAACACGCACAGAGGCTTGTATCGATATAATAGACTGGTCTTTGGAGTGGCTTCGGCTCCGGCAATTTGGCAGAGGGCCATGGAGCAGGTATTACAGGGAATTCCAAGCACTCAATGTTACTTGGACGATATCCTGATTACAGGAGATGACGATGAGGAACACCTTGCAAATTTGAAACTGGTGCTCACCAGGTTGAAGGAATATGGCCTTCGAGTTAATCGCCAGAAATGTGAGTTCTTTCAGAAACGGATCTCGTACTGTGGTCATGTCATTGACCAGGAGGGGCTGCACAAGTCACCTGACAAGATCGAAGCTGTTGTGAAGGCTCCCGCTCCGGAAAATGTATCCCAGTTGAGGTCGTTCCTAGGGTTGATTAACTATTACCATAAGTTTCTGCCAAATCTATCCACGGTGCTGCACCCGCTGAATGCTCTTTTGCAGAAAGAAGTACCATGGAAGTGGAGCGAGGACTGTAAGAAGGCCTTTCGCAAAAGCAAGGCATTGATCACCTCCGGAAGTGTTGGCTCACTTCAACCCAACGCTACCTATTCGTTTAGCTTGTGATGCTTCTCCTTATGGTATTGGAGCAGTACTCTCACACAAGTTGCCAAATGGCTCGGAAAGGCCAGTCGCATTTGCATCCAGATCATTGACCTCCGCTGAGCGCAACTATGCTCAGATTGATAGGGGGGCTCTCAACCTTGTGTGGGGAGTAAAGAAGTTTAATCATTACCTGCAGGGCAAGAAGTTTACACTGCTGACAGACCACCAGCCGTTGGTATCCATATTCAACCCTAAAAAGGGCGTTTCCATTATGACAGCGCAAAGGCTACAGAGGTGGTCCCTTTTCCTCGGGGCACACCAATATGACATAGAATACAAAGGATCAAAACAGCATGGGAATGCTGACGGTTTATCGCGCCTACCGTTGCCAACGGTAGAAGAGGCGCCTACAGTGGACCCAGTGGAGATGTTCCACTCAACCATAGTGGAATGTCTACCAGTAACAAATTCTACCATCGAAAAGGAAACGAGAAATGACCCGACTCTCTCACAAGTCTACGATTTAACGGTGAAGGGATGGCCAGCACATGGCGAACCACTGTTGCCAGCATTCTCGCAAAGAAGAGAACAGCTGTCAGTGTGCCGAGGAACTTTGATGTGTGGATCCAGAGTGGTGATTCCACCCAAACTCCAGCATAAAGTGCTAAAGGAGCTTCACGAGGGGCATCTGGGTGGAGTGAAAATGAAGAACTTAGCCAGAGCGTTTGTGTGGTGGCCAGGTATCGATGGAGACATCGAAGAAATGACCAAGCGCTGTCTAGGATGTCAGAAGGTCCAAAACGCCCCACCACAAGCCCCTCTACATCCATGGGAGTGGCCCTCATCTCCATGGCAAAGGGTACATATCGACTTTGCTGGTCCATTTATGGACTCAATGTTCTTAATCGCGGTGGATGCACACTCCAAGTGGCCGGAGGTAATAAAGATGTCCTCCACCACCACGGAAAAAACCATCACAGTATTAAGGACCATATTTGCCAGGAATGGGCTGCCGGAACAGATCTGTTCTGATAATGGACCGCAATTTGTGTCCGAAGAATTCAGGAAGTTCTTAAAAAACAATGGGGTTAAGCACTACACGTCCGCCCCATACCATCCCGCCACCAATGGATTAGCTGAAAGGTTTGTCCAGACCTTCAAGAAGGCCATAAAGGCCATGGGTAATGAAGACATAAATCTACAACATAAGGTAGATAACTTCTTGTTGGCGTACAGGAATGCAACACATATGGTTGCAAACCAAACTCCCGCCATGATGTTTTTCAATAGAAGACTAAGATGCCGGCTGGATTTGATCAAGCCAAACATCAGAAGGGACGTAGAGAACCGGCAATTTCAAGGCATGAATGAAAGGCCAACTAGAACCTTCCAGATAGGTCAACAAGTTTTGGCCCGGGACTACCGTACCGAGAAATGGCAGCCTGGAACTATTTGCACACGACTAGGACCGCTGATGTATACCGTGGACATTGGTGAAAGCATAATAAGGCGCCATGTTGACCAGATCATAGAGTCATCCGAAAAGGGACAACCTACTCCACAACTCTATACGCCTAATGATGAAGCAGAGATACCCATAGTATCTACCTCCGATCCGGTGATACTGGAATCAGATGAACCCGACACTGGCATTCAAGCCGAATCGACCTTGCCAAAAGAACCTACTACACCACCGAAAACTACTACACCACCGAGGCATTATCCGGACCGAGTCAGGAAGCCTCCAGAGAGACTGAATCTGTGAACTGTTTTTACATGAAGTTGTGTACATATGTTATGTTATGTTAATGGGGAATATATACTGTTAAGCTAAAAAGGGAGGATTGTGGTGTATGTAACCGTTCCACCTTTAAGAGAACTACTTTAAGAGTTGCACTACTTTATCTTGGCTGCTGTATACTGTAATACCGGTGGTGACCACACCGGTATATAAGTGCTGTGTAATGATTTATTGGGCAGTTCCGCCCTGACCTTCGACTAGTAAAGACCTGTTAAAATTTACTCTTGTGGTCTGTGTAGTAATTCTCACTATAACACACAGACTTAACAATAATAACCAGATAATCTGTATTGGTGATGTTGGGTGAGCGATAAATATTGGTCCCAGGACATAGGGTGAACTCCCCTGGCCCTTTTTAGGTTTTTAAACTGTCATTCAAGTTTCCCTCGCTCTATTGTGAAGGGTGGGTATCCGCTGGGATACAGTCCCACAGTCACTGGTTGCCTTCCAGTGCCCCTCCGAGTGACCAATGTGTGAGTGTGTGCAGGGATTGTTGGCAGCCTATTCAACCTTGGGGGCATCACAGACAAAATCAAGCCCCCTTTGCAGACTCGGCCTTTGCTGCCGGGGTGACTGGACAGTGATCAGTAGCAGGAGCCCAGGGCACTGAGGCTAACTGCAGTCTCCCCAACTGCATCCCAGGCCAGAATCAGCTGAGCACCCACACAGTGTGCAGCTGGAATGTGCAACCTATCCTGGGGAGTGGGGGAAAGGGAGGTCAAGGGTCAGCACCGAATGTCAGTCAACCTTAACCCCCAGACTCCCTCACTGATAGAATCATAGACATTTACAGCACTGAAGGAGGCCATTCGGCCCATCTTGTCCGTGCCGGCCGACAAAGAGCTATCCACCCTAATCCCACTTTCCAGCACTTGGTCCGTAGCCTTGTAGGTTACGGCACTTCAAGTGCATATCCAAGTACTTTTTAAATGTGATGAGAGTTTCTGCCTCTACCACCCTTTCAGGCAGAGAGTTCCAGACCCCCACCACCCTCTGGGTGAAAACATTCTCCTCAAATCCCCTCTAAACTTCAGACCAATTACTTTAAATCTGTGCCCTCTGGTTATTGACCCTTCTGCTAAGGGAAATAGGTCCTTCCTATCCACTCTATCTAGGCCCCACATAATTTTATACACCTCAATTAAGTCTCCCCTCAGCCTCCTCTGTTCCAAAGAAAACAACCCCAGCCTATCCAATCTTTCCTCATAGCTAAAATTCCCCAGCCCAGGCAACATCCTCGTAAATCTCCTCTGCACCCCCTCTAGTGCAATCACATCCTTCCTGTAATGTGGTGACCAGAACTGCACGCAGTGTTCTAGCTGTGGCCTAACTAGTGTTTTATACAGTTCAAGCATAACCTCCCTGCTCTTATATTCTATGCCTCGGCTAATAAAGGTAAGTATCCCGTGTGCTGTCTTAATCTCCTTATCTACCTGTCCTGCTACCTTCAGGGATCTGTGGACATGCACTCCAAGGTCCCTCTGATCCTCTGCACTTCTCAGTGTCCTACCATTTATAGTGTATTTCCTTGCCTTGTTAGCCCTCCCCAAATGCATTACCTCGCACTTCTCCAGATTGAATTCCATTTGCCACTGTTCTGCCCACCTGACCAGTCCATTGATATCTTCCTGCAGTCTGCAGCTTTCTTCTTCATTATCAACCACACAGCCAACTTTTGCATCATCTGCAAACTTCTTAATCATACCCTGTACATTCAAGCCCAAATCATTGATCTCGACCACACAGAAAACCAAGTTGTGCATGATGTCATGACGCCTGCACCTTTTATGACAGCAAGACATCCAAGTGCGCCTCACCAGCCACCCGCCCACTGCTCCAGTGATCTCTCTCCCTATTGGTCGGCGGACACATCAATGCTGCCCGTGGTCACGTGCCCCTGAGGTGCTCTCCGGCTCTGCCCAAGTGAATTCGCTCCATTCGGTGCCTGCGGAGCCCTCGGACTCTCAGGTTTGGATTCCCCTTTATTCTCTCCCCTCCTCTGATCTCAATCAGATCTGGGGGAAAACTCACTTTCCCTCACTGATTGCGGCTCTTCACCAACGCCGACTTTACAAAGAAAGCCCCGCGCGGCAGCCTGGAGCTCGGGCCCAGCGCACAGGCGCGGGGGAGGATGATTGACAGGGGCCCAGGGTGTGTGCTGAGCATGCGCGGTGCGGGCCGGGCGCCTGTGGAGCAGGAGAGGGCGGGGCCATGGGGCGCATGCGCGGGGTCAGTCACAACTCAGCGCGGCGGCCAGC
Organism: Somniosus microcephalus; assembly: GCF_052327205.1. Classification (NCBI taxonomy): domain Eukaryota; kingdom Metazoa; phylum Chordata; class Chondrichthyes; order Squaliformes; family Somniosidae; genus Somniosus; species Somniosus microcephalus. The sequence goes on from NW_028225245.1 coordinate 285,037, forward strand.
GCGCTTTCTGGAGCGCGGTGGCTTGTGGGGATTGCAGCCGCCATTACTGTTGATCCTTTCAACCAGTTAGAGTCCAGACTGCTGTGTTGCCTGCCCGGTGCCAGGGTCCGAGACATCTCTTCTGGGCTGGAGAGGAACTTGCAGTGAGAGGGGGAGGAGCCAGTCACCACGGTCCAATGACATAGGTAGAACTAGGAAAGAGGTTCTGCTGGGAGAGTGTGAGCAGCTAGGGGCTAAATTAAAAAGTACAACCTCAAGGATAATAATGTCTGCATTCTTACCTGAACCACGAGCAAATTGGCATGGGGTAAATAAAATTAGAGAGATGAATGCGTGGCTCAAAGACTGGTGTGGGAGAAATGGGTTTCGATTCCTGGGCACTGGCACCAGTACTGGGGAAAATGGGATCTGTATCATTGGGACGGTCTTCGCCTGAACCGTGCTGGGACCAGTGTTCTGGCGAGTCGTATAACTGGGGCGGTAAAGAGGGCTTTGAACTAAATAGTGGGGGCAAGGGATCAAATTTGTTGAGATGTGGTAAATCAAAGAGTGGAGACAAAGCAATAGAGAAAGGTATTAATATGGGAAATGATAAACAGACCGTGACAGGAAGGGATAGAGAGTACAAATCTAAGAGTAAATCAACAGATAAGGCTCAAGGTTACAAAAATAATAAAAGGACAAAACTAAAGGCTCTGCATCTGAATACACGTAGCATTCGAAACAAAACAGATGAACTGATAGCGCAAATAGAAATAAATAAGTAGGACCTGATAGTCATTACAGAAACATGGCTGCAGGATGACATAGATTGGGACCTGAATATTGAAGGGTACATGACATTTAGGAAGGACAGGAAGCTAGGAAAAGGTGGAGGGGTGGCTCTGATAATTAATGATGGTATTAGCACAATAGAGAGGGATGACCCAAGTTCAGGAAACCAGGATGTCAAAGCGGTTTGGGTAGAGATGAGAAATGATAAAGGCAAGAAGTCACTTGTGGGAGTGGTGTACAGGCCCCCTGACAGTAACCACACGGTAGGATGGAGTGTAAAGGAAGAAATAATGAGAGCTTGTCAGAAAGGTATGGCTATAATCATGGGGGGTTTTAATCTACATATAGACTGGAAAAATCAGATGGGCAAAGGTAACCTAGATGAGGAGTTCATAGAATGTTTTCGGGATAGTTTCTTAGAACAGCACGTTCTGGAGCCAACCAGAGAGCAGGCTATACTAGACCTGGTGTTGTGCAATGAGATAGGATTAATTAATGACCTCATAGTGAAGGCGCCCCTAGGTAGCAGCGATCATAATATGATTGAATTTTACATTCAGTTTGAGGGAGAGATGAGTGGGTCCAAGACGAGTATTTTAAACTTAAATAAGGGCAATTATGAGGGCATGAAAGCAGAGCGAGCTAAAGTGAACAGGCAAATTAGGTTAAGGGATAGGTCAATAGAGTTGCAGTGGCAGACATTTAAGGGGATATTTCAGAATACACAGAATAGATACATTCCAATGAGAAAGAAAAATTCCAAGGGGAGGACCCACCATCCGTGGTTAACTGAAAAAGTTAAAGATAGTGTCAAACTTAAAGAAAAAGCATATAATTGTGCAAAGATGGCTGGCAGGTCAGAAGATTGGACAGAATATAAAAAACAGCAAAGAATGACTAAAAGATTAATAAGGAGAGAAAAATGAGAGTACCAGAGAAAGCTAGCTAGAAATATAAACACTGATAGTAAGAGTTTCTATAGATACTTAAAAAAGAAAAGAGTTAACAAAGTGAGCGTTGGTCCTATAGAAAGTGAGTCTGGGGAATTAATAATGGAAAATAAGGAGATGGCAGTTGAATTAAACAGGTATTTTCCATCGGTCTTCACTATAGAGGATTCAAGTAACATCCCAGAAATAACTGTAAATCAGGAAATGGAAGGGAGGGAGGAACTCCAGAAAATTACAATCACCAGGGAAGTGGTACTGAGCAAATTGTTGGACCTGCGAGCTGACAAGTCCCCGGGTCCTGATGGACTTCTTTGGAACTCTCTTCCTCAGAGGGCGGTGGAAGCAGAGTCTTTGAATATTTTTAAGGCAGAGGTAGATAGATTCTTGATAAGCAAAGGGGTGAAAGGTTATCGGGGGTAGGTGGGAATGTGGAGTAATCAGATCAGCCATGATCTTATTGAATGGCGGAGCAGGCTCGAGGGGCCGAGTGGCCGACTCCTGCTCCTAATTTGTATGTTCGTATGTAACCTGTGCAGCAGCTGGGGCCTGAAAATCAGCTTCACTGCCCCTGGGCTGGGAAAGGGGGACATGAGGCAACATTCTCCCTCTTACCCCTTTCTACACTCCTTTTACAGGGTTTTAGAAGTGGAGCATTTACAGACAGGAAGTTCAGACCAAACATCACGTCAAGAACAGACAGAGTCGCTCGATTCATCAGGACCTGAATCAATCGCTCCTCCAATCTGCTGACATGCCAGAGAGTTCACACTAATGAGAGACCTTTTAAATGTTCTGAGTGTGGGAAGAGCTTCAAAATCTACAAGTACCTGAAGCGATACTGAGGAGAGCCCGTTCACCGGCCCCGTGTGTGGGAAGGGATTCAGTCAGTCGTCCGCTCCGATGGCACACCAGCAAGATCACACTAGGGAGAGACCTTTAACCCGCTCCGTGTGTGGTAAGGGATTAATTGCACCGTCCATGCTGCTGAGACACCAGCTTGTCCACACCGATGAGAGACACCAGCAAGTTCACACTGGGGAGAGGGTGTTCACCTGCTCCGTGTGTGGGAAGGGATTCACTCGGTCCTCTAACCTGCTGGCACACCAGCGCGTTCACACTGAGGAGAGACCGGTAAAACATTCTAACTGTGGGAAAAGCTTTCAAAGGTCCCAGGAGCTGAAGGGACACCAGCTGGAGGCAGCAGGAAAGAGACCGTTCACCTGCTCTGTGTGTGGGAAGGGATTCACTCAGCCATCAAGCCTGGTGAGACACCAGCGAGTTCACTCCGATGAGAGACCATTTAAATGTTCTGACTGTGGGAAGAGCTTTAAAACCTCTGGGGATCTGAAGGGACACCAGCGAGTTCACACTGGGGAGAGGGCGTTCACCTGCTCTGTGTGTGGGAAGGGATTCACTCAGTCATCCCACCTACGGACACACCAGCGATATCACACTGATGAGAGACCATTTAAATGTTCTGACTGTGGGGAAGGCTTTAAAACCTCTAGGGATCTGAAGGGACACCAGCAAGTTCACACCGATGAGAGACCATTTAAATGTTCTGTCTGTGGGAAGAGCTTTAAAAGCTCCAGGAATCTTAACGAACACCAGCGAGTTCACACTGGGGAGAGACCATTCACCTGCTCCGTGTGTGGGAAGGGATTCACTCAGTCATCCAACCTGCTGACACATCAGCGAGTTCACACTGATGAGAGACTATTTAAATGTTCTGACTGTGGTAAGAGCTTTAAAAGCTCCGGGGAGCTGAAGAGACACCAGCGAGTTCACACCGGGGAGAGGCCATTTACCTGCTCCGTGTGTGGGAAGGGATTCACTCAGTCATCCAACCTGCTGGCACACCAGCGAGTTCACACTGTTCTGTAGCACAGGGCCCTGCAGACAGCTGGGGTGACATGAACGTGGAATGGATGAATGTTTTATAAATTCTTGTACTGCTGTTTAATCTTTAAGACTGTTGTGCTGATGATTCCCTTCGATTGACTGTTCATGGTGTTCCATAGAATGTACAGCACAGAAACAGGCCATTCGGCCCAACTGGTCCATGCCAGTGTTTATGTCCCACACCCACCCTACTTCAATTAACCCGATCAACATCTCCTCCCATTCCTTTCTCCCTCATGTGGCTTCCCCATAAATCCATCTGTGCTGTTCACCTCAACTACTCCCTGTGGTAGCGAGTTCCCCATTCTCACCATTCTCTGGGTAAAGACATTTCTCCTGAATTCATTACTGGATTTATTAGTGACTATTTTAAGTTTGTGGCCTCATAAATATGATGAGATTCTGTTAAGCTGACCAGTATGTTGTTGTACTTTGTCTTTTTCTGATGAATTAAACATTACTGAGCCCTTGTACGCGTGTTATGGGATGAAGTTTTTTTTATTCGTTCATGGGATGTGGGCGTCGCTGGCAAGGCCAGCATTTATTGCCCATCCCTAACTGCCCTTGAGAAGGTGGTGGTGTGCTGCCTTCTTGAACCGCTGCAGTCTGTGTGGTGAAGGTACTCCCACAGTGCTTTTAGGGAGTTCCAGGATTTTGACCCAGCGACGATGAATGAATGGCCGATATACTTTCAAGTCAGGATGGTGTTTGACATGGAGGTGGTGGTCATAGAGTTATACAGCACAGAAAGAGGCCCTTCGGCCCATCGTGTCTGCGCGGCCATCAAGCCCTGTCTATTCTAATCCCATTTTCTAGCACTGGGTCCGTAGCCTTGTATGCTATGGTGTTTCAAGTGCTCATCTAAATGCTTCTTGAATGTTGTGAGGGTTCCTGCCTCTACCACCCTTTCAGGCAGTGAGTTCCAGATTCCAACCACCCTCTGGGTGAAAAAGTTTTTCCTCAAATCCCCTCTAAACCTCCTGCCCCTTACCTTGAAACGATGTCCCCTGGTTATTCACCCCTCTACTAAGGGGAAAAGTTCCTTTCTATCTACCCTATCTATGCCCCTCAAAATTTTGTACACCTCAATCAGGTTCCCTCTCAGCCTTCTCTGCTCTAAGGAAAACAACCCCAGCCTGTCCAGTCTCTCTTCATAGCTGAAGCGCTCCAGCCCAGGTAACATCCTGGTGAATCTCCTCTGCACCCTCTCCAATGCAATCACATCCTTCCTATGGTGTGGCGACCAGAACTGCACACAGTACTCCAGCTGTGGCCTAACTAGCATTTTGTACACCTCCATCATAACCTCCCTGCTCTTATATTCTATGCCTCGGCTAATGAAGGCAAGTATCCCATAAGCCTTTTTAACCACCTTATCTACCTGTCCTGCTGCCTTCAGGGATATATGTATTCTATCGGGTGTTCCCATGCGCCTGCTGTCCTTGTCCTTCCAGGTAGAAGAGGTTGTCGGTTTGGGAGGCGCTGCCGAAGAAGCCTTGGCGAGTTGCTGCTGTACATCTTGTAGATGGTACACACTGCAGCCACGGTACGCCAGTGGTGGAGGGAGTGAATGTTTAAGGTGGTGGATGGGGTGCCAATCAAGCGGGCTGCTTTGTCTTGGGTGGTGTTGAGCTTCTTGAGTGTTGCTGGAGCTGCACTCATCCAGACAAGTGGAGAGTATTCCATCACACTCCTGACTTGTGCCTTGTAGATGGTGGAAAGGCTTTGGGGAGTCAGGAGGTGAGACACTCGCCGCAGAATACCCAGCCTCTGACCTGCTCTTGTAACCACAGTATTTATGTGGCTGGTCCAGTTAAGTTTCTGGTCAATGGTGACCCCCAGGATGTTGATGGTGGGGGATTCGGTGATGGGAATGCCGTTGAATGTCAAGGGGCGGTGATTAGATGCTCGGTTGTCGGAGATAGTCATTGCCTGGCACTTGTGTGGTGCAAATGTTACCTGCCACTTATCAGCCCAAGCCTGAATGTTGTCCAGGTCTTGTTGCATGCGGGCATGGACGGTTTCATTATCTGAGGAGTTGCAAATGGAACTGAATACTGTGCAGTCACCAGCGAACATTCCTACTTCTGACCTTATGTTGGAGGGAAGGTCATTGATGAAGCAGTTGAAGAGGGTTGGGCCGAGGACACTGCCCTGAGGAACTCCTGCAGCGATGTCCTCGGGCTATGATGATTGACCTCCAACCACCAAGAGCATCTTCCTTTGTGCTCGGTCTGACTCCAGCCAGTGGAGAGTTTCCCCCCGATTCATTAGCATTGAGGTAATAGAGTAATAGAAATATAGAAAATAGGAGCAGGAGTAGGTCATTCGGCCCCTCGAGCCTGCTCTGCCATTTAATGAGATCATGGCTGATCATCCAAATTCAGAATCCCGTCCCTGCCTTTCCCCCATATCCCTTGATCACTTTAGCCTTAAAAAATATATCTAACTCCTTCTTTAATATATTTAATGAATTGGCCTCCACTGCCTTCTGTGGTAGAGAATTCCACAGGTTCACCACTCTCTGGGTGAAGAAATTCCTCCTCATCTCCGTCCTAAATGGCTTACCCCTTATCCTTAGACTGTGACCCCTGGTTCTGGACTCCCCGGCCATCGGGAACATCCTTCCTGCATCGAGTCTGTCTAGTCCTGTTAGAATTTTATAAGTTTCAATGAGATCCCCTCTCATTCTTCTAAACTCCAGCGAGTACAAGTCCAATCGACCCAATCTCTCCCCATACGTCATTCCTGCCATCCCAGGTATCAGTCTGGTGAATCTTCGCTGCACTCCCTCCATGGCAAGAACATCCTTCCTTAGATAAGGTGATCAAAACTGCACACAATACTCAAGGTGTGGTCTCACCAAGGCCCTGTACAACTGCAGCAAGACATCCTTGTTCCTGTACTCGAACCCTCTCGCTACGAAGGCCAACATACCATTTGCCTCCTTAAAATCGCCTGCTGCACCTGCATGCTTACTTTCAGCGACTGGTGCACATGGACGCCCAGGTCTCGTTGCACTTCCCCTTCTCCCAATCTATTGCCATTCAGATAATAATCTGTCTTCCTGTTTTTGCCACCAAAGTGGATAACCTCGCAGTTATCCACGTTATATTGCATCTGCCGTGCTTTTGCCCAATGACCTAACCTATCCAAATCATACTGGAGTTTCTTGGCATCCTCCTCACAGCACACACACCCACCCAGCTTTGTGTCGTCTGCAAATTTGGAGATATTACATCTAGTTCCCTTGTCTGGATCATTAATATATATTGTGAATAGCTGGGGTCCAAGGACCGATCCCTGCGGTACCCCACTAGTCACTGCCTGCCACTCGGAAAAAGACCCGTTTATTCGAACTCTTTGCTTTCTGTCTGCCAACCAGTTCTCTATCCAAGTCAATACCTTGCCCCCAATCCCACGTGCCTTAACTTTACACGCTAATCTCTTATGTGGGACCTTATCAAAAGCCTTCTGAAAGTCCAAATACACCACATCTACTGGTTCTCCCTTATCTATTTTACCAGTTACATCCTCAAAAAATTCCAGTAGATTAGTCAAGCCATGGAATGAATTCAGCAAAGATTCACCAGGCTGATACTTGGGATGGCAGGAATGACGTATGTGGAGAGATTGGGACGATTGGGCTTGTACTCACTGGAGTTTGGAAGAATGAGAGGGGATCTTATTGAAACTTATAAAATTCTGACAGGACTGGACAGACAAGATGCAGGAAGGATGTTCCCGATGGTCGGGGAGTCCAGAAACAGGGGTCACAGTCTAAGAATAAGGGGTAGGCCATTTAGGACTGAAATGAGGAGGAATTTCTTCACCCAGAGAGTGGTGAACCTGTGGAATTCTCTACCACAGAAGGCAGTAGAGGCCAATTCATTAAATATATTCAAGAAGGAGTTGGATATATTTCTTAAGGCTAAAGGGATCAAGGGATATGGGGAGAAGGCAGGGACCGGGTACTGAAATTGGATGATCAGCCATGATCGCATTGAATGGCGGAGCAGGCTCAAGGGGCCGAATGGCCTACTCCTGCTCCTATCTTCTATGTTTCTATGTTCTTGCATCTTTCTGTAATTTGCCTGCAAATCTGCTCCTCTATCTCCTTCCCACTATTTGGTGGCCTGTAGTAAACACCCAGCAGTGTAATCGCTCCTCTATTGTTCCTGAATTCAAACCAATCTTTGCTCCCTCGACTACATCAGCCCTCTCCAATGCTGTAATAATTTATTTGATCAATACTGCCACCCCTTCTCTTTTTCCTTCCCTATCTTTCCTGAATACCTAGTAGCGAGGAATATTAAGATCCCAATCCTCCCCTTCTTTGAGTCTGGTCTCTGTTATTGCCCCTATATCAGAGTCCCCTGTGGCACCTTGTGCCTGCAGCTCACCAACCTTATTTACCAGGCTATGTGCATTTACACACATGCACTCCAAACCCATCTTAGTCTGCCTTGCTATTGCCCCGTCTGATTCCTCCTATTTCTGAACTTTTCTTTACTCTGGTGCTATTTCTCTCTCTTATACATTATTATATCTATGACAGCGAGTTCTGGTCCCCCCGACAAGTAGAAACATTTTCTGCACATCTACCCTATCAAACCCTTTCATAATCTTGATGACCTCTATCTGGTCACCCCTCAGCCTTCTCTTTTCCAGAGAAATGAGTCCCCAGCCTGTTCAGCCTTTCCTGATCGGTATATCCTCTCAGTTCTGGTGTCATCCTTGTGAATCTTTTTTGCACGTACTACTGATGTCAGGCTAACTGGCCCAGGGGTCCTTGTTTTCTCTCGCCCTCCTTTCTTGAACGGCGGGGTTCCATTTGCCACCTTCTGATCCCCGGGGAACGTTCTAGAATCTAAGGAATTCTGGAAGATCATAACCAAGACTCGAGGAGTTATTTGTAAACTCCTAGGGTCTGTAATATGGGATAAAGTTAATTACAAACTGGCAGAACAAGGAGAATCGCTGTCCCTTTAACCAGCACAAATCCCTGTGTGGAGGAGAGGGGGAGACACAGTCTGTCCCAGGAACTGTCCCACAACAGAATGAGAGACCCTGTCCCTTTGATTCATGAATTTAAAAAGTCTGTATTGCAATCTGAGCCAGTGTGTTGTGAGCCAAAGAGCCTTGTGTCCAATGAGGGGAATAAAGGCCCACAGCCTCCCCTGGCCCCGGGCCCTGAACAAGGGACTGGAGAAACTCGCTGCCCTGCGGATCCGACAATCAGCCGGCACAAGTCCCGCCCCTCAGGCTCCCCGATTGGTTGGAGGACCTGCCGCCGGCTCGCTCCTCCAGCCCCGCCCCACTCGCTCCCTATTGGTCAGAAGCTCCCATCAATCAGGCCCTGGGCCACGTGTCACTGGAGCGCGCTCCGCCAAACTGAAGAAGCTCTGCTCGGGGCGCGGATCTGCGGACTCTCAGGTTTGGATTCCCCTTTATTCTCCCCCCTGCTCTGATCTCAATTGGATTTGGGGGAAAACTCACTTTCCCTCACCGATTGTGGCTCTTCACCAACACCGACTTTACATAGAAAGCCCCGCGCGGCAGCCTGGAGCTCAGGGGCCCAGCGCGCCGGCGCGGGGGAGGATGATTGACGGGTCCAGGGTGTGTGCTGAGCATGCGCGGTGTGGGCCGGGCGCCTGTGGAGCAGGAGAGGGCGAGGCCCCAGCCACCACCTTAAATATTCACTCGCTGCACCACCGGCGCACTGTGGCTGCAGTGTGTTCCATCTACAAGATGCACTGCAGCAACTCGCCAATACTTCTTTGGCAGCACCTCCCAAACCCGCGACCTCTACCACTTAGAAGGACAAGGGCAGCAGGTGCATGGGAACATCACCACCTGTAACTTCCCCTCCAAGTCACACACCATCCTGACTTGGAAATATATCGCCGATCCTTCATCGTCACTGGGTCAAAATCCTGGAACTTGCTGCCTAACAGCACTGTGGGAGACCTTCACCACAAGGACTGCAGCGGCTCAAGAAGGCGGCTCACCACCACCTGCTCAAAGGCAATTAGGGATGGGCAATAAATGCTGGTCTTGCCAGTGACGCCCACATCCCATGAATGTAGAGGGAGCTGTATTCTGTATCTGTATTCTGTATCTCATCCCTGCTGTACCTGTCCTGGGAGTGTTTAATGGGACAGTGCGGAGGGAGTCTTAATCTGTATCTAACCCATGCTAATCATCCACTTAATTTTCTAAATAGAATAATAAACAATAACAACTTAATCTCATCTTCTAACCCTTTCTAAAATTGTGCTAGTTGCCAATGCGCTGAGTGTATCCGAGCATTGCACCAATGGACGCCGCACGGCTCATCCTGGTATCTGAAATCACAAGAATCAACTTTCATTGATTTTCTCCTCCTCCTATTGCTTGTTCTAAATGTATCTCTGCACACCTCAGGCAGCAGAGACAATGGTGATGGTTGTTACCCAGAACGCACCGCGAGGTAGAATAGGCCCTATCAATGCTGCAGGGGCCTGGTGCGCAGGCGCGGCGTGGGGGCAGGGCGGGTCCCGCACGTGCGCAGTCAGTGCCGCCAGTCGGGTGATGGCGGCGGAAGGCGGAGAGAAGATTCCGGAGCGGGGAGGTGGAGGGGCGCAGGGGAGCAATAACCGGCGGGGAGGCTTTATAAACACCCGGTGTAGGCCTCAAGCCCCCGAATAAGAACCTACGGGTCCCGCGTTTGCCCCGAGCGGGACGGCGGCTGCGGGGCTTTCTCCCCGTGACAGGCCCGGCTCAACGGCCGCCATCTTGAGAGGCCGAGTGTGCAGCGGGGCGCATGCGCGGCCCCCTTGGGCCAGGGTGCAGGAGGAGATAATGTTGTCAATTTCTGTCCTGGACTCTCAGTGATGGCTTTTGGAAACTCCTTTCACAGGCTGTGAGAAGGGCAGGATTGACAGACGGGGAAACTCAAACCAAACTTCACCTCAAGAGCTCAGAGAGTCACTCCACTCATCAGGACCTGAAATTCATCGGCCTTTTGAGTGTGGAAGGAGAAATGTTTGGGAGGTAAGTAGCACGGAGTCCAGTTCTACGGAGTACTGCTTCTACAGAGTACTTAACTCGGGAATTGGGTGAGTGAGTGAATTCGATGAGGTGGGGGTAAGAGTTGCTGCTTGATACGTAAAAAAAATAAACAACAAGGGTTTAATTAGGACTGTGGGCTAAGTTACAGTAAAGACTTAAAGCATATAACTAAATTAAACAAGGTTATTAACTAGATTAAAAACTATTGATAGACAATTGGGTATTTCAAAACTTGGAAAGCTAATAAGTTAAATAAAATACAATAGAGATGGCCGGGCAGGTGATGTGTTGCAGCTGTAGCATGTGGGAGCTGGTGGACCCCAGTGTGATCCACAGCAACCGCAGAGAGTCATAGAGGCACAGAAGGAGGCCATTCGGCCCATCGAGTCCGTGCCGGCTCTCTGTAGAGCAATCCAGTCAGTCCCATTCCCCCGCTCTATCCCCGTAGCCCTGCAAGTTTATTTCCCTCAAGTGCCTATCCAGTCTCCCCTTGAAAACATTGAGTGTCTCCGCTTCCACCACTTCCGTCGGCAGCGAGTTCCAGGTCATCACCACTCGCTGCGTAAAAAAGTTTTTCCTCACATCCCCCCTGTATCTCTTGCCCAAAACCTTAAATCTGTGTCCCCTAGTCCTTGTAGCGTCAACTAGTGGGAACAGCCTTTCCCCGTCTAGCCTATCCAAATTGGTCATAATCTTGTACACCTCTGTCAAATCACCCCTTAACCTCCTTTGCTCTAATGAAAACAAATCCAGCTTCTCCAACCTGTCCTTGGAGCTAAGATCCCCCATTCCCGGAACCATTCTGGTAAATCTCCTCTGCACCCTCTCAAGGGCCTTCACATCCTTCCTAAAGTGTGGTGACCAGAAGTGTCTGCAACTCGAGGAACTTCGGCTCAGAGTTGATGAGCTGGAGTCCGAGCTTCGGACACTGCGATACATCAGGGAGGGAGAAAGTTTCCTGGACTCTTTGTTCCAGGAGGCAGTCACACCCCTTAGGTTAAATCCTTCAGATTTGGTCCGTGGTCAGGGACAGGAGGCTGTGACTACGAGTGAGGCAGGAATGGGGATCCAGAAGTTAACATTGGAGGAGCCTCAGCCCTTGCACTTGTCTAACTGGTACGAGGTTCTTGCAGCCTGTGTGGACGAGAGCAGGGACTGCAGGGAGGAGGAGCAAACTGACCACGGCACCATGGTACAGGGGGCCATTCAAGTTGGGGGAGTAAAAAGGAATGTAGTAGTGGTAGGGGACAGTATAGTTAGGGGGATAGATACTGTTCTCTGTAGCCGAGAGCGTGAGTCCCGAAGTCTGTGTTGCCTGCCCGGTGCCCGGGTTAAGGACATCTCCCCTGGGCTGGAGAGGAACTTGGAGTGGGAGGGGAAGGATCCAGTTGTCGTGGTCCACACAGGTACCAAGGACATAGGTAGGACTAAGAAAGAGGTTCTACTGAGGGAGTATGAGCAGCTAGGGGCTAAATTAAAAAGCAGAACCACAAAGTAATCTCTGGATTACTACGTGAGCCACGAGCAATTTGGCATAGGGTCAACATGGATTTACAAAAGGTAAATCGTGCTTGACTAAGCTACTGGAATTTTTTGAGGATGTAACTGGTAAAATAGATAAGGGAGAACCAGTGGATGTGGTGTATCTGGACTTTCAAAAGGCTTTCGATAAGGTCCCACATAAGAGATTAGCGCATAAAGTTAAGGCACATGGGATTGGGGGCAAGGTATTGACTTGGATAGAGAACTGCTTGGCAGATAGAAAACAGAGTTGGAATAAATGGCTCTTTTTTCGAGTGGCAGGCAGTGACTAGTGGGGTACTGCAGGGATCGGTCCTAGGACCCCAGCTATTCACAATAAATATTAATGATCTAGACGAGGGAACTAGATGTAATATCTCCAAGTTTGCAGATGACACAAAGCTGGGTGGGCATGTGTGCTGTGAGGAGGATGCCGAGAAACTCCAGTATGATTTGGACAGGTTGGGTGATTGTGCAGATGCATGGCAGATGCAGTATAATGTGGATAAATGCGAGGTTATCCACTTTGGTGTCAAAAACAGGAAGGCAGATTATTATCTGAATGGCAATAGATTGGGAGAAGGGGAAGTGCAACGAGACCTGGGTGTACTTGTGGACCAGTCGCTGAAGGTAAGCAGGCAGGTGCAGCAGGCGGTTAAGAAGGCAAATGGTATGTTCACCCAGAGAGTGGTGAACCTGTGGAATTCTCTGCCACATAGGGCAGTGGCGGCCAATTCATTAAATATATTCAAGAAGGAGTTGGATGCATTTCTTAAGGCTAAAGGGATCAAGGGATATGGGGAGAAGGCAGGGACAGGGTACTGAATTTGAATGATCAGCCATGATCTCATTGAATGGCGGAGCAGGTTCATAGAAACATAGAAGATAGGAGCAGGAGTAGGCCATTTCCTTGTTTCCCATTATAAATTCCCCTGATTCTGACTGTAAGGGACCTACGCTTGACTTCACCGATCTTTTTCTCTTCACATATCTATAAAAGCTTTTACAGTCAATTTTTATGTTCCCTGAAAGCTTACTCTCATTCTATTTTCCCTTTCTTAATTAATCCCTTTGTCCTTCTTTGTTGACTCCTAAACTGCTCCCAATCCTCAGGATTATTGCTTTTTCTAGCCAATTTATATGTCCTCTCCTTGGATCTTATGCTATCCCTAATTTCCCTTGTTAGCCACGGTTGAGTCACCTTTATTGTTTTATTTTTAAGCCAAACTGGGATGAACAAATTCTGTAGCTCATCCATTCGGTCTTTGAATGTTTGCCATTGCCTATCTACCGTCAACCCTTTGAGTGCCATTCCCCAATCAATCGTACCCAACTCGCTCCTCAGACCATCGTAGTTTCCTTTATTTAAATTAAGGACCCATGTCTCTGAGTCAACTGCTTCATTCTCCATCTTAATGAAGAATTTGATCATATTATGATCGCTCCAACCCAAGGGGCCTCGTACAACAAAATTGCTAATTAATCCTTTCTCGTTACATAATACCCAGTCTAAGATGACCTGATCTCTGGTTGGTTCCTCGACATATTGGTCCAGGAAACCATCCCGTAAACACTCCAGGAATTCCTCCTCCACAGTATTGTTACTAATTTGGTTAGCTCAATCTATATGTAGATTAAAGTCACCCATGATGACTGCTGTGCCCTTATTGCACGCTTCTTTAATTTCCCTTTTAATGCCATCCCCAACCTCCGCCTTACTGTTGGGAGGTCTATAAACCACTCCCACTAATGCTTTTTTCCCCTTAGTATTTCTCAATTCTACCCATACAGATTCCACATCATCAGAGCTAATATCCTTCATTACAATTGTATTAATCCCTTCATTAACCAGTAATGCTACCCCACCTCCCTTTCCTTTTTGCCTATCTTTCCTGAATATCGAATACCCCTGGATGTTGAGTTCCCAGTCTTGGCCATCCTTGAGCCACGTTTCCGTAATCGCAACCAAATCATATTCGTTTACCTCTATTTGCGCAGCCAATTCATCCACCTTATTACAAATGCTCCTCGCATTAAGACACAAAGCCTTCAGGCTTGTTTTTTTAATGCTCTTAGACCTATTAGAATTATTATTTACTGTGGCCACGTTTGATTTAAAGCGTTGATTTCCCTGACTGCCACTTTTGTTTTTCTCCTTCCTATCTTTTGCTTTTATCCCTGTTTTCCTTTCCTCTGTCTCCCTGCTCAGGTTCCCAACCCCTGCCATTTTAGTTTAAACCCCACCCCCCAACAGTGCTAGCAAACCTCCCCGCAAGGATATTTGTCCCGCTCTGGTTCAGGTGCAACCCCTCCGACTTGTACAAGTCCCACCTTCCCCAGAAGCAGGCCCAGTGATCCAGGAAACTAAAGCCCTCCCTCCTGCACCAACTCTTTAGCCATGCATTCATCTGCTCTATCCTCCTATTCCTATACTCACTAGCACGTGGCACTGGGAGTAATCCAGAGATTACAACCTTTGAGGTCCTACTCTTTAATCTGCTACCTAGCTCCCTAAATTCTTGTTGCAGGACCTCATCCCTCTTCCTACCCATGTCGTTGGTCCCAATGTGAACCACGACCTCTGCCTGTTCACCCTCCCCCTTCAGAATGCCCTGCAGCCGTTCAGTGACATCCTTGACCCTGGCACCAGGGAGGCAACAAACCATCCTGGAGTCACGTCTACGGCCACAGAAACACCTATCTGTTCCCCTTATGATAGAATCCCCTACCACTATTGCTCTCCCACTCTTTTTCCTCTCTTCCTGAGCAGCAGAAGCACCCCTGGTGCCAGGAAGTTGGCTGCTGCTGCCTTCCCCTGGTGAGTCATCCCCCTCAACAGTATCCAAATTGGTATACCTGTTTGAAAGGGGGATGGCCACAGGGGTCCCCTGCACTACCTGCCTGCTTCTATTGCTCTGCCTGGTGGTCACCCATTTCCCTTCTGCCTGTGCAGCCCTACCCTGCGGCGTGACCAACTCATCAAATGTGTAATCCACGACCCTCTCAGCATCGTGAATGCTCCACAACCCATCCATCTGCAGCTCCAGTGCCTCAATATGGCCCGTTAGTAGCTGCAGCTGGATGCATTTCTGGCACACGTGGTCGTCAGGGACACTGGCAGCATCCCTGAATTCCCACATAGAGCAAGAGGAGCATAACACGGGGCTAGGCTCTCCTGGCATGACTTACCCCTTTAATTAATTTAAATTAATTCAATACCACCAGTTAAAGATATACTCTAGGGCGCTTATTTACCAACTGTCACAACTACACCACAGAGACCCAAGAAATGCCCTACTCCTGCTCCTATCTTCTATGTTTCTATGAATCCCAGGACCAGGCCCCTATGGGGAGTAGGTATGCAGATCTAGGCGCTAAACTAGCTGCGGAAGAAATGCAACCAGAGGACGCGTTCAAAAACGAAATAAATATGGTCATGATAGTCAGTGGGGTACAGGAAGTGAATATAACGGAGCTACAGGAAAATACTAGTAAAGAGCAAAAGGAGAAATGGAGACAAGCTGGCGCGCAATTACAAGATGGAATTTGGAAATGGGGCCCACGTAACCAGGTGGTGGCACCGGAATGTTGTAGACAACAACTGATGGCGCTATACCATGGTGTAACACATACTGGCAGAAGTAACATGTTGCACCTACTGACACAGCACTGGTGGTGGCCAAAGATAGGTCGGGAAGTAGCGAAATATTGCCACCGCTGTATAATATGTGCAAGAATAATGTAGGACAGAGATGTCGAGTTAGAGTAGCAAACCAACCCAGGCCCCAAGGACCCTGGGAAAACTTACAAATTGACTTTACCGGCCCCTTAGCGCAGGACCGGGGGAAGAAATATTGCCTGGTAATAATTGACCAATTTACCAGGTGGGTGGAAGCCTTTGCAACCCGAGACTGCTCTGCAAAAACAGCTGCACTAATATTGGCTACCGAGGTTATACCCCGTTGGGGAGTGCCTCTGCAAATTGACTCAGACAACGGCACTCATTTCGCCAGCAAAATAATGAAAGAAATCTGTAAGCTGCTACATGTGACACAAAAATATCACATACCATATCACCCCCAGAGCTCGGGGATGGTAGAAAGAATGAATAGGACACTGAAAAACGCGCTGACAAAAGCCACCCAAGAAACAGGGAAGGTCTGGTTGGAATTATTACCCAGCATACTAATGAGGCTGCGAGCCACCCCAGGACGAACGACCGGACTGACCCCCTATGAATTAATTACAGGACGAGCTATGAGACTACCAGAGGATTTGGCTGGAGGGGTGGGAGAACCAGGACCAGTACAAGATAGATTAAGGCGATACTTAGTACAACAAAATCAGGAGGTACAAGCACTAAATAAAAAAGTAAGGAACCAACAACAGATTAAAGATCTAGAAAGGCAGAATGCTGGACTTAAACCAGACGAGTTGCCCAGAAAAGGTCAACAAGTAATGACGCAAGTTATCGGAAGAAAGGGAATGGGGCCCGTTGAATGGGGCCATGTACTGTATTAATGACAAGTGATACGTGTGATTGTCTACAGGAACCGATGGGTATGCGATGGAAGCAATGGACCCAGGTGAAACCATTTAACACTAAAGACCCCCATTCTACCCTCTCCTCTAGGGGAAAGAGCTCGGAACACAACCAGACATCTGTTTAAATTACAGATAAACATGGATCCAGTCGACCCTTTATATCAGAGGGTCCGTCTCGGGGAGAAGAAGCTCTCCCGGTTTACCCTTACACCTTAGAACTCATTTTAAATGTGGAAGCAAGTCATTCTCGGTTCTGAGGGACTGCCTAAGAAGAAAGAAGAAGATATAATTGGAGTAAGACTTCTTTACTCCTGTACTCAAATCCCCTTGTAATGAAGGCCAGCATACCATTTGCCGCCTTAACTGCCTTTCACGACCACCGGACGTCCCAAAGCGCTTTACAGCCAATGAAGTACTTTTGAAGTGTAGTCACTGTTGTAATGTGGGAAACGCAGCAGCCAATCTGCGCACAGCAAGCTCCCACAAACAGCAATGTGATAATGACCAGATAATCTGTTTTTTCATCATGTTGATTGAGGGATAAATATGGGGCTCAAAACACCGAGGATAACTTCTTCGAAATAGCACCACGGGATCTTTTACATCCACCTGAGGGGGCAGACGGGGGCCTCGGTTTAACGTCTCATCCGTAGGACGGCACCTTCGACACTGCAGCGCTTCTTCATTACTGCCCCTCCGACAGTGCGGCGCTCCCACAGTACTGCCCTTCCGACAGTGCGGCTCTTCCACAGTACTGCCCTTCCGACAGTGCGGCGCTCCCTCAGTATTCCCTCTCCGACAGTGCGGCACTCCCTCAGTACTGCCCCTCTGACAGTGCGGTGCTCCCTCAGTACTGCCCCTCCGACAGTGCGGCGCTCCCTCAGTACTGCCCCTCCAACAGTGTGGCGCTCCCTCAGCACTGCCCCTCTGACAGTGCGGCGCTCCCTCAGCACCGCCCCCCCGACAGTGCGGCGCTCCATCAGTACTGCCCCTCCGACAGTGCGGCGCTCCCTCAGCACTGCCCCTCCGACAGTGCGGTGCTCGCTAAGTATTCCGCCTCCGACAGTGCGGAGCTCCCTCAGCACTGCCCCTCCAACAGTGCGGCGCTCCCTCAGCACCGCCCCCCCGACAGTGCGGCGCTCCCTCAGTACTGCCCCTCCAACAGTGCGGCGCTCCCTCAGCACCGCCCCTCTGACAGTGCGGCGCTCCCTCAGCACCGCACTGGAGTGTCAGCCTCGCTTTATAAGCTCAAGTCCCTGGAGCGGGATTTGAACCCACAACCTTCTGACTCTGCTATCCACTGAGCCACAGCCGACTTCAGTCTTTTACACAGTTTCATCATAACTTTCTTGCTTTTGCACTCTACGCCTCTCCTAAAGCAGGGGAGTTATGATGAATTGTTAAACAGTTTTTTTTTGCAGAGTGACCAAGGCTGTGTGTAGGAAACAATTTTGCATTTGAAAGAAGCTTGTATTGTAAAGCTTGTGGCCCTTTGCCAGGCCCGCTGCCTGCGGCCCCTCTCCCAGATTCCAGCCCCAGCTCTGTGCTGACTGAGCTGCTCTCATCTGGGGACAGCGCGTCACAATCGGCCCCAGCGCACCTGAGCTGGAGAGGAGGCCCCGCCCCTCGCCGCCATTGGTTGGAGGACCAGGCCTCCCAGTTCAGTCCTCCCACCTCAGCCCTCGTCCTATTGGTCAGAGCTCCCGTCAGTCACAGGCCGGGCCGGCCTCCATCCACCTGATTGGGCCTCTTCCTCTGATGACGTCACAATTGGGCCCCAGCCCACCAGAAATAACTGGCAGTTAGAAAGATTACCTGTAATCATCTGGCATTATTCTCTGACTATATAAGCTGTGTCTTTATGCATCTCTCCACTTCACCTGACGAAGGAGCAGCGCTCCGAAAGCTTGTGATTTCAAATAAAACTGTTGGACTATAACCTGGTGTTGTGTGACTTCTTACAATCCTTTACTCGGACATTTTTTATTAATCCTGTCTCAGTACACAGGACCAGATCTAAGATTGCCTGCCCCCTGGTTGGTTCAGTAACATACTGCTCAAGGAACCCATCCCTAATGCACTCTATGAACTCTTCCTCAAGGCTGCCCTGCTCAATTTGATTTGTCCAGTCAATATGAAAGTTAAAATCTCCCATGATTATAGCTGTTCCCTTATTACAAGCCCCAAATATTTCCTGATTTATACTCCGACCAATAGAGTTGCAACTGTCAGGAGGCCGATAGACTACGCCCACTGGTGACTTTTTCCCCTTATTATTCCTTATTTCCACCCAAACCGTTTCACTATCCTGATCCTTTGACCCAATATCATTTCTCACTATTGCAGTGATTCCATCCTTTATTAACACAGCCACCCCACCTCCTTTTCCTTCCTGTCTGTCCTTCCTAATAGTCAAATACCCTTGTATGTTTAGTTCCCAGTCATGTCACCCTTCAGCCATGTGTCCGCAATGGCCACCAGATCATACCCATGCGTAGTTATTTGTACCGTCAACTCGTCTATTTTGTTACGAATGCTGCGTGCATTCAGATAAAGAACTTTTAAATATGTTTTGTGACAATTTATTCCTGCTTTTACCCTCTTTACTACTTTACCTTTATCTTTATATATTGTCCCTTCCTGATACGCCCTGGTTTTTAATTCCCCCACTGCTACCTTGCTCTATTGCCTTCTCCGCTGACATTTTTATTTTTCGCTCTCTTGAAACCTCCCCCCCACTAATTAGTTTAAAGCCCTCTCTACAGCCCTAGTTATTCGATTCACCAAGATTCTAGTCCCAGCACTGGCCAAGTGAAGTCCGTCCCAATGGAACAGCTCTCTCCTGTCCCAGTACTGGTGCCAGTGTCCCAAGAAGCAAAACCCATTTCTCACACACCAGTCTTTGAGCCACGCATTTAACTCTCTGATTTTATTTACCCTAGCCAAATTTGCTCCTGAGGGCAGGTACATAAGAACATAAGAAGTAGGAGCAGGAGTAGGCCATACGGCCCCTCGGGCCTGCTCCGCCATTCAATAGGATCATGGCTGATCCGAATCTAGACTCACGTCCACTTCCCTACCCGCTCCCCGTAACACCGAATTCCCTTATCTGCTAGGAAACTGTCTATCTCCATTTTAAATTTATTTAATGTTGCAGCTTCCGCAGCTCTCTGGGGTAGCAAATTCCATAGATTTACTACCCTCTGAGTGAAGAAGTTTCTCCTCATCTCAGTTTGGAAAGGGCAGCCCCTTATTCTAAGATTATGCCCCCTAGTTCTAGTCTCACCCATCAGTGGAAACATCCTCACCGCATCCACCCGATCAAGACCCCTCACAATCTTATATGTTTCGATAAGATCGCCTCTCATTCTTCTGAACTCCAATGAGTAGATTCCCAACCTTCTCAACCTTTCCTCATACGTCAACCCCCTCATCTCCGGAATCAACCGAGTGAACCTTCTCTGAACCGCCTCGAGAGCAAGTATATCTTTTCTTAAATATGGAAACCAAAAACTGCAGCAAGACTTCCCTGATTTTATACTCCATCCCCCTCGAAATAAAAGCCAAGATTCCATTGGCCTTCCTGATCACCTGTTGTACCTGCATACTAACCTTCTGTGTTTCATGCACCAGGACCCCCAGATCCCTTTGTACTGTAGCACTTTGCAGTTTCTCTCCATTTGGATAATAACTTGCTCTTTGATTTTTTCTGCCAAAGTGCATAACCTCACACTTTCCAACATTATATTGCATCTGCCAAATCTCTGCCCACTCACTTAGCCTGTCTATGTCCTTTTGCAGGTTTTTTATGTCCTCCTCACTCACTGCTTTCCCTCCCATCTTTGTATCGTCGGCAAACTTGGATATGTTGCACTCGGTCCCTTCCTCCAAATCGTTAATATAGATTGTAAAGAGTTAGGGTCCCAGCACTGACCCCTGCAGAACACCACTAGTTACTGATTGCCAGCCCGAGAATGAACCATTTATCCCAACTCTCTGTTTTCTGTTAGATAGCCAATCTTCCACCCATGCCAGTGTATTACCCCCAATCCCGTGATTTCTTATCTTGATCAGTAATCTTTTGTGCAGAACCTTGTCAAATGCCTTTTGGAAGTCCAAATACACTACATCCACTGGTTCCCCTTTATCCACCCTGTATGTTACATCCTCAAAGAATTTGAGCAAATTTGTCAAACATGACTTCCCCTTCATAAAACCATGCTGACTCTGTCCGATTAAATTATGTTTATCCAAATGCTCTGTTACTGTTTGCTTAATAATGGACTCCAACATTTTGCCAACCACAGATGTTAGGCTAACCGGTCTATAGTTTCCATCTTTTGTCTACTTCCCTTCTTAAATAAGGGTGCTACATAAGCAGTTTTCCAATCTGCCGGGACCTTTCCTGAGTCCAGGGAGTTCTGGAAAATAATCACCAATGCATCCACAATCCCTACCGCCACTTCTCTCAAGACCCTAGGATATAGGCCATCAGGTCCGGGGGATTTATCTGCCTTAACTCCCATTATTTTACTGAGTACCATCTCCTTAGTGATTTTAATCGTCTTTAACTCCTCCCCCCCCATTGCCCCCTGTACAGCACGGGTTAGATACAGAGTAAAGGTCCCTCTACACTGTCCCATCAAACACTCCCAGGGCAGGTACAGCACGGGTTAGATACAGAGTAAAGCTCCCTCTACACTGTCCCATCAAACACTCCCAGGGCAGGTACAGCATGAGTTAGATACAGAGTAAAGCTCCCTCTACAATGTCCCATCAAACACTCCCAGGGCAGGTACAGCACGTGTTAGATACAGAGTAAAGCTCCCTCTAAACTGTCCCGTCAAACACTCCCAGGGCAGGGACAGCACAGGTTAGATACAGAGTAAAGCTCCCTCTACACTGTCCCATCAAACACTCCCAGGGCAGGTACAGCACGGGTTAGATACAGAGTAAAGCTCCCTCTACACTGTCCCATCAAACACTCCCAGGGCAGGTACAGCACGGGTTAGATACAGAGTGTCAGCCGTGGCTCAGGCGGCAGCACTCTCTCCTCTGAGTCAGAAGGTTGTGGGTTGAAGTCCCACTCCAGAGACTCGAGTCTAAAACTCTGTGCTGCCCCTCCAGTGCAGTGCTGCGGGAGTAAAGCCCAGTGCAGAGTAAAGTTCCCTCTGCACTGCTCCACTAACAGGCCTGAGCCCCAAACTCAGAAGAGCGCCCTCTGCTGCATTCCACTTGTCTCAGCAGCGGGAGAAGCGGGCGGCGGAAGTCCCGCCCCTCGGACACCCCGATTGGTTGGAGGACCCGCCGCCACCTCAGTCCTCCGAGCTCCGCCCGCTCTCTCCCTATTGGTCAGAGCTCCCGTCAGTCACCCCCGTGGAGTTGATGACGTGCACCAGTCCGGCTCCCTGCAGAAAACAAGGAGCTGCGGCCGCTGAATCTGCTCCGCTCGGTGCCGGGAGGGCGCTGGGACGGTGCGGTTTGTATATTTTTTTTATTTATCTCCCCGCCCGCGCTTCTCTCCGCTATTAAAAAAACCCCTGATAAAACTCACTTTCCGCCGGTGATCCGGACTCTCGCGGTTGCCCGGGCCTTCCCCAGAATGCGAGGCCCTGCGCAGGCGCGGTAGCGGCTCAGCTTCGGGAGCGGGGCCCGGCGGCGCATGCGCAGTAGGGGGAGGGGCGGGGCCTGTTCAGAGGGGGAGGATGATTGACAAGGGTCCAGGGTGTGTGCTGAGCATGCGCGGTGCGGGCCGGGCGCCTGTGGAGCAGGAGAGGGCGGGGCCATGGGGCGCATGCGCGGGGGCAGCAGCAGCTTCAGAGTCACAAAGGGACCGAGTGTCTTCAAATCTCTCCCCTCCTCTTCTAATTTCCTGTAAAACCAGTTTATAAAAGTCATCACTGAAAGTACATAGAAGATAGGACCCGGGCCCAGGGCCTGATTGACGGGAGCTTCCGACCAATAGGGAGCGAGCGGGGCGGGGCTGGAGGAGCGAGCCGGCGGCGGGTCCTCCAACCAATCGGGGAGCCGAGGGGCGGGACTTGCGCCGGCTGATTGGGACAGAGGAGGCTGACGGGAGATTTAATTTAAATGAATTTAATTTCCCGCCTGCTCCAACCGCCCACCCTGCAACGTCACGACGTCGCCGGCGTGCACTGACTGACACTGAGCTCTCCACCAATGAGCGAGGGGAGGCGGAGCCTGGAGGACCGACTGAGGTGCTTTGGTCCTCCAACCAATCGCGGCGAAGGAGGAGGCGGGACCTGGGGTCGGCCCGCCGCCATTTTGTAAAGCGGCCTGGTCAGAATCTGTGATCCTGGGAAAGTTTATTTTTAATGTTCCTTTCCGATTTTACAGCTCAAACTAATTTTATTTTACAGAAGATACTTGTTTTAAAGCAAAGAAACATTGAAGATAGGAGCAGGAGTAGGCCATTCGGCCCCTCGAGCCTGCTCCGCCATTCAATGCGATCATGGCTGATGGTAAAAAAAGCAGTTTGTTTTTAAATTGATGAAACAGAAACAAGAAACCCTGTGGAGCAAATGTGAGTAAAAATATTCTTCCTGAATTAATTTTTTAAATATTAATTTTCTGCGTTTTTAATTATTAATTTCAAGCACTTTAAGAGAAATATGGGAGTGGTGGGGGTTCTCTTAAAGGGACAGGCACTCTCTTTTTCTATGAGATTTTCATTAAAGGGACTGCGTCCCCGTGGATGACCGATTTTAAAGGGACAGCGTCTCCCTTTTTATTAATGTATATTTATAAGAGACTGACATTTAAAGTAGGGCTAATCCCCTGCTCCAGTGAGTGCTTGGCGAGAAATCAGGTGCTGTTTGCTCTCGCCTCCTCCCAATTTTCTGCCAACGGACGGAAAGCAGAGAGTAGTGGTGAACGGTTGCTTTTCAGACTGGAGGGAGGTAAACAGTGATGTTACCCAGGGGTCGGTATTAGGACCAATGTTCCCTCTAATTTTTTGAGGTGCGTGGCCCCTTTAACGGGCTGCACAGCCCATTCAAATTTCCACACATGCACGTTTATTCCATTTATAGGACGGTGAGCCGGCTGCGTGGAAACTCCAGACCGCTGCGTGGCCGTGCAACTTAACGTGAACATTGATTCGGACCACTGCTTTTTTTGATATATATCAATGACCTGGACTTGGGGATCCAGGGCAAAATTTCAAAATTTACAGATGACACGAAACTCGGAAATGTAGCAAACAATGAGGATAGTAACAGACTTCAGGGGGATGTAGCCAGACTGGTGAAATGGGCAGAAACGTGGCAGATTAAATTTAATGTAGAGAAGTGTGAAGTGATTCATTTTGGTAGGAAGAATGAGGAGAGGCAATACAAACTAAATGGTCCAGTTTTAAAGAGGGTGCAGGAACAGAGAGGCCTCGGGGTGTATGTACACAAATCTTAGAAGGTGGCAGGACAAGTTGAGAAGGCTGTTAATAAAGCATACAGGATCCTTGACTTTATTAATAGAGGAATAGAGTACAAAAGCAAGCAGGTTATCCTAAGCCTTTATAAAACACTGGCTAGGCTTCCGCTGGGCACCACACTTTAGGAAGGATGTCAAGGCCTTAGAGAGGGTGCAGAAGAAATTTACGAGAATGGGACCAGGGATGAGGGACTTGAGTTACGTGGAGAGACAGGAGAAGCTGGGGTTGTTCTCCTTAAGCAAAGAAGATTAAGAGGAGATTTGATAAAGTTGTTCAAAATCAGGATGGATTTTGAGAGAGTAAATAAGGAGAAACCGTTTCCAATGGCTGAAGGGACAGAAACCAGATTTAAGGTGATTGGCAAAAGAACCAGAGGTGACATGAGGAAACAGATTTTTACACCAAGTTGTTGTGATCTGGAATGCGCTGCCTGAAAGGGCGGTGGAAGCAGATTCAATATTATTGTAGGAATTGATGAATTCCAAACAAATAACTGAGATGTAGGTATTGACGTGTTCCTACGAAAAACTGAGATCGACAAATAACGGAGATTGCCTCAGGAGAACAAGTAAACAGGTCTTTAATGTAGGAATTAACAAATTCAAACAACTTGCTGAGATCGACACAGGAGAGCCATGAAACAGGTCTTTTCTCAACGGAGATGCCACGAGGACTGCCTGGGCAGTCCCATTGTTTGCGTCGTGACGTCATCATGTTTTTCCCTCGTTTGGGTAGTCACGTGATTTGCGCCGTGACGTCATCGCGTTTTTCCTGCATTTGGGTAGTGACGTGATTTGCGACGTGACGTCATCGCGTTTGCCCGCGTTTTCCCGCGCTCTTAAAGGAGCCACGCCCCGTACATGCAAAGTCTATATACAAAACCCAATAATGCCCAACACAACAGTACAGGTTTAGGCTGGTGTTAGAACATCGTTAAAGAGAATTATATAAAGTTACCTAGACTAACTCAGTGGTACCGCCACATTATAATTCAAAAGAGATTGAGGTAAATACTTGAAGGGAAAACATTTACAGGGCTATGGGGAAAGAGCAGGGGGAGTGGGATTAATTGGATCGCTCTTTCAAAGAGCCGGCACAGGCACGATGGGCCGAATGGCCTCCTCCTATGCTGTATCATTCTATGATGCTATTCTACACAGACACACACACATACAGTCAGACAGACACAGATACTTACAAAAATACAGTCAGACAGACACATTTTTTCTGCATGAACTTTTATTATTAATTTCAAAGACTTTACTAAAATGGTGGGAGTGGTGGGCAGAGGGCTCTTAAAGGGACAGGGACTCTCCTTTTCAATGTGATTTTCATTAAAGGGACCGAGTCCCTCCTTGCCTGTGGAGGACCAATTTTAAAAGGACGGCGTCTCGAAATCAGGTGCTGTCTGCGTGTGAACCACCTCCTCCCAATTTCCTGCCAAGCGATCCCTGCGGGCACCACTCCACTCTCGGAGTGGCTCCTAGAATCATACAGCACAGAAGGAGGCCATTCAGCCCATCGTGCCTGTGCCGGCTCTTTGAAAGAGCTCTCCATTTAGTCCCACTCCCCTGCTCTGTCCCCATAGCCCTGAAAATGTTTCCCCTTCAAGTATTTATCCAATTCCCCATAAATTGGTTAAACATGATTTCCCTTTCACAAAACCATGTTGACTCTGCCTGATTACCTTGAACTTTTCCAAGTGCCCTGCTATAACGTCTTCAATAATAGCTTCTAACATCTTCCCGATGACAGATGTTAAGCTAACTGGCCTGTAGTTTCCTGCTTTCTGTCTCCCTCCCTTTTTGAATAAAGGAGTTACATTTGCTATTTTCCAATCTAATGGAACCTTCCCTGAAGCTCGGGAATTTTGGAAAATTTAAACCAACGCATCAACTATCTCACTAGCCACTTCTTTTAAAACCCTAGGTTGAAGTCCATCAGGACCCGGGGACTTGTCAGCCCACAGCTCCAACAATTTGCTCAGTACCACTTCCCTGGTGATTGTAATTTTCTTGAGTTCCTCCCTCCCTCCCATTTCCTGATTTACAGTTATTTCTGGGATGTTATTTGAATCCTCTATAGTGAAGACTGATGCAAAATACCTGTTCAATTCAACTGCCATCTCCTTATTTTCCATTATTAATTCCCCAGACTCACTTTCTGTAGGACCAACGCTCACTTTGTTAACTCTTTTCTTTTTAAAATATCTATAGAGACTCTTACTATCTGTTTTTATATTTCAAGCTAGCTTTCTCTCCTTGGAGTTTTTCTTTCTTGTTGGAATGTATCTATTCTGTGTATTCTGAAATATCCCCTTAAATGTCTGCCACTGCAACTCTATTGACCTATCCCTTAACCTAATTTGCCAGTTCACTTTAGCTAGCTCTGCTTTCATGCCCTCATAATTGCCCTTATTTAAGTTTAAAATACTAGTTTTGGACCCACTCTTCACTCCCTCAAACTGAATGTAAAATTCAATCATATTATGATCGCTGCTACCTAGGGGCGCCTTCACTATGAGGTCATTAATTAATCCTATCTCGTTGCACAATACCAGGTCTAGTATAGCCTGCTCTCTGGTTGGTTCCAGAACATGCCGTTCTAAGAAACTATGCCAAAAACATTCTATGACCTCCTTTGCCCGTCTGATTTTTCCAGTCTATATGTAGATTAAAATCCCCCATGATTATTGCCATACCTTTCTGACAGCACCCATTATTTCTTCCTTTATACTCCATCCTACCATGTGGTTACTGTCAGGGGGCCTGTACACCACTCCCACAAGTGACTTCTTGCCTTTATCATTTCTCATCTTAACATGCAGGTGCAGCAAGCAATTAGGAAAGCAAATGGTATGTTAGTCTTTAATAATAATAATAATAATCACCTTTATTGTCATTGTTAATGCACAAGTGCAGTACAACGAAATGTAGGCTTGCGGCTCCCGAGAGTGTACATTTAGATTAAGACATTTAAACATTCAACATTCATTTGGCTTATAATACATTAACATAAACATAATAAAGTGCATTGTCAGATGTGCAGACTTTAGAGTTTATTTGTGGAGTTCAGTAGGATGACAGCCCTGGGAAAGAAGCTATTCCTAAATCTGGTCGTTCGGGTGCGAATGCATCTGTAGCATCTCCCAGATGGCAGGGGGGCGAACAGACTGTGGCTGGGGTGGGTAGGGTCTTTGATGATGGTCAGTGACCTCCGTAAACAGCGTTTCTGATATATGTGCTCTATGGTCGGTAGCCGGGTGCCGGTTATGCGTTGGGCAGTTTTGACTACCCGCTGCAGGGCTTTCCGGTCATAGGAGCTACAGCTGCCATACCATACTGTGATACAGTTCGTCAGGATGCTCTCTATTGTGCAGCGGTAAAAGTTAGAGAGGATCAGGGGCGACAGGTTACATCCCTTCAGCCTCCTTAGGAAATATAGGCGCTGCTGGGCCTTCTTCACCGGAGAGGAGGTATTGAGGGACCAGGAGAGGTCTTCCGTGATGTGGACTCCGAGGAACTTAAAGCTGTCCACCCTTTCCACCACAGCCCCATGGATGTGGATGGGGGTGTGACTTCCGCCTTTAGACTTCCTGAAGTCCACAATGATTTCCTTGGTTTTCTTGATACTGCAATTATATAGGGCCTTGGTGAGACCACACCTGGAGTATTGTGTATAGTTTTGGTCTCCTTACCTAAGGACGGATATACTTGCCTTAGAGGGAGTGCAACGAAGGTTCACCAGACTGATTCCTGGGATGGGGGGATTGTCCTATGAGGGGAGGTTGAGGAGACTAGGCCTATATTCCCATGAATTTTGAAGAATGAGAGGTGATCTCATTGAAACATCTACAATTCTTACAGGGCTTGACAGGGTAGATGCTGGGAGACTGTTTCCCCTGGCTGGGGAGTCTAGAACCAGGGGTCACAGTCTCAGAATAAGGGGTCGGCCATTTAGGACTGAGATGAGGAGAAATTTCTTCACTCAGAGGGTGGTGAATCTTTGGTATTCTCTGCCCCAGAGGGCTGTGGAGGCTCAGTCATTGAGTATAATCAAGGCTGAGATCGATAGATTTTTGGACTCATGGGGAATCGAGGGATATGCGGATCGGGCGGGAAGGTGGAGATGATGTCGAAGATCAGCCATGATCTTATTGAATGGCGGAGAAGGCTCGAAGGGCCGAATGGCCTGCTCCTGCTCCTATTTCTTATGTTCTTAAGAAAGCTGTTTGCTATAGCCTGCTGCCCCACGACAAATACACAGATGATTTCAGTTACGTGGAGAGACTGGAGAAGCTGGGATTGTTCTCCTTGGAGCAGAGAAGGTGCAGCGGAGATTTAATAGAGGTGTTCAAAACGGGAAGGGTTTTGATAGAGTAAATAGGAGCATGGGAACAGGAGGAGGCCATTCAGCCCCTCCGGCCTGTTCCGCCATTCAGTGAGATCATGGCCGATCTGTGTCTTAACTCCACCCACCTGCCTTGGCTCCATATCCCTTTGCTCCCTTGTCTAGCAAAAATCTATCGCTCTGGGATTTAAAATGATTAATTGAGCTGGCATCGACTGCTTTCTGTGGGAGAGGGTTCCACACTTCTACCACCCTTTGTGTGAAGAAGTGTTTCCCAACTTCTCTCCTGAATGGCCTGGCTCTGATTTTAAGGTGATGTCCCCTTGTCCTCGACTGCCCCACCGGCGGAAAAAGTTTCTCTCTATCTACTCTACCAATTCCTTTCAAAATCCTAAAATCCTCAATCACTCCTTAACCTTCTAGATTCCAGGGAACACAAGCCTAGTTTATGTAATCTCTCCTCATAATCTAACCCTTGGAGCCCGGGTAACATTCTGGTGAATCTGTGCTGCACTCCTTCCAAGGTCAGTATATCCTTTCTGAGGTGCGGTGCCCAGAACTGTACACAGTGCTCCAGATGGGGTCTAACCAGGGCTTTGTATAGCTGTAGCTTATAAGGAGAAACCGTTTCCAATGGCTGAAGGGACAGAAACCAGATTTAAGGCGATCGGCAAAAGAACCAGAGGTGACACGAGGAAACAGATTTTTACACCAAGTTGTTGTGATCTGGAATGCGCTGCCTGAAAGGGCGGTGGAAGCAGATTCGATATTATAATTCAAAAGAGATTGAGGTAAATACTTGAAGGGAAAACATTTACAGGCTATAGGGAAAGAGCAGGGGGAGTGGGATTAATTGGATCGCTCTTTCAAAGAGCCGGCACAGGCACAATGGGCCGAATGGCCTCCTTCTGTGCTGTATCATTCTATTAGTACTGTTGCCTCACAGCGCCAGGGACCCGGGTTCGAATCCGGCCTCGGGCGACTGTCTGTGTGGAGTTTGCACATTCTCCCCGTGTTTGGGTGGGTTTCCTCCGGGTGCTCCGGTTTCCTCCCACAGTCCAAAGATGTGCGGGTTAGGTTGATTGGCCATGATAAAAATTGGCCCTCAGTGTTAGGGGGGATTAAATACACGGGGTTACGGGGATAGGGCTTGGGTGGGATGGCTGTCGGTGTACGGATCGGGTGCTAGGGTTTGGATGATCAGCCATGATCTCATTGAATGGCAGAGCAGGTTCGAAGGGCCGAATGGCCTACTCCTACTCCTATCTTCTATGTTTCTATGAACCACCTCCTCCCAATTTCCTGCCAAGCGATCCCTGCGGGCACCACTCCACTCTAGGAGTGGCTCCGAGAATCATACAGCACAGAAGGAGGCCATTCAGCCCATTGTGCCTGTGCCGGCTCTTTGAAAGAGCTCTCCATTTAGTCCCACTCCCCTGCTCTTTCCCCATAGCCCTGAAAATTTTTCCCCTTCAAGTATTTATCCAATTCCCCAGTGAACGTTATTATTGACTCTGCTTCCACCGCCCTTTCAGGCAGCGCATTCCAGATCACAACAACTCGCTGCGTCAATAAAATTCTCCTCACCTCGCCTCTGGTTCTTTTGTCAATGACCTTGTATCTGTGTCCTCTGGTTACCGACCCTCCTGCCACTGGAAACAGTTTCTCCTTATAAGCTACAGCTATACAAAGCCATGGTTAGACCCCAGAGAGTCATGACGGCACAGAAGGAGGCCATTCGGCCCATCGAGTCCGTGCCGGCTCTCTGTATACAATCCAGTCAGTCCCACTCCCCCGCTCTATCCCCGTAGCCCTGCAAGTTTATTTCCCTCAGCTGCCTATCCAGTCTCCCCTTGAAAACATTGAGTGTCTCCGCTTCCACCACTTCCGTCTGCAGCGAGTTCCAGGTCCTCACCATTCGCTGCATAAAAAAGTTTTTCCTCACATCCCCCCTGTATCTCTTGCCCAAAACATTAAATCTGTGTCCCCTAGTCCTTGTACCATCAACTAGTGGGCACAGCCTTTCCCCGTCTAGCCTATCCAAACCCGCCATAATCTTGTACACCTCTATCAAATCACCCCTCAACCTCCTTTGCTCTAATGAAAACAAATCCAGCTTCTCCAACCTGTCCTTGTAGCTAAGATCCCCCATCCCCAGAACCATTCTGGTAAATCTCCTCTGCACCCTCTCAAGGGCCTTCACATCCTTCCTAAAGTGTGGTGACCAGAACTGGACGCAATACTCCAGTTGTGGCCTAACCAGCGCTTTATAAAGGTTCAGCATAACTTCTCTACTTTTGTACTCAATACCTCTATTTATGAAGCCCAAGATTCCATATGCATTGCTAACCACTCTCTCAATATGTCCTGCCACCTTCAGGGACCTACGCACATTAACTCCCAGGAGCACTGTGTATTTTTAATGAATTGGCCTCAACTGCCTTCTGTGATAGATAATTCCACAGGTTCACCACTCTCTGGGTGAAGAAATTCCTCCTCATCTCAGTCCTAAATGGCTTACCCCTTATCCTTAGACTGTGACCCCTGGCTCTGGACTCCCCGGCCATCGGGAACATCCTTCCTGCATCCAGTCTATCTAGTTCTGTTAGTATTTTATAAGTTTCAATGAGATCCCCTCTCATTCTTCTAAACTCCAGCGAGTATAAGCCCAATCGACCCAATCTCGCCTCATACGTCATTCCTGCCATCCCAGGTATCAGCCTGGAGAATCTTCGCTGAACTCCCTCCATGGCAAGAACATCCTTCCTCAGATAAGGCGACCAAAATGGCACACAATACTCCAGGTGTGGTCGCACCAAGGCCCTGTACAGCTGCATCAAGACATCCTTGTTCCTGTACCCGAACCCTCTCGCTACGAAGGCCAACATACCATTTGCCTTCTTAACCGCCTGCTGCACCTGCATGCTTACCTTCAGCGACTGGTGCACAAGGACACCCAGGTCTCGTTGCACTTCCCCTTCTCCCAATCTATTGCCATTCAGAAAATAATCTGCATTCCTGTTTTTGACACCAAAGTGGATAACCTCGCATTTATCCACATTATATTGCATCTGCCATGCCTCTGCCCAATCACCCAACCTGTCCAAATCATACTGGAGTTTCTCGGCATCCTCCTCACAGCACACACGCCCACCCAGCTTTGTGTCATCTGCAAACTTGGAGATATTACATCCAATTCCCTCGTCTAGATCATTAATATATATTGTGAATAACTGGGGTCCCAGGACTGATCCCTGCGGTACCCCACTAGTCACTGCCTGCCACTCAGAAAAAGACCCGTCTATTCCAACTCCTTGCTTTCTGTCTGCCAACCAGTTCTCTATCCCAGTCAATACCTTGCCCCCAATCCCATGTGCCTTAACTTTACATGCTAATCTCTTATGCGGGACCTTATCGAAAGCCTTCTGAAAGTCCAAATACACCACATCCACTGGTTCTCCCTTATCTATTCTACCAGGTACATCCTCAAAAAATTCCAGTAGATTAGTCAAGCACGATTTACCTTTTGTAAATCCATGTTGACTTTGTCCGATCCTGTCACACTTTTCCAAGTGCTCTGCTATTACATCTTTTATACTGGATTCTAGCATTTTCCCCCACTACCGATGTCAGGCTTCCTGGTCTATAATTCCCCGTTTTCTCTCTGCCACCTTTTTTGAATAGTGGGGTAACATTAGCTACCCTCCAATCCATGGGTACAGTACCAGAGTCTATCGAATTTTGGAGGATGACCAGCAATGCATCTACTATTTCGAGGGCCACTTCCTTAAGTACCCTAGGATGTAGATTATCAGGCCCTGGGGATTCATCGGCCTTCAATCCTGTCAATTTCCCTAACACCATTTCCCTACAAATACTGATTTCTTTCAGTTCCTCCCTCTCATTAGACCCTATGATCCCCGAGATCTCTGGGAGGTTATTTGTGTCTTCCTTTGTGAAGACTGAACCAAAGTATGTATTTAATTGGTCTGCCATTTCTTTGTTCCCCATTATAAATTCCCCTGATTCTGACTGCAAGGGACCTACGCTTGATTTCACCAATCTTTTTCTCTTCACATATCTAT
This sequence comes from Somniosus microcephalus, assembly GCF_052327205.1. NCBI lineage: Eukaryota > Metazoa > Chordata > Chondrichthyes > Squaliformes > Somniosidae > Somniosus > Somniosus microcephalus. Next base: position 317,667 of record NW_028225245.1, read on the forward strand.
AAAAGCTTTTACAGTCAGTCTTTATGTTCCCTGCAAGCTTACTCTCGTACTCTATTTTCCCCTTCTTAATTAATCCCTTTGTCCTTTGCTGAATCCTAAACTGCTCCCAATCCTCAGGTTTGCTGCTTTTTCTGGCCAATTTATATGTCCTCTCCTTGGATCTTATGCTATCCCTTATTTCCCTTGTTAGCCATGGTTGAGTCACCTCTCATTCTTGAAAATTCCTGGGAATATAGGCCTAGTCTCCTCAATCTCCCCTCATAGGACAAACCCCCCATCCCAGGAATCAGTCTGGTGAATCTTTGTTGCACTCCCTCTGAGGCAAGTATATCCTTCCTTAGGTAAGGAGACCAAAACTGTACACAATACTCCAGGTGTGGTCTCACCAAGGCCCTATATAATTGCGGTAAGACTTCTTTACTCTTATACTCCAATCCTCTTGTAATAAAGACTAACATACCATTTGCTTTCCTAATTGCTTGCTGCACCAACGTGTTAAGATGAGAAATGATAAAGGCAAGAAGTCACTTGTGGGAGTGGTGTACAGGCCCCCTGACAGTAACCACACGGTAGGATGGAGTGTAAAGGAAGAAATAATGGAAGCTTGTCAGAAAGGTATGGCAATAATCGTGGGGGATTTTAATCTACATATAGACTGGAAAAATCAGATGGGCAAAGGGGGCCTGGATGAGGAGTTCATAGAATGTTTTCTGGATAGTTTCTTAGAACAGCACGTTCTGGAGCCAACCAGAGAGCAGGCTATACTAGACCTGGTATTGTGCAATGAGATAGGATTAATTAATGACTTCATTGTGAAGGCGCCCCTAGGTAGCAGCGATCATAATATGATTGAATTTTACATTCAGTTTGAGGGAGAGACGAGTGGGTCCAAGACCAGTATTTTAAACTTAAATAAGGGCAATTATGAGGGCATGAAAGCAGAGCTAGCTAAAGTGAACAGGCAAATTAGGTTAAGGGAGAGGTCAATAGAGTTGCAGTGGCAGACATTTAAGGGGATATTTCAGAATACACAGAATAGATACATTCCAACGAGAAAGAAAAATTCCAAGGGGAGGATCCACCATCCATCGTTAACTAAAAAAGATAAAGATAGCATCAAACTTAAAGAAAAAGCATATAATTGTGCAAAGATGGCTGGCAGGTCAGAAGATTGGACAGAATATAAAAAACAGCAAAGAATGACTAAAAGATTAATAAGGAGAAAAAAATGAGAGTACCAGAGAAAGCTAGCTAGAAATATAAAAACTGATAGTAAGAGTTTCTATAGATATTTAAAAAAGAAAAGAGTTAACAAAGTGAGCGTTGGTCCGATAGAAAGTGAGACTGGGGAATTAATAATGGAAAATCAGGAGATGGCAGTTGAATTGAACAGGTATTTTGCATCGGTCTTCACTATAGCGGATTCAAGTAACATCTCAGAAATAGCTGTAAATCAGGAAATGGAAGAGAGGGAGGAACTCAAGAAAATTACAATCACCAGGGAAGTGGTGCTGAGCAAATTGTTGGAGCTGTGGGCTGACAAGTCCCCAGGTCCTGATGGACTTCATTCTAGGGTCTTAAAAGAAGTGGCTAGTGAGATAGTTGATGCGTTGGTTTTAATTTTCCAAAATTCCCTAGATTCGGGGAAGGTTCCATTAGATTGGAAAATAGTGAATGTAACTCCTTTTATTCAAAAAGGGAGGGAGACAGAAAGCAGGAAACTACAGGCCAGTTAGCTTAACATCTGTCACAGGGAAGATGTTAGAAGCTATTATTAAAGACGTTATAGCAGGGCACTTGGAAAAGTTCAAGGTAATCAGGCAGAGTCAACATGGTTTTGTGAAAGGGAAATCATGTTTAACCAATTTATTGGAGTTCTTTGAGGAAGTAACATGTGCTGTGGATAAAGGGGAACTGGTGGATGTACTGTACTTAGATTTCCAGAAGGCATTTGATAAGGTGCCACATCAAAGGTTATTGCGGAAAATAAAAGCTCATGGTTTAGGGAGTTACATATTGGCATGGCTAGAAGATTGGCTAGCTAATAGGAAACAGAGAGTAGGCATAAATGGGTCATTTTCTGGTTGACAAGATGTAACGAGTGGTGTGCCACAGGGATCAGTGCTGGGGCCTCAACTTTTTACAATTTATATAAATGACTTGGATGAAGGGACCGAAGGCATGGTTGCTAAATTTGCTGATGACACAAAGATAGGTAGGAAAGTAAATTGTGAAGAGGACATAAGGAGGCTACAAAGGGATATAGATCAGTTAAGTGAGTGGGCAAAGATCTGGCAAATGGAGTATAATGTGGGAAAATGTGAAGTTGTCCATTTTGGCAGGAAGAATAAAAAAGAAGCATATTATCTAAATGGTGAGAGATTGCAGAGCTCTGAGATGCAGAGGGATCTGGGTGTCCTAATGCGTGAATCGCAAAAGGTTAGTATTCAGGTACAAGAAGTAATCAGGAAAGCTAATAGAATGTTATTGTTTATTGCGAGGGAAACTGAATACAAAAGTAGGGAGGTTATGCTTCAGTTATACAGGGCATTGGGGAGACCACATCTGGAGCACTGTGTACAGTATTGGTCTCCTTATTTAAGGAAGGATGTAAATGCATTGGAAGCAGTTCAGAGAAGGTTTACTAGACTAATACCTGGAATGGGTGGGTTGTCTTATGAGGAAAGGTTGGACAGGCTAGGCTTGTATCCGCTGGAGTTTAGAAGAGTAAGAGGTGACTTGATTGAAACATATAAGATCCTGCGGGGTCTGGACAGGGTGGATGTGGAGAGGATGTTTCCTCTTGTGGGAGAATCTAGAACTAGGGGTCACTGTTTAAAAATAAGAGGTCGCCCATTTAAGACAGAGATGAGGAGAAATTTTTTCTTACAGAGGGTCGCGAGTCTTTGGAACTCTCTGCCTCAGAGGCCGGTGGAAGCAGAGTCTTTGAATATTTTTAAGGCAGAGGTAGATAGATTCTTGATAAGCAAGGGGGTGAAAGGTTATCGGGGGTAGGTGGGAATGTGGAGTAATCAGATCAGCCATGATCTTATTGAATGGTGGAGCAGGCTCGAGGGGCCGAGTGGCCGACTCCTGCTCCTAATTCGTATGTTCATATGTAACCTGTGCAGCAGCTGGGGCCTGAAAATCAGCTTCACTGCCCCTGGGCTGGGAAAGGGGGACATGAGGCAACATTCTCCCTCTTACCCCTTTCTACACTCCTTTTACAGGGTTTTAGAAGTGGAGCATTTACAGACAGGAAGCTCAGACCGAACATCACGTCAAGAACAGACAGAGTCGCTCGATTCATCAGGACCTGATTCAGTCGCTCCTCCAATCTGCTGGCACACCAGCGAGTTCACACTAATGAGAGACCTTTTAAATGTTCTGAGTGTGGGAAGAGCTTCATAATCTACAAGTACCTGAAGCAACAGCAGTGGCTACACACTGGGGAGAGCCCGTTCACCGGCCCCGTGTTCCAGAAGTGATTAACTCAGTTATCCACTCCGATGATACACCAGCAAGATCACACTAGGGAGAGACCTTTAACCCGCTCCGTGTGTGGGACGGGATTAATTGCACCCTCCGTGCTGCTGAGACACCAGCTTGTCCACACCAATGAGAGACCGTTGACCTGCTCTGTGTTTTTGAAGCGATTCTCTCATTCTGCCACCCTCCTGAGACACCAGCTTGTTCACATTAAATGTTCTGACTGTGGGAAGAGATTTAAAAGGTCCCAGGATCTGAAGAGACACCAGCTGGAGAGAGCAGGAGAGATTCTGTTCACCTGCTCCATGTGTGGGAAGAGATTCACTCGGTCCTCAAATCTGCTGGCACACCAGCGGGTTCACACTGGGGAGAGGCCGGTGAAACATTCCGACTGTGGGAAAAGCTTTCAAATGTCCCAGGAGCTGAAGGGACACCAGCTGGAGAGAGCAGGAAAGAGGCCATTCACCTGCTCCGTGTGTGGGAAGGGATTCACTCGCTCATTCCACCTGTTGAGACACCAGCAATATCACACTGATGAGCGACCATTTAAATGTTCTGACTGTGGGAAGAGCTTTAAAACCTCTGGGGATCTGAAGGGACACCAGCGTACTCACACCGGGGAGAGGCCATTCACCTGCTCCGTGTGTGGAAAAGGATTCATTCGGCCATCAAACCTGTTGAGACACCAGCAATATCACACTGATGAGCGACCATTTAAATGTTCTGACTGTGGGAACAGCTTTAAAACCTCTGGGGATCTGAATGTACACCAGCGTGTTCACACTGATGAGAGACCATTTAAATGCTCTGACTGTGGTAAGAGCTTTAAAAGCTCCAGGAATCTGAATGGACACCAGCGTGTTCACACTGATGAGAGACCATTTAAATGCTCTGACTGTGGTAAGAGCTTTAAAAGCTCCGGGCATCTGAATGAACACCAGCTTGTTCACACTGGGGAGAGGCCATTCACCTGCTCCGTGTGTGGGAAGGGATTCACTCAGTCATCCCACCTGCTGGAACACCAGCGAGTTCACACCGATGAGAGACCATTTAAATGCTCTGACTGTGGTAAGAGCTTTAAAAGCTCCGGGGAGCTGAAGAGACACCAGCGTGTTCACACTGATGAGAGACCATTTAAATGCTCTGACTGTGGTAAGAGCTTTAAAAGCTCCAGGAATCTGAATGGACACCAGCGTGTTCACACTGATGAGAGACCATTTAAATGCTCTGACTGTGGTAAGAGCTTTAAAAGCTCCGGGGAGCTGAAGAGACACCAGCGAGTTCACACTGTTCTGTAGCACAGGGCCCTGTAGGCAGCTGGGGTGACATGAACATGGAATGGATGAATGTTTTATAAATTTTTGTACTGCTGTTTAATCTTTCAATCTGTTGTGCTGATGATTCCCTTCGATTGATTGTTGATGGTGTTACATAGAATGTACAGCACAGAAACAGGCCATTCGGCCCAACTGGTCCATGCCGGTGTTTATGCCCCACACCCACCCTACTTCAATTACCCGATCAACATCTCCTCCCGTTCCTTTCTCCCTTGTGTGGCTTCCCCATAAATCCATCTGTGCTGTTCACCTCAACTACTCCCTGTGGTAGCGAGTTCCCCATTCTCACCATTCTCTGGGTAAAGACATTTCTCCTGAATTCATTACTGGATTTATTAGTGACTATTTTAAGTTTGTGGCCTCATAAATATGATGAGATTCTGTTAAGCTGACCAGTATGTTGTTGTACTTTGTCTTTTTCTGATAAATTAAACATTACTGAGCCCTTGTACGCGTGTTATGGGATGAAGTTTTTAAAAATTCGTTCATGGGATGTGGGCGTCGCTGGCAAATCCAGCATTTATTGCCCATCCCTAATTGCCCTTGAGAAGGTGGTGGTGAGCCACCGCCTTGAACCGCTGCTGTCCGTGTGGTGAAGGTACTCCCACAGTGCTGTCAGGGAGGGAGTTCCAGGACTTTGACCCAGCGCCGATGAAGGAATGGCAATATACTTCCAAGTTAGAATGGTGTTTGACTTGGAGTTGGTGGTCATAGAGTCATAGAGTTATACAGCACAGAAAGAGGCCCTTCGGCCCATCGTATCTGCACTGGCCATCAAGCCCTGTCTATTCTAATCCCATTTTCCAGCACTTTGTCTGTAGCCTTGTATGCTATGGCGGTTCAAGTGCTCATCTAAATACTTCTTGAATGTTGTGAGAGTTCCTGCCTCTACCACCCTTTCAGGCAGTGAGTTCCAGATTCCAACCACCCTCTGGGTGAAAAAGTTTTTCCTCAAATCCCCTCTAAACCTCCTGCCCCTACCTTGGTTATTGACCCCTCTACTAAGGGGAAAAGTTCCTTTCTATCTACCCTATCTATGCCCCTCATAATTTTGTACACCTCAATCAGGTCCCCCCTCAGCCTTCTCTGCTCTCAGGAAAACAACCCCAGCCTGTCCAGTCTCTCTTCATAGCTGAAGCGCTCCAGCCCAGGTAACATCCTGGTGAATCTCCTCTGCACCCTCTCCAATGCAATCACATCCTTCCTATAGTGTGGCGAGCAGAACTGCACAGTATTCCAGCTGTGGCCTAACTAGTGTTTTGTACAGCTCCATCATCACCTCCCTGCTCTTATATTCTATGCCTCGGCTAATGAAGGCAAGTATCCCATAAGCCTTTTTAACCACCTTTTCTGCCTGTCCTGCTGCCTTCAGGGATATATGTATTCTATCAGGTGTTCCCATGTGCTTGCTGTCCTTGTTCTTCCAGGTAGAAGAGGTTGTCGGTTTGGGAGGTGCTGCCGAAGAAGCCTTGGCGAGTTGCTGCTGTACATCTTGTAGATGGTACACACTGCAGCCACGGTGCACCAGTGGTGGAGGGAGTGAATGTTTAAGGTGGTGGATGGGATGCCAATCAAGCGGGCTGCTTTGTGTTGGGTGGTGTCGAGCTTCTTGAGTGTTGTTTGAGCTGCACTCATCCAGGCAAGTGGAGAGTATTCCATCACACTCCTGACTTGTGCCTTGTAGATGGTGGAAAGGCTTTGGGGAGTCAGGAGGTGAGACACTCGCCATGAATACCCAGCCTCTGACCTGCTCTTGTTGCCACAGTATTTATGTGGCTGGTCCAGTTAAGTTTCTGGTCAATGGTGACCCCCAGGATGTTGATGGTGGGGGATTCAGCGATGGTAATGCCGTTGTATGTCAAGGGGCGGTGGTTAGACGCTTGCTTGTCGGTGTTAGTCATTGCCTGGCACTTGTGGGGTGCGAATGTTACCTGCCACTTATCAGCCCAAGTGTTGTGTCTCAAGGGGTTTTATACCCTTATCTATATAACAATTAAGAAGGACTCTGGGGTGGAGAGTTTAGTTAAGGGCCATTTTATTTACAATGTGCTTCTTCACTCTATGCACTACATTTCCCATAGTGCATTGCAAATCACCACTACGGTATCCCATGTGGGACAATTCTAATACACATTCAAAATACACAACATATTTCCTCCCCTTAAAATAGAATGTCCACAAAACAGAGTCACTGAAAATGACTATAACTTTGGAAGAGAGGGTAGACTGCCTCTACATTCCGCTAACCCTGGGGATTATTCTGCCCCATACACACAGGTTAGCACTAACTGTAACTAAGGCGCTCTGGAGGCTGCCTTTCTCTTTGGGGGTAACGCCTAGTCTCAGGAGCAGGCTCTGGCTGGCTCTCCCATGACCCTGCAGGCGTGGCTTCCTCCCTCGATGGCACAAGAGTGGATGGTGCCACCGTCTCAGGGTCGGACGACCAGTCCCTGCTGGAGCCCCCAGCAGGTCCTTGATCCTCTGTTTCTTGGGTTACCTGTGGCGACTGTCTTGGCAGTAACTGGTCTACATGCCATCTCCATGTTCGGTCGTCTCCGGTGCGGACTCGGTATGAAACGTCTTTTGAATGACCGTAGCCGGGACCCACCCCTCCGGGTGGTGTAGTTACGCACGAGGACTTTGCCCCCCACCACAAAGTGTCATTCTTTGGACCTCTGAGCTCGTCTGCTGACTTGATCCTGCTGATTGGCGTGCACCACTGTTTCTGTGGACGTTGGCCTTAGCAGGTCAACGCGTGTCCGTAGCTGCCTTCCCATGAGTAGGTAAGCAGGAGATGCTCCAGTCGTAGCATGAGGCGTGTTTCGGTATTTCAGCAAGAAAGCATTCAGGCGCTGCTTTAGAGGAGCATCACTTCTTGCAGCTTTCAACGCGCATTTCAGCGTTCTGACAAATCTCTTCACCAATCCATTCGTGGATGGATGATAAGGCGCGGAGAACATGTGCTGGATTCCATTGCTCTTGAGGAACTCCTCCATCTCCTGGGATGTGAACTGTGTTCCGTTGTTGGTTACGATCTGCTCCGGCAGACCAAATTGCCCGAACATCTCTCTGAGTCTCGAAGGTTTTCTCCATAGTGGCAGTGGACATTACTGCAACCTCCGGCCATTTGGAATGGGAGTCCACCGCGACCAGGAACATCGCTCCTTCCACTGGTCCCGCGAAGTCCAAATGGATCCGTTGCCACGGTGTCGCCGGCCATTCCCATGGATGCAGTGGCGCTGCTCTTGGCGTATCCCTGGTTGTCTCGCATGATGGGCATGATTTCGCTTCAACTTCAATTTCATGATCCAAACCGGACCACCAGAAGTAGCTTCGTGCCAGCTCCTTCATCCGGACAATACCACAATGTCCTGAGTGCAGCTCGTTGAGGACATGTTTCCACAGCTTTGGTGGTATGATCACTCGCATGCCCCAAAGGAGGCATCCTGACATGACAGACAACTCCTTCCTTGACAGGTAAGGTAGGAGCTTAGGTGGTGCGTCTGACACCCGTGATCTGTCTCCTCGTATCACCCGATCCAGCACCTTGGATAGTGTAGGGTCCACTCTGGTCTCTTTCTTGACCTGCCGGGCCATGACAGGGGCATTGCTCACCATGTCAAAGTAGAAAATCTTCTGCTCACAGCCTTCAGAGGGCACAGGCAGCGGAAGTCTTGAAATCCGTCCACATTGCCATGTGCTGCTGACCTCCGGTATTTGATGTTGTAATTGTGAGCGCTTAACATCAGCGCCCAGCGCTGCATCCTGCACGCTGCCAGGGAGGGTATTCCTGTGTGTGGACCAAAGATCGATGTCAGAGGATGATCCGTCAGCAAGGTGAATTTCATTCCGAACAAGTAGTGATGGAACTTTTTGATTCCAAAGATGATGCCCAAAGCTTCTTTTTCGATCTGCGGGTATTTCACCTCTGCCTTGCTCAGGGACCTTGACACGAATGCAATCGGCTTCTCTTCGCCTGAGGGAAAGATGTGGGACACGACCACGCCGATGCCATAAGGCGACGTGTCACAGGCCAGCTGAATCTGCAACGGTGGGTCAAAGTGCGTCAACACTCTGGGGTCAGTCAAAGCTGCTTTGGCTTTCTTGAATGCAGCTTCGCACTCCTTTGTCCACGCCCAGGCCTTGCCCTGACACAGCAACTCATGTAATGGCTTCAACAGTGATGCCAGCTGTGGAATAAACTTTTCATAATAGTTCAGGAGACCTAAGAATGACTGCAGCTGGCCGACATTTGTAGGTGCAGGAGCATCGGCAATGGCTTTCACTTTCGACGGTGCTGTGTGTAGGCTGTCCGCATCGATGTCATGGCCTAGGTACTCCACTGATGGCTGGAAAAATTCGCATTTTTCCTTGCGAACGCGTAAGCCATATTCTTCAAGTCTTCCCAGTGTCTTCATCAGGTTCTGCAGATGCTCGTTGTCGTCCTTTCCTGTGACAAGGATATCGTCGAGATAACATTGTACCCCTGGAATGCCGCTTAAGATCTGGTCCATAGCCCGCTGAAACAATGCTGGTGCTGACGTTATACCAAAGGGTAGGCGGCAGTACCTGTAGAGGCCCTTGTGGGTGGTGATGATGAGGTACTTCTGTGAGTCCTCTTCTACATGCATCTGCAAGTAGGCTTGGCATAGATCAATCTTGCTAAACTTCTGACCACCTGCTAGACCCGCGAAAAGATCTTCAATGTTGGGGAGGGGGTACTGTTCAGCTGAGAGCTCAGGATTCACTGTTACTTTGAAATCTCCACATAAGCGAACCACGCCGTCACTCTTCATCACTGGTACCATGGGCGTGGCCCACTCACTGTGCGAAACCGGCACCAGGACCCCTATCTTGACCAGACGCTCCAGGTCAGCCTCCACGTTTGGTCTGAGGGCGTAGGGAACGTTCCTGGCCTTCAGGAATCGTGGCTGGCTGTCAGGCTTCACCTTGAGTTTGACCGTAATCCCCTTCATACTCCCCAATTCTCCATCAAAGACAGCCGCATGCTTAGTCAACACTGCCGCTAGCCCCGCCTCTTCAACTGACACCGCATTCACTTTTTTCCAATCCAGATGAATTTTCTCCAAACATGGCCTGCCCATCAGGGATGGATAGTCACCCTTGACCACATAAACTGGCAGCATCACGGTTTGTCCATTAAGCTCCACCTTGACCTCCGTCTTACCCAGCATTGGGACTGTTTCCCCAGTGTAGGTCTTTAAGATGAGCTTGGCCGGCGTCAGTGATAGGTGGTTCAGTTTTTCTTTGAATAGCTTCTCTGAAATTAAGGAGACAGCGGCCCCCGTATCCAGCTCCATTTTGACTGGTATTCCCTCTAGTAGTGGAGTGACTCCATAGCCTGATGAGCCTCCATTCACCGTTAACACATGGAGATTCAGCTCCCCATCAGAGTCTGTGTCACTGTCTTCCTGTTCTTGTTTCACCATGTGTAGGTTTTTCTTTTTAGAATGCCAGTTGGATGTGTTTCCTTGTTTGTTTTTGTGTGTCTCTGTGTAGGATTGTTTGCTTTGCCCTTTACACACACGTTCAATGTGTCCTTTCTTTTCACATTTCCGACAGGTCAGGTCTTTACACCAGCAGTCAGATGGCTGATGACCTGACCTTCCACATCTGTAACACTCTCTGGCGCCCCTTGCATGCTTATCTGGTGTAGCTGCTACCCTGTGCACTCTTGTTTCAGCCCCCAACAGCTGTGCATCTTTAGCTGCTAACTCCATAGACACAGCGAGCTCCACTGCTGATTTAAGCGTCAGTTTGTCAGTCATGAGCAAGCGCTTCTGTGTTGCTTCACATCTTAATCCACACACAAACCTATCACGGAGAGTGTCATTCAGAGTTTCACCAAACTCACAATGCTCAGTTAGCTTCTTTAGCACTGCAACATATTCAGCTATGGACTCACCCTCCCCTTGGTTTCGTTTGTGAAACCTGAACCTCTCAGCAATCAGCAGCAGCTTGGGTGCGAAATGTGTTTCCAAAACTTCCACAATCTGATCATATGTCTTAGCACCAGGCTTATCCGGGTGCATCAAACTCCGTAACAAGCCAGATGTTTTTGCTCCGATCACACTGAGGAACGTCGCCACTTTCACGTCATCTTTAATGCAATTTGCAGTCATGAAAAATCCGAAACACTCTGTATAAGCACTCCATTGCTCCACGGTTTCATCAAATGGTCCAAACGCTCTGCCAGTTAGCATAGCCATTTTTTTTTTACAGTCCTTTTCCTCCACTTCGTTTCACTGTATCGTTACTTTCCCCCTTCTTATTTGTGTAACACACAAACCGCCACCTTTACGAGGCGATTGCATCAGCACTAAACTGCGGGCACGCCATTAAGGAAAGACAGGAACTTCTTACTTGAAACATCACCGATTCCAGTGCAAAGTGATGCGCAAGTCCGTCGTCCTCGTCGCCAGTTTTGTTGTGTCTCAAGGGGTTTTATACCCTTATCTATATAACAATTATAAGGAGGACTCAGGGGTGGAGAGTTTAGTTAACAGCCATTTTATTTACAATGTGCTTCTTCACTCTATGCACTACATTTCCCATAGTGCATTGCAAATCACCACTACGGTATCCCATGTGGGACAATTCTAATACACATTCAAAATACACAACACCAAGCCTGAATGCCGTCCAGGTCTTGTTGCATGCGGGCATGGACGGCTTCATTATCTGAGGAGTTGCAAATGGAACTGAATACTGTGCAGTTATCAGCGAACATCCCCACTTCTGACCTTATGTTGGAGGGAAGGTCACTGATGAAGCAGTTGAAGATGGTTGGGCCGAGGACACTGCCCTGCGGAACACCTGCAGCGATATCCTGGGGCTGTGATGATTGACCTCCAACCACCACAACCATCTTCCTTTGTGCTCGGTCTGACTCCAGCCAGTGGAGAGTTTCCCCCGATTGATTAGCATTGAGGTAATAGTGAGAGTAATAAGGGAAGTGACACAGGACATTAGAAATAAATGAGAGACAAGGAAAGAAAAACTAAAGATCAAAGTAAGAAAGAGACAAACGAAGGAGATGAGAAGAAAAGAATTTGAGGAGAAAGTGAGTGATGATAAGAAACATTGACATTTCAAAAATGAGACAGGAGAGAAGATAAGTACGAAGAAAGAAAGATCTTGAATATGTATCGCACCTTTCACAATTTCAGGACATCTCCAAGCGCTGTGCAGCAATTGCAGGACTTCTGACGTGTGGTCATGTAGGAATGTAATGTAGCAGCCAATTAGAGAGAGATGTGGAGAGGAAAGGCAAGAAGAGAAAGAGCAGGAAAGGAAAATAAACGGACAAAATGAGGGAGGTAGTTTTTTTAAATTCGTTCATGGGATCTGGGTGTCGCTGGTAATGCCAGCATTTATTGCCCATCCCTAATTGCCCTGGAGAAAGTGGTGGTGAGCCGCCTTCTTGAACCGCTGCAGTCCGTGTGGTGAAGATATTCCTGCAGTGCTGTTCGGGAGGGAGTTCCAGGATTTTGACCCAGCGACGATGAAGGATCGGCGATATACTTCCAAGTCAGGATGGTGTGTGACTTGGAGGGGAACTTGGAGGTGGTGGTGTTCCCATGCGCCTGCTGCCCTTGTCCTTCTAGGTGGTAGAGAGTCATAGTCATAATGGCACAAAAAGGAGGCCATTCGGCCCATCGAGTCTGTGCCGGCTCTCTGTAGAGCAATCCAGTCAGTCCCATTCCCCCGCTCTATCCCCACAGCCCTGCAAGTTTATTTCCCTCAAGTGCCTATCCAGTCTCCCCTTGAAAACATTGTGTGTCTCCGCTTCCACCACTTCCGTCGGCAGTGAGTTCGAGGTCCTCACCACTCGCTGCGTAAAAAAGTTGTTCCTCACTTCCCTCCTGTATCTGTTGCCCAAAACCTTAAATCTGTGTCCCCTAGTCCTTGTACCATCAACTAGTGGGAACAGCCTTTCCACATCTAGCCTATCCAAACCGGTCATAATCTTGTACACCTCTATCAAATCACCCCTCTGTGGAGGAGCCACAAGAGACTCAGAGTAACTTAGAATAATCCCCTTAATTGCATTGTTGTGCAGCCGGGGACTGCACCTTTAAACTGATTGTTACCTTTACTGTATGTACTTGCCTGTATCCTGCGTGGTGACATCATGACACCGATCACGTGACCGCCAGTGGCGCGAAGAGCGTGATGACATCATGACGTCAGCCGAGAGAACTTTCCAGCAGTCTTCGACTACCTGGCATCCTGAGCAGACGTATATTGAGATCCTCCTTGTATCTTCCAGTTAACTTTGTTATTATTAAATTCCAGTCTTTTGATTCATCGATTTGAACTCAGTTATTTAGTTAGGAACCTCCGTTCCTACACCTCAACCTCCTTTGCTCTAATGAAAACAAATCCAGCTTCTCCAACCTGCCCTTGTAGCTAAGATCCCCCATCCCCGGAACCATTCTGGTAAATCTACTCTGCACCCTCTCAAGAGCCTTCACATCCTTCCTAAAGTGTGGTGACCAGAACTGGACGCAATACTCCAGTTGTGGCCTAACCAGTGCTTTATAAAGTTTCAGCCTAACTTCTCTACTTTTGTACTCAATACCTCTATTTATGAAGCCCAAGATCCCAAATGCTTTGTTAACCACTTTCTCAATATGTCCCACCACCTTCAGGGACCTATGCACATTAACTCCCAGGTCCCTCTGTCCCTGCACACTCTTTAAAACTGTGCCATTAAGTGTATATTGCCTCTCCCTGTTCCTTCTGCCAAAATGCATCACCTCACACTTCTCTGTATTAAATTCCATCTGCCACTTGTCTGCCCATTCTGCTAGCCTTTCTATGCCTGTTGCAGTCGATTGGTATCATCCTCACTGTTTGCCACACCCCCAAGTTTGGTGTCATCGGCAAATTTAGAAATTCTACTCTGTATTCCAATATCCAGGTCATTTATATATATCAAAAAAAGCAGTGGCCCCAGCACTGACCCTTGGGGAACACCACTGTCTACAATCCTCCAGTCTGAAAAACAGCCATTTACCACAACTCACTGTTTCTGTCCTTAAGCCAATTCCTTATCCAAGCTGCCGCTGACCCACCTATTCCATGAGCCTCAATTTTGATATCCAGCCTTCTATGTGGTACCATAGGAACTTTCAAAGGCAATTGGACATGTACTTGAAGAGGACTAGTTTGGAGGTTATGGGGATAATGCCGGGGAGTGGGACTAAATTCAACAGCTCTTTCAAAGAGCCGGCACATCACAATGGGCCCAAGAACCTTCTGTGCTGTAAGATTCTAGGAACAGTGTGAACTCGCTGGTGTCTCTTCAGGCTCTTCGAGCTTTTAAAGCTCTTCCCACAGTCAGAACATTTAAATGGTTTCTCATCACTGTGAACAAGCTGGTGTCTCAGCAGTTGGGATGGATAAACAATTCCCTTCGCACACACGGAGCAGGTGAACGGACTGTCCCTCGTGTGACTGCGCCGATGAACTTCTGATGGACGGGGAAATGAATCCCTTCCCACCAACCCCGCCTTTACTCGGTGTGACGGCGCACGTGTCTCACCAGGTCAGGCGATCAGCTGAAACCGAGTCCACACAAGGAACACAATTGCGGTTTGTCCGCGCTGTGATCACTGCTCTCTCCTTCCATGTACAAAGGCCGATGATATTCAGGTCCCGATGAATCGAGCGATCTGTCAGATCTTAACGTCAATTCTGCACCTGCCCTGGGAGTGTTTGATGGGACAGTGTAGAGGGAGCTTTACTCTGTATCTAACCCATGCTGTACCTGCCCTGGGAGTATTTGATGGGACAGTTTAGAGGGAGCTTTACTCTGTATCTAACCCGTGCTGTACCTGCCCTGGGAGTGTTTGATGGGACAGTGTAGAGGGAGCTTTACTCTGTATCTAACCTGTGCTGTACCTGCCCTGGGAGTGTTTGATGGGACAGTGTAGAGGGAGCTTTCCTCTGTATCTAACCCGTGCTGTATCTACCCTGGGAGTGTTTGATGGGACAGTGTAGAGGGAGATTTACTCTGTATCTAACCTGTGCTGTACCTGTCCTGAGATTGTTTGATGGGACAGTGTAGAGGGGGCTTTACTCGGTGTCTAACCTGTGCTGTACCTGCCCTGGGAGTGTGTAATGGGACAGTGTAGAGGGAGCTTTACTCTATCTAACCCGTGCTGTACCTGCCCTGGGAGTGTTTAATGGGACAGTGTAGAGGGAGCTTTACTCTGTATCTAACACGTGCTGTACCTGCCCTGGGAGTGTTTAATCGGACAGTGTAGAGGGAGCTTTACTCTGTATCTAACCCGTGCTGTACCTGCCCTGGGAGAGTTTAATGGGACAGTGTAGAGGGAGCTTTACTCTGTATCTAACCCGTGCTGTACCTGCCCTCGGAGTGTTTGATGTTGACACCAGGTGCTGAGAATGTTAAAATGTTCCTTTCCCCATAAGGACATCCAGAACCTCGATGAGCACAAAAATTCACCCCACAAAAGTAGCAGAAGCCCCTCAGCTTCTCTCCTGGACACAGTTATTGAGGACAGGGAATGTCTGTAACAAGTCATCAATTGGCTCTCGACTTATCTTAGAAACAAGGACTCAATCGACTGTGTTTCTAACGAAACTGATTTATTGATACAGAATATAAAAATCCAGTCCAGTTATTGGGGTTTTAACATTAAGAAGCCCCAGTTGCCTAAATTAACATGGTTCACTCCTGGATGTGATTAAAGGCATCGGAAACAGTGGAATCGACCCACCGCAGTCACACTGTGGACACTCTGGTGTGTCAGCGGGTGGGATACACCAGGGAATCCCTTTCCACACACTGAGGTTGACTCTAATGATCGGGAGTCCCAGGGTTTCGGATACCAGATAATCAAGCTCACAAGAACACAAATTGTCTCTCCAGGCTTTATTAAGAGCGCTGCATAACACAGACCGGGTGATAATTCCCTCAATCTGGAGAATAGAAGTACAGTGGATTCACGTGCGACCTTCTCGAGTCTGTTCCAACTGACAACGGCTTAAGTGACCTGTTCTTATACACAAGCTTGGTTACCGCTCAGGAAATGGGATTGTTTGGATCCGTCTGTTGACCGCCTCCTGAACTCCTGTTAATTCAGGGAATTTAGTCCATCTGTGACCAGACTATAACCACAAGCCTGTCTGGTTATCACACCTACACGGTCCGTGAGGTTATTATTAGATTCACACCCAGAGGTTGTGCCTTCACTTGTCTGGCACTTCATCCCATAACACGGGTACAGGGGCTCAGTAATGTTTCATTCATCAGAAAAAGACAAAGTACAACAACATTCTGGTCAGCTTAACAGAATCTCATCATAGTTATGGGGCCATAAATATAAAACTGTTACTATTTAATCCAGTAGTGAATTCAGGAGAAACTCCTTTACCCAGAGAGTGGTAGAATGGGGAACTCACTACCACAGGGAGTAGTTGAGGTGAACAGCACAGATGCATTTAAGGGGAAGCCATATGAGGGATAAGGGAATGGGAGGATGTGTTGATCGGGTTAATTGAAGTAGGGTGGGTGTGGGGCATAAACACTGGCATGGACCAGTTGGGCCGAATGGCCTGTTTCTGTGCTGTACATTCTATGTAACACCATGAACAGTCAATCGAAGAGAATCATCAGCACAACAGTCTTAAAGATTAAACAGCAGTACAAGATTTATAAAACATTCATCCATTCCATGTTCATGTCACCCCAGCTTTCTACAGGGCCCTGAGCTACAGAACAGTGTGAACTCGCTGGTGTCTCAGCAGACTCGAGGACAGAGTGAATCCCTTCCCACACACAGAGCAGGTGAATGACCTCTCCCCAGTGTGAACTCGCTGGTGTCCCTTCAGATTCCCGGAGCTTTTAAAGCTCTTCCCACAGTCAGAACATGTAAATGGTCTCTGATCGGAGTGAACTCGCTGGTGTCCCTTCAGATCTGCAGAGGTTTTAAAGCTCTTCCCACAGTCAGAACAGTTAAATGGTCTCTGATCGGAGTGAACTCGCTGGTGTCCCTTCAGATCCCCAGAGGTTTTAAAGCTCTTCCCACAGACAGAACAGTTAAATGGTCTCTCATCAGTGTGAACTTGCTGGTGTTTCACCAGGTGGGCTGACTGAGTGAATCCCTTCCCACACACGGAGCAGGTGAACGGTCTCTCATCAGTGTGAACTTGCTGATGTTTCAACAGGTTGGATGACTGAGTGAATCCCTTCCCACACACTGAGCAGGTGAATGGCCTCTTCCCAGTGTGAACTCGCTGGTGTCCGTTCAGATTCCTGGAGCTTTTAAAGCTCTTCCCACAGACAGAACATGTAAATGGTCTCTGATCGGAGTGAACTCGCTGGTGTTGCTTCAGATCCCCAGAGGTTTTAAAGCTCTTCCCACAGTCCGAACATTTAAATGGTCTCTCATCAGTGTGAACTCGCTGGTGTAACTTCAGTTCCGCGGAGCTTTTAAAGCTCTTCCCACAGACAGGACATGTAAATGGTCTCTCATCAGTGTGAACTTGCTGGTGTGTCAGTAGGTTGGATGACTGAGTGAATCCCTTCCCACACACGGAGCAGGTTAATGGCTTCTTTCCTGCTCTCTCCAGCTGGTGTCCCTTCAGCTCCTGGGACCTTTTAAAGCTTTTCCCACAGTCGGAATGTTTCACTGGTTTCTCCCCAGTGTGAACTCGCTGGTGTGCCAGCAGATTCGAGGACCAAGTGAATGTCTTCCCACACACGGAGCAGGTGAACAGAATCTCTCCTGCTCTCTCCAGCTGGTGTCTCTTCAGATCCTGGGACCTTTTAAATCTCTTCCCACAGTCAGAACATTTAATCGGTCTCTCATCACTGTGAACAAGCTGGTGTCTCAGGAGGGTGGCAGAATGAGAGAATCGCTTCAAAAACACGGAGCAGGTCAAAGGTCTCACATCGGTGTGGACAAGCTGGTGTCTCAGCAGCATGGAGGGTGCAATTAATCCCTTCCCACACACGGAGTGGGTTAAAGGTCTCTCCCTCGTGTGATCTTGCTGGTGTATCATCGGAGCCGATGACTGAGTGAATCCCTTCTGGAACACAGGGCCGGTGAACGGGCTCTCCCCAATGTGTAGCCACTGGTGTCGCTTCAGGTGCTTGTAGATCTTGAAGCTCTTCCCACACTCAGAACATTTCAAAGGTCTCTCATCAGTGTGAACTCTCTGGTTCACTGATGTGCCAGCAGATTGGAGGACCGATTGCATCAGGTCCTGAGGAATCCTGTAACTCTGTCAGATCTTGAGTTGATGTTCGGTCTGAGCTTCCTGTCCGTAAAGGCTCAACTTCAAAACCCTGTGAAAGGAGTGTAGAAAGGGGTAAGAGGGAGAACGTGGTCTCAATTTTTTTTATATAATCATTCATAGAAACATAGAAGATAGGAGCAGGAGTCGGCCATTCTGCCCCTCGAGCCTGCTCCGCCATTCAATTGATCCCTTTAGCCTTCACGGGATGTGGGCGTCGCCGACAACACCAGCATTTATTGCCCATCTCTAGTTGCCCTTGAGAAGGTGGTGACGAGCCGCCGCCTTGAACCGCTGCAGTCCGTGTGGTGAAGGTGCTCCCACAGTGCGGTTACACTTCTTTACAGTGGTTTGGTACAACTGAGGGGCTTGTTAGGTCACTTCAGAGGGCAGTGAAGAGACAACCACATTGCTGTGAGTCTGAAGTCACATCGAAGCCAGTCAGATTAGTGAACCAGATGGGTTTTTAACGTCGGTTTCATGGTCACCATTACGAGCCTTTTAATTACAGATTTATTTAATTAACTGAATTTAAGTTCTGCAGCTGCCGTGCTGGGATTACATAGAAACTTAGAAGATAGGAGCTGGAGTAGGCCATTCAGCCCCTCGAGCCTGCTCCGCCATTCAATGAGATCATGGCTCATCATCCAAATTCAGTGCCCTGTCCCTGCCTTCTCCCCATATCCCTTGATCCCTTTAGCCTTAAGAAATATATCTAAGTCCTTCTTGAATATATTTAATGAATTGTTAAATATATTCAAGAAGGAGTTAGATATAGTTCTCACTTGAACTCACTTCTCCAGATCACTAGTCCAGGCCTCTGGAGAACTAGTCCAGTAACATAACCACTATGGTACGGTACCTGTACTCATGTCCCCCTTGTCCCAGCCCAGGGGCAGTGAAGCTGATTTTCAGGCCCCAGCTGCTGCACAGGTTGGTTGAAAGGATCAACAGTAATGGCGGCTGCAATCCCCACAAGCCCCCGCGCTCCAGAAAGCGCTCCGGCCGCCGCGCTGAGTTGTGGCTGACACCGCGCATGCGCCCCATGGCCCCGCCCTCTCCTGCTCCACAGGCGCCCGGCCCGCACCACGCATGCTCAGCACACACCCTGGGCCCCTGTCAATCATCCTCCCCCGCGCCTGTGCACTGGGCCCGAGCTCCAGGCTGCCGCGCGGGGCTTTCTTTGTAAAGTCGGTGTTGGTGAAGAGCTGCAATCAGTGAGGGAAAGTAAGTTTTCCCCCAGATCCGATTGAGATCAGAGTGGGGGAGAGAATAAAGGGGAATCCAAACCTGAGAGTCCGCGGATCCGGGCCCCGAGCGGAGCTTCTTCAATTTGGCAGAGCACACCCGTAAGACAAAGGTCCTCTACCAACCTGCCCCCGCCATGCAGTGCTGCCCCCCAATTATCAAAATCCACGACAAGGCCTTGGACAACGTGGACCACTTTCCATACCTCGGCAGCCTACTGTCAACAAGGGCACACGTCGATGACAAAG
Source organism: Somniosus microcephalus (assembly GCF_052327205.1). NCBI lineage: Eukaryota > Metazoa > Chordata > Chondrichthyes > Squaliformes > Somniosidae > Somniosus > Somniosus microcephalus. The sequence continues at coordinate 337,282 of NW_028225245.1, forward strand.
TCCAACACCGCCTTCAGTGTGCCAGTGCAGCCTTCGGTCGCCTGAGGAAGAGAGTGTTTGAAGACCAGGACCTCAAACCCGGCACCAAGCTCATGGTCTACAGAGCAGTCGTGATACCCGCCCTCCTGTATGCCTCAGAGACATGGACCATGTACAGCAGGCACCACAAAGCAAAAAATAAACCCTTTTCAATTTAATTTAAAATAAGACAATACTTTAGAAAATATGATTAAATATAAAATAAATATTCACAATCTCCGCCCTTTTTAGTTCAGACACACCCCTCCTCCAGCATTCATCTGTGTGAAAGGCTCAGAGGGTGCGGAATTCTTAAAGTGCATCCAGGAGAGCTTTTTGAGCCAGCATGTAGAAAGTCATACAAGAGAGGGGGCGGTACTGAACCTAATTCTAGGGAATGTAGCCGGGCAAGTGGTAGAAGTGTCAGTAGGAGAGCATTTTGGTGACAGTGACCATAATTCGGTGAGATTTAAGGTAGTCATGGAAAAGGACAGAGATGGACCAGAAATAAAGGTTCTAAATTGGGGGAAGGCCGATTTTAATATGATAAGGCAGGATCTGGCCAAAGTGGACTGGGATCAGCTACTTGTAGGAAAATCCACATCGGAGCAATGGGAATCTTTCAGAAAGGAAATTGAGAGAGTACAATGGCAACATGTTCCCGTAAAGGTCAAGGGTGGGACCAACAAGCCCAGGGAACCCTGGATGTCAAGGGATGTACGAGAATGGATTAGGGAAAAAAGGGAGGCTTTTGGCAGATACAAAGGACTAAAAACAGTGGAAGCCCTCGAGGAGTATAGAAAGTGCAGGGGGGGTACTTAAAAAAGAAATTCGGAGAGCAAAGAGGGGGCATGAAATAACACTGGTGGGCAAAATAAAGGAAAATCCCAAGGTGTTTTATAAGTATATTAAGGGCAAGAGGATAACCATGGAAAGAACAGGGCCCATTAGGGACCAAAGTGGCAATCTGTGCATAGAGCCAGAAGATATAGGTGGGGTTTTAAATGAATATTTTGCATCTGTGTTCACTATGGAGAACGACGATGTAGGCATAGAAATCAGGCAAGGGGATTGTGAAACACTTGAACAAATTATTATCAAGAGGGAGGAGGTACTAGTGGTTTTAGCAGGCTTAAAAGTGGATAAATCCCCAGGCCCAGACGAGATGTATTCCAGGCTGCTGTGTGAGGCAAGGGAGGAGATTGCAGGGGCTCTGACACAAATATTCAGAACCTCTCTGGCCACAGGGGAGGTGCCGGAGGACAGCTAACGTAGTACCATTATTCAACAAGGGTAGTAGGGATAAACCAGGAAATTACAGGCCAGTGAGCCGAACATCAGTGGTAGGGAAATTATTGGAAAAAATTCTGAGTGACAGAATTAGTCTCCACTTAGAGAGGCAAGGATTAATCAAGGATAGTCAGCATGGCTTTGTCAGGGGGAGATCATGTCTAACCAATTTGATTGAATTTTGAGAGGGGGTGACTAGGTGTGTGGATGAGGGTAGTGCAGTTGAAGTAGTCTACATGGACTTCAGTAAGGCTTTTGACAATGTCCCACATGGGAGATTGGTCAAGAAGGTAAGAACCCATGGGATCCATAGAAACATAGAAGATAGGAGCAGGAGTAGGCCATTCGGCCCTTCGAGCCTGCTCCGCCATTCAATGAGATCATGGCTGATCATTCAAATTCAGTACCCTGTCCCTGCCTTCTCCCCATATCCCTTGATCCCTTTAGCCTTAAGAAATATATCCAACTCTTTCTTGAATATATTTAATGAACTGGCCTCCACCGCCCTCTGTGGCAGAGAATTCCACAGGTTCACCACTCTCTGGGTGAAGAAATTCCTCCTCATTTCAGTCCTAAATGGCTTACCCCTTATCCTTAGACTATGACCCCTGGTTGTGGACTCCCCGGCCATCAGAAACAGCCTTCCTGCATCTAGTCTGTCCAGGCCTGACAGAATTTTATAGGTTTCGATGAGATCCCCTCTCAATCTTCTAAACTCCAGTGAGTATAAGCCCAATCGACACAATCTCTCCTCATACGTCATTCCTGCCATCCCAGGTATCAGCCTGGTGAATCTTCGCTGCACTCCTTCCATGGCAAGAATGTCCTTCCTCAGGTAAGGCGACCAAAACTGCACACAATACTCAAGGTGTGGTCTCACCAAGGCCCTGTACAACTGCAGCAAGACATCCTTGTTCTTGTACTCGAACCCTCTCGCTACGAAGGCCAACACACCAATTGCCTTCTTAACCGCCTGCTGCACCTGCATGCTTACCTTCAGCGACTGGTGCACAAGAACACCCAGGTCTCGTTGCACTTCCCCTTCTCCCAATCTCTTGCCATTCAAATAATAATCTGCCTTCCTGTTTTTGCCACCAAAGTGGATAACCTCACATTTATCCACATTATAGTGCATTTGCCATGTTTCTGCCCAATCACACAACCTGTCCAAATTATACTGGAGTTTCACGCCAGGGCAATTTGGCACATTGGATCCAAAATTGGCTTAGTGGCAGGAGGTAGAGGGTGATGGTCGAAGGTTGTTTTTGTGACTGGAAGCCTGTGTCCAGTGGTGTACCGCAGGGATCGGTGCTGGGTCCTTTGCTGTTTGTAGTGTACATTAATGATTTAGATATCAATGTAGGAGGTATGATCAGTAAGTTCGCAGATGACACGAAAATTGGTGGAGTGATAAATAGCGAGGAGGGAAGCCTCAGGCTACAGGACGATATAGACGGATTAGTCAGATGGGCAGAACAGTGGCAAATGGAATTTAACCCTGAAAAGCGTGAGGTGATGCATTTTGGGAGGACTAACAAGGCAAGGGAATACACAATGAATGGTAGGACCCTAGGAAGGACAGAGGATCAGAGGGACCTTGGTGTGCATGTACATAGATCCCTGAAGGCAGCAGGACAGGTAGATAAGGGGGTTAAAAAGGCATATGGGATACTTGGTTTCAATAGCCGAGGCATAGAATATAAGAGCAGGGAGGTTATAATGGAGGTGTACAAAACGCTAGTTAGGCCTCAGCTGGAATACTGTGTGCAGTTCTGGTCGCCACACTATAGGAGGGATGTGATTGCATTGGAGAGGGTGCAGAGGAGATTCACCAGGATGTTACCTGGGCTGGAGCGCTTCAGCTATGAAGAGAGACTGGACAGGCTGGGGTTGTTTTCCTTAGAGCAGAGAAGGCCGAGGGGGACCTGATTGAGGTGTACAAAATTATGAGGGGCATAGATAGAGTAGATAGAAAGGAACTTTTCCCCTTAGTAGAGGGGTCAATAACCAGGGGGCATAGTTTCAAAGTAAGGGACAGGCGGCTTAGTGGGGATTTGAGGAAAAACTTTTTCACCCAGAGGGTGATTGGAATCTGGAAATCACTACCTGAAAGGGTGGTAGAGGCAGGAACCCTCACAACATTCAAGAAGCATTTAGATGAGCACTTGAAACGCCATAGCATACAAGGCTACGGACCAAGTGCTGGAAAATGGGATTAGAATAGAGAGGGCTTGATGGCCGGTGCGGACACGATGGGCCGAAGGGCCTCTTTCTGTGCTGTATAAATCAATGACTCTAACTCTGAGCCGAAGTTCCTCGAGTTGCAGACACTTCTGGTCACCACACTTTAGGAAGGATGTGAAGCCCCTTGAGAGGGTGCAGAGGAGGTTTACCAGAATGGTTCCGGGGATGGGGGATCTTAGCTACAAGGACAGGCTGGAGAAGCTGGATTTGTTTTCATTAGGGCAAAGGAGGTTGAGGGGTGATTTGACAGGTGTACAAGATTATGACGGGTTTGGATAGGCTAGACGGTGAAAGGCTGTTCCCACTAGTTGATGGTACAAGGACTAGGGGACACAGATTTAAGGTTTTGGGCAAGAGATACAGGTTGGACGTGAGGAAAAACTTTTTTACGCAGTGAGTGGTGAGGACCTGGAACTCGCTGCCGACGGAAGTGGTGGAAGCGGAGACACTCGATGTTTTCAAGGGGAGACTGGATAGGCACTTGGGGGAAATAAACTTGCAGGGCTACGGGGATAGAGCGGGGGAGTGGGACTGACTGGATTGTTCTACAGAGAGCTGGCACGGACTCGATGGGCCGAATGGCCTCCTTCTGTGCCTCTATGACTCTATGTGGTTGCTGTGGATCACACTGGGGTCCACCAGCTCCCACATGCTACAGCTGCAACACATCACCTGCCCCGCCATCTCTATTGTATTTTATTTAACTAATTAGGTTTTCAAGTTTTGAAATACCCAATTGTCTATTAATAGTTATTAATCTAAGTAATAACCTTGTTTAATTTATTACATTTAGCTATATGCTTTAGGTCTTTACTGTAACTTAGCCCACAGTCCTAATTAAACCCTAGTTGTTTATATTTTTTTACGTATCAAGCAGCAACTCTTACCCCCACCTCACCGAATTCGCTCACTCACCCAATTCCCGAGTTAAGTACTCTGTAGAAGCCGTACTCCGTAGAACTGGACTCCGTGCTACTTACCTCCCAAACATTTCCCCTTCCACACTCAAAAGGCCGATGAATTTCAGGTCCTGATGAATGGAGTGACTCTCTGAGCTCTTGATATGAAGTTTGGTTTGAGTTTCCCCGTCTGTCAATCCTGCCCTTCTCACAGCCGGTGAAAGGAGTTTCCAAAAGCCATCACTGAGAGTCCAGGACAGAAATTGACAACATTCTCCCCCAGCAACAATTCTCTTGTCCTCACCCAATCACGTTCCCTTAGCAACAAGGTATTGAAACTTCTTTTATACATTCTCACAAAATATTACACACAGGTGTCTTCAACCAATCTCGCTCCCCCAGCAACAACTCCCCGGTCCTCACAGGATACTAGTTTGGCAACATAAAATGACATGGAACCTTCCAGAACTTTGGGCACTTTTTAATGGTTAATTACAAAACGGGCAGTTTTGCAGCTACCAATTACTGTAACTCACCAATACTCACAATTCTGATTCATCGACTTTGCATCATAGAATAGTAGAATTACATTAATACATCCAAAGGGCTTCCAGCAAATAGTTTGCAGAAGGCTGCACCACTGAATAAATGTGAAATATTTAGTGTTTCCCACATTCAATAACTGTTCATTTTATTTTGCCTCATTTGAACACATTAATCTGACTGGCTGAAGGGCACTGATGTAATTTGATTGGAGGCCTTCTATCAATTATCTTGCCTACCCTCAATCTGGCAAGAAACTACTTAAAAATGTCGACTATTCCTCAATTCAATTAATGTCAAGCACAATGGTTTTAATGGGAACAGACACAAACAGTTAATTCCTGCCCCTTGCCCACCACAACAGCACTTAGACACACTATGGGGAATCCTCATGGGACAAAGATGGGAGCTTTGTGAATTTAACACAAAATGGGGGCAGCTAATGTTGTAAAGCCTAAGGGGGAATTACAGTTTGTGTCCCGAGCTGAGCCGCCCCCTCTTAAGCTGAGTTTGTTTTGTCTTGTTTCTTATTTACAAGTTCACTTCTTACAATACATTCTTTAATTCTTTATGTTGCTGCTTTCAGCTATATAATTTTCACCCTAACAGATATGCACTTGAAGTGCCGTAACCTACAAGGCTACGGACCAAGTGCTGGAAAGTGGGATTAGGGTGGATAGCTCTTTGTCGGCTGGCATGGACAAGATGGGCCGAATCGCCTCCTTCTGTGCTGTAAATTTCTATGATCCTATGATTCATTGATCATCCCATTCCCAAGCTGATTCTGTGTTAACACCTCAGACGAGCCGTCCCACGTAGGGTGACTCCCTCAACCTGTTCTCGCGGTTACAGAACCAGATTGTCTCTCTCAGGAATGCCCAAGGCTCTGTTGTCTGTACACCAACTCACTCATGACCTCACATGTTGCAACAAGTCTGCTGCCTGAGCAGTTTGCAGTGTTATTAGGTCTGTAGGTCTCTTAGCAACCACCTTCCTTATCTAGGCAAAGGGCTCATCTCCTGACTTTGGGTGTTATCATTCCAAACTTCAGCATTCTCTGTCTTTTAGCTTCAATCTGTCTGTGTCCACCCAGTGACAACACTGAGCTCCTCCCTCCAACCACTGACGCTCGCCCTCTTGCTGAGAAAGAAAGACTTGCATTTATATAGCGCCTTTCACAACATCAGGACGTCCCAGAGCGCTTTGCAGCCAATGAAGAACTTCTGAAGTGTAGTCACTGTTGTAATGTAGGAAATGCGGCAGCCAATTGGCGCACAGCAAGCTCCCACAAACAGCAATGTGACAATGACCAGATAATCTATTTCAGTGATGTTGATTGAGGGATAAATATTGGCCCCAGGACACCGGGGAGAACTCCCCTGCTCTTCTTCAATGTAGTGCCATGGGATCTTTTACATCCACCTGAAAGAGCAGACGGGGGCCTCGGTTTAACATCTCATCCGAAAGACGGCACCTCTGACAGCGCAGCACTCTCTCAGTACTGGAGTGTCAGCCTAGATTTTTATGCTCAAGTCTCTGGACTGGGACTTGAACCCACGACCTTCTGACTCCGAGGTGAGAGTGCTGCCCACTGAGCTAAAGTGTCTGGAGCTAAGCCAGCTGGGATACTTGACATAGGATTACATCGGATATACGGCACAGAAACAGGCCATTCGGCCGAACCAGTCCATGCCGGTGTTTATGCTCCACTCGAGCCTCCTCCTGTCTTTCCTCATCTAAATCTATCAGCATAACCCTCGATTCCCTTCTCCCCCATATGCCTGTCTAGCCTCCCCTTAAATGCATCGATACTATTCGCTTCAACCACTCCCTGTGGCAGCGAGTTCCACATTCTCACCACTCTCTGGGTAAAGAAGTTTCTTCTGAATTCCCGATTGGATTTCTTGGTGACTACCTTATATTGAGGCCTCTAGTTATGCTCTTCCCCACAAGTGGAAACATTCTCTCTGTATCCACTCTATCAACATTTTTCATAATTTTAAAGACCTCTATTAGGTCACCCCTCAGCCTTCTGTTTTCAAGAGAAAAGAGACCCAGCCTGTTCATCCTTTCCTGATATGTATATCCTCGCATTTCTGGTATCATCCTTGTAAATCTTCTCTGCACCCTCTCCAGTGCCTCTATATCCTTTTTATAATATGGCGACCAGAACTGTACGCAGTACTCTAAGTGTGGTCTAACCAAGGTTCGATACAGGTTTAGCATAACTTCACTACTTTTCAATTCTATCCCTCTAGAAATAAACCCTAGTGCTTGGTTTGCTTTTTTTTATGGCCTTGCTAACCTGTGTCGCAACTTTTAGTAATTTGTGTATTTGTACTCCGAGTACCTTTGTTCCTCTACCCCACCTAGACTCGCACCCTCCAAGTGATAAGTGACCTCCCCATTCTTCCTACCAAAATGTAATACCTCACATTTATCTGTCAGCCTTGGTCACTCTGCAAAAACTCTGAAATGTTTAATAATGAAATCAGGGAGTCAAAAAACTCAGGTGAGGCAGTTTAAAAAGACAGTCCCTGACCAGAGATTGCTGGATGCTGACACTCGGTGCTCACGAGGATAGAATGTCCCATTCCCCAGGCACGGACATCCAGCACCTCGATCACAGCAACAATTCACAAAACAATGGCAATATAACTTGGAGCAGAGACGGTTAAGTGGAGCTGTGATCGAGGTGCTCAAAATTATGAGGGGTTTTGATTGAACAAACAAGGAGAAGCTGTTGTCACTGGCAGGAGTGTCGGTAACGAGAGGACACAGATTTCAGATCATTGGCAAAAGAATCTAGAGAGGAAATGAGGAGACTTTTTTTACACAGCGAATTGTGATGATCTGGAATTCACTGCCTGAATGGGAGGTGGAGGCAGATTCAATAGTAACTTTCAAAAGGGAATTGGATATATACTAAAGGCAGAAATTTGCAGGGCTGTGGAGAAAGAGCAGGGCAGTGGGACTAATTGCATTGCTCTTTCAGAGAGCCAGCAGCAGCACGATGGGCCGAAAGGCATCCTACTGTGCTCTATGGTTCTATAACATCAGCTTCACTCTGCTCACTAGTACTGAGAGAACAGGGAATAATCTTTAAATCCAGCCCAGTTATTGGGGGCTGTGAACATTAACAAGCCCCAGTTGCCTGAATTAACATGGTTCAGTCCTGGATGTGATTAAAGGCATCGGAAACAGTGGAATCGACCCACCGCAGTCACACTGTGGACACTCTGGTGTGTCAGCGGGTGGGATACACCAGGGAATCCCTTTCCACACACTGAGGTTGACTCTAATGATCGGGAGTCCCAGGGTTTCGGATACCAGATAATCAAGCTCACAAGAACACAGATTGTCTCTCCAGGCTTTATTAAGAGCGCTGCCTAACACAGATCGGGTGATAATTCCCTCAATCTGGAGAATAGAAGTACAGTGGATTCACGCGCGATCTTCTCGAGTCTGTTCCAACTGACAACGGCTTAAGTGGCCTGTTCTTATACACAAGCTTGGTTACCGCTCAGGAAATGGGATTGTTTGGACCCGTCTGTTGACCGCCTCCTGAACTCCTGCTAATTCAGTGAATTTAGTCCATCTGTGACCAGACTATAACCACAAGCCCATCTGGTTATCACACCTATACGGTCCGTGAGGTTATTATCAGATTCACACCCAGACGTTGTGCCTTCACTTGTCTGGCACTTCATCCCATAACACGGGTACAGGGGCTCAGTAATGTTTCATTCATCAGAAAAAGACAAAGTACAACAACATACTGGTCAGCTTAACAGAATCTCATCATAGTTATGGGGCCATAAATATAAAAGTCACCAATAAATCCAGGAGGGAATTCAGGAGAAACTTTTTTACCCAGAGAATGGTGAGAATGGGGAACTCGCTACCACAGGGAGTAGTTGAGGCCAATGGCATAGATGTATTTAAGGAGAAGCCAGATAAACATAGGAGGATATGTCGGAGGATGCTAGTGTGGAGCATAAACCCCGGCATGGACCAGTTGGGCCGAATGGCCTGTTTCTGTGCTGTACATTCAATGTAATAACATGAACAGTCCACCGGCGCGCTCGAGGCCTCCCGTGACCGGTGGGTATCGGAGGGACTGGCGTGTATCATCACCACCGAAAATAGAATTTTAATTTAATTTAAGTTTCCTTTAAACTTTTTTTGTTATGTTGCAGGTTTTATTGGTTGAGATGGTTGACTTTTAATAGGCAATTGCCTGTGATAAGGAGAAAAACAAAAATAACATTAACAGTTAAATCAAGGGGATCATCAGCACAACAGATTGAAAGATTAAACAGCAGTACAAGAATTTATAAAACATTCATCCATTCCACGTTCATGTCACCCCAGCTGTCTACAGGGCCCTGCATTACAGAACAGTGTGAACTCGCTGGTGTCTCAGCAGGTCATTGGAGCTTTTAAAGCTCTTCCCACAGTCAGAACATATAAACGCTCTCTCATCAGTGTGAACAAGCTGGTGTGCCAGCAGGTTGGTGGACTGCAAGAATCCCTTCCCACACACAGAGCAGGTGAACTGCCTCTCCCCAGTGTGAACTTGCTGGTGTCTGGTCAGAGCCCCGGACCTTTTAAAACTCTTCCCACAGTCAGAACATGTAAATGGTCTCTCATCAGTGTGAACAAGCTGGTGTTGCTTCAGGACCCTGGAGCTTTTAAAGCTCTTTTGACACACAGAACATTTAAAGGCTCTCCCATCAGTGTGAACTTGCTGGTGTCTGGTCAGAGCACCGAAGCATGTAAAGCTCTTCCCACAGTCAGAACATGTAAACGGTCTCTCATCAGTATGAACAAGCTGGTGCTGCTTCAGGTCCCCGGAGCTTTTAAAGCTCTTTTGACACACAGAACATTTAAAGGCTCTCTCATCAGTGTGAACAAGCTGGTGTCTCAGCAAGGTAAATGAATCAGTGAATCCTTTCCCACACACAGAGCAGGGAAATGGCCTCGCCCCGGTGTGAACTCGCTGGTGTCTGGTCAGATCCCTAGAGCTTTTAAAACTCTTCCCACAGTCGGAACATGTAAACGGTCTCTCATCGGTGTGAACAAGCTGGTGTTCCTTCAGATCCCTGGAGTATTTGAAGCTCTTCCCGCAGTCAGAACATTTAAATGGTCTCTCATCAGTGTGAACAAGCTGGTGACTCAGCAGGTGGGATGTGCGAGTGAATCCCTTCCCACACACGGAGCAGCTGAACGGACTGTCCTTGGGGTGACTGCGCCAATGAACTTCTGGCGTAGACGGGGAACTGAATCCCTTCCAACCATCCCAACCTTTACCCGGTTTCTCCCCGGTGTGACGGTGCACGTGTCTTGCCAAGTCAGGCGATCGGCTGAATCCGAGTCCACACATGGAACACGTGAGCGGTTTGTCCGCGCTGTGATCGCTGCTCTCTCCTTCCATGTGCAAAGGCCGATGATATTCAGGTCCTGATGAATCACAGAATCACAGAAACCCCACAGTGCAGATAGAGCGACTCTGTCAGATCTTGACATGATGTTTGGTCTGAGCCTCCTGTCTGTAAATGCTCCACTTCTAAAACTCTGTAAAAGGAGTGTAGAAAGGGGTAAGAGGGAGAATGTTGTCTCATGTCGCCCTTTCCCAGCCCAGGGGCAGTGAAGCTGATTTTCAGACCCCAGCTGCTGCACAGGTTGGTTGAAAGGATCAACAGTAATGGCGGCTGCAATCCCCACAAGCCCCCGCGCTCCAGAAAGCGCTCCGGCCGCCGCACTGAGTTGTGGCTGACCCCGCGCATGCACCCCATGGCCCCACCCTCTCCTGCTCCACAGGCGCCCGGCCTGCACCGCGCATGCTCAGCACACACCCTGGGCCCCTGTCAATCATCCTCCCCCGCGCCTGCGCGCTGGGCCCGAGCTCCAGGCTGCCGCACGGGGCTTTCTTTGTAAAGTCGGTGTTGGTGAAGAGCCGCAATCAGTGAGGGAAACATAGAAACATAGAAGATAGGAGCAGGAGTAGGTCATTCAGCCCCTCGAGCCTGCTCCGCCATTCAATGTGATCATGGCTGATCATCCAAATTCAGTACCCTGTCCCTGCCTTCTCCCCATATCGCTTGATCCCTTTAGCCTTAAGAAATATATCGAACACCTTCTTGAAAATATTGAATGATTTGGCCTCAACTGCCTTCTGTGGTAGAGAATTCCACAGTTTCACCACTCTCTGGGTGAAGAAATTCCTCCTCATCTCAGTCCTAAATGGCTTACCCCTTATCCTTAGACTGTGACCCCTGGTTCTGGACTCCCCGACCATCGGTAACATCCTTCCTGCATCTAGTCTGTCTAGGCCTGTTAGAATTTTATAAGTTTCAATGAGATCCCCTCTCATTCTTCTAAACTCCAGTGAGTACAAGCCCAATCGACCCATTCTCTCCTCATATGTCATTCCTGCCATCCCAGGTATCAACCATTTGCCTTCTTAACCGCCTGCTACACCTGTATGCTTACCTTCAGCGACTGGTGCACAAGGACACCCAGGTCTCGTTGCACTTCCCCTTCTCCCAACCTATTGCCGGTCAGATAATAATCTGCCTTCCTGTTTTTGCCACCAAAGTGGATAACCTCGCATTTATCCAAATTATTCTGCATCTGCCATGCTTCTGCCCAATTACCCAACCTGTCCAAATCATACTGGAGTTTCTCGGCATCCTCCTCACAGCACACATGCCCAACCAGCTTTGTGTCGTCTGCAAACTTGGAGATATTACATCTAGTTCTCTCGTCTAGATCATTTATATATATTGTGAATAGCTGGGGTCCTAGGACGGATTCCTGCGGTACCCCACCAGTCACTGCCTGCCACTCGGAAAAAGAGCCGTTTATTCCAAGTCTTTGCTTCCTGTCTGCCAACCAGTTCTCTATCCAAGTCAATACCTTGCCCCCAATCCCATGTGCCTTAAATTTACACTCTAATCTCTTATGCGGGACCTTATCGAAGGCCTTCTGAAAGTCTAAATACACCACATCCACTGGTTCTCCCTTAGCTATTCTACCAGTTACATCCTCAAAAAATTCCAGTAGATTAGTCAAGCACGATTTACCTTTTGTAAATCCAAGTTGACTTTGTCCGATCCTGTCACTGTTTTCCAAGTGCTCTGCTATTACATCTTTTCTAATGGACTCTAGCATTTTCCCCACTACCGATGTCAGGCTTACCGGTCTATAATTCCCCATTTTCTCTCTACCACCTTTTTTGAATAGTGGGGTAACATTAGGTACCCTCCAATCCATGGGAACTGTTCCAGAGTCTATCGAATTTTGGAAGATGATCAGCAATGCATCTACTATTTCTAGGGCCACTTCCTTAAGTACCCTAGGATGTAGATTATCAGGCCCTGGGAATTTATCGGCCTTCAATCCCGTCAATTTCCCTAACACCATTTCCCGACAAATACTGATTTCTTTCGGTTCCTCCCTCTCATTAGCAGTAACATAGAAGATAGGAGCAGGAGTAGGTCATTCGGCCCCCTCAAGTCTGCTCCACCATTCAATGAGATCATGGCTGATCATCCAAACTCAGTACCCTGTCCCTGCCTTCTCCCCATATTCCTTGATCCCTTTAGCCTTAAGAAATATATCTAACTCCTTCTTGATGCACTGTCCCCGGGTGAGAGCAGCTCAGTCAGCACAGAGCTGGGGCTGGAATCTGGGAGAGGGGCCGCAGGCAGCGGGCCTGGCAAAGGGACAATCAGTGATTGAATAATAAACAGGGGTAAGGGCACACTAACCTAACATCAGATATATCTATAGCTTAAGTAGACAGATTTTAAGCCAAACGATGGGACCGAAGGCTGCAATTCCTGTGCCATGCGGGAACTCCGGGACGCTTCACATGTCCTGGTTAACCGCATGTGCAGGAAGCGCCTCCAGTGGCTGGAACTTGAGCTCAGGGTCTCTGAGCTTCGGGAACGGCTGGAGTCACTGCCGGGCAGACGGGAGGCTAAGAGTTAACTGGAGCGCACGTTCCAGGAGGTGGTCACCCCACAGCCACATAGAGTTCGTGGGAATTGTAACTGGGTGGCCGCCCAGCAGGGTTTGAGGAGGCAAGGCAGTGCAGGAATCCCCCGGGAGTGCGGCGCTCTCAAACCGGTTTTCAGTGGGGTGGGCCAATTTCAGTGGGATGAGAATGGATCTGGCCCGGGTAAATTGGAATCAAAGATTGGCAGGAAAAACTGTAGAGGAACAATGGGCTGCCTTTAAAGAGGAAATAATTCGGGTACAGTCGAGGTACATTCCCACTAAGGGGAAATGTAGGGCAACTAAAGTCAGAGCTCCCTGGATGATGAAAGAGATAGAGCAAGATGAAGCAGAAAAAGAGCGTGTATGACAGATGTCAGGTCGAGAATACATCCGAGAATCAGGCTAAATATAGAAAGTTCAGAGCAGAAGTGAAAAAGAAAATACGAGGGGCAAAGAGAGGGTATGAGAATAGAATGGCAGCTAACATAAAAGGTAATCCAAAAGTCTACTACAGGCATATAAATAGTAAACGGGTAGTAAGAGGAGGGGTGGGGCCGATTAGAGACCAAAAAGGAGACCTACGCACGGAGGCAGAGGGTAAGGCTGAGGTACTAAATCAGTACTTTGCATCTGTCTTCACCAAGGAAGAAGATGCTGCCATAGACATAGTGAAGGAGGAGGTAGAGGAGATACTGGATGGGATAAAATTGATAAAGACAAGGTACTAGAAAGGCTGGCTGTACTTAAAGTCGATAAGTCACCAGGACCGGATGGGAAGCATCCTAGTACGCTGAGGGACGTGAAGGAAGAAATTGCGGAGGTACTGGCCATAACCTTCCAAATCCTCATTAGAAACTGCGGTGGTGCCAGAGGACTGGAGAATTGCAAATGTCACACCCTTGTTCAAAAAAGGGTGTAAGGACAAACCCAGCAACCACGGGCCAGTCAGTTTGACCTCGGGAGTGGGGAAACTTTTAGAAACAAAAATCAGGGACAAAATTAACAGTGTGGATTAATTAAGGAAAGCCAGCACGGATTTGTTAAAGGCAAATCGTGTTTAACCAACTTGATGGAGTTTTTTGATGAGGTAACAGAGAGGGTTGATGAGGGCAATGCGGTTGACGTGGTGTGCATGGATTTCCAAAAGGCGTTCGACAAAGTGCCACATAATAGGCTTACCAGTAAAGTTGAAGCCCATGGAGTAAAAGGGACAGTGGCTGCATGGATAGGGAATTGGCTAAGTGACAGGAAACAGAGAGTAGTGGTGAATGGTTGTTTTTCAGACTGGAGGAAGGTACACAGTGGTGTTCCCCAGGGGTCGGTTCTAGGGCCATGGCTTTTCTTGATATATATTAAAGACTTGGATGTGGGTGTACAGGGCACAATTTCAAAATTTGCAGATGACACAGATCTTGGAAGTATAGTGAACAGTGAGGAGGATAGTGATAGACTTCAAGTGGACATAGACAGGCTGGTGGAATGGGCGGACATGTGACAGATTAAATTTAATGCAGAAAAATGTGAAGTGATACATTTTGGTAGAAAGAATGAGGAGAGGAAATCTAAACTAAAGGGTACAATCCTAAAGTGGGTGCATGAACAGAGAGAGCTGGGGGTATATGTGCACAAATCATTGAAGGTGGCAGGGCAGGTTGAGAAAGCAGTTAAAAAAGCTTACGGGAACCTGGGCTTCATGAATAGAGGTATAGAGTACAAAAGTGTGAAATTATGATGAACCTTTATAAAACACTAGTTCGGCCTCAACTGGAGTATTGTGTCCAATCCTGGGCGCTGCACTTTAGGAAGGATGTGAAGGCCTTAGAGAGGGTGCAGAAAAGATTTACGAGAATGATTCCAGGGATGAGGGACTTCAGTTACATGGATAGACTGGAGAAGCTGGTGTTGTTCTCCTTGGAGCAGAGAAGATTGAGAGGAGATTTGACAGAGGTGTTCAAAATCAAGAGGGGACTGGACAGAGTAGATAGAGAGAAACTCTTCCAATTGGCAGAGGGGTCGAGAACCAGAGGACACAGATTTAAGGGGATTGACAAAAGAACCAAAGGCGACATGAGGAAAAACTTTTTGACGCAGCGAGTGGTTAGGATCTGGAATGCACTGCCTGAAAGGGTGGTGGAGGCAGATTCAATCACCGCTTTCAAAAGGGAATTGGATAAGTACCTGAAAGAGAAATATTGCAGGACTTCAGATTCCTGGGGCAGGAGGGACCAGTTCTGGGGCAGGAGGGACCTGTCCAAGGTGGACGGGTTGCACCTCAACAGAGCTGGGACCAATGTCCTCATGGGACGGTTAACTAGTGCTGTGGGGGAGGGTTTAAATTAATTAGACAGGGGGATGGGCACCAGGATGAAACATTAGAGAGGAGAAACAAGGTGAAGAGAGGACTGGGAGAGACAAGTAGCACTAGAGGGACAGAATTGCTGGTCATCTTCCAAAATTCGATAGACTCTGGAACAGTTCCCATGGATTGGAGGGTAGCTAATCTTACCCCACTATTCAAAAAAGGTGGTAGAGAGAAAACGGGAAATTATAGACCGGTAAGCCTGACATCAGTAGTGGGGAAAATGCTAGAGTCCATTATAAAAGATGTAATAGCAGAGCACTTGGAAAACAGTGACAGGATCGGACAAAGTCAACATGGATTTACAAAAGGTAAATCGTGCTTGACTAATCTACTGGAATTTTTTGAGGATGTAACTGGTAGAATAGATAAGGGAGAACCAGTGGATGTGGTGTATTTGGAATTTCAGAAGGCTTTCAATAAGGTCACGCAGAAGAGATTAGCATGTAAAGTTAAGGCACATGGGATTGGGGGCAAAGTATTGACTTGGATAAAGAACTGGTTGGCAGACAGGAAGCCAAGAGTTGGAATAAACGGCTCTTTTTCCGAGCGGCAGGCAGTGACTAGTGGGGTACCGCAGGGATCGGTCCTAGGACCCCAGCTATTCACAATATATATAAATGATCTAGACGAGGGAACTAGATGTAATATCTCCAAGTTTGCAGACGACACAAAGCTGGGTGGGCGTGTGTGCTGTGAGGAGGATGCCGAGAAACTCCAGTATGATTTGGACAGGTTGGGTGATTGGGCAGAAGCATGGCAGATGCAGTATAATGTGGATAAATGCGAGGTTATCCACTTTGGTGGCAAAAACAGGAAGGCAGATTATTATCTGAATGGCAATAGATTGGGAGAAGGGGAAGTGCAACGAGACCGGAGTGTCCTTCTGCACCAGTCGCTGAAGGTAAGCATGCAGGTGCAGCAGGCGGTTGAGAAGGCAAATGGTATGTTGGCCTTCATAGCGAGAGTGTTCGAGTACAGGAACAAGGGTGTCTTGCTGCAGTTGTACAGGGCCTTGGTGAGACCACACCTTGAGTATTGAATATTGAAACTTATAAAATTCTGACAAGACTGGATAGACTAGATGCAGGAAGGATGTTCCCGATGGTCAGGGAGTCCAGAACCAGGGGTCACAGTCTAATGATAAGGGGTAGGCCATTTAGGAGAGAAATGAGGAGGAATTTCTTCACCCAGAGAGTGGTGAACCTGTGGAATTCTCTGCAACAGAAGGCAGTAGAGGCCAATACATTAAATATATTCAAGAAGGAGTTGGATATATTTCTTAAGGCTAAAGGTATCAAGGGATATGGGGAGAAGGCAGGGACCGGGTCCTGAATTTGGATGATGAGCCATGATCGCATTGAATGGCGGAGCAGGCTCGAGGGGCCGAATGGCCTACTCCTGCTCCTATCTTCTATGTTTCTATGAATCCCAGGACCAGGCCCCTATGGGGAATAGGTATGCAGATCTAGGCGCAAAACTAGCTGCGGAAGAAATGCAACCAGAGGACGCGTTCAAAAATGAAATAAATATGGTCATGATAGTCAGTGGGGTACAGGAAGTGAATATAATGGAGCGACAAGAAAATACTAGGAAAGAGCAAAAGGAGAAATGGAGACAAGCTGGCGCGCAATTACAAGATGGAATTTGGAAATGGGCCTCACGTAACCAGGTGGTGGCACCGGAATGTTGTAGACAACAACTGATGGTGCTATGCCATGGTGTAACACATGGTCCACCCCAGGACGAACGACCGGACTGACCCCCTATGAACTAATGACAGGACGAGCTATGAGACTACCAGAGGATTTGGCTGGAGGGGCGGGAGAACCAGGACCAGTGCAAGATAGATTAAGGAGATACTTAGTGCAACTAAATCAGGAGGTGCAAGCACTAAATAAAAAAGTAAGGAACCAACAACAGATTAAAGATCTAGAAAGGCAGAATGCTGGACTTAAACCAGACGAGTTGCCCAGAATAGGTCAACAAGTAATGACGCAAGTTATCGGAAGAAAGGGAATGGGGCCCGTTGGATGGGGCCATGTACTGTATTAATGACAAGTGATACGTGTGTTTGTCTACAGGAACCGATGGGTATGCGATGGAAGCAATGGACCCAGGTGAAACCATTTAACACTAAAGACCCCCATTCTACCCTCTCCTCTAGGGGAAAGAGCTCGGAAGACGACCAGACCTCTGTTTAAATTACAGATAAACATGGATCCAGTCGACCCTTTATATCAGAGGGTCCGTCTCGGGGAGAAGAAGCTCTCCCGGTTTACCCTTACACCTGAGAACTCATTTTTAATGTGGAAGCAAGTCATCCTCAGTTCCGAGGGACTGCCTAAGAAGAAGAAGAAGATATAATTGGAGTAAGACTTCTTTACTCCTGTATTCAAATCCTCTTGTAATGAAGGCCAGCATACCATTTGCCTTCTTAACTACCTTTCATGACCACCGGACGTCCCAAAGCGCTTTACAGCCAATGAAGTATTTTTGAAGTGTAGTCACTGTTGTAATGTGGGAAACGCGGCAGCCAATTTGTGCACAGCAAGCTCCCACAACCAGCAATGTGATAATGACCAGATAATGTTTTTTCGTCATGTTGATTGAGGGATAAATATTGGGCTCAAAACACCGGGGATAACTTCTTCGAAATAGCACCACGGGATCTTTTACGTCCACCTGAGGGGGCAGACGGGGGCCTCAGTTTAACGTCTCATCCGTAGGACGGCACCCCCGACACTGCAGCTCTCCCGCAGCACTGCCCCTCCGACAGTGCAGTGCTCACTCAGTTCTGCCCCTCCGACACTGCAGCGCTCCTTCATTACTGCTCCTCCGACAGTGCGGCGCTCCCTCAGTTCTGCCCCTCCGACACTGCAGCGCTCCTTCATTACTGCCCCTCCGACAATGCGGCGCTCCCTCAGTACTGTCCCTCTGACAGTGCGGCGCTCCCTCAGAACTGCCCCTCCAACAGCGCGGAGCTCCCTCAGTACTGCCCCTCCGACAGTGCGGCGCTCCCTCAGCACTGCCCCTCCGACAGTGCGGCGCTCCCTCAGCACTGCCCCTCCGACAGTGCGGCGCTCCCTCAGCACCGCACTGGAGTGTCAGCCTCGCTTTATATGCTCAAGTCCCTGGAGCGGGATTTGAACCCACAACCTTCTGACTCTGCTGTCCACTGAGCCACAGCTGACTCCAGTCTTTTACACAGTTTCATCATAACTTCCTTGCTTTTTGCACTCTACGCCTCTCCTAAAGCAGGGGAGTTATGATGAATTGTTAAACAGTGTTTTTTGCAGAGTGACCAAGACTGTCTGGAGGAAACAATTGTGCATTTGAAAGCAGCTTGTATTGTGAAGCTTGTGCCCCTTTGCCAGGCCCGCTGCCTGCGGCCCCTCTCCCAGATTCCAGCCCCAGCTCTGTGCTGACTGAGCTGCTCTCACCTGGGGACAGCGCGTCACAATCGGCCCCAGCGCACCTGAGCTGGAGAGGAGGCCCCGCCCCCTTGCCGCGCCGCCATTGCTTGGAGGACCAGACTGCCGACTTCGGTCCTCCCAGCTCAGCCCTCTTCCTATTGGTCAGAGCCCCCGTCAGTCACAGGCCCGGGCCGGCCTCCATCCATCTGACAGGTCTCTTCGTGTGATGACGTCACAATCGGGCCCCAGCCTCAGCGCCGGGGAGGAAGGTCCCGCTCCCTATAGCCGCGCCGCCATTGGTTGGAGGACCCGGGCCCGCCCTCGTGCTATTAGTCAGTGCTCCCGTCAGTCAGAATCACACTGCTCCGGCTCACGCCGCCAGCCCTCACGTTTCAATTGGCTCCGTTCGGCGACCGCGGAGGTCCCGCCCGACTCTCAGGTTTGGTTTTTCTCGTATTTTACTTTATAATCTCGCTCTCCGCCTCACCTCGATTTCAATCGATTCCCCAACAGATTACTTTACCCCGGCCGCTGATTCCGCCACGTCCCCGGCCTTCTGTCTGCGCCCCGGAGATCCCGCGCAGGCGCACTGGCAGCCTCGTGTTGCGCCTGCCCGCGCTGTGATTGGTGCAGGGGAAGGCAAGTGGGCGTGTCCAACCCCCGGGCCCACGTGGGGGAGTCAAAGGCTGGCTGGAGCGCATGCGCAGCCCGCCTCGCACCGTTGGGAAGCTTTTCAAAAATTTTTTATTTCCGAAACAAATTCAAAACACTCATTAATTCCCCCAACCTCCTCCCCTCTAAATTGCGATTATTATTATTATTGTTTTTCCTCATTTGTGTGGGGTGTCTTTTTTTTACCTTGCGGTGGCGTGCGCCGATCCAACCGACCCCTGGGCGTTGCGTGCTGGCGTCAGCGCGTAAGCGGAGGGGGGGGTTGATTGACGCGAGGCGCCCGCCAATCAGGAGCGCGGAAAACGCTGGGAGGCCCGGGCGGGCTGACGGTCCTCCAACCAATAGCGGCGCGGGAGGAAGGGCGGGACCTCGGTGGGCTGCAGGCCGCTTTCCTGCTTTCATTGTCTGCAGGAGCTGTTAAAGGGAAGGGGAGGAGGAGGTGGAAAAAACCCAGCTTGTGAGTGTTTATTCCTTTGCATTACCTTTATTGCAAGGCTGTTCGTCAACTGCATTCATTTAAAAATAAGTGAACCTTTTCTCTTTTCGACTTTTATCCAGAACAAAGAGCCCTGGTGCTGTGAACATTTTGGTAGGCAGCCACTTTTAAAGGGACAAGGACCAGCATTCTTCCTCCTCTCGCTCTCTCTCTTGTGAGTATTTGTGGTGGGTGAGGGGGTGAGTCAAAGGGGATTGCGGCCCCTTTTCAACATAAACAAATTGCTTGGCCATTTAAAGGGGAATGGGTGCCCCCCAGGTATTTAAAGGGGCAGTGCCTCTCTCTGTATCATGGAAGAGCAGGGAGGTTCTGCTTGAACTGTACAAAACACCAGTTAGGCCACCGGCTAGAGTGCTGCGTGCAGTTCTGCTCGCCCCATTGCAGGAAAGATGTGACTGCTCGAGACGGGAGATTTACAAGGATGTTGCCAGGACTAGAGAATTTCAGCTGCAAGGAAAGATTGAATACATAGAAACATAGAAGATAATCTACATCCTAGGGTACTTAAGGAAGTGGCCCTAGAAATAGTAGATGCATTGCTGGTCATCTTCCAAAATTCGATAGACTCTGGAACAGTACCCATGGATTGGCGGGCAGCTAATGTTACCCCACTGTTCAAAAAAGGTGGTAGAGAGAAAACGGGGAATTACAGGCCGGTAAGCCTGACACCGGTAGTGGGGAAAATGCTAGAGTCCATTATAAATGACGTAATAGCAGAGCACTTGGAAAACAGTGATTGGATCGGACAAAGTCAACATGGATTTACAAAAGTTAAATCGTGCTTGACTAATCTACTGGAATTTTTTGAGGATGTAACTGGTAAAATAGATAAGGGAGAACCAGTGGATGTGGTGCATTTGGACTTTCAGAAGGCTTTCGATAAGGTCCCACATAAGAGATAGAAACATAGAAGATAGGAGCAGGAGTAGGCCATTCAGCCCCTTGAGCCTGCTCTGCCATTCAATGCAATCATGGCTGATCATCCAAGTTCAGTACTCGGTCCGTGCTTTCTCCCCATATCCCTTGATCCCTTTAGCCTTAAGAAATATATCCAACTTTTTCTTGAATATATTTAATGAATTGGCCTCTACTGCCTTCTGTGGTAGAGAATTCCACAGGTTCACCACTCTCTGGGTGAAGAAATTCCTCCTCATTTCTGTCCTAAAAGGCCTACCCCTTATCTTTAGACTGTGACTCCTGGTTCTGGATTCCCCGACCATCGGGACCATCCTTCCTGCATCTAGTGTGTGCAGCCCTGCCAGAATTTTATAAGTGTCAATGAGATCCCCTCTCATTCTTCTAAACTCCAGCGAGAACAAGTCAAATCGACCCAATCTCTCCTCATACGTCATTTCTGCCATCCCAGGTATCAGCCTGGTGAATCTTCGCTGGACGCCTTCCATGGCAAGAACATCCTTCCTCAGACAAGGTGACCAAAACTGCACGCAATACTCAAGGTGTGGTCTCACCAAGACCCTGTATAACTGCAGCAAGACATCCTTGTTCCTGTACTCAAACCCTCTCACTACGAAGGCCAACATACCATTTGCCTTCTTAACCGCCTGCTGCACCTGCATGCTTACCTTCAGCGACTGGTGCACAAGGACACCCAGGTCTCGTTGCACTTCCCCATCTCCCAATCTATTGCCATTCAGATAATTGCCTTCCTGTTTTTGACACCAAAGTGAATAACCTCACATTTATCCACATTATATTGCATCTGCCATGCTTCTGCTCAATCACCCAACCTGTCCAAATCATCCTGGAGTTTCTCGGCATCCTCCTCACAGCACACACGCCCATCCAGCTTTGTGTCGCCTGCAAATTTGGAGATATTACATCTAATTCCCTTGTCTAGATCATTAATATATATTGTGAATAAATGTAAGAAGTCGCACAACACCAGGTTATAGTCCAACAGCTTTATTTGAAATCACAAGCTTTCGGAGCGCTGCTCCTTCATCAGGTGAAGTGGAGAGATGCATAAAGACACAGCTTATATAGTCAGAGAATAATGTCAGATGTTTACAGGTAATCTTTCTAACTGCCATTTATCACACCTTGGCAGAGAGATAATCACAGCAATCAAAGGTGTGAATGGTGTCCAACAGGTCAGTCAGGAAAACATTACATCAAAGAACAATGAGGTGGGGTCACAAGGGGTCAAATGTTGCAGATGCTGGGGTCTGTGAAAAACAAAAAAACAGACAAAAGACATTTTTTTTGCTGGAAATCACAGCAGGTCCGGCCGCACCTGTGTAGAGAGAACAAGCCAACAACGACTCGAGTCTGGATGACCCTGCGTCAGGTGGGGTTACATGTAGCGTGACATGAACCCAAGATCCCGGTTCAGGCCGTCCGCATGGGTGCGGAACTTGGCTATCAGTTTCTGCTCGATGATTTTGCGTTGTCGTGTATCTCGAAGGCCGCCTTGGAGAATGCTTACCCGAAGATCGGAGGCTGAATGTCCTTGACTGCTGAAGTGTTCCCCGACTGGGAGGGAACACTCCTGCCTGGCGATTGTTGCACGGTGTCCGTTCATCCATTGTCACAGTGTCTGCATGGTCTCGCCGATGTACCATGCTCCGGGGCATCCTTTCCTGCAACGTATGAGGTAGACAATGTTGGCCGAGTCACATGAGTATGTACCATGTACCTGGTGGGTGGTGTCCTCACATGTGATGATGGTATCTGTTGATGATCTGGCATGTCTTGCAGAGGTTGCTGTGGCAGGGTTGTGTGGTGTCGTGGTCGCTGTTCTCCTGAAAGCTGGGTAATTTGCTGCGAACGATAGTCTGTTTGAGGTTAGGCGGCTGTTTGAAGGCGAGTAGTGGAGGCGTGGGGATGGCCTTAGCGAGGTGTTCGTCGTCATCGATGACATGTTGAAGGCTGCGAAGAACATGGCGTAGTTTCTCTGCTCCGGGGCAGTACTGGACGACGAAGGGTACTCTGTTGGTTGTGTCCCGTGTTTGTCTTCTGAGGAGGTCTATACGATTAGAAAGTTAGAAAGATTACCTGTAAACATCTGACATTATTCTCTGACTATATAAGCTGTGTCTTTATGCATCTCTCCACTTCACCTGATGAAGGAGCAGCGCTCCGAAAGCTTGTGACTTCAAATAAAGCTGTTGGACTATAACCTGGTGTTGTGCGGCTTCTTACATTTGTCCACCCCAGTCCAACTCCGGCATCTCCACACCATATAGTGTGAATAGCTGGGGTCCAAGGACCGATCCCTGCGGTACCCCACTAGTCACTTCCTGCCCCTCGGAAAAAGACCCGTTTATTCCAACTCTTTGCTTTCTATCTGCCAACCAGTTCTCTATCCAAGTCAATACCTTACCTCCCAATCCCATGTTCCTTAACTTTACATGCTAATCTCTTATGTGGGACCTTATTGAAAGCCTTCTGAAAGTCCAAATACACCACATCCACTGGTTCGCCCTTATCTATTTTACTAGTTACATCCTCAAAAAATTACAGTAGATTAGTCAAGCATGATTTACCTTTTGTAAATCCATGTTGACTTTGTCTGATCCTGTCACTGTTTTCCAAGTGCTCTGCTATTACATCTTTTATAATGGACTCTAGCATTTTCCCCACTGCTGATGTCAGGCTTACCGGTCTGTAATTCCCCATTTTCTCTCTACCACCTTCTTTGAATAATGGGGTAACATTAGCTACCCTCCAATCCATGGGTACTGTTCCAGATTCCATCAAAAACCCAGCAGCTTCTCCTCCATCTCCACTCCAGCTCAAACTGCTGCAACAAAAAGACCTACACAGGCGGCCAGGGACCGACTTCCGTCACCTGCAATAAAACTCTTCCCGACAGCCGCTGACTAATGGCGGCTGCAACACCCACAATTCCCCGCACCCCAGAAACTGCTCTATTCAACGCGCTCATTTCCCCGCTGCGAGTGCGCATGCTCCCCGGGGCCGCGGGCCATTCTGGGAGCCTGGCTCCTGTCCTCTGTCCCGAGTCGGACTTGGTGGACCCAGCTGAAGAAACTGGGAAGCGGCGGCTCGGATAGGGGAGGCGCTGCACCCTGGGTTTCCTGGTGCCGGGGCCCTGGCCGCGCATCCGCCGGGCCCGGCCGCTCTGATTCTGATTGAGGTTTTTGATGAGGTAACAGGGAGGGTTGATGAGGGCAATGCGGTTAACGTGGAGTACATGGAATTCCAAAAGGCGTTCGACAGCGTGTAAAGTTAAGGCACATGGGATTGGGGGCAAGGTATTGACTTGGATAGAGAACTGGTTGGCAGACAGAAAGCCAAGAGTTGGAAGAAACGGCTTTTTTTCCGAGTGGCAGGCAGTGACTAGTGGGGTACCGCAGGGATCGGTCCTTGGACCCCAGCTATTCACAATATATATTAATGATCTGGACGAGGGAGCTAGATGTAATATCTCCAAGTTTGCAGACGACACAAAGCTGGGTGGGCGTGTGTGCTGTGAGGAGGATGCCGAGAAACTCCAGTATGATTTGGACAGGTTGGGTGATTGGGCAGAAGCATGGCAGATGCAGTTTAATGTGGATAAATGTGAGGTTATCCACTTTGGTGTCAAAAACAGGAAGGCAGATTATTATCTGAACGGCAATAGATTGGGAGAAGGGGAAGTGCAACGAGACCTGGGTGTCCTTGTGCACCAGTCGCTGAAGGTAAGCATGCAGTTGCAGCAGGCGGTTAAGAAGGCAAATGGTATGTTGGCCTTCGTAGTGAGAGGGTTTGAGTACAGGAACAAGGATGTCTTGCTGCAGTTGTACAGGGCCTTGGTGAGACCACACCTTGAGTATTGTGTGCAGATTTGATCACCTTATCTGAGGAAGGATGTTCTTGCCATGGAGGGAGTGCAGCGAAGATTCACCAGGCTGATACCTGGGATGGCAGAAATGACATATGAGGAGAGATTGGGTCGATTGGGCTTGTACTTGCTGGAGTTTAGAAGAATGAGAGGGGATCTCATTGAAACTTATAAAATTCTAACAGGACTAGACAGACTAGATACAGGAAGGATGTTCCCGATGGTCATGGAGTCCAGAACCAGGGGTCACAGTCTAAAGATAAGGGGTAAGCCATTTAGGACAGAGATGAGGAGGAATTTCTTCACCCAGAGAGTGGTGAACCTGTGGAATTCTCTACCACAGAAGGCAGTGGAGGCCAATTCATTAAATATATTCAAGAAGGAGTTGGATATATTTCTTAAGGCTAAAGGGATCAAGGGATATGGGGAGAAGGCAGGGACAGGGTACTGAATTTGGATGATCAGCCATGATCTCATTGAATGGCGGAGCAGGCTCGAGGGGCCGAATGGCCGACTCCTGCTCCTATCTTCAATGTTTCTAAAATAGACTTTGCTGACTCAGCAAACCTCATTTGCTTTGCTGTTTTTTGGTTGACTAAATTTAAAAAAAATTTTGGCTGCATGCAGGTATTTAATTGAGTTAGTTCAGGCTTGCTGTCAGTCCTGGCCCTGGTCCCGCCCCTTCCTGCACCTCATTGGCTGACACCGCTGTCAATCGACACCACGAGGGGGAAGGGAAGGGAGGGTGATTGACAGGTGACGATTGATAGAAGCGCCT
This sequence comes from Somniosus microcephalus, assembly GCF_052327205.1. NCBI lineage: Eukaryota > Metazoa > Chordata > Chondrichthyes > Squaliformes > Somniosidae > Somniosus > Somniosus microcephalus. Next base: position 362,808 of record NW_028225245.1, read on the forward strand.
GCCCGCGCTGTGATTGGTGCAGGGGAAGGCAAGTGGGCGTGTCCGGGCGCGGCCCACGTGGGGGAGACAAAGGCTGGCTGGAGCGCATGCGCAGCCCGCCTCGCACCGTTGGGAAGCTTTTCAAATATTTTTTTTTGCAAAACAAATTGAAAACACTCATTAATTCCCCCAACCTCCTCCCCTCTAAAGTGCGATTATTATTATTTTTGTTTTTCCTTATTTGTGTGGGGTGTCTTTTTTTTACTTCCAGTGGCGTGCGCCGATCCAACCGACCCCTGGGCGTTGCGTGCTGGCGTCAGCGCGTAATCAGAGGGGTGTGATTAACGCGAGGTGTGCGACAATCAGGAGCGTGGAAAACGTTGGGAGGACCGGGTGGGCTGACGGTCCTCCAACCAATAGCGGCGTGGGAGGGGAGCGAGACCTCGGTGGGCTGCGTGCGCCGATCTAACCGACCTCCTGGGCGTTGCGTGCATGCGTCAGTGCGTAAGCGGAGGGGGGGGGTTGATTGATGCGACACGCCCGCCAATCAGGAACGGGGAAAACGCTGGGAGGACCGGGCGAGCTGATGGTCCTCCAACCAATGGCGGCGCGGGAGGGAGGGGGGCGGGACCTCGGTGGGCTGCAGAAACATAGAAACACAGAAGATAGGAGCAGGAGTAGGCCATTCGGCCCCTCGAGCCTGCTCCGCCATTCAATGAGATCATGGCTGATCATCCAATCTCAGTACCCTGTCCCTGCCTTCTCCCCGTATCCCTTGATCCCTTTAGCCTGAAGAAATATATCCAACTCTTTCTTGAATATATTTAATGAATTGGCCTCCACCGCCTTCTGTGGTAGAGAATTCCACAGGTTCACCACTCTCTGGGTGAAGAAATTCCTCCTCATTTCAGTCCTAAATGTCCTACCCCTTATCCTTAGACTGTGACCCCTGGTTCTGGACTCCCCGGCCATCAGGAACATCCTTCCTGCATCTAGTCTGTCCAGTCCTGTCAGAATTTTATAGGTTTCGATGAGATCCCCTCTCAATCTTCTAAACTCCAGTGAGTATAACTCCAATCGATACAAACTCTCCTCATACGTCATTCCTGCCATCCCAGGTATCAGTCTGGTGAATCTTCGCTGAACTCCTTCCATGGCAAGAACGTCCTTCCTCAGATAAGGCGACCAAAACTGCACACAATACTCAAGGAGTGGTCTCACCAAGGCCCTGTACAACTGCAGCAAGACATCCTTGTTCCTGTACTCAAACCCTCTCACTACGAAGGCCAACATACCATTTTCCTTCTTAACCGCCTGCTGCACCTGCATGCTTACCTTCAGCGACTGGTGCACAAGGACACCCAGGTCTCTTTGCACTTCCCCTTCTCCCAATCTATTGCCGTTCAAATAATAATCTGCCTTCCTGTTTTTGCCACCAAAGTAGATAACCTCACATTTATCCACATTATAGTGCATTTGCCATGTTTTTGCCCAATCACCCAACCTGTCCAAATCGTACTGGAGTTTCACGACATCCTCCTCACAGCACACATGCCCACCCAGCTTTGTGTCATCTGCAAATTTGGAGATATTACATCCAATTCCCTCGTCCAGATCATTAATATATATTGTGAACAGCTGGGGTCCTAGGACCGATCCTTGCGGTACCCCACTAGTCACTGCCTGCCACTCGGAAAATGACCCGTTTATTCCAACTCTTTGCTTCCTGTCCGCCAACCAGTTCTCTATCCAAGTCAATACCTTGCCCCCAATCCCATGTGCCTTAACTTTACACGCTAATCTCTTATGTGGGACCTTATCAAAAGCCTTCTGAAAGTCCAAATACACCACATCCACTGGTTCTCCCTTATCTATTTTACCAGTTACATCCTCAAAAAATTCCAGTAGATTAGTCAAGCACGATTTACCTTTTGTAAATCCATGTTGACTTTGTCCAATCCTGTCACTGTTTTCCAAGTGCTCTGCTATTACATCTTTTATAATGGACTCTAGCATTTTCCCCACTACCGATGTCAGGCTTACCGGTCTATAATTCCCCGCTTTTTCTCTACCACCTTTTTTGAATAGTGGGGTAACATTAGCTACCCTCCAAACCATGGGTACAGTTCCAGAGTCTATCGAGTTCTGGAAGATGACCAGCAATGCATCTACTGTTTCTAGGGCCACTTCCTTAAGTACCCTGGGATGTAGATTATCAGGCCCTGGGGATTTATTGGCCTTCAGTCCCATCAAGTTTCCTAACACCATTTCCCTACAAATACTGATTTCTTTCAGTTCCACCCTTTCATCAGACCCGATGTTCCCCGGCATCTCTGGGAGGTTATTTGTGTCCTCCTTTGTGAAGACAGAACCAAAGTATGAATTTAGTTGCTGGAAATCCGAAATAACAACAAAAAATGCTGGAAAAACTCAGCAAGTCAGGCAACATCCGTGGAGAGAAATTTGAGTTGACGTTTCGGGTTTGACCCTTCTTCAAAACTGGAGAGAAAAGGAACTAGATCGAAGGCAGGGCTGCGATCGGACAAAAGAATAAAAGAACCAAAAGAAGTAAAAGAGATTAGAAGCTAGACGAGATGGTAATAGGCTGGGATTAGGTGTAAAGTGTACTGGCAGGGCAAAAGATAGCTGCCAGGTGTGGGAGAGAAACAAAAGGAAAGGGGGGGGGGGAAAGGAAAGGAGTGGAAAAATATAAGTGAAAATGAAATAGGGGCCGAGGTTATGATCTGAAATTGTTGAACTCGATATTGAGACCGGAAGGCTGCAGACTGCCTAATCGGAAGATGAGGTGCTGTTCCTCGAGTTTACGTTGAGCTTCCGTGGAACAGTACAAGAGGCCAAGGACGGTGAGGTCCGAGTGGGAATGGAGCGGTGAATTGAAATGACAGGCGACCGGAAGCTCGGGGTCACCCTTACGGACTGAACGGAGGTGTTCCGCAAAGCGGTCACCCAATCTGCGTTTGGTCTCCCCAATGTAGAGGAGACCGCATCGTGAGCAGCGAATACAGTATACTAGATTGCGAGAAGTACAAGTAAATCGCTGTTTCACCTGGAAGGGGTGTTTGGGGCCCTGGACAGTGGGGAGGGGGGAGGTATAGGGGCAGGTGTTACATCTCCTGCGCTTGCACGGGAAGGTGCCAGGCGAAGGGGAAGGGCTGTTTGGGGTGATAGAGGAGTGGACTAGGGTGTCTCGGAGAGAGCGGTCCCTGCGGAATGCTGAAAGGGGAGGGGAGGGGAAGATACGTTTGGTGGTGAGATCACTTTGGAGGTAGCGGAAATGCCGGAGGATGATCCGTTGAATGTGGAGGCTGGTGGGGTGAAAGGTGAGGACAAGGGGAACCCTATCGTGGTTCCGGGAGGGAGGGGCAGGGGTGAGGGCAGAGGTGCGGGAGATAGAACTGACACGGTCGAGGGCGGTGTCAACCACGGTAGAGGGGAATCCTCGGTTGCGGAAAAAGGAAGACATGTCTGAAGCACTGGTGTGGAAGGTGGCATCGTCGGAGCAGATACGGCGGAGGCGGAGAAACTGGGAGAATGGAATAGAGTCCTTACAGGAAGCGGGGTGGGAGGAAGTGTAGTCCAGGTAGCTGTGGGAGTCAGTGGGCTTGTAGTAAATATTGGTCGATAACCTATCCCCAGAGATGGAGACGGAGAAGTCGAGGAAGGGAAGGGAAGAGTCAGAGATGGACCATGTGAAGGTGAGGGAAGGGTGGAAATTGGAGGCAAAGTGAATGAAATTGTCAAGTTCGGGGCGAGAGCAGGAAACGGCACCGATACAGTCATCAATGTATCGGAAAAAGAGGTGAGGGAGGGGACCCGAGTAGGACTGGAACAAAGATTGTTCCACATAGCCCACGAAAAGGCAGGCATAGCTAGGACCCATGCGGGTACCCATGGCAACACCTTTGATTTGGAGGAAATGAGTGGAGTTAAAGGAGAAGTTGTTCAATGTGAGAACAAGTTCAGCCAGGCGGAGGAGGGTCGTGGTGGATGGGGACTGGTCGGGCCTCTGTTCGAGGAAGAAGCGGAGTGCCCTCAGGCCATCCGGGTGGGGGATGGAGGTGTAGAGGGATTGTACGTCCATGGTGAAAAGGAAGCGGTTGGACACCTGCCCCTATACCTCCCCCCCTCCCCACTGTCCAGGGCCCCAAACATCCCTTCCAGGTGAAACAGCGATTTACTTGTACTTCTCGCAATCTAGTATACTGTATTCGCTGCTCACGATGCGGTCTCCTCTACATTGGGGAGACCAAACGCAGATTGGGTGACCGCTTTGCGGAACACCTCCGTTCAGTCCGTAAGGGTGACCCCGAGCTTCCGGTCGCCTGTCATTTCAATTCACCGCTCCATTCCCACTCGGACCTCACCGTCCTTGGCCTCTTGTACTGTTCCACGGAAGCTCAACGTAAACTCGAGGAACAGCACCTCATCTTCCGATTAGGCAGTCTGCAGCCTTCCGGTCTCAATATCGAGTTCAACAATTTCAGATCATAACCTCGGCCCCTATTTCATTTTCACTTATATTTTTCCACTCCTTTCCTTTCCCCCCCCCCCCCCCTTTCCTTTTGTTTCTCTCTCACACCTGGCAGCTATCTTTTGCCCTGCCAGTACACTTTACACCTAATCACAGCCTATTACCATCTCGTCTAGCTTCTAATCTCTTTTACTTCTTTTGGTTCTTTTATTCTTTTGTCCGATCGCAGCCCTGCCTTCGATCTAGTTCCTTTTCTCTCCAGTTTTGAAGAAGGGTCAAACCCGAAACGTCAACTCAAATTTCTCTCCACGGATGTTGCCTGACTTGCTGAGTTTTTCCAGCATTTTCTGTTGTTATTATGAATTTAGTTGGTCTGCCATTTCTCTGTTTCCCATTATAAGTTCCCCTGATTCTGACTGCAAGGGACCTACGCTTGACTTCACCAATCTTTTTCTCTTCACGTATCTATAAAAGCTTTTACAGTCAGTTTTTATGTTCCCTGCTAGCTTACTCTCATATTCTATTTTCCCTTTCTTAATTAATCCCTTTGTCCTCCTTTGTTGAATCCTAAACTGCTCCCAATCCTCAGTATTATTGCTTTTTCTGGCCAATTTATATGTCCTCTCCTTGGATCTTATGCTATCCCTAATTTCCCTTGTTAGCCACGGTTGAGTCACCTTTTTTGTTTTATTTTTATGCCAAACTGGGATGAACAAATTCTGTAGCTCATCCATTTGGTCTTTGAATGTTTGCCATTGCCTATCCACTGTCAACCCTTTGAGTGCCATTCCCCAATCTATCCTACCCAACTCGCTCCTCAGACCTTCGTAGTTTCCTTTATTTAAATTGAGGACCCGAGTCTCTGAGTCAACTACTTCATTCTCCATCTTAATGAAGAATTCGATCATATTATGATCGCTCCGACCCAAGGGGCCTCGTACAACAAGATTGCTAATTAATCCTTTCTCGTTACATAATACCCAGTCTAAGATGGCCTGATCTCTGGTTGGTTCCTCGACATATTGGTCCAGGAAACCATCCTGTAAACACTCCAGGAATTCCTCCTCCACAGCATTGTTACTAATTTGGTTGGTCCAATCTATATGTAGATTAAAGTCACCCATGATGACTGCTGTGCCCTTATTGCACGCTTCTTTAATTTCCCTTTTAATGCCATCCCCAACCTCCGCCTTACTGTTTGGAGGTCTATATACACCACTCCCACTAATGTTTTTTTCCCCTTAGTATTTCTCAATTCTACCCATACAGATTCCACATCATCAGAGCTAATATCCTTCATTACAATTGTATTAATCCCTTCTTTAACCAGTAATGCTACCCCACCTCCCTTTCCTTTTTGCCTATCTTTCCTGAATATCGAATACCCCTGGATGTTGAGTTCCCAGTCTTGGCCATCCTTGAGCCACGTTTCCGTAATCCCAACCAAATCATATTTGTTTACCTCTATTTGCGCAGCCAATTCATCCACCTCATTACAAATGCTCCTCGCATTAAGACACAAAGCCTTCAGGCTTGTTTTTTTAACGCTCTTAGACCTATTAGAATTATTATTTACTGTGGCCATGTTTGATTTAAACCGTTGATTTCTCTGACTGCCACTTTTGTTTTTCTCCTTCCTATCTTTTGCTTTTATCCCTGTTTTCCATTCCTCTGTCTCCCTGCTCAGGTTCCCAAGCCCCTGCCATTTTAGTTTAAATCCCCCCGAACAGTGCTAGCAAACCTCCCCGCAAGGATATTCGTCCCGCTTTGGTTCAGGTGCAACCCGTCCGACTTGTACAAGTCCCACCTTCCCCAGAAGCAGGCCCAGTGATCCAGGAAACTAAAGCCCTCCCTCCTGCACCAACTCTTTAGCCACGCATTCATCTGGTCTATCCTCCTATTCCTATACTCACTAGCACGTGGCACCGGGAGTAATTCAGAGATTACAACCTTTGAGGTCCTAGGCCTAGAAATTGGGTATAGCCCCGCCAGCACGTTTGCGCCGAAAATTTTGCACCCGCCGCGGAGCCAGTTGTGCCCGCCCCATATTCACTTTCAGCGCCCCAAAGCGGAACCGGGCGCTGGTACAGGGTGTGTCCGCCCCATATTCACTTTCAGCACCCCAAAGCGGAACCGGGCGCTGGTACAGGGTGTGTCCGCCCCGCTTGGGGCGCTGAAAGTGAATTTCAGCGCTCCCGGTCCCGCTGCGCCACCCGATGCGGTGCGGCAGGCTGCTGTACTGCAGGCCTCCCCCTTCTCTTAAGGGGGAGGTGCCCGCAACGGCCGGAGCCCCGATTGCAAGTGCCGGCAAAAGAGCCCGGCACAACAGAGAAGTGCCGGGCTCCACGGAAACCAGCCGGCAATGCCGCGGGGGGGGGGTGGTGGAGGAGGCCGGGGAAGGAGGTGCGGGCAGGCGGCCGCCGAAAAAGCGGCCGCCCCGCACCTCCACCTTAACTTGCGCCGCTAAGGCTGCAGTAAGGACCCGGTCTCCCGATGTTGTTAGCGCCCGCCACGGAAGAGGCGGCCGCTACTGAAGATGGGGATCGGCGTGGTTTCGGGCGGTACCGGGGCACTGCGCACACCGATGACGTCATCGGTGCCGGCGCAGCGCTACCGGTTAACGCCGATGTTAGGGCCCACCTAATTTCGGGCGCGACGCAACTTCCGGCGCAACCCACTCTTTCGCCCCTAATTGGGCGCAAACGCAACTGAATTTCTAGGCCCTACTCTTTAATCTGCTACCTAGCTCCCTAAATTCTTGCTGGAGGACATCATCCCTCTTCCGACCTATGTCGTTGGTCCCAATGTGAACCATGACCTCTGCCTGTTCACCCTCCCCCTTCAGAATGCCCTGCAGCCGTTCAGTGACATCCTTGACCCTGGCACCAGGGAGCCAACAAACTATCCTGGAGTCACGTCTACGGCCACAGAAACGCCTATCTGTTCCCCTTACGATAGAATCCCCTACCACTATTGCTCTCCCACTCTTTTTCCTCCCTTCCTGAGCAGCAGAAGCAGCCCTGGTGCCAGGAAGTTGGCTGCTGCTGCCTTCCTCTGGTGAGTCATCCCCCTCAACAGTATCCAAATTGGGGGAGTGTTGCCCTGTCGGAGGGGCAGTACTGAGGAAGAACCGCACTGTCGGAGGGGCAGTACTGAGGGAGTGCTGCACTGTCGGAGGGGCAGTACTGAGGGAGCGGCGCACTGTCGGAGGGGCAGTACTGAGGGAGCGGCGCACTGTCGGAGGGCCGTCTTTCGCATGAGACGTTCAGGTGTACATAAACGATCCCAGTATTTTGAAAAGGGCAGGAGAGTTATCCCCGGTGTCCTGGCCATTATTTATCATGCAAATTGGCTGCAGTGTTTCCCACATTACAACGTAGAAACATAGAAGATAGGAGCAGGAGTCGGCCATTCGGCCCTTCGAGCCTGCTCCGCCATTCAATGAGATCATGGCTGATAATCCAAATTCAGTACCCTGTCCCTGCCTTCTCCCCATATCCCTTGATCCCTTTAGCCTTAAGAAATATATCCAACTCTTTCTTGAATATATTTAATGAACTGGCCTCCACTGCCCTCTGTGGCAGAGAATTCCACAGGTTCACCACTCTCTGGGTGAAGAAATTCCTCCTCATTTCAGTCCTAAATGGCTTACCCCTTATCCTTAGACTATGACCCCTGGTTCTGGACTCCCCGGCCATCATAAACATACTTCCTGCATCTAGTCTGTCCAGGTCTGATAGAATTTTATAGGTTTCGATGAGATCCCCTCTCAATCTTCTAAACTCCAGTGAGTATAAGCCCAATCGACACAATCTCTCCTCGTATGTCATTCCTGCCATCCCAGGTATCAGCCTGGTGAATCTTCGCTGCACTCCTTCCATGGCAAGAACGTCCTTCCTCAGGTAAGGCGACCAAAACTGCACACAATACTCAAGATGCGGTCTCACCAAGGCCCTGTACAACTGTAGCAAGACATCCTTGTTCCTGTACTCGAACCCTCTTGCTACGAAGGCCAACATACCATTTGCCTTCTTAACCGCCTGCTGCACCTGCATGCTTACCTTCAGCGACTGGTGCACAAGAACACCCAGGTCTCTTTGCACTTCCCCTTCTCCCAATCTATTGCCATTCAAATAATAATCTGCCTTCCTGTTTTTGCCACCAAAGTGGATAACCTCACATTTATCCACATTATAGTGCATTTGCCATGTTTCTGCCCAATCACCCAATCTGTCCAAATCGTACTGGAGTTTCTCGACATCCTCCTCACAGCTTACCCTCCCACCCAGCTTTGTGTCATCTGCAAATTTGGAGATATTACATCCAATTCCCTCGTCCAGATCATTAATATATATTGTGAACAGCTGGGATCCTAGGACCGATCCTTGCAGTACCCCACTAGTCACTGCCTGCCACTCGGAAAACGACCCATTTATTCCAACTCTTTGCTTTCTGTCCGCCAACCAGTTCTCTATCCAAGTCAATACCTTGCCCCCAATCCCATGTGCCTTAATTTTGCACGCTAATCTCTTATGTGGGACCTTATCGAAAGCCTTCTGAAAGTCCAAATACACCACATCCACTGGTTCTCCCTTATCTATTTTACCAGTTACATCCTCAAAAAATTCCAGTAGATTAGTCAAGCATGATTTACCTTTTGTAAATCCATGTTGACAACAGCGACTACACTTCAAAAAGTAATTCATTGGTTGTAAAACTGCTGGTCGTGAAAGGCGCTGTATAAAGGCCAGTCTTTCTTTTCTCTCCTGTATTTACATTAATTACTTATATAAACTCTTTTACTGTCTCTTGCAAGGGGAGGAATTGCAGACGGGCAGCTTAACGCAAGCTTCACACAAAGATCTGACAGTCACTCGATTCATCAGGACCTGAATATCATCGACATATGGAAGCGGAAAGCAGCAATCGGAGTGCGGGCAAACTGTACACGTGTCTTGTGTGTGGACGTGGATTCAACCGAAGGTGCAGCCTGGGGAGCCACAAGTGTAACCAAAGCGAGGAGAGTCCGTGCAAATGTCAGGAATGCGGGAAGGGATTCAGTTGCCTCTCCGAGCTGGAGACTCATCAACGCAGTCACTCCGTGAAATGGCCGTTCACCTGCTCCGTGTGTGGGAAGGGATTCACTCTCTCCTCCAACCTGCTGACACACCAGCGAGCTCACACTGGGGAGAGGGCGTTCACCTGCTCCGTGTGCGAGAAGGGATTCAGCCATTCTTACTCTCTGCGGATGCACCAGCGAGTTCACACTGATGAGAGACCCTGTAAGTGCCCTGACTCTGAGAAGAGCTTTAAAAGCGCCGAGGATCTGAATGAGCATCAACGCATTCACACCGGGGGGAGCCCGTTCAGCTGCTCTCACTGTGGAAAGAGGTTTGTTAAGTCATTGAACCTGGTGAGACACCAGCTGGTTCACACCGGGGAGAGGCCGTTCAGCTGCTCTCACTGTGAAAAGAGGTTTGCTAAGTCATCGAACCTGGTGAGACACCAGCGACTGCACACCGGGGAGAGGCCGTTCACCTGCTCCGTGTGCGGGAAAAGTTTCCCTCGTCCCTCCTCTCTGCGGGAACACCAGCTGGTTCACACTGACGAGAGGCCGTTCACCTGCTCCGTGTGCGGGAAAGGATTCACTCGTCCCTCCTCGCTGCGGAAACACCAGCTGGCTCACACTGATGAGAGGCCGTTCTCCTGCTCCGAGTGTGGGAAAAGATTCACTCGTCCCTCCTCTCTGCGGGAACACCAGCTGGTTCACACTGACGAGAGGCCGTTCTCCTGCTCCGAATGCGGGAAAGGATTCACTCGTCCCTCCTTTCTGCGGGAACACCAGCTGGTTCACACTGACGAGAGGCCGTTCTCCTGCTCCGAGTGCGGGAAAGGATTCACTCGTCTCGCCTCTCTGCGGGAACACCAGCTGGTTCACACTAACGAGAGGCCGTTTAAATGTTCCGACTGCGACAAGAGTTTCAAATGCTCCAAGGGCCTGAAGATGCATCGACGCATCCACACCGGGGAGAGGCCGTTCAGCTGCTCTCACTGTGGGAAGAGGTTTAAGCACTCATATTCTCTTCAGAATCACCAGTTCACCCACACCGGGAAGATGCCGTTCCCCTGCTCAGTGTGTGAAAAGGGATTCACCAGTTCATCTCACCTGCTGAGACACCAGCGAGTTCACACCTGAGCGCACTGGTCCCATTCTGCTGTTAATCACATGAAGGACTATTCTGTGTTAATAATGGCAATTACAGGGCTGTGGGGGGGGGGGGGGACAGGGGGCGGTTTGAAGATGCTGATAACCCCAGTAACTAGGCTGGAGTTTAAGAGGGGTCAGCCTCGGCTCAGTGGGTGACACTCTCACCTCTAGAGTCAGAAGGTCGTGGGTTTGAGTCCCACTCTGGAGACTTGAGCAAGTAATCTAGGCTGACACAAAGAGTTGGAATAAACGGCTCTTTTTCCAAGTGGCAGGCAATGACTAGTGGGGTACCGCAGGGATCGGTCCTTGGACCCCAGCTATTCACAATATATATAAATGATCTAGACGAGGGAACTAGATGTAATATCTCCAAGTTTGCAGACGACACAAAGCTGGGTGGGCATGTGTGCTGTGAGGAGGATGCCGAGAAACTACAGTATGATTTGGACAGGTTGGGTGATAGGGCAGAAGCATGGCAGATGCAGGATAATGTGGATAAATGCGAGGTTATCCACTTTGGTGGCAAAAACAGGAAGGCAGATTATTATCTGAACGGCAATAGATTGGGAGAAGGGAAAGTGCAACGAGACCTGGGTGTCCTTGTGCACCAGTCGCTGAAGGTAAGCATGCAGGTGCAGCAGGCGGTTAAGAAGGCAAATGGTATGTTGGCCTTCGTAGCGAGAGGGTTCAAGTACAAGAACAAGGATGTCTTGCTGCAGTTCTACAGGGCCTTGGTGAGACCACACCTTGAGTATTGTGTGCAGTTTTGGTCGCCTTATCTGAGGAAGGATGTTCTTGCCATGGAGGGAGTGCAGCGAAGATTCACCAGACTGATACCTGAGATGGCAGGAATGACGTATGTGGAGAGATTGGGTCGATTGGGCTTGTACTCGCTGGAGTTTAGAAGAATGAGAGGGGATCTCATTGAATCGTATAAAATTCTAACAGGACTAGACAGACTAGGTGCAGGAAGGATGTTCCTGATGGCCGGGGAGTCCAGAACCAGGGGTCACAGTCTTAGGATAAGGGGTAAGCCATTTAGGACTGAGATAAGGAGGAATTTCTTCACCCAGAGAGTGGTGAACCTGTGGAATTCTCTACCACAGAAGGCAGTGGAGGCCAATTCATTAAATATATTCAAGAAGGAGTTAGATATATTTCTTAAGGCTAAAGGGATCAAGGGATATGGGGAGAAGGCAGGAACAGGGTACTGAATTTGGATGATCAGCCATGATGTCATTAAATAGCGGAGCAGGCTCGAGGGACCGAATGGCCTACTCCTGCTCCTATCTTCTATGTTTCTAAAGCCGGTGGTCATGAAAGGCACTATATAAATGCAATCTTTTTCTCTCTCCTGTATTGAAAGTAATTACTTATATAAACTTGTTTTTTCCACCTCTTCACCAGGACGAGATCAGGCCTGGTGAAGAGCCTATATCTTTTTGTACCAGTCTCATGGTCACTGCGTGTAATGGGTTATGTCATTGATTTGTGAAATAAAGTGTATCAATCAGACGTCTCAATGTTTCCTGTTCCACGAGCTTGTTTCGGGGGTCTGGCTCAGCGACTATCCTGTAATCACACCAACAAGTCCCACTGAGCTGAACAATGGAGGAGAGGCGTTGGAGGAGGATGGTGTGATCAACCGTGGTGAAGCTCGCAGACAGGTCGAGAAGGATGAAGAGAGATAGTCCACCGGTTACAGCCACGGAGGATGTAATTCGTGACTTTTGTTGAGGGCCGTGTCACTGCTGGGGCAGAGGTGGAAACCAGGTTGGAGAGGTTCAAATTTGGAGTTCATTGAAGGATGGTTGCTGTTTTGAGAGGCGACAACACTTTCAAGAACTGGAGAGGAAAAGGAGGTTGGAGATGGGGCGATGGTTTGCAAGGACAGAGGTGTCAAGCGTAGGTTTTTTGAAGGGTGGGATCGGACGCAAAGGCCCGAGTGAGCCAGAGAAGGGAGAGCTGAAAATCGCTGTAATATCAGTGAAATTAATTTTGGGAAAGTGGGAAACTGCGGGTTAACTTTTATCAGTATTTTGTTTCCTGCCCGTCTCTTTGCCAATCAGCTTAAATCTGTGTCCTCTTGTTATCAATGCTCCAGCCAGTGGAAACAGTTTCTCTTTATTTACTCTATTGAAACACTTCTTGATTTTGAACACCACCATTAAATCTCCTCTTCACCTTCTCTGCTCAAAGGAGAACAACCCCAGCTTCTCCAGTCTCTCCGCATAACTGACGTCCCTCATCCCCGGTATCATTCTGGTCAATCTCCCCATAACCTTCTCTGCTCCAAGTAGAACAACCCCAGCTTCTCCAGTCTCTCCACGTTACTGAAGTCCCTCATCCCTGGTACCACTCTGGTCAATCTCCCCTTAACCTTCTCTGCTGTAAGGAGAACAATCCCAGCTTCTCCAGTCTCTCCACGTTACTGAAGTCCCTCATCCCTGGTACCACTCTGGTCAATCTCCCCTTAACCTTCTCTGCTCTAAGGAGAACAATCCCAGCTTCTCCAATCTCTCCACGTAACTGTAATTACTCAGCCCTGGAACCATTCTAGTAAATATCTCTGCACCCTCTCCAAAGACTTCATGTCCTTCCTAAAGTGTAGCGACCTAGAATTGGTCACAATACTCCAGCTGGGGCCGAACTCATTTTTATACAGGCGTAGCATAACTTCCTGGCCTGTGTACTCTGTGCCTCTATTGATAAAGCCCAGGATCCCATCTGCTTTGTTAACCTGTCCTGTCACTGAGAAATCTCTGCTCTGCTCAACTCTGTGGCAGGGTGGGGCTTTAATCCCAGAATCTCAAAGAGACAGTTTCTGAGTGTTAAGTCTGTGTGTTATATTGAGAATTACTACACAGACCACAAGAGTAAAATTTAACAGGTCTTTACTAGTCGAAGGTCAGGGCGGAACTGCCCAATAAATCATTACACAGCACTTATATACCGGTGTGGTCACCACCGGTATTACAGTATACAGCAGCCAAGATAAAGTAGTGCAACCCTTAAATAGTTCTCTTAAAGGTAGAACGGTTACATACACTACAATCCTCCCTTTTTAGCTTAACAGTATATATTCCCCATTAAACATAACATCATAACATATATACACAACTTCATGTAAAAACAGTTCACAGATTCAGTCTCTCTGGAGGCTTCCTGACTCGGTCCGGATAATGCCCCGGTGGTGTAGTAGTTTTCGGTGATGTAGTAGGTTCTTTTGGCAAGGTCGATTTGGCTTGAATGCCAGTGTCGGGTTCATCTGATTCCAGTATCACCGGATCGGAGGTAGATCCTATGGGTATCACTGCTTCATCATTAGGCGTATAGAGTTGTGGAGTAGGTTGTCCCTTTTCGGATGACTCTATGATCTGGTCAACATGGCGCCTTATTATGCTTTCACCAATGTCCACGGTATACATCAGCGGTCCTAGTCGTGTGCAAATAGTTCCAGGCTGCCATTTCTCGGTACGGTAGTCCCGGGCCAAAACTTGTTGACCTATCTGGAAGGTTCTAGTTGGCCTTTCATTCATGCCTTGAAATTGCCGGTTCTCTACGTCCCTTCTGATGTTTGGCTTGATCAAATCCAGCCGGCATCTTAGTCTTCTATTGAAAAACATCATGGCGGGAGTTTGGTTTGTAACCACATGCGTTGCATTCCTGTACGCAAACAAGAAGTTATCTACCTTATGTTGTAGATTTATGTCTTCCTTACCCATGGCCTTTATGGCCTTCTTGAAGGTCTGGACAAACCTTTCAGCTAATCCATTGGTGGCGGGATGGTATGGGGCGGACGTGTAGTGCTTAACCCCATTGTTTTTTAAGAACTTCTTGAATTCTTCGGACACAAATTGCGGTCCATTATCAGAACAGATCTGTTCCGGCAGCCCATTCCTTGCAAATATGGTCCTTAATACTGTGATGGTTTTTTCCGTGGTGGTGGAGGACATCTTTATTACCTCCGGCCACTTGGAGTGTGCATCCACCGCGATTAAGAACATTGAGTCCATAAATGCACCAGCAAAGTCGATATGTACCCTTTGCCATGGAGATGAGGGCCACTCCCATGGATGTAGAGGAGCTTGTGGTGGGGCGTTTTGGACCTTCTGGCATCCTAGACAGCTCTTGGTCATTTCTTCGATGTCTCCATCAATACCTGGCCACCACACAAACGCTCTGGCTAGGTTCTTCATTTTCACTCCACCCAGATGCCCCTCGTGAAGCTCCTTTAGCACTTTATGCTGGAGTTTGGGTGGAATCACCACTCTGGATCCACACATCAAAGTTCCTCGGCACACTGACAGCTGTTCTCTTCTTTGCGAGAATGCTGGCAACAGTGGTTCGCCATGTGCTGGCCATCCCTTCACCGTTAAATCGTAGACTCGTGAGAGAGTCGGGTCATTTCTTGTTTCCTTTTCAATCGTAGAATTTGTTACTGGTAGACATTCCACTATGGTTGAGTGGAACATCTCCACTGGGTCCACTGTAGGCGCCTCTTCTACCGTTGGCAACGGTAGGCACGATAAACCATCAGCATTCCCATGCTGTTTTGATCCTTTGTATTCTATGTCATATTGGTGTGCCCCTAGGAAAAGGGACCACCTCTGTAGCCTTTGCGCTGTCATATTGGAAACGCCCTTTTTAGGGTTGAATATGGATACCAACGGCTGGTGGTCTGTCAGCAGTGTAAACTTCTGGCCCTGCAGGTAATGATTAAACTTCTTTACTCCCCACACCAGGCTGAGAACTTCCCGATCTATCTGAGCATAGTTGCGCTCAGCGGAGGTCAATGATCTGGATGCAAATGCGACTGGTCTTTCCGAGCCATTTGGCAACTTGTGTGAGAGTACTGCTCCAATACCACAAGGAGAAGCATCACAAGCTAAACGAATAGGTAGCGTTGGGTTGAAGTGAGCCAACACTTCCTCTGAGGTGATCAATGCCTTGCTTTTGCAGAAGGCCTTCTTACAGTCCTCGCTCCACTTCCATGGTACTTCTTTCTGCAAAAGAGCATTCAGCGGGTGCAGCACCGTGGATAGATTTGGCAGAAACTTATGGTAATAGTTAATCAACCCTAGGAACGACCTCAACTGGGATACATTTTCCGGAGCGGGAGCCTTCACAACAGCTTCGATCTTGTCCGGTGACTTGTGCAGCCCCTCCTGGTCAATGACATGACCACAGTACGAGATCCGTTTCTGAAAGAACTCACATTTCTGGCGATTAACTCGAAGGCCATATTCCTTCAACCTGGTGAGCACCAGTTTCAAATTTGCAAGATGTTCCTCATCGTCATCTCCTGTAATCAGGATATCGTCCAAGTAACATTGAGTGCTTGGAATTCCCTGTAATACCTGCTCCATGGCCCTCTGCCAAATTGCTGGAGCCGAAGCCACTCCAAAAACCAGTCTATTATATCGATACAAGCCTCTGTGCGTGTTGATTGTGAGATACTGGCGCGACTCTTCCTCAACTTCCATCTGTAAGTACGCTTGCGCCAGGTCTATCTTGGTGAAGCATTTCCCGCCAGACAATGAAGCAAAGATATCCTCAATCCGTGGAAGCGGATATTGCACCGTGTGAAGCACCGGATTAACTGTGATCTTGAAGTCTCCACAGATGCGGACCTTCCCCGGTTCCCCTGGCTTGTTATAGAGTCATAGAGTTTTACAGCGCAGAAAGAGGCCCTTCGGCCCATCGTGTCTGCGCCGTCCATCAATCCCTGTCCAGTCTAATCCCATTTTCCAGCATTTGGTCCATAGCCTTGTATGCAATGGCATTTCAAGTGCCCATCCAAATGCTTCTTGAATGTTGTGAGGGTTCCTGCCTCTACCACCCTTTCAGGCAGTGAGTTCCAGCTTCCAACCACCCTCTGGGTGAAAAAGTTCCTCCTCAAATCCCCTCTAAATCTCCTGCCCCTTACCCTGAATCTATGCCCCCTTGTTATTGACCCCCCTACTAAGGGGAAAAGTTCCTCTTTATCTACCCTATCTATGCCCCTCATCATTTTGTATACCTCAATCAGGTCCCCCCTCAGCCTCCTTTGCTCCAAGGAAAACAACCCCAGCCTGTTTAGTCTTTCTTCATAGCTGAGGCGCTCCATCCCAGGTAACATCCTGGTGAATCTTCTCTGCACCCTCTCCAAAGCAATCACATCCTTCCTATAGTGAGGCGACCAGAACTGCACACAGTACTCCAGCTGTGGCCTCACCAGCGTTTTGTGCAGCTCCATCATAACCTCTCTGCTCTTATATTCTATGCCTCTGCTAATGAAGGCAAGTATCCCATATGCCTTTTTAACCACCTTATCTACCTGTTCCGCTGCCTTCAGGGATCTATGTACATGTACACCAAGGTCCCTCTGACCCTCTGTACTTCCTAGGGTCCTATCACTCATTGTGTACTCCCTTGCCTTATTTGTCCGTCCAAAATGCATCACCTCACACTTTTCAGGGTTAAATTCCATTTGCCACTTTTCCGCCCATCTAACCAACCCGTTAATATCATCCTGTAGCCTGAGGCTTTCCTCCTCGCAATTTACCACCCCACCAATTTTTGTGTCATCCGCGAACTTACTAATCATACCCTTTACATTCTCATCCAAATCATTAATGTAGATCACAAACAGCAAGGGACCCAGCACCGATCCCTGAGGTACCCCACTGGACACAGGCTTCCAGTCACAAAAGCAACCTTCGACCATCACCCTCTGCCTCCTGCCACTCAGCCAGTTTAGGATCCAACGCGCCAAGGCCCCCTGGATCCCATGGGCTCTTACCTTCTTGACCAGTCTCCTATGCGGGACTTTGTCAAAAGCTTTACTGAAGTCCATGTAAACCACATCCACAGCATTTCCCTCATCCACACACCTAGTCACCCCCTCGAAAAATTCAATCAGATTGGTCAGGCATGATTTACCCTTGACAAAGCCATGCTGACTATCCCCGATTAATCCTTGCCTCTCCAAGTGGAGACTAATTTTGTCCCTCAGAATTTTTTCCAATAATTTCCCTACCACAGATGTTAGGCTCACAGGCCTGTAATTCCCTGGTTTATCCCTGCTACCCTTCTTGAATAATGGTACTACGTTAGCTGTTCTCCAGTCCTCTGGTACATCCCCTGTGGCCAGAGAGGTTCTGAAAACTTATGTCAGAGCCCCTGCAATCTCCTCCTTTGCCTCACACAACAGCCTGGGATACATCTCATCCGGGCCTGGGGATTTATCCACTTTTTGGCCTGCTAAAACCGTTAGTACCTCCCCCCTTTCGATGCTAATATGTTCAAGTATGTCACAGTCCCCTTGCCCGACTTCTATGTCTACATCGTCTTTCTCCATAGTGAACACAGAGGCAAAAAATTCATTTAAAACCCCACCTACTTCATCTGGCTCTACACACAGCTTGCCACTTTGATCCCTAATGGGCCCTACCCTTTCCCTCGTTATCCTCTTGCCCTTAATATACTTATAAAACATCTTAGGATTTTCCTTTATTTTGCTCGCCAGTGTTATTTCATGGCCCCTCCTCGCCCTCCTAATTTCCTTTTTAAGTATGCCCCTGCACCTTTTATACTCCTCTAGGGCTTCCTCCATCTTTTGTCTTTTGTAACTGCCAAAAGCCCCCCTTTTTTTCCTAATGCATTTTTGTATATCCCTTGTCATCCAAGGTTCCCTTTGCTTGTTGGTCCCACCCTTGACCTTTACAGGAACATGTTGGTGTTGTACTCTCTCTATTTCCCTTCTGAAAGCCTCCCACTGTTTTGATGTGGATTTTCCTATAAGTAGCTGCTCCCAGTCCACTTTGGCCAGATCCTGCCTTATCTTATTAAAATCGGCCTTCCCCCAATTTAGAACCCTTATTTCCGGGCCATCTTTGTCTTTTTCCATGACCACCTTAAATCTCACCGAATTATGGTCACTATCGCCAAAATGCTCTCCTACAGACACTTCCACCACCTGCCCGGCTACATTCCCGAGAATTAGGTCCAGTACCGCCCCCTCCCTTGTAGGACTTTCTACATGTTGGCTCAAAAGGCTCTCCTGGATGCACTTTAAGAATTCTGCACCCTCTAAGCCTTTCACACTCTGACTATCCCAATTTATATTGGGGAAGTTGAAATCCCCCACTATTATTACCCTATTATTTTCACACTTTTCTGAGATTTGCCTACATATCTGTTCCTCTATCTCCCCTGACTGTTTGGGGGCCTATAGTACACTCTCAGCAAAGTGCTTGACCCCTTTTTGTTTTTAAGTTCTACCCATATGGCCTCATTAGAGGAACCCGCTAATATGTCATCCCTCCTTACAGCAGTAATTGACTCCTTAATTAATATTGCAACACCCCCTCCCCTTTTACACCCCCCTCTGTCTCGCCTGAAGATCCTATACCCCGGAATATTCAGCTGCCAGTCCTGACCCTCCCTCAACCATGTCTCCGTGATAGCAACAATATCGTACTCCCATGTGTTCAACAACAACTTCAGTTCATCCACCTTATTTGCAAGACTCCTTGCATTAAAATAAATGCCTTCCAGCCCTGCCATATTCCCTTTTGCCTTCACATCTTTGCTCTGCCTTCCCTGCTGACTTGTTTTTTCCTCAGTATTTGGCTGTACATCACCCCCTACTATAGCTCCACTCTGTATCCCATCCCCCTGCCGAGTTAGTTTAAACCCCCCCCCCCCCAGCAGTGCTAGCAAACCTCCCCGCAAGGATATTGGTTCCCCTCTGGTTCAGGTGTAAACCGTCCGCCTTGTACAAGTCCCACCTGTCCCAGAAGCAGACCCAGTGATCCAGGAAACTAAAGCCCTCCCTCCTGCACCATCCCTTTAGCCACGCATTCATCTGTTCTATCCTCCCATTCCTATACTCACTAGCACGTGGCACCGGGAGTAATCCAGAGATTACAACCTTTGAGGTCCTGCTCTTTAATCTTGCCCCTAGCTCCCTAAATTCTTGCTGCAGGACCTCATCCCTCTTTTTACCTATGTCGTTGGTACCAATGTGGACCACGGCCTCTGGCTGTTCACCCTCCCCCTCCAGAATGCCCTGCAGCCGCTCAGTGACATCCTTGACCCTGGCACCAGGGAGGCAACAAACCATCCTGGATTCACGTCTACAGCCACAGAAACGCCTATCTGTTCCCCTTACTATAGAATCCCCTACCACTATTGCTCTCCCACTCTTTTTCCTCCCTTCCTGGGCAGCAGGAGCACCCCCAGTGCCAGGAAGCTGGCTGCTGCTGCCTTCCCCTGGTGAGTCATCCCCCCCAACAGTATCCAAAGCGGTATACCTGTTTGAGAGGGGAATGGTCACAGGGGTTTTCTGCACTACCTGCCTACTTCTATTGCTCCGCCTGATGGTCACCCCTTTCCTTTCTTCCTGTGCAGCCCTTCCCTGTGGTGTGACCAACTCACTAAACATGCTATCCACGAACTTCTCAGCATCGTGAATGCTCCACAACCCATCCACCCGCAGCTCCAGCTCCTCAATGCGGTCTGCTAGTAGCTGCAGATGGATGCATTTCCTGCACACGTAGTCACCAGGGGCAGTGTCCCTGAGTTCCCACATGGAGCAGGAGGAGCACATCACGGGGCTGGGCTCTCCTGGCATGACTTACCCTTTAATTAATTTAAATTAATTTACTATCACCAATTAAAGATATCTCTAAGGCGCTTGTATAGTCTACCAACAGTACCTGCTACACCAGAAAAGACCCTAGTAACTATAAACTACCGAGTTAAAGTTTAAAAAAGAGAAATACTCACCAACCAATCACTTACCTGCTCCCTGATGACGTCACACACTGATTACTTTTTACCTCTCTCCTCTGCTGTTGATTTGGTATGCCTCGCCTCTCTCTGGTATTTGTACCCGGCTCCTCCTCGCTCCTCCTCGCTGCTCCGAGTGGTCTCGGGCCTCGCCTCTCTCTGGTATTTGTACCCGGCTCCTCCTCGCTCCTCCTCGCTGCTCCGAGTGGTCTCGGGCCTCGCCTCTCTCCGGTATTTGTACCCGGCTCCTCCTCGCTGCTCCGAGTGGTCTCGGGTCTCGCCTCTCTCCGGTATTTGTACCCGGCTCCTCCTCGCTGCTCCGAGTGGTCTCGGGCCTCGCCTCTCTCCGGTATTTGTACCCGGCTCCTTCTCGCTGCTCCGAGTGGTCTCGGGCCTCGCCTCTCTCCGGTATTTGTACCCGGCTCCTCCTCGCTGCTCCGAGTGGTCTCGGGCCTCGCCTCTCTCTGGTATTTGTACCCGGCTCCTCCTCGCTGCTCCGAGTGGTCTCGGGCCTCGCCTCTCTCCGGTATTTGTACCCGGCTCCTCCTCGCTGCTCCGAGTGGTCTCGGGCCTCGCCTCTCTCCGGTATTTGTACCCGGCTCCTCCTCGCTGCTCCGAGTGGTCTCGGGCCTCGCCTCTCTCCGGTATTTGTACCCGGCTCCTCCTCGCTGCTCCCGCTGCTCCGAGTGGTCTCGGGCCTTGCCTCTCTCCGGTATTTGTACCCGGCTCCTCCTCGCTGCTCCCGCTGCTCCGAGTGGTTACTCGGAGAACGCTTCATGACGGGAACAATGGGCGTGGCCCACTCACTCCAGTCCACCTTAGACAGTACTCCTGAACGTTCTAGCCCTTCCAGCTCAGCTTCCACAGCAGGTCGTATCGCGTAAGGTACCGGTCTGGCTTTGAAAAATTTTGGGGTTGCATGTTCTGCAATCTTGATTTTTGCCTTAATTCCTCTGTGTTCCCAGTCCCTGTTGGAACACCTCTTTAGCCTCATCCAATATTCTGGACAATCGTTCAGGTTTGACATCTTTTTTCCCGGAATCTACCGTTATTGCGTTTAGGGAGTGCCAGTCCATATTTATTTTCCTGATCCACTCCCGTCCCAGAAGTGGTGGACCTCCCTCAGGTAGTACATATATGTCCATTCCTTGGTGTTCTTTGCCCTTGTGTACCACCTTGACTTTTATCTTTCCGATGGGGTATACTCTTTGCCCCGTGTATGTCTGCAATACTATCTTTGTATCCCGTAGGGGAATATGTTTGAATAACCTTTTGTAATCTTGCTTATTCATGACCGTCAACGCCGATCCGGTGTCCAATTCCATCTTCACTTGGACGCCTGCTATCTGCAGTGTGACCCAGATAGTTTGTCGGTCAGCTTCCTTACTCACATTGTGAATTCTCAGACTACCCAGTTCCTTGCTGTTGGAGTCTGAATCCGAACTCTTCTCAGCCACCTTATGTACCTTTCTGCACTTTTCCTGCGGTGACTTTTTGTTGCTGGTCTTCTTTCCTGACCGGCATACTTTAGCTATGTGACCAAGCTTGCCACATTTTCTACATTCCTGGTTTTTAAACCAGCATTGGTTCTGATCGTGTGTTGTCTTTCCACAACGATAACATTTCGTTGTACCCAAAGCCATTTGATCTACGCTGAGTACCGCTGCCTTCAGCTGCATTTCTGCAGTGCCTCTCGCTGCGGCTTCGTGCGATGCTGCAATAGTGACAGCCTTATCAAGTGTAAGATCATTCTCTTCAAGCAGCCGCTTTTGTGTTCCTTCTTTCGACAATCCACACACGAATTTGTCTCTCAGTGCCTCTGTCAGACTTTCCCCAAACTGACAGTATTTCGCTAGCTTACGCAGTTCAATAAAATACTCCGCGTTGCTTTCCTCTTTCAGTTGCGTTCTCGCATAAAATTTAAATCGTTCTGCTAACATCAGCGGTGTGGGGTTCAAATGATTTTTCAGAACAGCAACAATTTTAGCGAAAGTCTGATCCGCCGGTTTAGCTGGTGATAGAAGATGCTTCAATAGCCCGTATGTCTTTGCACCCATTGAGTTTAGTAAGGTTAGTGCTTTATCTTCATCTGATATTTTATTTGCCTTACAATATATCTCTATGCGTTCTACATACGTGGCCCAATCTTCAACATCGGGATCGAAATCGTTGATGTTACCACGCTTAGGCATCCTCGCAATCTTCTTGAGAAACAAAAAGAAATTTTCCTTTTATTTTTTTTTTGTTTTTCAAAATGGCGGTTTCCCGCGCTTGTCTTCTTCCCCCGCCTACGAAAATGGCGGCTTCCCACGTTTGCCTTTCTCCCCCGCTGGCTGTAATGGCGATTGCCGTATTGCTGCATTCGCCCTCCCCAGCGGTTCTCGAATCGTGCCTCCCAGCCCCTCTTGCAGTCCGGCCCTTTACCCCCCGGCTGCGGCTGAGTTCTCCGCGTTTTTTTAAATTTTCTCCCGTGTCTCGAATCGTGCCTCCCAGCCCCTCTTGCAGTCTGGTCCTTTCCCCCCGGCTGTGGCTGAGTTCTCCGCGTTTTAAAAAAAAAAAATTCTCCCGCGCCTTACGCTGACCCGGTCGCTGCGCCTCGCGGCCTCGGTAGCTGCCCGGCCTTTTTCACCGGTCGTGGTCGAGCTCTCTCTCGACACTGTTGCATCTCCCCAGCCCGCTTGCAGCCCGGTCTTTCACACCGGCTGCATTTGTATTCACCGCGGCTCCCGTGCCTTCCGCTGCCCCAGTCTCAGCGCCTCTGGCCCCGACTTCTGTCCGGCTCTTTTCCCCGGCCGTGGTCGAGTTCTCCGCCCTTATACCCTCCGTTTTTTTTTTTTCCTCCCCTACTTCACAGATCGGCTTACCCACCACCGTGATAGAAGGGATGATCACTGCCTGTTGTTGATGGAAGGCTTCGTGTCAGAATTCTTCCTTTGCTCTGCAGACCCGAGTCTTCTCTCAGCAGAATGATGAGGGCGGATGCCTCCTCTCGACACCCGTTAAACTGCCTTGGATGTATCTCTGCCACAGGGTAAGATCGTACTCGTCGCCACTGTTAAGTCTGTGTGTTATATTGAGAATTACTACACAGACCACAAGAGTAACTTTTAACAGGTCTTTACTAGTCGAAGGTCAGGGCGGAACTGCCCAATAAATCATTACACAGCACTTATATACCGGTGTGGTCACCACCGGTATTACAGTATACAGCAGCCAAGATAAAGTAGTGCAACCCTTAAATAGTTCTCTTAAAGGTAGAACGGTTACATACACTACACTGAGAAATACCAGCCCCAGGATGGCCGAGTGGTTCAGGTGTTGGACTTAACATCCAATGGGTTTATACCCACGTGGGTGGGAACCCCACTCCTGGTAGCTCATTAATTGAAGACCCATTTCCTTTCATCCTGCTCAGTGACACTCACTTGTCATCTGCTGAATCTCCATCAAACAATCAATGAGATGTTTATAGATATGGAAAGAATGATTTCATATTTATATGTAATTCTTAAGATGGTATTTTGGCATCTGCTGAATCTGCATTTTTCTCTCTCTCTCTGTCGCTCTCAACTAACAAGGAGTTGGAATTGTGAAATGTATCTATACCTCTCAGTCTCCACCTCACTCTCTGTCTCACTGTGTGTCATTCTCTCTCTGTCACACATTTGTCCAAAGCCTACTTTTGCCTCTCTCTCTGTCTTCCGCTCTCAATCTCTCTGTCTGTCCCTCTCTCCTTTTTCTCAGTCTGTCCAGTTCTGTTCACAGCTCGACTGTTGCTCTGACAGATTTTGCACGTGTCAGTTCTGCATTAGTATAGTGGTGAGTGTCCCCGCCTGTCACGTGGGAGACCGGAGTTCAATTGCCCGACGGGGAAGATGGCTTTTAACATCTCGAATTTTAACATTTTGGGCAGCTCCTAAAAATACTCCTTGAAAAGTAGAACAGAAAACAATTTCACTTTGAGGATTTGATGGATTACAGACTATGGGATCCAGGGTGCCTTGGCACATTGGATCCAAAGCTGGCTTAGTGGCAGAAGGCAGAGGGTGATGGTGGAAGGTTGTTTTTGTGACTGGAAGCCTGTGTCCAGTGGGGTACCTCAGGGATCGGTGCTGGGTCCCTTGCTGTTTGTGGTCTACATTAATGACTTGGATGTGAATGTAAAAGGTATGATCAGTAAGTTCGCAGATGACACGAAAATTGGTGGGGTGGTAAATAGCGAGGAGGGAAGCCTAAGGCTACAGGACGATATAGATGGGTTGGTCAGATGGGCTGGTCAGATGGGCGGAACAGTGGCAAATGGAATTTAACCCTGAAAAGTGTGAGGTGATGCATTTTGGAGGGACTAACAAGACAAGGGAATACACAATGAATGGTAAGACCCTAGGAAAGACAGAGGATCAGAGGGACCTTGGTGTGCATGTACATAGATCCCTGACAGCAGCAGAACAGGTGGATAAGGTGGTTAAAAAGGCATATGGGATACTTGCCTTCATTAGCTGAGGCATAGAATATAAGAGCAGGGAGGTTATGATGGAGCTGTACAAAACGCTGGTAAGGCCACAGCTGGAGTACTGTGTGCAGTTCTGGTCGCCACACTATAGGAAGGATGTGATTGCTTTGGAGAGGGTGCAGAGGAGATTTACCAGAATGTTACCTGGGCTGGAGCGCCTCAGCTATGAAGAAAGACTGGACAGGCTGGGGTTGTTTTCCTTGGAGCAGAGAAGGCTGAGGGGGGACCTGATTGAGGTGTACAAAATTATGAGGGGCATAGATAGGGTAGATAGAAAGGAACTTTTCCCCTTAGTAGAGGGGTCAATAACAAGGGGGCATAGATTCAAGGTAAGGGGCAGGAGGTTTAGAGGGGATTTGAGGAAAAACTTTTTCACCCAGAGGGTGGTTGGAATCTGGAACTCACTGCCTGAAAGGGTGGTAGAGGCAGGAACCCTCACAACATTCAAGAAGCATTTAGATGAGCACTTGAAACACCATAGCATACAAGGCTACGGACCCAGTGCTGGAAAATGGGATTGGGATTAGAATAGACAGGGCTTGATGGCCGGCGCGGACGCGATGGATGTTCCCAATGGTCAGGGAGTCCAGAACCAGGGGTCACAGTCTAAGGATGAGGGGTAGGCCATTTAGGACAGAAATTAGGAGGAATTTCTTCACCCAGAGAGAAGAGAACCTGTGGAATTCTCTACCACAGAAGGCAGTAGAGGCCAATTCATTAAATATATTCAAGAAGGAGTTGGATATATTTCTTAAGGCTAAAGGGATCAAGGGGTATGGGGAGAAAGCAGGGACCGGGTACTGAAATTGGATGATCAGCCATGATTGCATTGAATGGTGGAGCAGGCTCAGGGAGCCGGATGGCCTACTCCTGCTCCTATCTTCTATGTCTCTATATTTCTATGTTTCTAACCCTGCTTCCCCCCCTTACCCTTTCTACACTCCTTTTACAGGGTTTTAGAAGTGGAGCATTTACAGACAGGAAGCTCAAACCAAACATCACGTCAAGATCGAACAGAGTTACGTGATTCCTCAGGACCTGATTCAGTCACTCCTCCAATCTGCTGGCACACCCGTGAGCTCACACTGGGGAGAGACCAGTTCTGGAAGAGCTTCAAAATCTACAAATACCTGAAGCAACACCAGTGGCCACACACTGGGGGAAACCCGGGCCCCGTGTGTGGGAAGGGATTCACTCAGCCATCCGCTCCAATGATACACCAGCAAGTTCACACTAGGGAGAGACCTTTAACCCGCTCCGTGTGTGGGAAGGGATTAATTGCACCCTCCGTGCTGAAGAGACACCATCTTGTCCACACCGATGTGAGACCATTGACCTGCTCCGTGTTTTTGAAGCGATTCTCTCATTCTTCCACCCTCCTGAGACACCAGCTTGTTCACAGTGATGAGAGACCAATTAAATGTTCTGACTGTGGGAAGAGATTTAAAAGGTCCCAGGATCTGAAGAGACACCAGCTGGAGAGAGCAGGAGAGATTCTGTTCACCTGCTCTGTGTGTGGGAAGAGATTCACTCGGTCCTCGAATCTGCTGGCACACCAGCAAGTTCACACTGGGGAGAGGCCGGTGAAACATTCCGACTGTGGGAAAAGCTTTCAAATGTCCCAGGAGCTGAAGGGACACCAGCTGGAGAGAGCAGGAAAGAGACCGTTCACCTGCTCCGAGTGTGGGAAGGGATTCACTCGGCCATCCCACCTCGTGAGACACCAGCGAGTTCACACTGGGGAGAGACCATTCACCTGCTCCGTGTGTGGGATGGGATTCACTCTGTCATCCCACTTGGTGAGACACCAGCAAGTTCACACTGATGAGAGACCATTTAAATGTTCGGACTGTGGGAAGAGCTTTAAAACCTCTGGGGATCTGAAGGTACACCAGCGAGTTCAAACTGATGAGAGACCATTTACATGTTCTGTTGTGGGAAGAGCTTTAAAAGCTCCGGGGAGCTGAAGAGACACCAGCGATTTCACACTGGGAAGAAGCCGTTCACCTGTTCCGTTTGTAGGAAGGGATTCACACAGTCCTCGACTCTGATCGAACACCAGCGAGTTCACACTGATGAGAGACCATTTACATGTTCTGTCTGTGGGAAGAGCTTTAAAAGCTCCGCGAACCTGAAGAGACACCATCGAGCTCACACTGGGGAGAGACCGTTCACCTGCTCCGTGTGTGGGAAGGGATTCGCTCTGTCCTCGACTCTGCTCGATCACCAGCAAGTGCACACTGATGAGAGACCTTTTCACTGTTATGACTGTGGTAACAGCTTTAAAAGCTCCGGGAACCTGAAGAGACACCAGCGAGCTCACATTGTTCTGTAGAGCAGGGCCCTGTAGACAGCTGGGGTGACATGAACATGGAATGGATGAATGTTTTGAAATTCTTGTACTGCTGTTTAATCTTTAAGACTGTTGTGCTGATGATTCCCTTCGATTGACTGTTCATGGTGTTCCATACAATGTACAGCACAGAAACAGGCCATTCGGCCCAACTGGTCCATGCCAGTGTTTATGCCCCACACCCACCCTACTTCAATTAACCCGATCAACACATCCTCCCATTCCTTTCTCCCTCATGTAGCTTCCTCATAAATCCATCTGTGCTGTTCACCTCAACTACTCCCTGTGGTAACGAGTTCCCCATTCTAGCACTCGCTGGGTAAAGAAGTTTCTCCTGAATTCACTGCTGGATTTATTAGTTACTTTTATAATAATGGCCACATAAATATGATGAGATTCTGTTAAGCTGACCAGTATGTTGTTGTACTTTTTTCTGATGAATGAAACATTACTGAGCCCCTGTACCCGTGTTATGGGATGAAGTGCCAGACAAGTGAAGGCACAACGTCTGGGTGTAAATCTGATAATAACCTCACGGACCGTATAGGTGTGATAACCAGACGGGCTTGTGGTTATAGTCTGGTCACAGATGGTCTAAATTCCCTGAGTTAGCAGGAGTTCAGGAGGCGATCAACAGACGGGTCCAAACAATCCCATTTCCTGAGCGGTAACCAAGCTTGTGTATAAGAACAGGCCACTTAAGCCGTTGTCAGTTGGAACAGACTCGAGAAGATCACGCGCGAATCCACTGTACTTCTATTCTCCAGATTGAGGGAATTATCACCCGATCTGTGTTATGCAACGCTCTTAATAAAACCTGGAGCGACAATTTGCGTCCTTGTGAGCTTGATTATCTGGTATCCGAAACCCTGGGACTCCCGCTCATTAGAGTCAACCTCAGTGTGTGGAAAGGGATTCCCTGGTGTATCCCACCCGCTGACACACCAGAGTGTCCACAGTGTGACGGCGGTGGGTCGATTCCACTGTTTCCGATGCCTTTAATCACATCCAGGACTGAACCATTCAGGCAACTGGGGCTTGTTAATGTTATGAGCTCCCAATAACTGGGCTGGATTTAAAGATTATTCTCTGTTCTCTCAGTACTAGTGTGCAGAGAGAAGCTGATATTATAGAATCATAGAGCACAGTAGGATGCCTTTCGGCCCATCGTGCTGGTGCTGGCTCTCTGAAAGAGCGATGCAATTAGTCCCACTGCCCTGCTCTTTCCCCACAGCCCTGCAAATTTCTGCTTTTAGTATATATCCAATTCCCTTTTGAAAGTTACTATTGAATCTGCTTCCACCTCCCATTCAGGCAGTGCATTCCAGATCATCACAATTCGCTGGGTAAAAAAAGTCTCCTCATTTCCTCTCTAGATTCTTTTGCCAATGATCTGAAATCTGTGTCCTCTCGTTACCGACCCTCCTGCCAGTGACAACAGCTTCTCATTGTTGCTCGATCAAAACCCCTCCTAATTTTGAGCACCTCGATCACAGCTCCACTTAACCGTCTCTGCTCCAAGTTATATTGCCGTTGTTTTGTGAATTGTTGCTGTGATCGAGGCGCTGGATGTCCATGCCTGGGGAATGGGACATTCTGTCCTCATGTGCACCGAGTGTCAGCATCCAGCAATCTCTGGTCAGGGACTGTCTTTTTAAACTGCCTCACCTGAGCTTTTTGACCCCCTGATTTCATTATTAAACATTTCAGAGTTTTTGCAGACTGACCAAGGCTAAGCGGATAAATGTGAGGTATTACATTTTGGTAGGAAGAATGGGGAGGTCACTTATCACTGGGAGGGTGCGAGTCTAGGTGGGGTAGAGGAACAAAGGGATCTCGGAGTACAAATACACAAATTACTAAAAGTTGCGACACAGGTTAGCAAGGCCATAAAAAAAGCAAACCAAGCACTAGGGGTTATTTCTAGAGGGATAGAATTGAAAAGTAGTGAAGTTATGCTAAACCTGTATCGAACCTTGGTTAGACCACACTTAGAGTACTGCGTACAGTTGTGGTCGCCATATTATAAAAAGGATATAGAGGCACTGGAGAGGGTGCAGAGAAGATTTACAAGGATGATACCAGAAATGCGAGGGTATACATATCAGGAAAGGATGAACAGGCTGGGTCTCTTTTCTCTTGAAAACAGAAGGCTGAGGGGTGACCTAATAGAGGTCTTTAAAATTATGAAAAATGTTGATAGAGTGGATACAGAGAGAATGTTTCCACTTGTGGGGAAGAGCGTAACTAGAGGCCTCAATATAAGATAGTCACCAAGAAATCCAATAGGGAATTCAGAAGAAACTTCTTTACCCAGAGAGTGGTGAGAATGTGGAACTCGCTGCCACAGGGAGTGGTTGAAGCGAATAGTATCGATGCATTTAAGGGGAGGCTAGACAAGCATATGAGGGAGAAGGGAATCGAGGGTTATGCTGATAGATTTAGATGAGGAAAGACGGGAGGAGGCTCGAGTGGAGCATAAACACCGACATGGACTGGTTGGGCCGAATGGCCTGTTTCTGTGCCGTATATCCGATGTAATCCTATGTCAAGTATCCCAGCTGGCTTAGCTCCGGGCACTTTAGCTCAGTGGGCAGCACTCTCACCTCTGAGTCAGAAGGTCGTGGGTTCAAGTCCCAGTCCAGAGACTTGAGCATAAAAATCTAGGCTGACACTCCAGTACTGAGAGAGTGCTGCACTGTCAGAGGTGCCATCTTTCGGATGAGATGTTAAACCGAGGCCCCCGTCTGCTCTTTCAGGTGGATGTAAAAGGTCCCATGGCGCTACATTGAAGAAGAGCAGGGGAGTTCTCCCCGGTGTCCTGGGGCAATATTTATCCCTCAATCAACATCACTGAAATAGATTATCTGGTCATTGTCACATTGCTGTTTGTGGGAGCTTGCTGTGCACCAATTGGCTGCTGCGTTTCCTACATTACAACAGTGACTACACTTCAGAAGTTGTTCATTGGCTGTAAAGCGCTCTGGGACATCCTGAGGTTGTGAAAGGCGCTATATAAATGCAAGTCTTTCTTTCTCAGCAAGAGGGCGAGTGTCAGTGGTTGGAGGGAGGAGCTCAGTGTTGTCACTGGGTGGACACAGACAGATTGAAGCTAAAAGACAGAGAATGCTGAAGTTTGGAATGATAACACCCAAAGTCAGGAGATGAGCCCTTTGCCTAGATAAGGGAGGTGGTTGCTAAGAGACCCACAGACCTGATAACACTGCAAACTGCTCAGGCAGCAGACTTGTTGCAACATGTGAGGTCACTAGTGAGTTGGTGCCCAGACAACAGAGCCTTGTGCATTCCTGAGAGAGACAAACTGGTTCTGTAACCGGGAGAACAGGTTGAGGGATTCAC
The DNA here is from genome assembly GCF_052327205.1 of Somniosus microcephalus. Classification (NCBI taxonomy): domain Eukaryota; kingdom Metazoa; phylum Chordata; class Chondrichthyes; order Squaliformes; family Somniosidae; genus Somniosus; species Somniosus microcephalus. The sequence goes on from NW_028225245.1 coordinate 393,490, forward strand.
TCCACGTGGGACGGCCCGTCTGAGGTGTTAACACAGAGTCAGCTTGGGAATGGGATGATCAATGAATCATAGAATCATAGAAATTTACAGCACAGAAGGAGGCCATTCGGCCCATCTTGTCCGTGCCGGCCGACAAAGAGCTATCCTCCCTAATCCCACTTTCCAGCACTTGGTCCGTAGCCTTGTAGGTTACGGCACTTCAAGTGCATATCCAAGTACTTTTTAAATGTGATGAGGGTCTCTGCCTCTACCACCCTTTCAGGCAGTGAGTTCCAGACCCCCACCACCCTCTGGGTGAAAGAATTTCTCCTCAATTCCCCTCTAAACTTCTGACCAATTACTTTAAATCTATGCCCTCTGGTTATTGACCTCTCTGCTAAGGGAAATACGTCCTTCCTATCCACTCTATCTAGGCCCCACATCATTTTATACACCTCATTTAGGTCTCCCCTCAGCCTCCTCTGTTCCAAAGAAAACAACCCCAGCCTATCCAATCTTTCCTCATAGCTAAAATTCCCCAGCCCAGGCAACATCCTGGTAAATCTCCTCTGCACCCCCTCTAGTGCAATGACATCCTTCCTGTAATGCGGTGACCAGAACTGCAGGCAGTGTTCTAGCTGCGGCCTAACTAGTGTTTTATACAGTTCAAGCATAACCTCCCTGCTCTTATATTCTATGCCTCGGCTAATAAAGGCAAGTATCCCGTGCGCCTTCTTAACCACCTTGTCTACCTGTCCTGCTACCTTCAGGGATCTGTGGACAGGCACTCCAAGGTCCCTCTGATCCTCTGCACTTCTCAGTGTCCTACCATTTATAGTCTATTCTCTTGCCTTGTTAGCCCTCCCCAAATGCATTACCTCACACTTCTCCAGATTGAATTCCATTTGCCACTGTTCTGCCCACCTGACCAGTCCATTGATATCTTCCTGCAGTCTGCAGCTTTCTTCTTCATTATCAACCACACGGCCAACTTTTGCATCATCTGCAAACTTCTTAATCATACTTCCTACATTCAAGTCCAAATCATTGATATGTACCACAAAAAACAAAGGGCCCAGTACTGAGCCCTGCGGAACCCCACTGGAAACAGCCTTCCAGTCACAAACCCCCTTCGACCTTTACCCTTTGTTTCCTGCCTCTGAGCCCATTTTGGATCCAACTTGTCCCTTTGCCTTGGATCCCACGGGCTTTTACTGTCGTGACCAGTCTGTCATGTGGGACCTTATCAAAAGCCTTGCTAAAATCCATATAGACTACATCAAACGCACTACCCTCATCGACCCTCCTTCTTACCTCCTCAAAAATGCAACCAAGTTAGTCAGACACGACTTTCCCTTAACAAATCTATGCTGACTGTCCCTGATTAATCTGCATCTTTCTAAATGAAGATTTATCCTGTCCCTCAGAATCTTTTCCAATAATTTTCCCACCACTGAGGTTAGGCTGACTGGCCTGTAATTACTCAGTCAGGAACGGGAGGGTAAATTATTATTTAAATGGCAATAGATTGGGAGAGGGGGAAGTACAGAGAGACCTGGGTGTTCTTGTACACCAGTCACTGAAGGCGAGCATGCAGGTGCAACAGGCGGTCAAGAAGGCAAACGGTATGCTGGCCTTCATAGCAAAAGGGTTAGAATACAGGAACAGGGATACCTTGCTGCAGCTGTACAGGGCACTGGTGAGACCACACCTCGAGTACTGTGTACAGTTTTGGTCGCCTCATCTGAGGAAGGATGTTCTTGCCATGGAGGGGGTGCAGCGGCGATTCACCAGGCTGATACCAGGAATGGCGGGAATGACCTATGAGGAGAGACTATGTAGTTTAGGGATGTACACACTGGAGTTTAGAAGATTGAGAGGGGACCTCATAGAAGTGTATAAAATTCTGACAGGTCTAGACAGACTGGATGCAGAAGGAATGTTTCCCTTGGCGGGTGAGAACAGAACTAGAGGACATAATTTGAGGATAAGGGCTAAACCATTTAGGACAGAGATGAGGGGGAATTTCTTCACTCAGAGAGTGGTGAACCTGTGGAACTCATTGCCACAGAGGGCAGTGTACGCCAGCTCATTAAATATATTTAAGAGGGAATTAGATATATTTCTACGGGCAAAAGGGGTTAAGGGTTACGGAGAGAAGGCGGGGACGGGATACTGAATTAAAAGATCAGCCATGATCTCATCGAATGGCGGAGCAGGCACGAAGGGCCGAATGGCCTACTCCTGCTCCTATCTTCTATGTATCTATGTATCTATGTATCCCTTTCTCCCTTTTTAAACAACGGTACCATGTTAACAGTCCTCCAGTCCTCCGGCACCACCCCTATAGCCAGAGAGGATTGGAAAATGATGGTCAGAGCCTCTGCTATTTCCTCTCTTACTTCTCTTAACAGTCTGGGATACATTTCATCCGGGCCTGGGGATTTATCCACTTTCCAAGATGCTAAACCCCTTAATACTTCCTCTTTCACTGTGTTTATTTCATCTAATATTTCACACTCCTCCTCCCTGATTGTGATGTCAGCAGCGTCCCTCTCTTTTGTGAAAGCAGATGTAAAGTATTCATTAATATATATATGATGTGAGGTTAGTGTCCCCTTACCCCTGTTTATTATTCAATCAGTGATTGTCCCTTTGCCAGGCCCGCTGCCTGCGGCCCCTCTCCCAGATTCCAGCCCCAGCTCTGTGCTGCCTGCGGCCCCTCTCCCAGATTCCAGCCCCAGCTCTGTGCTGCCTGCGGCCCCTCTCCCAGATTCCAGCCCCAGCTCTGTGCTGACTGAGCTGCTCTCACCTGGGGACAGCGCGTCACAATCGGCCCCAGCGCACCTGAGCTGGAGAGGAGGCCCCGCCCCCTTGCCGCACTGCCATTGGTTGGAGGACCCGCCGCCAGTCGGCTCTGCCCGTGCTCTTCCTATTGGTCAGAGCTCCCGTCAGTCACAGGCTGCGCCGAGCGATCACGTGCTGCGGTTCACTCCGCCCCCTCGCAAAACTCACTTTCCCTCACTGATTGCGGCTCTTCACCAACACCGACTTTACAAAGAAAGCCCCGCGCGGCAGCCTGGAGCTCAGGGGCCCAGCGCACAGGCACGGGGGAGGATGATTGACAGGGGCCCAGGGTGTCTGCTGAGCATGCGCGGTGCGGGCCAGGCGCTTGTGGAGCAGGAGAGGGCGGGGCCATGGGGCGCATGCGCGGGGTCGGCCGCAACTCAGCGCGGTGGCCAGAGCTGATGAGAGACACAAGAACATAAGGCGTAGGAGCAGGAGTGGGTCATTTGGCCCCTCGAGCCTGCTCCGCCATTCAATAAAATCATAGCTGATCTGATCTTGGCCTCAACTCCACTTCCCTGCCCGCTCCCCATAACCCTTGACTCCCTTATCGTTCAAAAATCTGTCTATCTCCACCTTAAACACACTCAATGACCCAGCCTCCACAGCTCTCTGGGGAAGAGAATTCCAAAGGTCAGAGGCTGGGTATCCTGTGGCAAGTGTCTCACCTCCTGACTCCCCAAAGCATTTCTACCATTTACAAGGCACAAGTCAGGAGTGTGATAGAATACTCTCCACTTGCCTGGATGAGTGCAGCTCCAACAGCACTCAAGAAGCTTGACACCATCCAGGACAAAGCAGCCCACTTGATTGGCACCCCAGCCACCACCTTAAATATTCACTCCCTCCACCACCGGCGTACCGTGGCTGCAGTGTGTTCCATCTACAAGATGCACTGCAGCAACTCACCAATACTTCTTCGGCAGCACCTCCCAAACCCACGACCTCTACCACTTAGAAGGACGAAGGCAGCAAGCGCATGGGAACACCACCACCTAGAAGTTCCTCTCCAAGTCACACACCATCCTGACTTGGAAATATATCGCCGATCCTTCATTGTCACTGGGTCAAAATCCTGGAACTTCCTCCCTAACAGCGCTGTGGAAGTACCTTCACCACAAGGACTGCAGCGGCTCAAGAAGGCAGCTCACCACCACCTGCTCAAGGGCAATTAGGGATGGGCAATAAATGCTGGCCTTGCCAGCGATGCCCACATCCCATGAATGTAGAGGGAGCTGTATTCTGTATCTCATCCCTGCTGTACCTGTCCTGGGAGTTTTTAATGGGACAGTGCGGAGGGAGTCTTAACCTGTATCTAACCCATGCTAATCATCCACTTAATTTTTTTAATAGAATAATAAACTATAACAATTTAATCTCATCTTCTAACCCTTTCTAAAATTGTGCTAGTTGCCCATGCGCTGAGTGTATCCAAGCATTGCTCCAATGGACGCCGCACGGCTCATCCCGGTATCTGAAATCACAGGAATCAACTTTCATTGATCTTCTCATCCTCCTCCTATTGCTTGCTCCAAATGTATCTCTGCGCTACTCAGCCGACTGAGACAATGGCGGTGGTTGTTACCCAGAATGCCCTATCTATAAACGCGTCTTTTTCCGAGTGGCAGGCAGTGACTAGTGGGGTACCACAGGGATCAGTCCTCGGACCCCAGCTATTCACAATATATATTAATGATCTAGACGAGGGAACTAGATGTAATAGCTCCAAGTTTGCAGATGACACAAAGCTGGGTGGGCGTGTGTGCTGTGAGGAGGATGCTGAGAAACTCCAGTACGATTTGGACAGGTTGGGTGATTGGGCAGAAGCATGGCAGATGCAATATAACGTGGATAAATGTGAGTTTATCCACTTTGGTGGCAAAGACGGGAAGGCAGATTATTATCTGAATGGCAATAGATTGGGAAAAGGGGAAGTGCAATGAGACCTGGGTGTCCTTGTGCACCAGTCGCTGAAGGTAAGCATGCAGGTGCAGCAGGCGGTTAAGAAGGCAAATGGTATGTTGACCTTCATAGCGAGAGGATTCGAGTACAGGAGCAAGGACGTCTTGCTGCAGTTGTACAGGGCCTTGGTGAGACCACACCTTGAGTATTGTGTGCAGTTTTGGTCACCTTATCTGAGGAAGGATGTTCTTGCCATGAAGGGAGTGCAGTGAAGATTCACCAGACTGATACCTGGGATGGCAGGAATGACGTATGAGGAGAGATTGGGTCAGTTGGGCTTATATTCGCTGGAGTTTAGAAGAATGAGAGGGGATCTCACTGAAACTTATAAAATTCTAACAGGACTAGACAGAGTCGATGTAGGAAGGATGTTCCCGATGGTGGGGGAGTCCAGAACCAGGGGACACAGTCTAAAGATAAGGGGTAAGCCATTTAGGACTCAGATGAGGAGGAATTTCTTCACCCAGAGAGTGTTGAACCTGTGGAATTCTCTACCACAGAAGGCAGTAGAGGCCAATTCATTAAATATATTCAAGAAGGAGTTAGATATATTTCTTAAGGCTACAGGGATGTTAAACTATGCCATGTTCTTCGCAGCCTTCAACATATCATTGATGACAATGAACACCTCGCTAAGGCCATCCCCAAGCCTCCACTGCTCGCACTCAAACAGCCGCCTAACCTCAAACAGACGATCTTTCGCAGCAAATTACTCAGCTTTCAGGAGAACAGCGACCACGACAACACACAACCCTGCCACGGCAACCTCTGCAAGATATGCCAGATCATCAACACAGATACCATCATCACACGTGAGGACACCACCCACCAGGTACATGGTACATACTCATGTGACTCGGCCAACGTTGTCTACCTCATACGTTGCAGGAAAGGATGCCCCGGAGCATGGTACATCGGCGAGACCATGCAGACACTGCGACAATGGATGAACGGACACTGTGCAACAATCGCCAGGCAGGAGTGTTCCCTCCCAGTCGGGGCACACTTCAGCAGTCAAGGACATTCAGCCTCCGATCTTTGAGTAAGCATTCTCCAAGGCGGCCTTCGAGACACACGACAACGCCAAATCGTCGAGCAGAAACTGATAGCCAAGTTCCGCACTCATGAGGACGGCCTCAACCGGGATCTTGGGTTCATGTCATGCTACATGTAACCCCACCCGACGTAGGGTCATCCAGACTCGAGTCGTCGTTGGCTTGTTCTCTCTACACAGATGCGACTGGACCTGATGTGATTTCCAGCAAAAAAAATGTTTTGTCTTTTTTGTTTTCCATACAGACCCCAGCATCTGCAACATTTGACCCCTTGTGACCCCACCTCATTGTTCTTTGATGTAATGTTTTCCTGACGGACCTGTTTGGACACCATTCACACCTTTGATTCATAGAAGATAGGAGCAGGAGTAGGCCATTCGGCCCTTCGAGCCTGCTCCGCCATTCAATGAGATCATGGCTGCCGAGTTGTGATAAATGGCAGTTAGAAAGATTACCTGTAATCATCTGGCATTATTCTCTGACTATATAAGCTGGGTCTTTATGCATCTTTTCACTTCACCTGACGAAGGAGCAGCGCTCCGAAAGCTTGTGATTTCAAATAAAGCTGTTGGACTATAACCTGGTGTTGTGTAACTTCTTACATTTGTCCACCCCAGTCCAACATCGGCATCTCCACACCATGGCAAATGGAATTGAATCTGGAGAACTGTGAGGTAATGCATTTGGGGAGGGCTAACAAGGCAAGGGAATACACTATAAATGGTAGGACACTGAGAAGTGTAGAGGATCAGAGGGACCTTGGAGTGCATGTCCACAGATCCCTGAAGGTAGCAGGACAGGTAGATAAGGAGATTCCAAGACAGCACACGGGATACTTGCCTTTATTAGCTGAGGCATAGAATATAAGAGCAGGGAGGTTATGCTTGGACTGTATAAAACACTAGTTAGGCCTCAGCTAGAACACTGCGTGCAGTTCTGGTCACCACATTACAGGAAGGATGTGATTGCACTAGAGTGGGTGCAGAGGAGATTTACCAGGATGTTGCCTAGGCTGGGAAATTTTAGCTATGAGGAAAGATTGGAGAGGCTGGGGTTGTTTTCTTTGGAACAGAGGAGGCTGAGGAGAGACCTAATTGCGGTGTATAAAATTATGTGGGGCCAAGATAGAGTGGATAGGAAGGACCTATTTCCCTTAGCAGAGAGGGTCAATAACCAGGGGGCACAGATTTAAAGTAATTGGTCTGAAGTTTAGAGGGGATTTGAGGAGAAATGTTTTCACCCAGAGGGTGGTGGGGGTCTGGAACTCACTGCCTGAAAGGGTGGTAGAGGGAGAAACCCTCATCACATTTAAAAAGTACTTGGATATGTACTTGAAGTGCCGTAACTTACAAGGCTACGGACCAAGTGCTGGAAAGTGGGATTAGGGTGGATAGCTCTTTGTCGGCCGGCACGGACAAGATGGGCCGAATGGCCTCCTTCTGTGCTGTAAATTTCTTTGATTCTATGATTCATTGATCATCCCATTCCCAAGCTGACTCTGTGTTAACACCTCAGACGAGCCGTCCCACGTAGGGTGACTCCCTCAACCTGTTCTCCCGGTTACAGAACCAGTTTGTCTCTCAGGAATGCCCAAGGCTCTGTTGTCTGTCCACCAACTCACTCGTGACCTCACATGTTGCAACAAGTCTGCTGCCTGAGCAGTTTGCAGTGTTATTAGGTCTGTAGGTCTCTTAGCAACCACCTCCCTTATCGAGGCAAAGGGCTCATCTCCTGACTTTGGGTGTTATCATTCCAAACTTCAGCATTCTCTGTCTTTTAGCTTCAATCTGTCTGTGTCCACCCAGTGACAACACTGAGCTCCTCCATCCAACCACTGACACTCGCCCTCTTGCTGAGAAAGAAAGACTTGCATTTATATAGCGCCTTTCACAACCTCAGGATGTTCCAGAGTGCTTTACAGCCAATGAAGTACTTCTGAAGTGTAGTCACTGTTGTAATGTAGGAAACACGGCAGCCAATTGGTGCACAGCAAGCTCCCACAAACAGCAATGTGACAATGACCAGATAATCTATTTCAGTGATGTTGATTGAGGGATAAATATTGGCCCCAGGACACCGGGGAGAACTCCCCTGCTCTTCTTCAATGTAGTGCCATGGGATCATTTACATCCACCTGAAAGAGCAGACGGGGGCCTCGGTTTAACATCTCATCCGAAAGACGGCACCTCTGACAGCGCAGCACTCCCTCAGTACTGGAGTGTCAGCCTAGATTTTTATGCTCAAGTCTCTGGACTGGGACTTGAACCCACGACCTTCTGACTCAGAGGTGAGAGTGCTGCCCACTGAGCTAAAGTGCCTGGAGCCAAGCCAGCTGGGATACTTGACATAGGATTACATCGGATATACGGCACAGAAACAGGCCATTCGGCCCAACCAGTCCATGCCGGTGTTTATGCTCCATTCGAGCCTCCTCCCGTCTTTCCTCATCTAAATCTATCAGCATAACCCTCGATTCCCTTCTCCCTCATATGCTTGTCTAGCCTCCCCTTAAATGCATCGATACTATTCGCTTCAACCACTCCCTGTGGCAGCGAGTTCCACATTCTCACCACTCTCTGGGTAAAGAAGTTTCTTCTGAATTCCCTATTGGATTTCTTGGTGACTATCTTATATTGATGGCCTCTAGTTATGCTCTTCCCCACAAGTGGAAACATTCTCTCTGTATCCACTCTATCAACATTTTTCATAATTTTAAAGACCTCTATTAGGTCACCCCTCAGCCTTCTGTGTTCAAGAGAAAAGAGACCCAGCCTGTTCATCCTTTCCTGATATGTATACCCTCGCATTTCTGGTATCATCCTTGTAAATCTTCTCTGCACCCTCTCCAGTGCCTCTATATCCTTTTTATAATATGGCGACCAGAACTGTACGCAGTACTCTAAGTGTGGTCTAACCAAGGTTCGATACAGTTTTAGCATAACTTCACTACTTTTCAATTCTATACCTCTAGAAATAAACCCTAGTGCTTGGTTTGCTTTTTTTATGGCCTTGCTAACCTGTGTCGCAACTTTTAGTGATTTGTGTATTTGTACTCCGAGATCCCTTTGTTCCTCTACCCCACCTAGACTCGCACCCTCCAAGTGATAAGTGACCTCCCCATTCTTCCTACCAAAAAGTAATACCTCACATTTATCTGTTCAGCCTTGGTCACTCTGCAAAAACACTGAAATGTTTAATAATGAAATCAGGGAGTCAAAAAGCTCAGGTGAGGCAGTTTAAAAAGACAGTCCCTGACCAGAGATTGCTGGATGCTGACACTCGGTGCTCACGAGGATAAAATGTCCCATTCCCCAGGCACGGACATCCAGCACCTCGATCACAGCAACAATTCACAAAACAATGGCAATATAACTTGGAGCAGAGACGGTTAAGCTGTGATCGAGGTGCTCAAAATTATGAGGGGTTTTGATCGAGCAAACAAGGAGAAGCTGTTGTCACTGGCAGGAGGGTCGGTAACGAGAGGACACAGATTTCAGATCATTGGCAAAAGAATCGAGAGAGGAAATGAGGAGACTTTTTTTTACACAGCGAATTGTGATGATCTGGAATGCACTGCCTGAATGGGAGGTAGAAGCAGATTCAATAGTAACTTTCAAAAGGGAATTGGATATATACTAAAGGCAGAAATTTGCAGAGCTGTGGGGAAAGAGCAGGGCAGTGGGACTAATTGCATTGCTCTTTCAGAGAGCTGGCACCAGCATGATGGGCCGAAAGGCATCCCACTGTGCTCTATGATTCTATAACATCAGCTTCTCTCTGCTCACTAGTACTGAGAGAACAGGGAATAATCTTTAAATCCAGCCCAGTTATTGGGGGCTCTTAACATTAACAAGCCTCAGTTGCCTGAATTAACATGGTTCAGTCCTGGATGTGATTAAAGGCATCGGAAAAAGTGGAATCGACCCACCGCAGTCACACTGTGGACACTCTGGTGTGTCAGCGGGTGGGATACACCAGGGAATCCCTTTCCACACACTGAGGTTGACTCTAATGATCAGGAGTCCCAGGGTTTCGGACACCCGATAATCAAGCTCACAAGAACACAAATTGTCTCTCCAGGCTTTATTAAGTGCGCTGCATAACACAGATCAGGTGATAATTCCCTCAATCTGGAGAATAGAAGTACAGTGGATTCAAGTGCGATCTTCTCGAGTCTGTTCCAACTGACAATGGCTTAAGTGGCCTGTTCTTATACACAAGCTTGGTTACCGCTCAGGAAATGGGATTGTTTGAACCCGTCTGTTGACCGCCTCCTGAACTCCTGCTAATTCAGGGAATTTAGTCCATCTGTGACCAGACTATAACCACAAACCCGTCTGGTTATCACACCTATACGGTCCGTGAGGTTATTATTAGATTCACACCCAGACGTTGTGCCTTCACTTGTCTGGCACTTCATCCCATAACACGGGTACAGGGGCTCAGTAATGTTTCATTCATCAGAAAAAGACAAAGTACAACAACATACTGGGCAGCTTAACAGAATCTCATCATAGTTATGGGGCTATAAATATAAAAGTCACCAATAAATCCAGGAGGGAATTCAGGAGAAACTTCTTTACCCAGAGAGTGATGAGAATGGGGAACTCACTACCACAAGGAGTAGTTGAGGTGAACGACATAGATGTATTTAAGACGAAGCCAGATAAACATAGGAGGATATGTCGGAGGAGGCTCGCGTGGAGCATAAACCCCGGCATGGACCAGTTGGGCCGAATGGCCTGTTTCTGTGCTGTACATTCGATGTGATAACATGAACAGTCCACCGGCGCGCTCGAGGCCTTCCGTGACCGGTGGGTACCGGAGAGACTGACATGTATCATCACCACCGAAAATAGAATTTTAATTTCATTTAAGTTGCCGTTAAACTTTTTTTTGGTTGTGTTACAGGTTTTATTGGTTGTGATGGTTGACTTTTAATAGGCATTTGCCTGTGATAAGGAGAAAAACAAAAATAACATTAACAGTCAAATCAAGGGAATCATCAGCACAACAGATTGAAAGATTAAACAATAGTACAAGAATTTATAAAACATTCATCCATTCCACGTTCATGTCGCCCCAGCTGTCTGCAGGGCCCTGCGCTACAGAACAGTGTGAACTCGCTGGTGTCTCAGCAGGTCATTGGAGCTTTTAAAGCTCTTCCCACAGTCAGAACATATAAATGGTCTCTCATCAGTGTGAACAAGCTTGTGTGCCAGCAGGTTGTTGGACTGCAAGAATCCCTTCCCACACACAGAGCAGGGAATTGGTCTCTCCCCAGTGTGAACTCACTGGTGTCTGGTCAGAGCCCCAGAGCTTTTAAAGCTCTTCCCACAGTCAGAACATGTAAATGGTTTCACATCAGTGTGAACAAGCTGGTGTGCCAGCAGGTTGTTGGACTGCAAGAATCCCTTCCCACACACAGAGCAGGGAAATGGCCTCTCCCCAGTGTGAACTTGCTGGTGTCTCAGCAGGTCATTGGAGCGTTTAAAGCTCTTCCCACAGTCAGAACATTTAAAGGGTCTCTCATCAGTATGAACAAGATGGTGTTGCTTCAAGTCTGTGGAGCTTTTAAAGCTCTTCTGACAGACAGAACATTTAAACGCTCTCTCATCAGTGTGAACAAGCTGGTGTATCAGCAGGTTGGATGAATCAGTGAATCCCTTCCCACACATGGAGCAGGGAAATGGCCTCTCCCCAGTGTGAACAAGCTGGTGTACCAGCAGGTTGGTGGACTGCAAGAATCCCTTTCCACACACGGAACAGGTGAATGTCCTCTCCCCAGTGTGAACTCGCTGGTGTCTGGTCAGAGCCCTGGAGCTTTTAAAGCTCTTCCCACAGTCAGAACATGTAAATGGTCTCTCATCAGTGTGAAGTTGCTGGTGTTGCTTCAGGCCCCTGGAGCATTTAAAGCTCTTCCCACAGTCAGAACATTTAAATGGTCTCTCATCAGTGTGAACAAGCTGGTGTATCAGCAGGTTGGATGACTGAGTGAATCCCTTCCCACACACAGAGCAGGGAAATGGCCTCTCCCCAGTGTGAACAAGCTTGTGTGCCAGCAGTTTGGTGGACTGCAAGAATCCCTTTCCACACATGGAACAGGTGAATGGCCTCTCCCCAGTGTGAACTCGCTGGTGTCTGGTCAGAGCCCTGGAGCTTTTAAAGCTCTTCCCACAGTCAGAACATGTAAACGGTCTCTCATCAGTGTGAAGTTGCTGGTGTTGCTTCAGGACCCTGGAGCATTTAAAGCTCTTCCCACAGTCAGAACATGTAAACGGTCTCTCATCAGTGTGAAGTTGCTGGTGTTGCTTCAGGTCCCCGGATCATTTAAAGCTCTTCCCACAGTCAGAACATTTAAATGGTTTCTCATCAGTGTGAACAAGCTGGTGTCTCAGCAGGTGGAATGAATAAACAAATCCCTTCCCACACATGGAGCAGGTGAACAGACTGTCCCCAGTGTGACAGCGCTGATGAACTTCTGATGTAGACGGGGAACTGAATCCATTCCCACCATCCCCACCTTTACCCGGTTTCTCCCCGGTGTGACGGTGCACGTGTCTCGCCAGGTCAGGCGATCGGCTAAATCCGAGTCCACACACAGAACACGTGTGCGGTTTGTCTGCGCTGCGATCGCTGCTCTCTCCTTCCATGTGCAAAGGCCGATGATATTCAGGTCCTGATGAATTGAGCGACCCTGTCTGATCCTGACATGATGTTTGGTCTGAGCTTCCTGTCTGTAAATGCTCCACTTCTAAAACTCTGTAAAAGGAGTTTAGAAAGGTGTAAGAGGGAGAATGTTGTCTCATGTCCCCCTTTCCCAGCCCAGGGGCAGTGAAGCTGATTTTCAGGCCCCAGCTTCTGCACAGGTTGGTTGAAAGGATCAACAGTAATGGCGCCTGCAATACCCACAAACCCCCGCACTCCAGAAAGCACTCCGGCCGCAGCATTGAGTTGTGGCTGACACCGCGCATGCGCCCCATGGCCCCACCCTCTCCTGCTCCACAAGCGCCCGGCCCGCACCGCGCATGCTCAGCACACACCCTGGGCCCCTGTCAATCATCCTCCCCCCGTGCCTGCGCGCTGGGCCCCTGAGCTCCAGGCTGCCACACGGGGCTTTCTTTGTAAAGTTGGTGTTGGTTAAGAGCTGCAATCAGTGAGGAAAACATAGAAACATAGAAGATAGGAGCAGGAGTTGGACATTCGGCCCCTCGAGCCTGCTCTGCCATTCAATGAGATCATGGCTGATCATCCAAATTCAGTAACCTGTCCCTGCCTTCTCTCCATAGCCCTTGATACCTTTAGCCTTAAGAAACATATCCAACTCCTTCTTGAATATATTTAATGAATTGGCCTCTACTGCCTTCTTTGGTAGAGAATTCCACAGGTTCACCACTCTCTGGGTGAAGAAATTCCTCCTCATCTCTGTCCTAAATGGCTTACCCCTTATCCTTAGACTGTGACCCCTGGTTCTAGACTCCCCGACCATCGGGAACTTCCTCCCAGCATTGAGTCTGTCTAGTCCTGTTAGAATTTTATAAGCTTTGATGAGATCCCCTCTCATTCTTCTAAACTCCAACGAGTACAAGCCTAATCGACCCAATCTCTCCTCATACATCATTCCTGCCATCCCAGGTATCAGCCTGGTGAATCTTCGCTGCACTCCTTCCATGGCAAGAACATCCTTCCTCAGATAAGGCGACCAAAACTGCACACAATACTCAAGATGTGGTCTCGCCAAGGCCCTATACAACTGCAGCAAGACATTCTTGTTCCTGTACTCAAACCCTCACAGTACGAAGGCCAACATAAATTTGCCTTAACCGCCTGCTGCACCTGCATGCTTACTTTCAGTGACTGGTGCACAAGGACGCCCAGGTCTCATTGCACTTCCCCTTCTCCCAATCTATTGCCATTCAGATAATAATCTGCCTTCCTGTTTTTGACACCAAAATGGATAACCTTGCATTTATCAATGTTATATTGCATCTGCCATGCTTCTGCCAAATCACCCAACCTGTACAAATCATACTGGAGTTTCTCGGCATCTTCCTCACAGCACACACGCCCACCCAGCTTTGTGTCATCTGCAAACTTGGAGATATTACATCTAGTTCCCTCGTCCAGGTCATTAATATATATTGTGAATAGCTGGGGTCCAGCACGGGTTAGATACAGAGTAAAGCTCCCTCTACACTGTCCCCATTAACCTCCCAGGGCAGGTACAGCAAGGGTTAGGTATAGAGTAAAGCTCACTCTACACTGCCCATCAAACACTCCCAGGGCAGGTACAGCATGGGTTAGATACAGAGTAAAGCCCCCTCTGCACTGTCCCATCAAACACTCCCAGGGCAGGTGCAGCACGGGTTAAATACAGAGTAAAGCTCCATCTACACTGTCCCATCAAACACTCCCAGAGCAGGTACAGCACGGGTTAGATACAGAGTAAAGCTCCCTCTACACTGTCCCATCAAACACTCCCAGGGCAGGTACAGCACGGGTTAGATACAGAGTAAAGCTCCCTCTACACTGTCTCATCAACCACTCCCAGGGCTGGTACAGCACGGGTTAGATACAGAGTAAAGCTCCCTCTACACTGTCCCATCAACCACTCCCAGGGCTGGTACAGCACGGGTTAGATACAGAGTAAAACTCCCTCTACACTGCCCCATCAAACACTCCCAGGGCAGGTACAGCACGGTTTAGAAACAGAGTAAAGCTCTCTCTAAATTGGTTCACCAACCACAGCCAACCCACATCCAGCATGTGTTAAATGCAGCGTACTGCTCCTCTGATACTATCCAATGATGTACACCAGCTCAGGTAATGCATAGTAAGAATGCAGAATAAAAATCCCTCTGCATGTAAGTGTCAAGCACTCCCAGGTAGCTTCACACACGAGTTAAGCTCGGGTCAACTTGTCGCATCAAAGGCCGAGTCTTCTGGCAGCTGTCAGACAGCTCCCTGTGGCTGGTTAGACTCTCACCTCTGGAGGGGTCTTAGTCCCACCTGATCGGCTCTGTGAATCCAGCCACCTCCATCCAGTCCCAGTTAGTGTGACGATGATTCGACTCCTCTCTCCACTTTTCACAGATACTGTTCAGTCCAAGAATCCTTTAACATAAAACTGATTATTATTAATTCTAGAATCTGTAATTTGAATACAATTTTTGTGACTATGATTAGATTTAATTTGAATATATTTGTAATTAATGACATTAGGTTGAATTACTTACCTTAATATTAAATTGTTCTTTCCTTTCCCCTATTTATATGGACTAGACTCACCGGCAGTGTCAGCTGCCATGTCCAGCTCCACCCACACTGACTCCCACTGATGCTGTGTAACCAGGGGCGTAAACCGTCTACAGGTGACATCAGAAAGGAACCAGGGACCATGTCACAAAGTAGCCCAAATCCCTCCCACTCTAGGTATTACAGAGTCACATGACCAGGCTCTGCTCCTGGTGTGCAGTCTCACTGGGCATGAACGCAGGTTGTACAATCAGTCCCATCTCCAACCCTGCTCCCGCGTACTGAGACTCCAGGCAGGGAGCACTGGCTCCCAAAATTACCACTGATAAATTCTCCCTCCCATCCTCTGAATGTGAGGTCCCACTATTCAAAGACCCCCATTTCTACCTTTTGCTTTATACTCCAGAAAGTCTCCCCTCACTTTATTTCAGTGTGTCTCCATCCTGCTTTGGCAAAGAGAGAAGGTTAGTGGGAATGGTGTTTGGGATATGGCAAGGATATTCCATCTCCCTCCTTTGTGCTCTGAAACAAGTCTACTCCCTGTAACAGGAAGGGCGCCAGAGGCAATAATTGGAGGGATCTTCAGGGGGATCAAGTGCTGGGACCATCGGAGCAGTAATTGGAGGGTGCATCATGGGCAATAGGCTCCCTCTGTATTATCCCATCAAACACTCCCAGGGCAGGTACAGCACGGGTTAGATACAGACTAAAGCTCCCTCTACACTGTCCCATCAAACACACCCAGGGCAGGTACAGCACGGGTTAGATACAGAGTAAAGCTCCCTCTACACTGTTCCATCAAACACTCGCGGGGCAGGTACAGCACGGGTTAGAAACAGCATAAAGCTCTACTCTACACTGTCCCATCAAACACTGCCAGGGCAGGTACAGCACGGGTTAGATACAGAGTGAAGCTCCCTCTACACTTTCCCATCAAACACTCCCAGGGCAGTTGCAGCACGGGTTAGATACAGAGTAAAACTCCCTCTGCACTGTCCTGTCAAACACTCCCAGGGCAGGAACAGCACAGGTTAGATACAGAGGAAAGCTCCCTCTACACTGTCCCATCAAACACTCCCAGGGCAGGCACACGACTGTGTGGCTGTTAATGGTTCCAATACTATCATCAAGTTTGCGGATGACACCACGGTAGTAGGCCAGATCACCAACAACGATGAGTCAGCCTACAGGGAGGAGGTCCAGCATCTCGTGAAGTGGTGTGCCGATAACAACCTGGCCCTTAACACCAAGAAAACAAAAGAAATCATTGTGGACTTCAGGAAGTCCAAAGGTGGAAGTCACACCCCCATCCACATCAATGGGCTGTGGTGGAAAGGGTGGACAGCTTTAAGTTACTCGGAGTCCACATCACGGAAGACCTCTCCTGGTCCCTCAACACCTCCTCTCTGGTGAAGAAGGCCCAGCAGCGCCTATATTTCCTAAGGAGGCTGAAGGGATATAATCTGTCACCCCTGATCCTCTCTAACTTTTACCGCTGCACTATAGAGAGCATCCTGACAAACTGTATCACAGTATGGTATGGCAGCTGTAGCTACGATGACCGGAAAGCCCTGCAGCGGGTAGTCAAAACTGCCCAACGCATTACCGGCACCCAGCTACCGACCATAGAGCACATATACCAGAAACGCTGTCTACGGAGGTCACGGTCCATCATCAAAGACCCTACCCACCCCAGCCACAGTCTATTCACCCTCCTGCCATCTGGGAGACGCTACTGATGCATTCGCACCCGTATGACCAGATTTAGGAACAGCTTTTTTCCCAGGGCTGTCATCCTACTGAACTCCACAAATAAACTCTAAAGCCTGCACATCTGCCAATGCACTTTATTATGGTTATATTTATGTTAATATACTGCAAGCCAAATGTATGTTGAATGTTTAAATGTCTTAATCCAAATGTACACTCTCGGGAGCCGCAAGCCTACATTTCGTTGTACTGCACTTGTGCACTAACAATGACAATAAAAGTTGATTTGATTTGATTGCACGGGTTAGATACAGAGTGAAGCTCCCTCTACACTGTCCCATCAAACACTCCCAGGGCAGGTACAGCACGGGTTAGATACAGAGTAAAGCTCCCTCTACACTGTCCTGTCAAACACTCCCAGGGCGGGTACAGCACGGGTTAGATACAGAGTAAAGCTCCCTCGACACTGTCCTGTCAAACACTCCCAGGGCAGGAACAGACCGGGTTAGATATAGAGTAAAGCTTCCTCTACACTGTCCCGTCAAACGCTCCCAGGGCAGGTACAGCACGGGTTAGATATAGATTAAAGCTCCCTCTACACTGTCCCATCAAACACTCCCAGGGCAGGAACATCACGGGTTAGATACAGAGTAAAGCTCCCTTTACACTGTCCCATCAAACACTCCCAGGGCAGGTACAGCACAGGTTAGATACAGAGTAAAGCTCTCGCTACACTGTCCCATCAAACACTCCCAGGGCAGGTACAGCACAGGTTAGATACAGAGTAAAGCTCTCTCTACACTGTCCTGTCAAACACTCCCAGGGCAGGTGCAGCACGGGTTAGATACAGAGTAAAGCTCCCTCTACACTGTCCTGTCAAACACTCCCAGGGCAGGTACAGCACGGGTTAGATACAGAGTAAAGCTCCCTCTACACTGTCCTGTCAAACACTCCCAGGGCAGGTATAGCACGGGTTAGATATAGAGTAAAGCTCCCTCTATACTGTCCCGTCAAACACTCCCAGGGCAGGTACAGCACGGGTTAGATATAGATTAAAGCTCCCTCTGCACTGTCCCATCAAACACTCCCAGGGCAGGAACATCACGGGTTAGATACAGAGTAAAGCTCCCTCTACACTGTCCCATCAAACACCCCCAGGGCAGGTACAGCACAGGTTAGATACAGAGTAAAGCTCCCTCTTCACTGTCCCATCAAACACTCCCAGGGCAGGTACATCACGGGTTAGATACAGAGTAAAGCTCCCTCTACACTGTCCTGTCAAACACTCCCAGGGCAGGTACAGCACAGGTTAGATACAGAGTAAAGCTCCCTCTACACTGTCCCATCAAACACTCCCAGGGCAGGAACAGCACAGGTTAGATACAGAGGAAAGCTCTCTCTAAATTGGTTCACCTGTTAACTCCTCGCAGTCATTGAGGAGGATCTACCCCTCCCATGGGGGATCAAGGTTCGCTGCTTTAGGAGACTAAACACGCCGGTCAGTCTATCACTTTCTTACTAATACACAAAGTCAGAACATGTAAAATAAGTAAAGTTTGATTAAGGTAATCCGGTACCTGGACTCACTCTGAGAAACCCTTTGTGTATGCCTCCCCAAGAGTGAGCCCCGAGACCCACGGAGCTGCAACATTTATACATTTTCATATACTGCAAGTCATGGGAAAACATTAAACTAGACGATCACGCGTTCTGTGAGTCACTTGTTTTTTACAAAGTTTTGCTTGAGTTTCACATTGCTACACCAGTTATCTTATGTCAAGCATATTTCGATTCCTCCTACATTGTTCAGTTCTTTTTTTTCTTTTTTATCTACAGGATGCGCCTTGAGTGTGGTTAGGGAGTAGAACATTCTGCTCCTTCTGTTCCTTCTTATCTACTCCTACTGCATCTTAATAGCCTTGCATCAGTTTTTTCAACATTTAAACTTTTAACCCATGTCAACTAGTCCATCATGCT
This sequence comes from Somniosus microcephalus, assembly GCF_052327205.1. Lineage (NCBI taxonomy): Eukaryota > Metazoa > Chordata > Chondrichthyes > Squaliformes > Somniosidae > Somniosus > Somniosus microcephalus. The sequence continues at coordinate 412,275 of NW_028225245.1, forward strand.
TTGCAAGGCATTTGTACGGCAGTGTGTGATTAATTTAACTTAACCTTCCCTCCTTTTATCATTACATGATAACCTCAACTTTGTTCTCTACATACTGGACAGGGTAATTTTCAATATACAATATGAGCATACAATCAGGCAAAGGTAGCCCGATATCAATGTCCAGGGGTTGGGTCCTCCCTTGTAGTTTCTGTTTCTTGCCCTCCTTTGCCCAAACGCATGCGTCATTCTTGTCTCATTTCTTCCTAGTACTACGCCGAATCTTCGCAAATGCTATCACCTTCCTCTAATTCTTGCAGTTCTTCCACATTAATCCTAGTCCAATCCTGTGTGACATTGACACTTCCTTGAGGTTTATTGATTATAACCATCTGCTTTTCACCTCCTGATCCACACTTAATCAGTCTGTTAATTATCACCGAGACGAGTACGTATGAGACAACCAGACAAATGACCCATTCCAATATTGTTCTAAACAGTCCTCCAAATAGTCCATCTAGTAGACACAACGGCTCCCCATCCACAATTTCCCGTTGTGTGGTCAATGTCTCCAGCCTCCTTTCCCTTTCTGTCAATTTCATCAATTTCGTTTTGGATTTGCTTTGAGAAATCACTAATGTCCGTACAACATTCTGCTCCGATAACTGCACATGCTCCTCCTTGAGCATGTAAAACATAATCTAGTGCCATTCTGTTTTGTAGGGCAAACATTCTTATTTGGCCCAATTCCTTATTGATCAATTTCAAAGCCATGGCGATGTCATTGGCAATATCTTCCACATCCTGTGCTAAATTTCTTATTTCATCTAATGCCATCATTACTCCATAAGATGGTATTAAAGCTCCTAGGAGTCGGTTCCACCAGGTTTGGTGGTGTGTTTTGAAAGGATCCGAGCCCAAGAGTTTGCGCATGGCGAAATTAGTTCCATAATTTCTTTTTTTTCCATTGACTGTAGGTTGGGTCTTCACTCGGAATCTCATCTTCAAGTCTGAAGGCTGGGATGATAAATGCTATAGCACATCTTCCCTTAAAGTTATTTGGTAAATATGGGTACCCAGTATGATTGCACACCCACATAGTCCCTTCAAGTGCTGTTGGAGAACACTGGTATGATCGTCTGGCTAGGTTCTCTAGGTTCCATTCTGAAGTTTGTAGACATTTAGTAGTTCCTTTTGATTTATCATGGGGTTTGGTAGGCCACATAGTTTCATTGTGTTGTCCCTCTCTCTTTCCATTTATGGAGATGATGTTGTCACAAAATGTGGGGAAAAGCGCCCCTACCTCCACTTCACCAATTTTTGATTCTATACACCATTCGAAATGCGGTACGATTGTTATTGGTATACCTTCTACTTCGGTACATTTCTTGCATTTATCGGTTCCGGTGCAATGTTCTTTGGACCAGGGTCGTATTCTGTGCCTTGTCAAGTTGCACCTTTTATCAGAAGCGTATGTAAGTTTGGCTTGTTTATGCATTAAGTCGCATATCAGACAGTCATCAGATGTGACTGCCATCAATGGAAAACCTCCCGCCGTTCCTACTGGCCTTGGAGTACATAATTTTGATTTATTCTTCCATGGGTGGTTTTTGGTATCCATTGCCTGCAGAAATTTATTAATCCTAAAAATGCTCGTATCCCTCTTTTAGTGGTAGGTTCTGGATATTGGGATATTGTTTGGGTCCTTTCTGAGAGCAGGACTTTTTCATCTGGTGTCAGAATGTGCCCTAAATACGTGACACGCTTTTTGCAAAATTGGATCTTTGCCTTTGATACTACATTTGTATCCATTTGACAATCCATCTCTGTGGGTGATGCAATACGCAAGTCGTCCACGTATTGTACAAGAGTTGAACCTCCCGGTAGTTGCAAAGGGGCCAAACATTTGTGCAGTTCCCTTGAAAAGACGGTCGGAGAATCAACGAAACCTTGTGGTAATTGTGTCCAAGTTTACTGTCGGCCTTCAAAAGAGAAGGCGAACAAGTACTGTGAATCCACATGGATTGGAATCGCGTAAAAAGCATTTTTTAGATCAATAACCGTATACCTTTCAACCTTCGGGGGAGTAGAAGCCATAATAGTGGATGGATCCGGGACTAATGGAAACATTGGAACAATTGTGGTGTATGTAACCTGTTCCACCTTAAGAGAACTTAAGCCTGTTCCACCTTAAGAGATGTACTACTTTCTCTGGCTGCTGTATACGTAATACCGGTGGTGACCACCGGTATATAAGTATTGTGTAGTGATATTGTATTTAGTATAGTCCTGACCTCCAACTAGTAAAGACCTGTTGAACTTTATTCTTGTAGTCTGTGTCAGTAATTAATCTTAATACAACTGGAACACACAGACTTAACAGTGGCGACGAGTCCGATTCTTACCCTGCAGCAGTTTACATCCACGGCGGCTTCGTCCACAGAACGGGCATTGAAGAGAGGCATCCACCCTCATCACCCTGCTGGAAGACACGTCGCACGGCAGGCATCGAGAACCCGGAGTGCAGAAGACATCCTGAACTCGAAACCTCCATCAGCGGCAGTCAGCTATCTTCTTTCTACCTCGGTAGTGGGTAAGCCGGTCAGCGACGTGAACAGAAAGTCGGCCGCGTTGGCTGTACAGACGGGGGGAGGAAGACAGAGGAATAAGGGCGGTGAGATCGATCGCGACCGGAGATAAGGGCCGGGCTGCATTCGGGCCGAAAGGCGCAGCGCGGGAACATCGATCGCGGCTGGTGATAAGGGCCGGGCCACTTTCGGGCCAAAAAGGCGCAGCGTCTGGGGCGACTGAAGGCGCGAGAGACGCGGTGAAGGCGAACGCAGCCGGTGCTAATAACCGGGCTGCAAGAAGGGCTGCGAGGCGCGACATCGGGGAAGCACGAATGCCCGAGGGAGCCGCGGTGAAGCGGAGACAGCGTCGGGGGAGTTACTAACCGCTGGGAAAGGGGAGCAGCAGCGGCACGCCAAACGCCATTGCAGCCAAGCGCGGGAAAACCACCATTTTGTAGGTGGAGGACGAAGACAAGAGCGGGAAGCCGCCATCTTGGGATAAAATAAATTGCAACGATGCCTAAACATGGGAACATTGGTACCTTTGATGGCGACATCGAAGATTGGGCCATGTATGTAGAACGCATACAAAATTATTGTAAAGCAAATAAAATCCCAGATGCAGAGAAAGCACTAACTTTATTGAACTTAATGGGTGCAAAGACATACGGGCAATTGAAACACCTTTTATCACCAGATGAACCGGCGGATAAGACGTTCGAGGAGATTGTTACTGTCCTGAAAAATCATCTAAACCCCATGCCGCTGATGCTAGCGGAACGATTTAAATTTTACAGCAGAAGGCAGCTGAAGGATGAAAGCAATGCTGAATATTTAATGGAATTGCGTAAGCTAGCAAAGTACTGTCAGTTTGGAACGGGACTAACAGATGCGCTAAGAGATAAATTTGTGTGTGGATTAGTAAAAGAAGATACACAAAAGCGACTGCTCGAGGAGAATGAGCTGACGCTTGAGAAAGCGGTCACTATGGTAGCAGCACACGAAGCCGCAGCGAGAGGCACGGCAGTAATGCAGCTACGGTCACCGGAACACAGTACAAATAAATTGGGTTTGAGTACTGAAAAATGTTATCATTGTGGAAAGACAACACACGATCAGAACCAGTGTTGGTTTAAAAACCAAGAATGCAGAACGTGTGGCAGGCTTGGCCACATAGCTAAAGTATGCCGGTCAGGAAAGAAGACCAGCAACAAAAAGTCACCGCAAGGAAAATACATAAAGGTGCACAAGGTGACAAAGACCAGTTCGAATGAACAGAAGTCAGATTCAGACGCTAGCAGTAATGAACTGGGTAGCTTAAGAGTACACAACGTTGGTAAGGATGCAGATCTCCAGACAATTTGGGTCACTCTTCAGATAGCAGGAGTCCAAGTAAAGATGGAATTGGACACTGGATCGGCATTGATGGTCATGAATAAGAAAGATTACAAAAGGTTATTCCAACATATTCCCCTACGGGATACGGAGATTATATTGAAAATATACACGGGGCAAAGAGTGTACCCCATCGGAAAGATAGAGGTAAAAGTGGTCCACAAGGGCGAAGAAAGCCAAGTAATGGACTTATATGTGCTACCTGAAGGAGGTCCACCACTACTGGGACGGGAGTGGATTAGGAAATGAATATGGACTGGCACTCCTTAAAAGCACTAACGGTAGATTCCGGGGAAACAGATGTCAAACCTAAACGATTGTCCAAAATATTGGATGATGCTAAAGAGGTGTTCCAGCAAGGACTGGGAACACTGAAAGGAATTACGGCAAACATCAAGATTGATGAACATGCACAACCAAAATTTTTCAAAGCCAGACCGGTACCCTACGCAATACGACCTACTGTAGAAGCGGAACTGGAAGCGCTAGAACATTCAGGTGTACTGTCTAAGGTAGATTGGAGTGAGTGGGCTACGCCCATTGTTCCCGTTATGAAACGTCCTTCGAGCAACAAGCCAGGAGAACCAGGGAAGGTTCGCATCTGTGGAGATTTCAAGATCACCGTTAATCAGGTGCTTCACACAGTGCAGTATCCGCTTCCGCGGATTGAGGATATTTTTGCTTCGTTGTCTGGCGGGAAACACTTCACCAAGATAGACCTGGCGCAGGCGTACTTGCAGATGGAGGTTGATGAAGAGTCACGCCAGTACCTCACGATCAACATGCATAGAGGTTTGTACCGGTATAATAGGCTGGTTTTTGGAGTGGCATCGGCTCCGGCAATTTGGCAGAGGGCCATGGAGCAGGTATTACAGGGAATTCCAGGCACACAATGTTACCTGGACGATATTCTGATTACAGGTGATGGTGATGAAGAACACCTCGCAAACTTGGAACTGGTGCTCAACAGACTGAAAGAGTATGGACTTAGAGTTAATCGGCAGAAATGTGAGTTCTTTCAGAAGCGGATCTCGTACTGTGGTCATGTCATTGACCGGGAGGGGCTTCATAAGTCTCCTGACAAGATAGAGGCAGTTGTAAAGGCTCCCGCTCCGGATAATGTCTCTCAGTTGAGGTCGTTTCTGGGATTGATTAACTATTACCATAAGTTTCTACCGAATCTATCCACGGTACTGCACCCGCTGAACGCTCTTTTACAGAAGGGGGTACCATGGGAATGGAGCGAAAACTGTAAGAAGGCATTTCGCAAAAGCAAAGAATTGATCACCTCAGAGGAAGTGTTGGCTCACTTCAACCCGACACTGCCTATTCGGTTGGCTTGTGATGCTTCTCCATATGGTATTGGGGCGGTACTCTCACACAAGTTGCCAAATGGCACGGAAAGGCCAGTCGCGTTTGCATCCAGGTCATTGACCTCCGCTGAGCGCAACTATGCGCAGATCGATAGGGAGGCTCTCAGCCTTGTATGGGGAGTGAAGAAGTTTAATCATTACCTGCAGGGCCAAAAATTCACACTTCTAACAGACCATCAGCCATTGGTATCCATTTTTAACCCTAAGAAAGGTGTTTCGGTGATGACAGCACAGCGACTCCAGAGATGGTCCCTTTTCCTAGGGGCACATCAATATCAAATAGAATTCAAAGGTACAAAGCAGCATGGCAATGCTGATGGGCTGTCGTACCTGCCACTACCTGAAGCAGAAGAGACGACGAAAGTTGACCCTGTGGAGTTATTTCATTCGACCATCATCGAATGTTTACCAGTCACCAATGCAAGTATTGAAAGAGAAACCAGGAACGACCCGACACTGTCCCGAGTTTACGAGGTGACAGTGAAGGGATGGCCAACACATGGTGATCCTCTGTTACCGGCATTCTCGGCAAGGCGAGACCAGCTGTCTGTCTGCCATGGTACTTTGATGTACGGGACAAGAGTGATTATTCCTCCCAAGTTACGGGAAAGAGTTCTAAAGGAACTGCATGAAGGTCATCTGGGGGGAGTTAAGATGAAAAGTCTTGCTAGGGCTTATGTATGGTGGCCGGGCATTGACCAACAGATAGAGGAGTTGACAAAAAGCTGCGCTGGGTGCCAAAAAGTGCAAAATGCACCTCCGATCGCACCGCTACACCCATGGGAATGGCCTTCAGCCCCATGGCAACGCGTACATATTGACTTTGCTGGTCCATTCATGGACTCCATGTTCCTAATTGCGATGGACGCACATTCCAAATGGCCAGAAGTGATCAAGATGAATACCACTACTTCAGAAAAGACAATTGCGGTGTTAAGAATAATATTCGCAAGGAACGGATTGCCAGAACAGATATGTTCAGACAACGGACCACAGTTCGTGTCGGAAGAATTCCAAAAATTCTTAAAGAAAAATGGGGTGAAACATTATACCTCTGCCCCATATCATCCGGCGACAAACGGGTTGGCCGAGAGATTTGTCCAAACATTCAAAAAGGCAATAAAGGCCATGAACGATGATCAGATTCCGTTACAACACAAGGTGGACAATTTCCTAATGGCATATCGAAACGCCGCTCATGCAGTGACTAACCAAAGTCCTGCCATGATGTTTTATAACAGGAGGTTGCGGTCCAGGTTGGACTTGTTAAAACCAAATGTGCGGAGGGAAGTGGAAAACAAACAGTTCCGGCATATTAATAACAAGTCCACTCGAAGTTTCGAAGTAGGACAACCAGTGTTGGCAAGGGGCTATGGAAACGAAAAATGGCAGTCCGGAACAATTCAGGCCAGACAAGGACCTCTGATGTACACAGTAGATATTGGTAACAATGTGATAAGGCGTCATGCGGATCAACTGGTAGAATCAAGAGCAAGGGTCGAACCCATGGTTGCGACAGAGACAACTGTGGAAGACGTTAATGAACCTGAAGCATCTACCTCAGCAGGGACTGTACCTGATGATGACATCCAATACATAGGAAACCAACAAGAAGAGTCACCTCAGCAACAAGAATCAGAGACCACTGAAAGGCGTTATCCAAACCGAATCAGAAGGCCTCCTGAGAGACTGAACCTTTGAACTGTTTATACCTGAAGTTACATATATGTATATATGTTATGATGTTATGTTAAATGGGGATATGACTGTTAAGCTAAAAAGGGAGGATTGTGGTGTATGTAACCTGTTCCACCTTAAGAGAACTTAAGCCTGTTCCACCTTAAGAGATGTACTACTTTCTCTGGCTGCTGTATACGTAATACCGGTGGTGACCACCGGTATATAAGTATTGTGTAGTGATATTGTATTTAGTATAGTCCTGACCTCCAACTAGTAAAGACCTGTTGAACTTTATTCTTGTAGTCTGTGTCAGTAATTAATCTTAATACAACTGGAACACACAGACTTAACAATTACTTCATTTGCGGCCCTTAAATCATGTACTAATCTCCAATCATTATTTTGCTTAGGAACTAGAAATATGGGTGTGTTGCACGGGGAGGAGGTGGGTACTAAAATTCCTTGTTGTAAATAATCCTTCAGCATTGGTCTAATGCCGTCTCTAGCCTGCAGTTTCATCGGGTATTGTGGAATGGCTGGCAATCGAGTCCCTGGTTTTAAATGGATTCTGTATGATTCAGCGTTTTTAGCGAATCCTACTTGGTTAGGATGTATTGCCCATACAGCAGGATCTATTCCCTCTGTCAGGTTATTATTAACCCCCTCTTCCATTTTTAAGGGAACCGTGGATCGATCCGGGTGCATAGAGCACATATACCAGAAACGCTGTTTACGGAGGTCACGGTCCATCATCAAAGACCCTACCCACCCCAGCCACAGTCTGTTCGCCCTCCTGCCATCTGGGAGATGCTACAGATGCATTCGCACCCGAACGACCAGATTTAGGAACAGCTTCTTTCCCAGGGCTGTCATCCTACTGAACTCCACAAATAAACTCTAAAGCCTGCACATCTGCCAATGCACTTTATTATGGTTATGTTTATGTAATGTATTACAAGCCAAATGTATGTTGAATGTTTAAATGTCTTAATCTAAATGTACACTCTCGGGAGCCGCAAGCCTACATTTCGTTGTACTGCACTTGTGCACTAACAATGACAATAAAAGTCGATTTGATTTGAGAGAGGATCGATGCCAGGCGTAGGGGCCAATCGCATAACCAAGCGAACGTGTGCTCATCTAGCCGGTGAAATCCTGGTTCAGCATTGATTGGTAGTTTTGACAGAACTCTTTGAACCATAGGCCCGAGATCTTTGGCCGGAAAACCTATGTTGACATGCAGGGTGATATGGGGGGCCCTATTTCAACCTTGTTGGTAAAGACTCGTATCTCCTGATGCTAGCTGAACCCAGGCGGCAGTTCCTTCCCTTCCTGCAAAGTATCCCCAGACTTCAAGAGTATGCTGTGTCCCAATAAAAGGTTTGAAAAAATCTTCCAGAACCTGATCCTTCCCAGTTTTATCATATGCTAGCGTACAATGTAAAGGTGATCTCGGGTTTATTTGTTCTGTAAAAACTTGTGACGGATTAGTTTTACAGCACAGTGATCCAAGGGACAGGACAAGCTTTTCTTTCTCATCCTCTCCTAAGTCCAAAGCCCACCATTGCGGAGAATACCTTTCCGCTTTGGAAAGCATAAGACTCCTTTCCTCCTGATCGATTGATAATCCTTCCTTATTACATTTGATCACTACTCCCAATTTACACAATAGGTCCCGGCCGAGGACATTAAACTCTATGGGGGAGAAATTGGGTGAGTAGCGCCACCTGTTAGCGCCTAAAGAGGCAGTCAGTGGCTGTAGCGCCACTGGCTGCATCTCCGGCGATATTCAGTAGGGGCGCTAATGGTGGCGTTAGGCATTTGTGCTGCGCCGCCACTGATGACGTCATCGGTGTGCGCAGCGCCCCATTCATGCCCTGTTCGCGATATTTGGTAGCGAATGCCGCAGTTGCGCCGCTCGCTACCCGCGCCCGGTTCACGGGGCCTTACTGTGCCGGCAGCGGTGCAAGTTAAGGTGGAGGTGCGGGGCGGCCGCCTGCCAGCACCTCCGTCCCCGGCCTCCTAACCCCCCCCCGCGGCATTGCCGGCTGTTTCCCGAGAGCCCGGCACTTCTCCTTGGTGCCGGGCTCATTGGCCGGCACTCGCGAGCGGGGATTGCGCTGTTGCAGGCCCCTCCCCCTTAACAATGGGAGGAAGGCCTGCAGTACCGCAGCGTGCCGTGCCGCAGCATGTGGCGCTGCGGCACGTTGCGCTGCGATAATCAGTTTCAGCGCCCTAAGAGGGACACGGAGCGCCTCGAGCCTCGCCCCGTGTCCCTCGAGTGGCAATGAAACTGAATTTCTGGCGATCGGTATCACTCCGATCGCTGCGCTAAATCCTGCGCTCAGGCGGCTTTTGCGCCACTTTGGCGCCCCAACCCAATTTCTAGGCCTATATCCTTTGTTTTTAGGAATTGGTGGGGGTGACGATGCCTGCTGCTTCCACCTTTACTTCTTTTGAGATTTCATTAGTAACCATAGTTCCTGAGAAGCCCCAAAGATTTTTAACTTTTCCTGTGCCAGGGATATCCAAATCCTTCCCTGAGATGGATGAGTATGTGACTCCGGTATCCACTAAAAAGGCCAAATCTTGTCCTTCAATCCGTAAAAATACATATGGCTCCAACTTGGCATTCGCCGTAAATTGGGGAAATTGTTTGTCTATTAGTGACGCGGCGTCAGTATCACTCGAGGTTCCCGAGGGTGTGGGTTGTCAAAACTGATTATTATGGGGATACCACGCACCTCCCTCATAATGTGGGGCCGCCGGTGGTGGTGGGGGTGGCAATGGTTCCTGTGTGGACTGACCGCCGTTCCAACATTCCTGTCGAGATTGCCAGGCCTGATCATCCTGAGTGTAACCTCCTCTGCCCCTATGTCCGCCACGTCCTCTGAAACCTCCCCTGCCCCTGCCTCTCTGGCCTGGATTAAAACGTGGTCTTGCCCCTTGAAATGACCATTCATTTTGTGGTCGGGACGGGCAATTCCTTTGCCAATGATGAGGACTACCACAAGTATAACATCCGGAGTTGGCTGGGGGCACCCATGTCGCATTCGTCTGGGGGCCCTGTTGCTTGGGAACCTGGGCAAACATTGTCTCTTTATTCCCTCCCTTACTGTCTTTCTCCTCTTTTTTCTCTTTTCCCAAACTTTCTTCAACCTGTACAAGCCGTTTATGAGTTGCATTTGTAGTTCTCTCCTCCCAATTTTCAGTGGTTAATTTATAGGCAGAGGCAATTTCAGGTTTAAGGCAAGATAGAATCAAGGCATTATACTGAGGAGAGTTTTCGTCTTCATCAAAATCGGTATCTCCTGAGTACTTGCTATAGACCTGAGAGAATCGCTGAACAAAGTCCTCTACCCATTCCTCTTTCTTCTGTTTAGTATTTATTATTTTAGAATAGTTAATCTTCGTCTTCAATCCACTTTATTATGGTTATATTTATGTTAATGTATTACAAGCCAAATGAATGTTGAATGTTTAAATGTCTTAATCTAAATGTACACTCTCGGGAGCCGCAAGCCTACATTTCGTTGTACTGCACTTGTGCACTAACAATGACAATAAAAGTTGATTTGATTTTTTTGATTTTTTGATCCCTAAATGCACATCCCAAATAATCAATTCTCTGTCGGTCTGTAACCGTGCTTGTTGGATGACTTATTTCAAAGTCTGTCCATGAGGTGTCTCCTAATTCCATCTTAACAGCATTAAATTGTGGTCTAGTTAGGCAATGTGCGATCAAGTCCCACATATCTTTTGCATTTCCCTGATAAGCTACAACCGTTTGTTGTAACCAATCCCATGTTCTTTCTGCTCCCTCGGTTTCTAAATTTGGGCAGTCCTTTCTGAGAGCACACAATTCTCCTGGTGACCATGGTTTATACATTTCTACCGTACGCCCTAATCCATCGGGGTATTCCCTAATGGGGACCATTGTAGGGTCTCCGTGTCCTCGGGACCGTCCTCGTGGTGTCGCTGGGGACCCGTGGTTAGGACTACCAGTTGGGGTTCCACCAGTAGGGGCCATTTGAGCTCCTAAGGGTGTCAAGGGAGAAAAGGGAGGAGCGGGATTGGTGGAATCATTAGGGTCCGTATAACACGAGGGATCACATTGTGGAGATCCAGGGGAAAGATTGACTGCTGGAGCCAATGCAGTAGGAGTTACATAGGGCGAAAATTGTGGGATCAAAAGGGAACTAACATCTAGGGGAGCATGCCTCTGTGGGGCCACATGAGGGTCAGACCCTAAATTTTGAGAGTTTAAGTAGGGGGTGGATTGAGCTTGTGGTAATGGAAAATGGCCTCCTAATGGGATCGTTTGTCCTGCTGACACTGGTGGGGTCGGTAAATTAGATAACCCGAGAAATGGATTATTTGATTTGTTGGGTAGCGGAGGGTGACTGTATGGTTGGGGAAGTGGTTGCCAAGGTGACTGCACCGACAGTGACTGTGCTGGTGAAGATGGTTGGGGTTGCTGCTGTTGCCGAGACTGAGCTGAAGCCAATAATCCCCCCAATTTTACCAACGTTTGAGTGATAATTTCATCATCCTCTGATGCTTCATCGTATGGCAGTTGTTCAAAAGCTTGTTTCACAGTTAACATATCCTGCTCTACTTTATCCGCAGCTGCCTTCGCGTCTTTAGCCAATTCCTCAGCCATCGGGTACATTCCTTCCTTTCGATCTTTTATACCTTTTTCTCATTTTTGTTTTTCACGATCTTGTTTCAGTTTCAAATTGTCGGCTTTACATTCTGCTTTAAGCCTGTCTAAGGATTTTTGCACACTGTGGTGAAATAAGTCTTATAAGTATATACCTTATTCTACCTGTGTATAGTTTCCTATTGTAATCTATTGTAACCCTGCTGTTTTCTTGGTTGGCCAGGAATGCTGATGTACTGTATACCATTCTGCTGTGCCATTGATTGTCCTGACCTGTTACTTCGCCCCTGGCTCCGCCTCTTATTTCACTTCTGAGAAGCTGGTCAGAAGGCTAACATGTGTGTTCTGTTCTGTCCAGTTCTAAGCTATTAAAAGCCAACTGTTTGAGTTATAACTACCAGTCTCTGTAGCTATTTAAGGTATATCAATTTTAATAGCTTATTACTTCCAGGGATGGACAGACTCCTGAAGCCGGAGCGTCTAGACAGTGATCCACATTCGGCGGACGCATCGAAGAAATTCGCACATTGGCTCCGGTGTTTCGAACATTTCATTGCATCGCTCGATGATGGGGCCAACAAACTGGGCCTACTGACTAACCTAGTAAGTCATCGGACTTACTCGCTAATCGAGGATGCTTCTACATACGAGGATGCACTCGCGACTCTCAAGGCCCAATACCTGAAGCCTGTTAACGAGGTGTATGCCAGGCATCTCTTGGCTACCCGCAGGCAACTACCGGAGGAATCGCTGGATGATTTTCTACAGAATCTAAAGGCCCTGGTGAAGGACTGCAACTACAAGGCCGTGACGGCCATTTTGTACCAGGAAGAAGCGGTTCGCGATTCGTTTATATCGGGCCTTCGATCGAATTACATTAGGCAGAGGTTGCTTGAAAGGGACACTCTGGATCTAAAGACGGCCGTGGCTACAGCTCGATCGCTGGATGTGGCGCAGAAGAACTCTGAGACCTATGCGTCAGGCCATGCGGCCCTCTCAGCCTCGTGCGCGCCGAGCGAGGAGGCGCCATCCTCTCCGCCTGGGCCTCGGAACAGCCCTACACCACGGGAGTCTCCACCCAGCCCCACCACTGCAGCGATGTCCCGCGGACCAAGATGCTACTTCTGCGGCCAGCTCAAGCACCCCAGACACCGATGTCCTGCGAGAGACGCCACATGTTTCAAGTGCAAGAAACGGGGACATTTCAGCAAGGTATGTAAGGGGAATCCCGTACCTGATACAGTCTCCGCGGCCCTACACGTGGTCCCAGAATTTGATACCGTCTCAGCGGCCGCCTACGGATCTACGATAGCCTCAGTCATGGTTGACCAGTCCAGACCGCATCCACTATCAAAGTCTATGATGGACGTTAAGGTAAACGGACACCCGACGAAGTGTTTAATCGATTGCGGGAGTACTGAGAGTTTTATTCACCCTAGCCTCATCAAACCGTACTCACTAAAGGTGTACCCTACCCGGAGCAAAATCGCGATGGCATCTAAGTACCTCGCTTCGGAGGTAATCGGTTTCTGTAAAGTAACACTGACTGTTAAGGGCACAGAGTATAAAGATTTTAAACTCCTTGTGTTGCCGCAGCTCTGCGTGAAACTAATTCTAGGCCTAGATTTCTAGTGCCACCACGAGAGCGTCACACTTGCATATGGCGGATCCCAGCCCCCGCTCACAGTTTGCGGCCTCTCCACTTTAAAAATAAGCCCGCCATCCCTGTTTGCGAACCTCGCCCCAAACTGTAGACCTATCGTGACCAAAAGTCAACGGTACAGTTCGGAAGATAAAACATTTATAAAAGAAGAAGTAGGAAGGCTACAGCGGGAGGGTATCGTCGAAAATAGTAATAGCCCGTGGCGTGCTCAGGTAGTGGTGGTTAAAACTAACAAAAAGAAACGGCTCGTGGTTGACTACAGCCAGACCATCAACATATATACGCAACTAGACGCTTATCCCTTGCCTCGCATCTCCGAGATGGTGAACCAGATTGCCCAGTATCGTGTGTTTTCCACTATTGACTTAAAGTCTGCCTATCACCAGCTCCCCATAAAAGTAGACGACCGTCCTTATACGGCTTTTGAAGCAAATGGACGCCTGTACCAATTCCTTAGGGTACCCTTCGGGGTCACGAATGGAGTTTCTGTTTTCCAACAAGAAATGGACCGTATGGTAGATGAGAATGCGTTGGAGACAACATTTCCGTACCTGGACAATGTTACTATCTGTGGACGCGACCAACAGGAGCATGACCGGCATCTCGCTAAATTTCTAGAGACTGCCCAAAAGCTAAACCTGACCTATAACGAGCACAAATGTACTTTCAACACTACTCGTCTGTGTATTCTCGGCTGTGTGGTAGAGAATGGGGTAATCGGGCCAGACCCTGAACGATTATGCCCGCTTAAAGAACTACCACTGCCACATAACCCTAAGGCCTTAAGAAGGTGTCTGGGATTCTTCTCTTATTATGCTCAGTGGGTGGCCAACTATTCGGACAAAGCCCAAGCCCTTATCAAGTCGACATCCTTCCCTCTATCAGTAGAAGCGCAGGAGGCATTCACCAACATCAAACGGGACATTGAAAAGGCCGTGGTATGTGCTGTAAATGAGAGGATACCCTTCCAGGTAGAGAGCGATGCTTCTGATTTCGCGTTGGCTGCAACCCTCAACCAGGCCGGGAGACCGGTAGCCTTCTTTTCCCGTACACTACAGGGTCCTGAAGTCAGGCATTCTTCCGTTGAGAAGGAAGCACAAGCAATTATCGAGGCGGTCAAACATTGGAGACATTATCTCGCCGGCAAACGTTTCACACTCCTCACTGACCAGCGGTCTGTGGCCTTCATGTTTAACACGAAGCAGAGAGGCAAGATAAAAAATGACAAGATCCTAAGATGGCGGATAGAACTGTCCACTTATGACTACGATATTATGTACAGGCCAGGAGCACTCAACGAGCCACCCGATGCCCTATCTCGAGGGGTATGTGCCAGCCTTAGTACTGACAAGCTCCAAAGTCTCCACAACGCACTCTGCCACCCAGGAATCACCCAATTGAATCACTTCATCAAGTCTCGCAACTTACCCTACTCCATTGAGGAGGTCCGAACGATGACCAGAGCCTGCCGCGTTTGTGCGGAATGCAAACCCCGCTTCTACAGGCCCGAACAAGCTCACCTCATCAAGGCAGCTCGGCCATTCGAGCGCCTAAGCCTTGATTTCAAAGGTCCTCTCCCATCGGTTGATTGTAATGTCTATTTCCTCAATGTTATAGACGAATACTCTCGTTTCCCCTTTGCCATTCCCTGCCCGGACATGACCAGTGCTATGGTAATCAAAAGCCTCTGCAACTTATTCTGTCTGTTCGGTATGCCCAACTATATCCATAGCGACAGAGGGACGTCATTTATGAGTGATGAGTTACGCCGGTTCTTACTATCAAAAGGGATTGCTACTAGTAGAACCACTAGCTACAACCCCCGGGGCAATGGGCAGGTTGAGAGGGAGAATGCGACAGTGTGGAAGGCAGTCGTTCTGTCTTTAAAATCGAAAGGCCTACCGACCTCTCGCTGGCAGGAAGTTCTTCCCGATGTACTGCATTCCATAAGGTCCCTGCTGTGCACCACAACAAATGCTACTCCTCATGAGAGGATGTTCGGTTTCCCCAGGAAATCTTCCTCAGGTATTTCACTACCCGGGTGGTTGATGTCCCCGGGCACTGTACTGCTACAAAAACATGTGAGAGGTCATAAGACTGATCCCCTAGTGGAGGAAGTACAGCTCCTCCACGCCAATCCTCAGGACGCATATATTCAATACCCTGATGGATGTGAGGATACTGTTTCAATAAAGGACCTGGCTCCGGCAGGAGAAGAGAGAGAGAGCGATGCTGCTAGCGAAGATGCGGGTGTGGAGCACCGTGATGCGCCGCCTGTGGGAATGGGATGCCCGGAGGTACAAGACGTACAAAACGTCGTTTTGGAAAACCCAGCAGACGCCGGGATGGCGGAGGAACCTGAGCAAGTCCCCCAAGAGATTCCTTGGCCGACGCTACATTGCTCACTACGAACTGTAAAACCCCCGGTCAGACTTAACTTATAGGAGGGGTGAATGTGGTGAAATAAGTCTTATAAGTATATACCTTATTCTACCTGTGTATAGTTTCCTATTGTAATCTATTGTAACCCTGCTGTTTTCTTGGTTGGCCAGGAATGCTGATGTACTGTATACCACTCTGCTGTGCCATTGATTGTCCTGATCTGTTACTTCGCCCCTGGCTCCGCCTCCTAGTTCACTTCTGAGAAGCTGGTCAGAAGGCTAACATGTGTGTTCTGTTCTGTCCAGTTCTAAGCTATTAAAAGCCAACTGTTTGAGTTATAACTACCAGTCTCTGTAGCTATTTAAGGTATATCACACACCAAACTCATCTTGCAATAATATTCCCTTTGCTTGGGCGTTACTTTGCCGTGAGGCAAACTGGGACTTTTGGAGCCGATCATTGGATTCTTTTGACCATTTTGCCAATACGTCCCATTCTTTTTGATTTACTTTCGGCGCTTTGCTTCTGAGCTCGACTTGTTGTCTCTGTATTATATCCGGATCAAAGGTACCTGTTTGTGGCCAGCCTGTCTTCCCTTTAGCCCATTTCTTACAATATTTAGTCACCATCTTTCCTTCGTTCTTATTTTGTTCGATTATTATATCCAACGGAGTTTTCGGATCCCCGATCTCCATCAATTTACTATTTCCTGCCCCCATATTCCCGCCCTTAGTACGTACTTGATTTAGTTCTCCGGACTCGAACCGGTTCAATGTGCCTAACCCTTTCCTCGAAGGACTCGAACCTTCTTTATTTATGGGACTCGAACCCAAGGGACTTTAACCTAACATTTTAGTCTGACTTTGAGAAAGTGTTATCTCACGAATTCCTACCTAAAGGATTCTGTCGGCACGAGGTCAGGATCACAAGCGAATGCGCCAAGTCACTTCGTAACAGACAGAGCAAAAAGGTAAAAATCTTACCTGTGGCCACTTAGTTGCTCAGTCGTCTGAAAGCGACTCGTCAGCCTAGACCGCAGTGATTTAGACCGAAGTGCTTTGGAATCCCATCCTCGTCGCCAGAATTGTTAACTCCTCGCAGTCATTGAGGAGGATCTACCCCTCCCGTGGGGGATCAAGGTTTGTTGCTTTAGGAGACTAAACAAGCTGGTCAGTCTATCACTTTCTCAGTAATACACAAAGTCAGAAACTGTAAAATAATTACGTTTTATTAAAGTAATCCGGTACCTGGACTCACTCTGAGAAACCCTTTGTGTCTGCACACAAGTATGCCTCCCCAAGAGTGAGCCCCGAGACCCACGGAGCTACAACATTTATACATTTTCATACACTGCAAGTCATGGGAAAACATTAAACTAGACGATCACGCGTTCTGTGAGTCACTTGTTTTTACAAAGTTTTGCTTGAGTTTCACATTGCTACGCCAGTTATCTTATGTCAAGCTTATTTTGATTCCTCCAACATTGTTCAGTTCTTTTTTATCTGCAGGATGCGCCTTGAGTGGGGTTGGGGAGTAAAACATTCTGCTCCTTCTGTTCCTTCTTATCTACTCCTACTGCATCTCAATAGCCTTGCATCAGTTTTTTCAACATTTAAACTTTTAACCCATGTCAACTAGTCCATCATGCTTTGCAAGGCATTTGTACGGCAGTATGTGATTAATTTAACTTATCACACCAACCACAGCCAACTCAGATCCAGCATGTGTTAAATGCAGCGTACAGCTCCTCTGACACTATCCAATGATGCACACCAGCTCAGGTAATGCATAGTAAGAATGCAGAATAAAAATCCCTCTACATGTAAGTGTCAAGCACTCCCAGGTAGCTTCACACACGAGTTAAGCTCAGGTCAACTTGTCGCATCAAAGGCCGAGCCTTCTGGCAGCTGTCAGACAGCTCCCTGTGGCTGGTTAAACTCTCACCTCGGGAGGGGTCTTAGTCCCACCTGATCGGCTCTGTGAATCCAGCCACCTCCATCCAGTCCCAGTTAGTGTGACGATGATTCGACTCCTCTCCACTTTTCACAGATACTGTTCAGTCCAAGAATCCTTTAACATGAAACTGATTAATATTAATTCTAGAATCTGTAATTGGAATACAATTTTTGTGACTGTGATTAGATTTAATTTGAATATATTTGGAATTAATGACATTAGGTTGAATTACTTACCTTAATATTAAATTGTTCTTTCCTTTCCCCTATTTATATGGACTAGACTCACCGGCAGTGTCAGCTGCCATGTCCAGCTCCACACACACTGACTCCCACTGATGCTGTGTAACCAGGGGCGTAAACCATCTCCAGGTGACATCAGAAAGGAGCCAGGGACCATGTCACAAAGCAGCCCACACCCCTCCCACTCTAGGTATTACAGAGTCACATGACCAGGCTTTGCTCCTGGTGTGCAGTCTCACTGGGCATGAACGCAGGTTGCACAATCAGTCCCGTCTCCAACCCTGCTCCCGCGTACTGAGACTCCAGGCAGGGAGCACTGACTCCCAAAATTACCACTGATAAATTCTCCCTCCCATCCTCTGAATGTGAGGTCCCACGATTCAAAGGCCCCCATTTCTACCTCTTGCTTTATACTCCAGAAAGTCTCCCCTCACTTTATATCTGAGTGTTTCTCCCTCCTGCTTTGGCAGACAGAGACGGTTTGTGGGAATGGTGTTTGGGATATTACCTCTCCCTCCTTTGTGCTCTGAAACATGTCTATTCCCTGTAACAGGAAGGGCACCAGAGGCAATAAGTGGAGGGATCTTCAGGAGGATCAAGTGCTGGGACCATCGGAGCATTAATTGGAGGGTGCATCATGGGCAATAGGCTCCCTCTGTATTATCCCATCAAACACTCCCAGGGCAGGTACAGCATGGGTTAGATACAGAGTAAAGCTCCCTCTACACTGCCCCATCAAACACTCCCAGGGCAGGTACAGCACGTGTTAGATACAGAGTAAAGCTCCCTCTACACTGTCCCATCAAACACTCGCAGGGCAGATACAGCGTGGATTAGATACAGAATAAAGCTCCCTCTACATTGTCCCATCAAACACTCCCAGGGCAGGTACAGCATGGGTTAGATAAAGAGTAAAGCTCCCTCGACACTGTCCCATCAAACACTCCCAGGGCAGGTACAGCATGGGTTAGATACAGAGTAAAGCTCCCTCTACACTGTCCCATCAAACACTCCCAGGGCAGGTACAGCACAGGTTAGATACAGAGTAAAGCTCCCTCTACACTGTCCCATCAAACACTCCCAGGGCAGGTACAGCACAGGTTCGATACAGAGTAAAGCTCCCTCTACACTGTCCCATCAAACACTCCCAGGGCAGGTACAGCACGGGTTAGATACAGATTAAAGCTCCCTCGACACTGTCCCATCAAACACTCCCAGGGCAGGTACAGCATGGGTTAGATACAGAGTAAAGCTCCCTCTACACTGTCCCATCAAACACTCCCAGGGCAGGTACAGCACAGGTTAGATACAGAGTAAAGCTCCCTCGACACTGTCCCATCAAACACTCCCAGGGCAGGTACAGCACGGGTTCGATACAGAGTAAAGCTCCGTCTACACTGTCCCATCAAACACTTCCAGGGCAGGTACAGCACGGGTTAGATACAGATTAAAGCTCCCTCGACACTGTCCCATCAAACACTCCCAGGGCAGGTACAGCATGAGTTAGATACAGAGTAAAGCTCCCTCGACACTGTCCCATCAAACACTCACAGGGCAGGTACAGCATGGGCTAGATACAGAGTAAAGCTCCCTCTACACTGTCCCATCAATCACTCCCAGGGCAGGTACAGCACGGGTTAGATACAGAGTAAAGCTCCCTCTACACTGTCCCATCAAACACTCGCAGGGCTGATACAGCGTGGATTAGATACAGAGTAAAGCTCCCTCTACATTGTCCCATCAAACACTCCCAGGGCAGGTACAGCATGGGTTAGATACAGAGTAAAGCTCCCTCGACACTGTCCCATCAAACACTCCCAGGGCAGGTACAGCATGGGTTAGATACAGAGTAAAGATCCCTCTACACTGTCCCATCAAACACTCCCAGGGCAGGTACAGCACAGGTTAGATACAGAGTAAAGCTCCCTCTACACTGTCCCATCAAACACTCCCAGGGCAGGTACAGCACAGGTTAGATACTGAGTAAAGCTTCCTCTACACTGTCCCGTCAAACACTCCCAGGGCAGGTACAGCATGAGTTAGATACAGAGTAAAGCTCCCTCTACACTGTCCTTCAAACACTCCCAGGGCAGGTACAGCACGGGTTCGATACAGAGTAAAGCTCCCTCTACACTGTCCCATCAAACACTCCCAGGGCAGGTACAGCGCGTGTTAGATACAGAGTAAAGCAGCCTCTACACTGTCTCACCAAACACTCCCAGGGCAGGTACAGCATGGGTTAGATACAGAGTAAAGATCCCTCTACACTGTCCCATCAAACACTCCCAGGGCAGGTACAGCACAGGTTAGATACAGAGTAAAGCTCCCTCTACACTGTCCCATCAAACACTCCCAGGGCAGGTACAGCACAGGTTAGATACTGAGTAAAGCTTCCTCTACACTGTCCCGTCAAACACTCCCAGGGCAGGTGCAGCATGAGTTAGATACAGAGTAAAGCTCCCTCTACACTGTCCTTCAAACACTCCCAGGGCAGGTACAGCACGGGTTAGGTACAGAGTAAAGCTCCCTCTACACTGTCCCATCAAACACTCCCAGGGCAGGTACAGCACGTGTTCGATACAGAGTAAAGCAGCCTCTACACTGTCTCACCAAACACTCCCAGGGCAGGTACAGCACGGGTTAGGTACAGAGTAAAGCTCCCTCTACACTGTCCCATCAAACACCCCCAGGGCAGGTACAGCATAGGTTAGGTACAGAGTAATGCTCCCTCTACACTGTCCCATCAAACACTCCCAGGGCAGGTACAGCATGGGTTAGATACAGAGTAAAGCACCCTCGACACTGTCCTATCAAACACTCCCAGTGTAGGTACAGCATGGGTTAGATTCAGAGTAAAGCTCCCTCTACACTGTCCCATCAAACACTCCCAGGGCAGGTACAGCACGGATTAGATACAGAATAAGGCTCCCTCGACACTGTCCCATCAAACACTCACAGGGCAGGTACAGCATGGGTTAGATGCAGAGTAAAGCTCCCTCTACACTGTCCCATCAATCACTCCCAGGGCAGGTACAGCACGGGTTAGATACAGAGTAAAGCTCCCTCTACACTGTCCCATCAAACACTCCCAGGGCAGGTACAGCATGAGCTAGATACAGAGTAAAGCTCCCTCTACACTGTCTCACCAAACACTCCCAGGGCAGGTACAGCACGGGTTAGATACAGAGTAAAGCTCCCTCTACACTGTCCATCAAACACTCCCAGGGGAGGTACAGCACGGGTTAGATACAGAGTAAAGCTCCCTCTACACTGTCCCATCAAACACTCCCAGGGCAGGTACAGCACGGGTTAGATACAGAGTAAAGCTCCCTCTACACTGTCCATCAAACACTCCCAGGGCAGGTACAGCACGGGTTAGATACAGAGTAAAGCTCCCTCTACACTGTCCCATCAAACACTCCCAGGGCAGGTACAGCACGGGTTAGATACAGAGTAAAGCTCCCTCTACACTGTCCATCAAACACTCCCAGGGCAGGTACAGCACGGGTTAGATACAGAGTAAAGCTCCCTCTACACTGTCCATCAAACACTCCCAGGGCAGGTACAGCACGGGTTAGATACAGAGTAAAGCTCCCTCTACACTGTCCATCAAACACTCCCAGGGCAGCTACAGCACGGGTTAGATACAGAGTGAAGCTCCCTCTACATTGTCTCACCAAACACTCCCAGGGCAGGTACAGCACGGGTTAGATACAGAGTAAAGCTCCCTCTACATTGTCTCACCAAACACTCCCAGGGCAGGTGCAGCACGGGTTAGATACAAAGTAAAGCTCCCTCTACACTGTCCCATCAAACACTCCCATGGCAGGTACAGCATGGGTTAGATACAGAGTAAAGCTCCCTCTACACTGTCCCATCAAACACCCCCAGGGCAGGTACAGCACGGGTTAGATACAGAGTAAAGCTCCCTCTACACTGCCCCATCAAACACTCCCAGGGCAGGTACAGCATGGGTTAGATACAGAGTAAATCTCCCTCTACACTGTCCAATCAAACACTCCCAGGGCAGGTACAGCACGGGTTAGATACAGAGTAAAGCTCCCTCTACACTGTCCCATCAAACACTCCCAGGGCAGGTACAGCACGGGTTAGATACAGAGTAAAGCTCCCTCTACACTGTCCCATCAAACACTCCCAGGGCAGGTACAGCACAGGTTAGATACAGAGTTAAGCTCCCTCTATACTGTCCCATCAAACACTCCCAGGGCAGGTACAGCATGAGTTTGATACATAGAAACATAGAAAAATAGGAGCAGGAGTCGGCCATTCGGCCCTTCGAGCCTGCTCCGCCATTCAATATGATCAGGGCTGATCCTCTATCTCAATACCATATTCCCGCTCTCTCCCTGTACCCTTTGATTCCTTTTGTGTCTCGAAATCTATCTATCTCCTTCTTAAATATATTCAGTGACTTGGCCTCCACAGCCTTCTGTGGTAGAGAATTCCACAGGTTCACCACCCTCTCAGTGAAGAAATTTCTCCTCATCTCAGTCCTAAATGCCCTACCCCGTATCCTGAGACTGTGAACCCTCATTCTAGACCCCCCAGCCAGGGGAAACATCCTCCCTGCATCCAGTCTGTCTAGTCCTGTCAGAATTTTATGCGTTTCAATGAGATCCCCTCTCATTCTTCTAAACTCTAGTGAGTACAGGCCCAGTCGACCCAATCTCTCCTCATATGACAGTCCTGCCATCCCAGGAATCAGTCTGGTGAACCTTCGCTGCACTCCCTCTATGGTAAGTACATCCTTTCTTAGGTAAGGAGACCAAAACTGTACACAGTACTCCAGGTGTGGTCTCACCAAGGCCCTGTACAACTGTAGTAAGACATCCTTGCTCCTGTACTCAAATCCTCTTGCAATGAAGGCCAACATACCATTTGCCTTCCTAACTGCTTGCTGCACCTGCATGTTTGCTTTCAGTGACTGGTGTACAAGGACACCCAGGTCCCTCTGTACATCAACATTTCCCAATCTATCACCATTTAAATAATACTCTGCCTTTCTGTTTTTTCTACCGAAGTGGATAACTTCACATTTATCCACATTATACTGCCTCTGTCATGTATTTGCTCACTCACTCAACTTGTCAAAATCGCCTTGAAACCTCTTTGCATCCTCCTCACAACTCAATCCCACCTAGTTTTGTGTCATCAGCAAACTTGGAAATATTACATTTGGTTCCCTCATCCAAATCATTGCTATTTTTATTGTGAATAGCTGGGGCCTAAGCACTGATCCCTGTGGTACCCCACTAGTCACCGCCTGCCACCATGAAAAAGAACCATTTATTCCTATTCTCTGTTTCCTGTCTGTTAACCAATTTTTAATCCATGCCAGTATATTACCCCCAATCCCATGAGCTTTAATTTTGCACACTAACATCTGATGTGGGCCTTTAATCAAAGGCCTTCTGAAAATCCACATCCACTGGTTCTCCCTTATCTATTCTACCAGTTATATCCTCAAAAAACTCCAGTATGTTTGTCAAACATGATTTCCCTTTCATAAATCCATATTGACTCTGTCTAATCCCATTGATATTTTCTAAGTGTCATGTTATCACATCCTTTATAATCGAGTCTAGCATTTTCCCTACTACTGATGTTAGGCTAATAGCAGCGTTACATTTGCCACCCTCCAATCTGCAGGAACTGTTCCATAATCTATATAATTTTTGAATTGCTGTTTGTGGGAGTTAAGAGTGAAGCTCCCTCTACACTGTCCCATCAAACACTCCCAGGGCAGGCACAGCGCAGGTTAGCTAGAGAGTAAAGCTCCTTCTACATTGTCCCATCAAACACTCCCAGGGCAGGTACAGCATGAGTTAGATACAGAGTAAATCTCCCTCTACACTGTCCCATCAAACATCCCCAGGGCAGGTTATATACAGAGTAAAGCTCCCTCTACACTGTCCCATCAAACACTCCCAGGCCAGCTACAGCATGGGTTAGATACAGAGTAAAGCTCCCTCTACACTGTCCCATCAAACACTCCCAGGGCAGTTACAGCATGAGTTGGATACAGAGCAAAGCTCCCTCTACACTGACCCACCAAACACTGCCAGGGCAGGTAATGCGCGGGTTAGATACAGAGTAAAGCTCCCAATGCTGGGAACTCAACATCCAGGGGTATTCAATATTCAGGAAAGATAGGCAAAAAGGAAAGGGAGGTGAGGAAGCATTGCTGGTTGAAGAAGGGATTAACACAATTGTATGGAAGGATATTGGCTCTGATTATGTGGAATCTGTATGGGTAGAACTGAGAAATCCCAAGGGGCAGAAAACGTTAGTGGGAGTGGTATATATTAAAAGGGAAATTAGAGAAGCGTGCAATAAGGGCACAGCAGTCATCATGGGTGACTTTAATCTACATATAGATTGGGCTAACCAAATTAGTAACAATACTGTGGAGGAGGAATTCCTGGGGTGCTTACAGGATGGTTTCCTGGACCAATATGTTGAGGAACCAACCAGAGATCAGGTGATCTTAGACTGGGTATTATGTAATGAGAAAGGATTAATTAGCAATCTTGTTGTCGGAGTGATCATAATATGATAGAATTCTTCATTACGATGGAGAATGAAGTAGTTGACACAGAGACTAGGGTCCTGAATTTAAATAAAGGAAACTATGATGGTCTGAGGCGCGAGTTGGGTAGGATTGATTGGAGAATGTCACTCAAAGGGTTGACGGTGGATAGGCAATGGCAAACATTCAAAGACCGCATGGATGAACTGCAGAATTTGTTCATTCCAGTTTGGCATAAAAATAAAACAAAAAAGGTGACTCAACCGTGGCTAACAAGGGAATTTAGGGACTTGGACTCATCCTCTTTCAGAGCATTCACAGTCAAACCACAAACAACCAAACAACACTGTCAGATCACAGTCAAATTACTATGTTTCTCAAAAAGACAGAAACAAACAACATAGAAACACAACCCAGTAAACTGTACAACACCAAAAAATCGTACAGATGGGCCAAAAACGACACGGAAAAATACCAGAAAACAATTAGCAATGCATCAACTCAAGCTCTCTTAGACACCTTTCTGGATAACATATACACTCACAATAAAGAAGGCATAAACCGGGCAGTTAGTAAACTAAACAATATTTTTGATAATTTGGCAACAAATGCAAACTTGAAAGCTCGCAAGAACAAACCCAAAACAAAAAACTATGAAAAATGGTTTGACCATGATTGCCATAACATGAGGAAAAAACTTAGAAAACTATCAAACCAAAAACACAGACATCCAGAAAACGAGGAATTACGCCTTACTTATTGTCAGACGCTAACACAATACAGAAACACACTCAGGACCAAAAAAGAGCAATTTATTAAGAATACACTCAGCTCCATGGAGGAATCCATTGAGTCGAATTGTTTCTGGGACAACTTGAAAACACTACACAAAAAACAACACGACGATTTGTCCATTCAAAATGGGGACACATGGGTAAACCACTTTGAAAAATTATACCAGAAAAACACACTAGGACCAGAGCAACACCAAATACGCAAAAAACTTGAAAAGCTTGAAATGGCCATAAAAGATAACCAAAACCCGCTAGACGCCATAATAACAGAAAAAGAACTTCTTGAAAAACTCAAGGACCTGCGACCAGGAAAAGCTTGCGGGACAGACGGCATACTAAACGAGATGATTAAACACGCAGACGACAAACTGAAACTGGCTATCCTAAAACTCTTCAACTTGGTTCTGAGTGTCGGTTATTTCCCTGACATCTGGAACAAAGGACTCATAACACCCATATACAAAAGTGGGGACAAAATCGACCCAAACAACTATCGAGGCATCTGTGTAAACAGTAACCTGGGGAAGGTATTCTGTAGCATCATAAACAAAAGACTTATAAACTTCCTTGAAGAGCACAATGTCTTGAGTAAAAGCCAAATTGGATTCCTGCCAAACTATAGAACATCCGATCATATCTTCACCCTACAGACCCTAATTGACAAACACGTTCACCATAACAAAAGCAAAATCTACGCATGCTTTGTAGATTTCCAGAAGGCTTTCGACTCCATCTGGCATGACGGTTTATTCCTGAAACTTATCGAAAGCGGGGTAGGAGGTAAAACATATGATGTAATTAAATCAATGTATACAAACAATAAATGTGCAGTTAAAATTGGAGACAAACAAACAAAATACTTCCCACAGGGGCGGGGGGTGACGCAGGGCTCGCCAATCTCACCGACACTCTTTAATATTTACATTAATGGATTGGCAAAACTACTTGAACAATCTACAGCACCCGGCCTCACCCTATATGAATCCAAGGTTAAATTCCTCCTCTATGCCGACGACCTGGTTCTGCTGTCACCAACTAAGGAGGGTCTACAGCAGAACCTGGACCTGCTGGAGTCGTACTGCCAGACTTGGGCCCTGACAATAAATCCCCAAAAAACCAAAGTCCTTGTGTTCCAGCAAAGATCCAAACAACATGGACCCACAATAAATTTCACAGTAGGAACAACCAAAATTGAACAAACCACTCACTACACATACTTGGGCTTAAAAATCAGTTCTACGGGAAACTTCAAACTGGCTGTGAATGAACTGAAAGAGAAAGCAAGAAGGGCTTTCTATGCCATCAAAAAATCAATCCAAATAGAAATCCCAATTAGCATTTGGCTCAAAATTTTCAAATCAGTAATTGAACCAATTGCACTCTATGGCAGTGAGGTCTGGGGACCACTAACACAACAAGATTTTGCAAAATGGGACAAACACCCAATTGAGATCCTACATGCAGAATTCTGTAAAAGTATCCTCCGGACTCAAAGGAAAACAGTAAACAACGCATGCAGGGCGGAACTAGGCCAATACCCATTAATAATCACTATCCAAAAAAGAGCCACCAAATTTTGGAATCACCTACAAATGAGCAACCCCCAATGCTATCACTACGACGCCCTGAAATGCCAAGAGCTGACCATAAAGAAGAATACCCTCAGTCAACTAGTCCTGGGACTCAATAAAGTAACTAATAACAATACTAACAATAACCAGCCCCAGGACAGTGACAGGGTAACACAAAGAATTCGACCCAACACAATCGTCGCTAAGCAAAAGGAAAAATATCTGTCATATTGGGCAGAAACAACAAAAACCCAAAGCAAACTCAATTGCTACTTGGCCCTAAACAGACAATACAACATAGCTGATTACCTGACCATGGTAAAGGATAACAAACTGAGAAGAACCTTGACAAGGTACAGACTTAGCGAACATAGCCTAGCGATCGAAAAAGGCAGACACAGGCAGACCAGGCTGCCAAGAGAAGACAGGATATGCTCTCACTGCAGTCAGGGAGTAGTTGAGACAGAGATGCACTTCCTCACAGCCTGTGGAAAATATCAGGGCATCAGAGAGAATTTCTATCAAAAATTCTCACAAATATGCCCTGAATTCAGAAATCTGACTGACAACCAAAAACTCCCATTCCTACTGGGGGAGGAGAGAAGCTGTGTAACACTGGCGGCACACTATGTTACAGCTTGCCATGAACAGAGGGACAACCAGTAAACTAAGACAAGAGTATATATAAACAAGGCGAAAATATATTTATAAACTCAGGGATATACCTGTTTATACACTGTATGAATGGAACCGCGTTTATGTGTTCAACCATAAATGTATTTTGATGCTTTGGCAACATAAGATGTACCTTATCATGCCAATAAAGCGATTTGTATTGTATTGTATTGATAGCATAAGATCCAAGGAGAGGACATATAAATTGGCCAGAAAAAGCAGTATACCTGAGGATTGGGAGCAGTTTAGGATTCATCAAAGGAGGACAAAGGGATTAATTAAGAGGGGGGGAAATAGAATGTGAGAGTAAGCTTGCAGGGAACATAAAAACTGACTGTAAAAGCTTTTCATAGATATGTGAAGAGAAAAAGATTGGTGAAGTCAAGCGTAGGTCCCTTGCAGTCAGAATCAGGGGAATTTATAATGGGGAACAAAGAAATGGCGGACCAATTAAATACATATTTTGGTTCTGTCTTCACAAAGTAGGACACAAATAACCTTCCAGAGATGTCGGGTAACATAGAGTTTGATAAAAGGGAGGAACTGAAAGAAATCAGTATTTGTCGGGAAATGGTGTTAGGGAAATTGATGGAATTGAAGGCCAATAAATCCCCAGGGCCTGATAATCTACATCCTAGGGTACTTAAGGAAATGGCCCTAGAAATAGTAGATGCATTGCTAATCATCTTCCAACATTTGATGGAATCTGGAACAGAACCCATGGATTGGAGGGTAGTTAATATTACCCCACTATTCAAAAAAGGTGGTAGAGAGAAAATGGGGAATTACAGACCAGTAAGCCTGACATCGGTAGTGGGGAAAATGCTAGAGTCCATTATAAAAGATGTAATAGCAGAGCACTTGGAAAACAGTGACAGGATCGGACAAAGTTAACATGGATTTACAAAAGGTGAATCGTGCTTGACTAATCTACTGGAATTTTTTGAGGAAGTAACTGGTAAAATAGATAAGGGAGAACCAGTGGATGTGGTGTATTTGGACTTTCAGAAGGCTTTCGATAAGGTCCTGCATAAGAGATTAGCGTGTAAAGTTAAGGCACATGGGATTGGGGGCAAGGTATTGACTTTGATAGAAAACTGGTTGGCAGACAGAAAACAAAGAGTTGGAATAAACGGGCCTTTTTCTGAATGGCAGGCAGTGACTAGTGGGGTACCGCAGGGATCGGTCCTTGGGCCCCAGCTATTCACAATATATATTAATGATCTAGACAAGGGAACTAGATGTAATATCTCCAAATTTGCAGACGACACAAAGCTGGGTGGGCGTGTGTGCTGTGAGGAGGATGCCAAGAAACTACAGGATGATTTGGACAGGTTGGGTGATTGGGCAGAAGCATGGCAGATGCAATATAACATGGATAAATGTGACCTTATCCACTTTGGTGGCAAAAACAGGAAGGCAGATTATTATCTGAATGGCAATAGTTGGGAGAAGGGGAAGTGCAACGAGACCTGGGTGTCCTTGTGCACCAGTCGCTGAAGGTAAGCATGCAGGTGCAGCAGGCGGTTAAGAAGCAAAATGGCATGTTGGCCTTTGTAGCGAAAGGGTTTGAGTACAGGAACAAGGATGTCTTGCTGCAGTTGTACAGGTCCTTGGTGAGACCACTCCTTGAGTATTGTGTGCAGTTTTGGTCGCCTTATCTGAGGAAGGATCTTCTTGCCATGGAAGGATTTCAGCGAAGATTCACCAGGCTGATACCTGGGATGGCAGGAATGACGTATGAGGAGAGATTGGGATGATTGGGCTTGTACTCACTGGAGTTTAGAAGAATGAGAGGGGATCTCATTGAAACTTATAAAATTCTGACAGGACTGGACAACTAGATGCAGGAACGATGTTTCCGATGGTCAGGGAGTCCAAAACCAGGGGTCACAGTCTAAGGATAAGGGGTAAGCCATTTAGACAGAGTTAAGGAGGAATTTCTTCACCCAGAGAGTGGTGAACCTGTGGAATTTTCTACCACAGAAGGCAGTAGAGGCCAATTCATTAAATATATTCAAGGAGTTGGATATATTTCTTAAGGTTAAAGGGATCAAGGGATATGGAGAGAAAGCAGGGACCGGGTACTGAATTTGGATGATCAGCCATGATCGCATTGAATGGCGGAACAGGCTTGAGGGGCCGAATGGCCTACTCCTGCTCCTATCTTCTGTGTTTCTATGTTTCTATCGTTGTTAAGATCTGGAACGCACCATCTGAAAGGATGCTGGAATCAGGTTCCACAGCAACTTTCAAACGGTAATTGTACATGTACTTGAAGAGGACTAATTAGCAGAATTCTGGGGTAAAGCTGGGTGTGGGACTAAATTGGACAGCTCTTTCAAAGAGCCGGCACAGACACGATGGGTCGAATCACCTCCTTCTGTGCTGTTAGATTCTATGATCAGTGTGAAGACGTTGGTGTCTCTTAAGGCTCTTCAAGCTTATAAAGCTCTTCCCAGTCAGAACATTTCACGGATCTCTCGTCAGTGTGAACAAGCTGTTGTGCCAGCAGGTTGGAGGATCGAGTGAATCCCTTCCCACACACAGTGCAGGTGAACAGTCTCTCCCCAGTGTGAAATCGTTGGTGTCCATTCAGCTCCCGGGAGCTTTTAAAGCTTTTCCCACAGTCAGAACATTTAAAGGGTCTCTCGTCAGTGTGAACTCGCTGATGTGCCAGCAGGTTGGAGGACCGAGCGAACCCCTTCCCACAGACAGAGCAGGTGAACGGTTTCTCCCCAGTGTGAGCTCGCTGGTGTCCCTTCAGCTCCCCAGGACTTTTAAAGCTCATCCCACAATGGGAACATTTAAATGGTCTCTTATCAGTGTGAGCAAGCTGGTGTCTCAGCAGGATGGATGAACCAGTGAATCCCTTCCCACACATGGAGCAGGTGAACGGCCTCTCCCCAGTGTGAACTCTCTGGTGTATCTGGAGCTTGGATGACTCTGCAAATCCCTTCCCCCACACGGAGCAGGAGAACGGTTTCTCCCCAGTGTGAACTTGCTGGTGTGTATGGAGGCTGGATGACTGAGTGAATCCCTTCCCACATTCAATACACGTGAACGGCCTCTCCCCAGTATGAACTCACTGGTGTATCTGGAGCTTGGATAACTCTGCGAATCCCTTCCCACACACGGAGCAGGTGAACAGCCTCTCCCCGATGTGAGTGCGCCGATGAGTTTCCAGCTTGGATGGATAATTGAATCTCTTCCCACACTCCCCACATTTCCACTGTTTTTCCGTGGTGCGGGTGTCCTTGTGTTTATCCAGGTTGGATGATCAGTTGAAGCCTCATCCACACACAGAACACGTGTATGGTTTCTCCCCGCTGTGAATGGTGTGATGTTTTTCAGGCTGTGTAACTGGTTAAATCTCTTTCCACAGTCAACGCACTGGAACACTCTTACTCGGGTGTGTGTTTTCCAGTCACATGGATGTTTGAAATCTTTTCCCACAGACAGAACAGTCAAACATTTGTCCTTCCATATTCAAAGGTCAATGATATTCAGGTCCTGATGAATGGAGTGACTCTGTCAGATCTTGATGTGATGTTTGGTTTGAGTATCCCATCTGCAAATCCTCCCCTTCTAATACCCTGTAAAAGGAGTTTACAAAAGCCATCACTGTAAATACAGGATAGAAATTCAGAACAAACAATTCTAGTTTCTGTGGAACATTCTTTCCTCTCGTTTCCCCAAAGCTGTAAATCCCCATCCCACACACTCTCCCTCCTCCCTGTGCTGAAATCCAAACCCATCGCACCATCTCCAACATTTCTTTCCTCCACTCCCAGTTTTCTCCCTCACTCTACTCTGGTTGGGTTCAGTTCTACACCCGCTGTGTGCAGAGTGAGAATAAAGTCAATGAGTGAATGATTATCTCTCCTGGTTACGGGGACCCTGAAGCCCCGCCCACTCTTTGTTCCTATACCAAGATGGCCGCGCATGCACCGTGCTGCCAGCGGAACCGGTCTGTCTTTCCTGCACCAAGATGGCGACGCGTAACCCGGGCCTGTCACCGAGAAAAAGCCTCACAACTGCAGTCCGGTGGAACAGAGACCAGGCCGCTGGATCTCATTCGGGCCTGAGGCCATTCACCAGCTTTATAAACCCTGCGGCGTGGACTACCCGCAGTTTATTAATCTCCCGACCCCACTCCCGCTGACCAGCAGCTCCGCCCGGTGACCGTGCGGGGCTTTCTTTGTGAGGGACTCATGACCCGGGCCCAGGGCCTGATTGACGGGAGCTTCCGACCAATAGGGAGCGAGCGGGGTGGGGCTGGAGGAGCGAGCTGGCGGCGGGTCCTCCAACCAACCGGGGAGCCTGAGGGGCATGACTTGCGCTGGCTGATTGTCTGATCCGCAGGGCAGCGAGTTTCTCCAGTCCCTTGTTCAGGGCCCGGGGCCAGGGGAGGCTGTGGGCCTTTATTCCCCTCATTGGACACAAGGCTCTTTGGCTCACAACACACGGGCTCAGATTGCAATACAGACTTTTTAAATTCATGAATCAAAGGGACAGGGTCTCTCATTCTGTTGTGCGACAGTTCCTGGGACAGACTGTATCTCCCCCTCTCCTCCACACAGGGATTTGTGCTGGTTAAAGGGACAGCGATTCTCCTTGTTCTGCGAGTTTGTAATTAACTTTATCCCATATTAGAGACTCCAGGAGTTTACCAATAACTCCTCGAGTCTTGGTTATGATCTTCCAGAATTCCTTAGATTCTAGAATGGTCCCCGGGGATTGGAAGGTATCAAATGTAACCCCGCCGTTCAAGAAAGGAGGGCAAGAGAAAACAAGGACCCCTGGGCCAGTTAGTCTGACATCAGTAGTAGGTGCAAAAAAGATTCACAAGAATGACACCAGAACTGAGAGGATATACCGATCAGGAAAGGCTGAACAGGCTGGGGGCTCATTTCTCTGGAAAAGAGAAGGCTGAGGGGTGACCAGATAGAGGTCATCAAGATTATGAAAGGGTTTGATAGGGTAGACGTGGAGAAAATGTTTCTACTTGTCGGGGGGACCAGAACTCGCTGTCATAGATATAATAATATGAGAGAGAGAAATAGCACCAGAGTAAAGAAAAGTTCAGAAATAGGAGGAATCAGACAGGGCAAAAGCGAGGCAGACTAAGATGTGTTTGGAGTGCATGTGTGTAAATGTACATAGCCTGGTAAATAAGGTTGGTGAGCTGCAGGCACAAGGTGCCACAGGGGACTCTGATATAGGGGCAATAACAGAGACCAGACTCAAAGAAAGGGAGGATTGGGATCTTAATATTCCTGGCTACAAGGTATTCAGGAAAGATAGGGAAGGAAAAAGAGAAGGGGTGGCAGTATTGATCAAATAAACTATT
Source organism: Somniosus microcephalus (assembly GCF_052327205.1). Taxonomy (NCBI): domain Eukaryota; kingdom Metazoa; phylum Chordata; class Chondrichthyes; order Squaliformes; family Somniosidae; genus Somniosus; species Somniosus microcephalus. The sequence goes on from NW_028225245.1 coordinate 445,121, forward strand.
ACAGCACTGGAGAGGGTGATGTAGTCGAGGGAGCAAAGATTGGTTTGAATTCAGGAACAATAGAGGAGCGATTACACTGCTGGGTGTTTACTACAGGCCACCAAATAGTGGGGAGGAGATAGAGGAGCGATTACACTGCTGGGTGTTTACTACAGGCCACCAAATAGTGGGAAGGAGATAGAGGAGCTATTACACTGCTGGGTGTTTACTACAGGCCACCAAATAATGGGAAGGAGATAGAGGAGCAGATTTGCAGGCAAATTACAGAAAGATGCAAGAACATAGAAATATAGAAGATAGGAGCAGGAGTAGGCCATTCGGCCCCTTGAGCCTGCTCCGCCATTCAATGTGATCATGGCTGATCATCCAATTTCAGTACCCGGTCCCTGCCTTCTCCCCATACCCCTTGATCCCTTTAGCCTTAAGAAATATATCCAACTCCTTCTTGAATATATTTAATGAATTGGCCTCGACTGCCTTCTGTGGTAAAGAATTCCACAGGTTCACCACTCTCTGGGTGAAGAAATTCCTCCTCATTTCTGTCCTAAATGGCCTACCCCTTATCCTTAGACTGTGACCCCTGTTTCTGGACTCCCCGACCATCGGGAACATCCTTCCTGCATCTGGTCTGTCCAGTCCAGTCAGAATTTTATAAGTTTCAATAAGATCCCCTCTCATTCTTCCAAACTCCAGCAAGTACAAGCCCAATCGTCCCAATCTCTCCTCATACGTCATTCCTGCCATCCCAGGTGTCAGCCTGGTGAATCTTCGCTGAATTCCTTCCATGGCAAGAACATCCTTCCTCAGATAAGGTGAACAAAACTGCACACAATACTCAAGGAGTGGTCTCACCAAGGCCCTGTACAACTGCAGCAAGACATCCTTGTTCCTGTACTCGAACCCTCTCGCTACGAAGGCCAACATACCATTTGCCTTCTTAACCGCCTGCTGCACCTGCATGCTTACCTTCAGCGACTGGTGCACAAGGACACCCAGGTCTCGTTGCACTTCCCCTTCTCCCAATCTATTGCCATTCAGATAATAATCTGCCTTCCTGTTTTTGCCACCAAACTGGATAACCTCACATTTATCCATGTTCTATTGCATCTGCCATGCTTTTGCCCAATCACCCAACCTGTCCAAATCATACTGGAGTTTCTCGGCATCCTCCTCACAGCACACACGCCCACCCAACTTTGTGTCATCTGCAAATTTGGAGATATTACATCTAGTTCCCTTGTCTGGATCATTAATATATATTATGAATAGCTGGGGCCCAAGGACCGATCCCTGCGGTACCCCACTAGTCACTGCCTGCCACTCGGAAAAAGACCCGTTTATTCCAACTCTTTGCTTTCTGTCTGCCAACCAGTTCTCTATCCAAGTCAATACCTTGCCCCCAATCCCACGTGCCTTAACTTTACATGCTGTTCTCTTATGCGGGAACTTATCAAAAGCCTTCTGAAAGTCCAAATACACCACCTTCACTGGTTCTCCCTTATCTATTTTACCAGTTACATCCTCAAAAAATTCCAGTAGATTAGTCAAGCACGATTTACCTTTTGTAAATCCATGTTGACTTTGTCTGATCCTGTCACTGCTTTCCAAGTGCTCTGCTATTACATCTTTTATAATGGACACTAGCATTTTCCCCACTACCGATGTCAGGCTTACCGGTCTGTAATTCCCCGTTTTCTCTCTACCACCTTTTTTGAATAGTGGGGTAACATTAGCTACCCTCCAATCCATGGCAGCACGGTGGCATAGTGGTTAGCACTGTTGCCTCACAGCGCCAGGGACCTGGGTTCAAATCCGGCCTCGGGTGACTGTGCAAACTCCACACAGACAGTCTCCCCGTGTTTGCGTGGGTTTCCTCCGGGTGCTCCGGTTTCCTCCCACAGTCCAAAGATGTGCGGGTTAGGTTGATTGGCTATGATAAAATTGACCCTTAGTGTTAGGGGGATTAAATACAGGGATAGGGTGGGATATGTGTAGGGGTTACGGGGATCGGGTGGGATATGTGTCGGTGCAGGCTCGATGGGCCGAAATGGCCTCTATCTGCACTGTGAGGTTTCTGTGATTCTGTGATACTGTTCCAGATTCCATCGAATGTTGGAAGATGATCAGCGATGCATCTACTATTTCTAGGGCCACTTCCTTAAGTACCCTAGGATGTAGATTATCAGGCCCTGGGGATTTATCGGTCTTCAAGAGTAGTGATAATGGGGGACTTCAATTATCCGAATATAGATAGTAACAGTGTAAAGGGCAAATTGGGGAGTAATCCCTGAAATGTGTACAAGAGAACTTTCTGGATCAGTGTGTTTCCAGCCCAAGGAGGAAGGAAGCAGAGCTGGATCTAGTTCTGGGGAACGAAGTGGGGCGAGTGGAGCGTGTTTCAGTGGGAGAGTATTTAGGGGAACAGTGATCATAATATCATCAGGTTTAGAATAGTTATAGAAAAGGACAAGGAACAATCAAGTGTAAAACTAATTAACTGGAGGAGGGCTAACTGCAGTGAGAGGAAAAGGGATCTGGCCCAGGTGGATTGGAGTCAAAAATTGGGAGGCAAAACAGAAAATGACCAATGGGAGGCCTTCAAAGAGGAGCTGGTTCGGGTACAGAGCAGACACATTCCAATGAGGGGGAAAGGAAGGGCATCCAAAGCTAGAGCTCCCTGGATGACTAAAGATAGAGGTTAAAGTGAGAGAGAAAAAGGAGGTTTATGACAAATGTAAGGTTGATAATACAGTGGGGAATCATGCTGAATATAGAAAGTACAGAGGAGATCTAAACAATGGAATAAGAGGGGCAAAGAGGGAGTATGAGAACAGATTAGCAGCTAACATAAAAGGGAACCCAAAAGTCTTTTATAAACACTTAAATAGTAAAAGGGCAGTCAAAGGAAGGGAGGGGCTGATTGGGGACCTAAAGGGAGATTGTCTTGTGGAGGCAGAGGGCTGGGCTGAGGGACTAAATGAGAACTTTGCATCTGTCTTCACTGGAGAAGAGGATGCTGCCAATGTAGCAGTAAAGGAGGAGGCTGGAGCGATACTGGATAGGATACAAATAGATAAAGAGGAGGGACTTCAAAGGTTGGCAGTCCTCAAAGTAGAAAAGTCGCCCGGTCCGGATGGGATTTGTCCTCGGTTACTGAGGGAAGTAGGGGTGAAAACTGCGGAGGCTCCGGCCACAATCTTCCAATCCTCCTTGGACATGGGGGTGGTGCCAGAGGACAGGAGGATTGCAAATGTTACAGCCCTGTTTAAAATAGGGGAGAGGGATAAACCCGGCAACTACAGGCCAGTCAGCCTAACGTCGGTGGTGGGGAAACTTTTAGAGACAATAATCCGGGACAAAATTCATTGGCCCTTAGAAAAGTCTGGGCTAGTAACTGAAAGTCAGTTTGTTAAAGGCAAATCGTGTCTGACTAACTTGATGGAGTTCTTTGATGAAGTAATGGAGAGGGTTGAGGGTAGAGCGGTTGATGTTGTGTATATGGACTCTCAAAGGGCGTTTGACAAAGTCCCACATAATAGACTTGTTGGCCTTAGTCCATGGGATTAAAGGGACAGTGTGATGCGCTATCAATTACTCATAGAAGACTGAGAGTTAAGAGAGTAACTAAAGGCTTTTATTAACAAAAGAATGAAGGTCTGCCTCGAGTGGTCGACCGGTCCAGAAATACAAAGGGCTGGGGAGCAGTCACCTTTATACTAGGACTTGTGGGAGGAGTCAGCCGAGGCATGTCCAGGCATGTACACAGTGGAATACAAACAGTGGTTTACCACACAGTGACAGCATGGATCTAGAATGGGCTCAGGGGCAGAAGGCAGAGAGTAGTGGGGAACGGCTGTGTTTCAGACTGGAGGGAGGGATTCAGTGGGGATCCCCAGGGCTCGCAATTAGGACCACTGCTCTTTTTGATCCATATTAATGACCGGGACTTGGGTGTACAGGGCTCAATTTCAAAGTTTGCAGAGGACATGAAACTTGGAAATGTCGTAAACAGTGAGGATAGTAACAGACTTCAGGAGGACATAGACAGACTGGTGACATGGGCAGACATGTGGCAGATGAAATTTAACACAGAAGTGTGAAGTGATACATTTTGGTAGGAAGAATGAGGAGAGGCAATAAAACTAAATGGTCCAATTTTAAAGAGGGTGCAGGAACAGAGAGGCCTCGGGGTGTATGTACACGAATCTTAGAAGGTGGCAGGACAAGTTGAGAAGGCTGTTAAAAAGCATACAGGGTCCTTGATTTTATTAATAGAGGAATAGAGTACAAAAGCAAGCAGGTTATGCTAAGCCTTTATAAAACACTGGTTAGGCCTCAGCTGGAGTATTGTGTTCAATTCAGGGCACCACACTTTAGGAAGGATGTCAAGGCCTTGGAGCGGGTGCAGAGGAGATTTACTGGAATGGTACCAGGGATGAGGGACTTCAGTTATGTGGAGAGACAGGAGAAGCTGGGGTTGTTCCCCTTGGAGCAGAGAAGGTTAAGGGGAGATTTACTAGAATGGTACCGGGGATGAGGGACTTCAGTTATGTGGAGAGACTGGAGAAGCTGGGGTTGTTCTCCTTGGAGCAGAGAAGGTTAAGGGGAGATTTACTAGAATGGTACCGGGGATGAGGGACTTCAGTTATGTGGAGAGACTGGAGAAGCTGGGGTTGTTCTCCTTGGAGCAGAGAAGGTTAAGGGGAGATTTACTAGAATGTGTCTAATTCTGTTAGATTCAGGAGATGGTTCTGTGATAGTGGATTGGCGGTTAGGATCAGATCAGCCATGATCTTATTGAATGGCGGAGCAGGCTCGAGGGGCCGATTGGCCTACTCCTGCTCCTATTTCTTATGTTCTTATGTTATGAGGGACTTCAGTTATGTGGAGAGACGGGAGAAGCTGGGGTTGTTCTCCTTGGAGCAGAGAAGGTTAAGGGGAGATTTACTAGAATGGTACCGGGGATGAGGGACTTCAGTTATGTGGAGAGAGTGGAGAAGCTGGGGTTGTTCCCCTTGGAGCAGAGAAGGTTAAGGGGAGATTTGATAGAGGTGTTAAAAATCATGAATAATTTGGATAGAGTAAATAAGGAGAAACTGTTGCAGCGGAGGAACGGTCGTTAAACAGAGGACACAGATTTAAGGTGATTGGCAAAAGAACCAGAGGTGACATGAGGAAACTTTTTTTCCACAGCGAGTTGTTGTGATGGGGAACGCGCTGCCTGATAGGGCGGTGGAAGCAGATTCAACAGGAGCCTTCAAAAGGGGACGGGATAAATACTTGAACTGAAAGAAATTGCAGGGATATAGGGAAAGAGCGGAGGAGTGGGACTAACTGGATTGCTCTTCGAAAGAGCCGGCACAGACTCGATGGGCTGAATGGCCTCCTTCTGTGCTATTCTGTGATTCTATGAATACAGAGAGACAATGTCCCTTTAAATATCGGGGTGTTACGCTGAGGTAAGGAGACACATTGTCCCTTTAGTTACAAAGGAGAAGACAGAAAGGTCGCAGACTCTTTAACTGACACCAATACTCCGAGGGAAGAGGATGTGACGGTCGATGTCCCTTTAACTGGGCCGCACATGCCTGTGATTAAAGGCATCGGAAACAGTGGAATCGACCCACCGCAGTCACACTGTGGACACTCTGGTGTGTCAGCGGGTGGGATACACCAGGGAATCCCTTTCCACACACTGAGGTTGACTCTAATGATCGGGAGTCCCAGAGTTTCGGATACCAGATAATCAAGCTCACAGGAACACAAATTGTCTCTCCAGGCTTTATTAAGAGCGCTGCATAACACAGATCGGGTGATAATTCCCTCAATCTGGAGAATAGAAGTACAGTGGATTCGCGCGCGATCTTCTCGAGTCTGTTCCAACTGACAACGGCTTAAGTGGCCTGTTCTTATACACAAGCTTGGTTACCGCTCAGGAAATGGGATTGTTTGGACCCGTCTGTTGACCGCCTCCTGAACTCCTGCTAATTCAGGGAATTTAGTCCATCTGTGACCAGACTATAACCACAAGCCCGTCTGGTTATCACACCTATACGGTCCGTGAGGTTATTATCAAATTCACACCCAGACGTTGTGCCTTCACTTGTCTGGCACTTCATCCCATAACACAGGTACAGGGGCTCAGTAATGTTTCATTCATCTGAAAAAGACAAAGTACAACAACATAATGGTCAGCTTAACAGAATCTCATCATAATTACGGGGCCATAAATATAAAAGTCACTAAGAAATCCAGTAGTGAATTCAGGAGAAAAATCTTTACCCAGAGAGTGGTGAGAATGGGGAACTCGTTACCACAAGGAGTGGGTGAGGTGAACAGCACAGATGCATTTATGAGGAAGCCACACGAGGGAGAAAGGAATGGGAGGAGATGTTGATCGGGTTAATTGAAGTAGGGTGGGTGTGGGGCATAAACACTGGCATGGACCAGTTGGGCCGAATGGCCTGTTTCTGTGCTGTACATTCTATGTAACACCATGAACAGTCAATCGAAGGGAATCGTCAGCACAACAGTCTTAAAGATTAAACAGCAGTACAAGATTTATAAAACATTAATGTCCATGTTCATGTCACCCCAGCTTTCTACAGGGCCCTGCACTACAGAACAGTGTGAACTTGCTGGTGTCTCACCAGGTGGGCTGACTGAGTAAATCCCTTCCCACACACGGAGCAGGTGAACGGTCTCTCATCAGTGTGAATTCGCTGGTGTGTCAACAGGTCGGATGACAGAGTGAATCCCTTCCCACACATGGAGCAGGTGAATGGCCTCTTCCCAGTGTGAACTCGCTGGTGTCCGTTCAGATTCCTGGAGCTTGTAAAGCTCATCCCACAGACAGAACATGTAAATGGTCTCTGATCGGAGTGAACTTGCTGGTGTTGCTTCAGATCCCCAGAGGTTTTAAAGCTCTTCCCACAGGCAGAACATGTAAATGGTCTCTCATCAGTGTGAACTCGCTGGTGTTGCTTCAGTTCCGTGGAGCTTTGAAAGCTCTTCCCACAGACAGAACATATAAATGGTCTCTCATCAGTGTGAACTCGCTGGTGTGTCAGTAGGTTGGATGACTGAGTGAATCCCTTCCCACACACGGAGGTGAACGGCCTCTTTCCTGCTCTCTCCAGCTGGTCTCCCTTCAGCTCCTGGGACCTTTTAAAGCTTTTCCCACAGTCGGAATGTCTCACCGGCCTCTCCCCAGTGTGAACTCGCTGGTGTGCCAGCAGATTCGAGGACCGATTGAATCTCTTCCCACACACGGAGCAGGTGAACAGAATCTCTCCTGCTCCCTCCAGCTGGTGTCTCTTCAGATCCTGGGACCTTTTAAATCTCTTCCCACAGTCAGAACATTTAATCGGTCTCTCATCACTGTGAACAAGCTGGTGTTTCAGGAGGGTGGCAGAATGAGAGAATCGCTTCAAAAACACAGAGCAGGTCAACGGTCTCTCATCGGTGTGGACAAGCTGGTGTCTCAGCAGCACGGATGGTGCAATTAATCCCTTCCCACACACGGCGCGGGTTAAAGGTCTCTCCCTCGTGTGATCCTGCTGGTGTATCATCGGGGCCGATGACTGAGTGAATCCCTTCTGGAACATGGGGCCGGTGAACAGGCTCTCCCCAATGTGTAGCCACTGGTGTCGCTTCAGGTGCTTGTAGATCTTGAAGCTCTTCCCACGCTCAGAACATTTAAAAGGTCTCTCATCAGTGTGAACTCTCTGGTTCACTGGTGTGCCAGCAGATTGGAGGACCGATTGCATCAGGTCCTGAGGAATCCTGTAACTCTGTCAGATCTTGACGTGATGTTTGGTCTTAGCCTCCTGTCCTTAAAGGCTCCAATTCTAAAACCCTGTGAAAGGAGTGCAGAAAGGGGTCTCCATTTTATTTATATAATCATTCATAGAAACATAGAAGATAGGAGCAGGAGTAAGCCATTCTGCCCCTCGAGCCTGCTCCGCCATTCAGTTGATCCCTTTAGCGTTCACGGGATGTGGGCGTCGCTGGCAACACCAGCATTTATTGCCCATCTCTAGTTGCCCTTGAGAAGGTGGTGGCGAGCCGCCGCCTTGAACCACTGCAGTCCGTGTGGTGAAGGTGCTCCCACAGTGCGGGTACACTTCTTTACAGTGGTTTGGTATAACTGAGGGGCTTGCTAGGCCACTTCAGAAGGCAGTTAAGGGACAACCACATTGCTGTGAGTCTGAAGTCACATATAAGCCAGTCAGATTAGTGAACCAGATGGGTTTTTAACGACGGTTTCATGGTCACCATTACTAGCCTTTTAATTCCAGATTTATTTAATTAACTGAATTTAAGTTCTGCAGCTGCCGTGCTGGGATTACATAGAAACATAGAAGATAGGAGCTGGAGTAGGCCATTCGGCCCCTCGAGCCTGCTCCGCCATTCAATGAGATCATGGCTGATCATCCAAATTCAGTACCCTGTCCCTGCTTTCTCCCCATATCCCTTGATCCCTTTAGCCTTAAAAAATATATCTAACTCCTTCTTGAATATATTTAATGAATTGTTAAATATATTCAAGAAGGAGATAGATATAGTTCTCACTTGAACTCACTTCTCCAGATCACTAGTCCAGGCCTCTGGATAACTAGTCCAGTAACATAACCACTATGGTACGGTACCTGTACTCATGTCCCCCTTTTCCCAGCCCAGGGGCAGTGAAGCTGATTTTCAGACCCCAGCTGCTGCATAGGTTGGTTGAAAGGATCAACAGTAATGGCGGCTACAATACCCACAAGCCCCCGCGCTCCAGAAAGCGTCCTGGCCGCCGCGCTGAGTTGTGGCTGACCCCGCGCATGCGCCACATGGCCCAGCCCTCTCCTGCTCCACAGGCGCCCGGCCCACACCGCGCATGCTCAGCACACACCCGGGGCCCCTGTCAATCATCCTCCCCCGCGCCTGCGCGCTGGGCCCGAGCTCCAGGCTGCCACGCGGGGCTTTCTTTGTAAAGTCGGTGTTGGTGAAGAGCCGCAATCAGTGAGGGAAAGTGAGTTTTCCCCCAGATCCGATTGAGATCAGAGGAGGGGACAGAATAAAGGGAATCCAAGCCTGAGAGTCCGAGGGCTCCGCAGGCACCGAATGGAGCGACTTCACTCGGGCGGAGCCGGAGAGCGCCTCAGGGTCACGTGACAGCGGGCAGCGGGCGTGATTGACGTGTCCGCCGACCATTAGGGAGACAGATCCTGGGATCAATGGGCGGGCGGCGGGTGACGCGCTCTGGGACGTCTTGACGTCATAAAAGGTGCAGACGTCATGACGTCAACAGAACGTGTTCTGCTGATTGGTCCATATCAATGAGTTGGTCTTGAATGTAGGAAGTATGATTAAGAAGTTTGCAGATGATGCAAAAGTTGGCCGTGTGGTTGATAATGAAGAAGAAAGCTGCAGACTGCAGGAAGATATCAATGGACTGGTCAGGTGGGCAGAACAGTGGCAAATGGAATTCAATCTGGAGAAGTGTGAGGTAATGCATTTGGGGAGGGCTAACAAGGCAAGGGAATACACTATAAATGGTCGGACACTGAGAAGTGCAGAGGATCAGAGGGACCTTGGAGTGCCTGTCCACAGATCCCTGAAGGTAGCAGGACAGGTAGATAAGGTGGTTAAGAAGGCACACGGGATACTTGCCTTTATTAGCCGAGGCATAGAATATAAGAGCAGGGAGGTTATGCTTGAACTGTATAAAACACTAGTTAGGCCGCAGCTAGAACACTGCGTGCAGTTCTGGTCACCACATTACAGGAAGGATGTGATTGCACTAGAGGGGGTGCAGAGGAGATTTACGAGGATCTTGCCTGGTCTGGGGAATTTTAGCTATGAGGAAAGATTGGATAGGCTGGGGTTGTTTTCTTTGGAACGGAGGAGGCTGAGGGGAGACTTAACTGAGGTGTATAAAATTATGTGGGGCCTAGATAGAGTGGATTGGAAGGATCTATTTCCCTTAGCAGGGAGGTCAATAACCAGGGGGCACAGATTTAAAGTAATTGGTTGAAAGTTTAGAGGGAGTTGAGGAGAAATGTTTTCACCCAGAGGGTGGTGGGGGTCTGGAACTCACTGCCTGACAGGGTGGTAGAGGCAGAGACCCTCATCACATTTAAAAAGTACTTGGATATGTACTTGAAGTGCCGTAACCTACAAGGCTACGGACCAAGTGCTGGAAAGTGGGATTAGGGTGGATAGCTCTTTGTCGGCCGGCACGGACAAGATGGGCCAAATGGCCTCCTTCTGTGCTGTAAATTTCTATGAGTGAGGGAGTCTGAGAGGTCAAGGTTGACTGACAGTCTGTGCTGACCCTTGACCTCTCTTTCCCCCGCTCCCCAGGATAGGTTGCACATTCCAGCTGCACGCTGTGGGGGTGCTCAGCTGATCCCGGCCTGGGATGCAGTTGGGGAGACTGCAGTTAGCCTCAGTGCCCTGGGCTCCTGCTGCTGATCACTGTCCAGTCACCCCAGCAGCAAAGGCTGAGTCTGCAAAGGGGGCTTGATTTTGTCTGTGATGCCCCCAAGGTTGAATAGGCTGCCAACAATCACTGCACACCCTCACACATTGGCCACTCGGAGGGGCACCAGAAGGCAACCAGTGACTGTGGGACTGTATCCCAGCGGAAACCCGCCCTTCACAATAGAGGGAGGGAAACTCGAATGACAGTTTAAAAAACTAAAAAGGGCAAGAGGAGTTCACCCGGTGTCCTGGGACCAATATTTATCGCTCACCCAACATCACCAATACAGATTATCTGGTCATTATCACACTGCTATCTGTGCGAGCTTGGTGTGAGCAAATTCCACAGGTTCACCACTCTCTGGGTGAAGAAATTCCTCCTCATCTCTGTCCTAAATGGCTTACCCCTCATCTTTAGACTGTGACCCCTGATTCTGGACTTCCCCACCATCAGGAACATCCCTCCTGCATCCAGTCTGTCCAGTCCTGATAGAATTTTATAAGTTTCAATGAGATCCCCACTCATTCTTCTAAACTCCAGCGAGTATAAGCCCAATCGACCCAATCTCTCCTCATACGTCATTCCTGCCATCCCAGGTATCAGTCTGGTGAATCTTCACTGCACTCCCTCCATGGCAAAACATCCTTCCTCAGAAAAGGCGACCAAAACTGCACACAGTACTCAAGATGTGGTCTCCAAGGCCCTGTACAACTGCAGCAAGACATCCTTGTTCTTGTACTCGAACCCTCTCGCTATGAAGGCCAACATACCATTTGCCTTCTTCACCGCCTGCTGCACCTGCATGCTTACCTTCAGCGACTCGTGCACAAGGATGCCCAGGTCTCGTTGCAATTCCCCTTCTCCCAATCTATTGCCATTCAGATAATAATCTGCCGTCCTGTTTTTGACACCAAAGTGGATAACCTCGCATTTATCCACGTTATATTGCATCTGCCATGTTTCTGCCCAATAACGCAACCTGTCCAAATCATACTGGAGTTTCTCGTAATCCTCCTCACAGCACACACGCCCACCCATCTTTGTGTCGTCTGCAAACTTGGAGATATTACATCTAGTTCCCTCGTCCAGATCATTAATATATATTGTGATAGCTGGGGTCCAAGGACCGATCCCTGCGGTACCCCACTAGTCACTGCCTGCCACTCGGAAAAAGAGCCATTTATTCCAACGCTTCGCTTCCTGTCTGCCAACCAGTTCTCTATCCAAGTCAATACCTTGCTCCCAATCCCATTTGCCTTAACTTTACACGCTAATCTCTTATGCGGGACCTTATCGAAAGCCTTTTGAAAATCCAAATACACCACATCCACTGCCCCTCCGACAGTGCGGCACTCCCTCAGTACTGCTCCTCCGACAGTGCAGCACTCCCTCAGTACTGCCCCTCCGACAGTGCATCGCTCCCTCAGTACTGCTCCTCCGACAGTGCAGCACTCCCTCAGTACTGACCCTCCGACAGTGCGGCGCTCCCTCAGTACTGCCCCTCCGACAGTGCGGCGCTCCCGCAGTACTGCCCCTCCGACAGTGCGGCGCTCCCTCAGTACTGCCCCTCCGACAGTGCGGCGCTCCCTCAGCACCGCACTGGAGTGTCAGCCTCGCTTTATATGCTCTAAGTCCCTGGAGCGGGATTTGAACCCACAACCTTCTGACTCTGCTATCCACTGAGCCACAGCTGACTCCAGTCTTTTACACAGTTTCATCATAACTTCCTTGCTTTTTGCACTCTACGCCTCCTCTAAAGCAGGGGAGTTATGATTAATTGTTAAACAGTTTTTTGCAGAGTGACCAAAGCTGTCTGCAGGAAACAATTGTGCATTTGAAAGAATCACAGAATCTACAGTGCAGATAAGAGGCCATTTCGGCCCATCGAGCCTGCACCGAGACATATCCCACCCTATATCCGTAACCCCACGTATTGAATCCCCTAACACTAAGGGTCAATTTATCATAGCCAAATCAACCTAACCTGCACATCTTTGGACTGTGGGAGGAAACCGGAGCACCCGGAGGAAACCCACGCAGACACAGGGAGAATGTGCAAACTCCACACAGACAGTCGCCCGAGGCCAGATTTGAACCCGGGTCCCTGGCGCTGTGAGGCAACAGTGCTAACCACTAGTACGAGCACCACGGGATCTTTTACATCCACCTGAGGGGGCAGACGTGGGCCTCGGTTTAACGTCTCATCTGTAAGACAGCACCTCCGACACTGCAGCGCTCCTTCATTACCGCCCCTCCGACAATGCGGCGCTCCCTCAGTACTGTCCCTCCGACATTGCGGCGCTTCCGCAGTACTGCCCCTCCGACAGTGCGGAGCTCCCTCACTACTGCCCCTCCAACAGCGTGGCGCTCCCTCAGTACTGCCCCTCCGACAGCGCGGCACTCCCTCAGTACTGACCCTCCGACAATGCAGCGCTCCCGCAGCGCTCCCGCAGCACTGCCCCGCCGACAGTGCTGCGCTCCCTCAGTACTGCCCCGCCGACAGTGCGGCGCTCCCTCAGTACTGCCCCTCCGACAGCGCGGAGCTCCCTCAGTACTGCCCCTCCGACAGTGCGGCGCTCCCTCAGTACTGCCCCTCCGACAGTGCAGCGCTCCCTCAGTACTGCCCCTCCGACAGCGCGGAGCTCCCTCAGTACTGCCCCTCCGACAGTGCGGCGCTCCCTCAGTACTGCCCCTCCGACAGTGCGGCGCTCCCTCAGTACTGCCCCTCCGACAGTGCGGCACTCCCTCAGTACTGACCCTCCGACAGTGCGGAGCTCCCTCGGTACGGACCCTCCGACAGTGCGGTGCTCCCTCAGTACTGACCCTCCGACGGTGCGGCACTCCCTCAGCACCGCACTGGAGTGTCAGCCTCGCTTTATATGCTCAAGTCCCTGGAGCGGGATTTGAACCCACAACCTTCTGACTCTGCTATCCACTGAGCCACAGCTGACTCCAGTCTTTTACACAGTTTCATCATAACTTCCTTGCTTTTTGCACTCTGCGCCTCTCCTAAAGCAGGGGAGTTATGATGAATTGTTAAACAGTGTTTTTTGCAGAGTGACCAAAGCTGTCTGTAGGAAACAATTGTGCATTTGAAAGCAGCTTGTATTGTGAAGCTTGTGCCCCTTTGCCAGGCCCGCTGCCTGCGGCCCCTCTCCCAGATTCCAGCCCCAGCTCTGTGCTGACTGAGCTGCTCTCACCTGGGGACAGCGCGTCACAATCGGCCCCAGCGCACCTGAGCTCGAGAGGAGGTCCCGCCCCCTTGCCGCGCCACCATTGGTTGGAGGACCAGGCCGCCGACAGGCCTCTTCCTGTGATGACGTCACAATCGGGCACCAGCCCCAGCGCCGGGGAGGAAGGTCCCGCCCCCTAGCCGCGCCGCCATTGGTCGGAGGAACCGGGCCCGCCCTCGTGCTATTGGTCAGCGTTCCCGTCAGTCAGAATCACATTGCTCCGGCTCACTCCGCCACCCCGCGCGCAGGTCAATCGCTCCGTTCGGCGTCCGCGGAGGTCCCGCTCGCCCGACTCTCAGGTTTGGTTTTTCTCGTATTTTACTTTATAATCCCGCTCTCCGCCTCACCTCGATTTAAATCGATTCCCCAACACACTACTTTACCCCGGCCGCTGATTCCGCCACGTCCCCGGCCTTCTGTCTGCTGCCCGGAGACCCCGCGCCTGCCCGCGCTGTGATTGGTGCAGGGGAAGGTAAGTGGGCGTGTCCGGCCCCCGGGCCCACGTGGGGAGTCAAAGGCCGGCTGGAGCGCATGCGCAGCCCGCCTCGCACCGTTGGGAAGCTTTTCAAATATTTTTTTTTGAGAAACAAATTGAAAACACTCATTAATTCCCCCAACCTCCTCCCCTCTAAAGTGCGATTATTATTATTTTTGTTTTTCCTCATTTGTGTGGGGTGTCTTTTTTTTACCTTGCGGTGGCGTGCGCCGATCCAACCGACCCCTGGGCATTGCGTGCTGGCGTCACCGTGTAATCGGAGGGGGTGTTGATTGACGCGAGGCGCCCACCAATCAGGAGCGCGGAAAACGCTGGGCGGACCGGGCGGGCTGACGGTCCTCCAACCAATGGCGGCGCGGGAGGGAGGGGGGCGGGACCTCGGTGGGCTGCAGGCCGCTTTCCTGCTTTCATTGTCTGCAGGAGCTGTTAAAGGGAAGGGGAGAAGGAGGTGGAAAAAAACCCAGCTTGTGAGTGTTTATTCCTTTGCATTACCTTTATTGCAAGGCTATTCATCAACTGCATTCATTTAAAAATAAGTGAACCTTTTCTCTTTTCGACTTTTATCCAGAACAAAGAGCCCTGGTGCTGTGAACATTTTGGTGGGCAGCCACTTTTAAAGGGACAAAGACCAGCATTCTTCCTCCTCTCTCTCTCTCTCTCTCTTGTGAGTATTTGTGGTGGGTGAGAGGGGGGAGGGTGAGAGGGGTGAGTCAAAGGGGACTGCGGCCCCTTTTCAACAAAAAAAATTGCTTGGCCATTTAAAGGGGAATGGGTGCCCCCCAGGTATTTAAAGGGGCAGTGCCTCTCTCTTTCTGTATCATGTAAGAGCAGGGAGGTTCTGCTTGAACTGTACAAAACACCAGTTAGGCCACCGGCTAGAGTGCTGCGTGCAGTTCTGCTCGCCCCATTGCAGGAAAGATGTGACTGTGCTCCAGACGGGAGATTTTCGAGGATGTTGCCAGGACTAGAGAATTTCAGCTACAAGGAAAGATTGAATACATAGAAACATACAAGATAGGAGCAGGAGTAGGCCATTCGGCCCCTCGAGCCTGTTCCCCCATTCAATGAGATCATGGCTGATCATCCAAATTCAGTACCCTGTCCCTGCCTTCTCCCCATATCCCTTTAGCCTTAAGAAATATATGTACAGGAGTAAAGAAGTCTTACTCCAATTATAAAGGGCCTTGGTGAGACCACACCTGGAGTACTGTGTACAATTTTGGTCTCCTTACCTAAGGAAGGATATACTTGCCATAGAGGGAGTGCAATGAAGGTTCACGAGATTGATTCCTGGGATGGCGGGACTGTCGTATGAGAAGAGATTGAGTAAACTAGGCATGTATTCTCTTGAATTCAGAAGAATGAGAGGGGATCTCATTGAAACTTATAAAATTCTAACAGGACTAGACAGACTAGATGCAGGAAGGATGTTCCCAATGGCGGAGGAGTCCAGAACCAGGGGTCATAGAAACATAGAAGATAGGAGCAGGAGTAGGCCATTCAGCCCTTTGAGCCTGCTCCGCCATTCAATGAGATCATGGCTGATCATCCAAATTCAGTACCCTATCCCTGCTTTCTCCCCATACCGCTTGATCCCTTTAGCCTCAAGAAATATATCCAACTCTTTCTTGAATATATTTAATGAACTGGCCTCCACTGCCCTCTGTTGCAGAGAATTCCACAGGTTCACCACTCTCTGGGTGAAGAAATTCCTCCTCATTTCAGTCCTAAATGGCCTACCCCTTATCCTTAGACTGTGACCCCTGGTTCTGGACTCCCCGGCCATCAGAAACATCCTTCCTGCATCTAGTCTGTCGAGACCTGACAGAATTTTATAGGTTTCGATGAGATCCCCTCTCAATCTTCTAAACTCCAGTGAGTATAAGCCCAATCGACACAATCTCTCCTCATACGTCATTCCTGCCATCCCAGGTATCAGCCTGGTGAATCTTCGCTGCACTCCCTCCATGGCAAGAACGTCCTTCCTCAGGTAAGGTGACCAAAACTGCACACAATACTCAAGGTGCGGTCTCACCAAGGCCCTGTACAACTGTAGCAAGACATCCTTGTTCCTGTACTCGAACCCTCTTGCTACAAAGGCCAACATACCATTTGCCTTCTTAACCGCCTGCTGCACCTGCATGCTTACCTTCAGCGACTGGTGCACAAGAACACCCAGGTCTCTTTGCACTTCCCCTTCTCTCAATCTATTGCCATTCAAATAATAATATGCCTTCCTGTTTTTGCCACCAAAGTGGATAACCTCACATTTATCCACATTATAGTGCATTTGCCATGTTTCTGCCCAATCACCCAACCTGTCCAAATCGTACTGGAGTTTCACGACATCCTCCTCACAGCTTACCCTCCCTCCCAGCTTTGTGTCGTCTGCAAATTTGGAGATATTACATCCAATTCCCTCGTCCAGATCATTAATATATATTGTGAACAGCTGGGGTCACAGTCTAAGGATAAGGGGTAAGCCATTTAGGACAGAAATGAGGAGGAATTTCTTCACCCAGAGAGTGGTGAACCTGTGGAATTCTCTACCACAGAAGGCAGTGGAGGCCAATTCATTAAATATATTCAAGTAGGAGTTAGATATATTTCTTAAGGCTAAAGGGATCAAGGGATATGGGGAGAAGGCAGGGACAGGGTACTGAATTTGGATGATCAGCCATGATCTCACTGAATGGCGGAGCAGGCTCGAGGGGCCGAATGGCCGACTCCTGCTCCTATTTTATATGAAAGAGAGGCGGAGAGGTTCAGAGAGGGAATTCCAGAGCTTAGGGCCGAGGCAACAGAAGACACGGCCACTGATGGTGCAGCGATTATAATCAGGGATGCTCAAGAGGGCAGAATTGGAGGAACGCAGGTGTCTCGGGGGGGGGGAGGAGGTTGTTTTCTTTGGAACCGAGGAGGCTGAGGGGAGACCTGATTGAGGTGTATAAAATTCTGAGGGGCCGAGATAGGAAGGACCTATTTCCCTTGGCAGAGGGGTCCACAACCAGGGGGCGTAGATTTAAAGTAATTGGTCGGAGCTTTAGAGGGGAGATGAGGAGAAATGTTTTCACCCAGTGGGTGGCGGGGGTCTGGAACTCACTGCCTGACAGGGTGGTAGAGGCAGAAACTCTCATCACATTTAAAAAGTACTTGGATATGCACTTGAAGTGCCGTAACCTACAAGGCCATGGACCAAGTGCTGGAAAGTGGCATTAGTGTGGATAGCACTTAATCGGCTGGCACGGACAAGATGGGCCGAATGGCTTCCTTCCGTGTCATTATTTTTCTGTGATTCTATCGCGGGCGGCGGGTGGTTGTGAGGCCGAAGGGAATAACTAAGATAGGGAGGAGCGAGGCCACGGAGGGATTTGAAAACAAGGATGAGAATTTTGAAATCGAAGCATTGCTTAACCGGGAGCCAATGTAGGTCAGCGAGCACAGGGGTGATGGGTGAACGGGACTTGGCATTGAGTTACGACACGGGTAGTTTTGGATCACCTCAAGTTTACGTGGGGTAGAATGTGGGAGGCCAGCCAGGAGTGCGTTGGAATAGTCGAGTCCAGAGGTAACAAAGGGCCGGGTGAGGGTTTCAGCAGCGGATGAGCTGAGGCAGGGGTGGAGATGGGCGATGTTACCGAGGTGGAAATAGGTGGTCTTTGTTCTGCTGTGGATATGTGTTCGGAAGCTCATTTCAGGGTCAGATATGACACCAAGGTTGTTAACAGTGTGGTTCACCCTCAGAGAGATGTTAGGGAGAGGGATGGAGTCAGTGGCTAGGGACTGAAAACAATTGCTTTAGTCTTCCCAATATTTAATTGGAGAAAATTTCTGCTCGCCCAGAACCGGATTAGAGATTGTGGAGGGGTCAAGAGAAGTGGTGGTGAGGTAGAGCTGGGTGTTGTCAGCGTAAATGTGGAAACTGATGCTGTGTTTTCAGATGATGTCACCAAGGGGCAGCATTTAGATGAGAAATAGGAGGGGCCCAAGGATAGATCCTTGGGGGACACCAGAGGTAACGATTCGGGAGCGGGAAGAGAAGCCGTTGCAGGTGATTCTGTGGCTACGATTAGATAGATAAGAATGGAACCAGGCGAGTGCAGTCCCACCCAGCTGGACGACGGTGGAGAGGCGTTGGGAGAAGAATGGAGTGGTCAACCGTGTCAAAGGCTGCAGACAAGTCAGGAAGGACGAGGAGGGATAGTTTACCTTTGTCACAGTCACAAAGGATGTCATTTGATGAGACTTGATTTGACTTTAGGGCCAAGTCAGTGAGGTGGATTGGGCTGTTTCTGGCCCGCTGGTTATTGTGGGCACGGCAGGACACCAGTGGGACCGGCTCTGCCCTGTTTGTTCTTTGAGGCAAAATAAGCCAAAAAAAATTCCTGCTTCCCGCCTTACCCTTTCTACGCTCCTTTTACAGGGTTTTAGAAGTGGAGCATTTACAGACAGGAAGCTCAAACCAAACAGCACCTCAAGATCTGACAGAGTTACACGTTTCCTCAGGACCTGATTCAGTCGCTCATCCAACCTGCTGCCACACCCGTGAGTTCACACTGATGAGAGACCTTTTAAATGTTCTGAGTGTGGGAAGAGCTTCAAAATCTACAAGTACTTGAAGCGACAACAGTGGCTACACACTGGGGAGAAACTGTTCACCGGCCCCGTGTGTGGAAGGGATTAATTGCACCATCCGTGCTGCTGAGACACCAGCTTGTCCACACTGATGTGAGACCGTTGACCTGCTCCGTGTTTTTGATGCGATTCACTCATTCTGACACCCTCCTAAGACACCAGCTTGTTCACAGTGATGAGAGACCGATTAAATGTTCTGACTGTAGGAAGAGATTTAAACGGTCCTAGGAGCTGAAGAGACGCCAGCTGGAGAGAGCAGGAGAGATTCTGTTCACCTGCTCCGTGTGTGGGAAGAGATTCACTCAGTCCTCAAATCTGCTGGCACACCAGCGAGTTCACACTGGGGAGAGGCCGGTGAAACATTCCGACTGTGGGAAAAGCTTTCAAATGTCCCAGGAGCTGAAGGGACACCAGCTGGAGAGAGCAGGAAAGAGACCATTCACCTGCGCCGTGTGTGGGAAGGGATTCATTCGGCCATCCCACCTACAGGCACACCAGCGAGTTCACACTGATGAGAGACCATTTAACTGTTCTTCCTGTGGGAAGAGCTTTAAAACCTCTTGGGATCTGAAGCAACACCAGCGAGTTCACTCTGATCAGAGACCATTTATATGTTCTGTCTGTGGGATGAGCTTTAAAAGCTCCAGCAATCTGAACGGACACCAGCGAGTTCACACCGGGGAGAGGCCATTCACCTGCTCCGTGTGTGGGAAGGGATTCACTCAGTCATCCCACCTGTTGGGACACCAGCGAGTTCACACTGATGAGAGACCATTTAAATGTTCTGACTGTGGGATGAGCTTTAAAACCTCTGGGGATCTGAAGGAACACCAGCGACTTCACTCCGATCAGACACCGTTTACATGTCCTGTCTGTGGGATGAGCTTTAAAAGCGCTGGGATTTTGAATGGACACCAGCGAGTTCACACTGGGGAGAGGCCATTCACGTGCTCCATGTGTGGGAAGGAATTCACTCGATCACCCCACTTGTTGAGACACCAGCGAGTTCACACTGATGAGAGGCCATTTAAATGTCCTGACTGTGGGAAGAGCTTTAAAAGCTCTGGGGATCTGATGGGACACCAGCGACTTCACACTGGGGAGAGGCCGTTCACCTGCTCTGTGTGTGGGAAGAGATTCACTCGGCCATCCCACCTACTGACACACAAGCAAGTCCACACTGGAGAGAGGCCATTCACCTGCTCTGTATGTGGGAAGGGATTCACTCAGTCCTCCAACCTGCTGATGCACCAGCGAGTTCACACTGGGGAGAGGCCATTCACCTGCTCCATGTGCGAGAAGGGATTCGCTCAGTACTCCAGCCTACTGAGACACCAGCGCGTTCACACGGTTCCAGTCACAGTCATAGAGTCATAACGGCACAGAAGGAGGCCATTTGGCCCATCGAGTCCGTGCCGGCTCTCTGTAGAGCAATCCAGTCAGTCCCATTCCCCCGCTCTATCCCCGTAGCCCTGCAAGTTTATTTCCCTCAAGTGCCTATCCAGCCTCCCCTTGAAAACATTGAGTGTCTCCGCTTCCACCACTTCCGTCGGCAGTGAGTTCCAGCTCCTCACCACTCATTGCGTAACAAAGTTTTCCTCACATCCCCCCTGTATCTCTTGCCCATAACCTTAAATCTGTGTCCCCTAGTCCTTGTACCATCAACTAGTGGGAACAGCCTTTCCCCGTCCAGCCTATCCAAACCCGTCATAATCTTGTACACCTCTGTCAAATCACCCCTCAACCGCCTTTGCTTTAATGAAAACAAATCCAGCTTCTCCAACCTGTCCTTGTAGCTAAGATCCCCCATCCCCGGAACCATTCTGGTAAATCTCCTCTGCACCCTCTCGAGCCTTCACATCCTTCCTAAAGTTTGGTGACAAGAACTGGATGCAATACTCCAGTTGTGGCCTAACCAGCGCTTTATAAAGTTTCAGCATAACTTCTCTACTTTTGTACTCAATACCTCTATTTATGAAGCCCAAAATCCCATATGCTTTGCTAACCACGCTCTCAATATGTCCCGCCACCTTCAGGGACTTATGCACATTAACTCCCAGGTCCCTCTGTCCCTGCACACTCTTTAAAACTGTGCCATTAAGTGTATATTGCCTCTCCCTGTTCCTTCTGCCAAAATGCATCACCTCACACTTCTCTTTATTAAATTCCATCTGCCACTTGTCTGCCCATTCTGCTAGCCTTTCTATGTCCTGTTGCAGTTGATTGGTATCATCCTCACTGTTTGTCACACCCCCCAAGTTTGGTGTCATCAGCAAATTTAGAAATTCTACACTGAATTCCAATATCCAGGTCATTTATATATATCAAAAAAATTATATAACTGCTGTGCTGATGATTCTATAGACACTGGAACAGTTCCCATGGATTGGAGGGTAGCTAATGTTACCCCACTGTTCAAAAAAAGTGGTAGAGAGAAAATGGGGACTTATAGACTAGTAAGCCTGACATCGGTAGTGGGGAAAATGCTAGAGTCCATTGTAAAAGATGTAATAGAAGAGCACTTGGAAAACAATGACAGGATCAGACAAAGTCAACATGGATTTACAAAAGGTAAATCGTGCTTGATTAATCTACTGGAATTTTTTGAGGATGTAACTGGTAGAATAGATAAGGGAGAACCAGTGGATGTGGTGTATTTGGACTTTCAGAAGGCTTTCGATCAGGTCCCGCATGAGAGATTAGCGTGTAAAGTTAAGGCACATGGGATTGGGGGCAAGGTACTGACTTGGATAGAGAACTGGTTGGCAGACAGGAAGCAAAGAGTTGGAACAAACGGGTCTTTTTCCGAGTGGGAGGCAGTGACTAGTGGGGTACCGCAGGGATCAGTGCTAGGACCCCAGCTATTCACAATATATATTAATGACCTAGACGAGGGAACTAGATGTAATATCTCCAAGTTTTCAGATGACACAAAGCTGGGTGGGCATGTGTGCTGTGAGGAGGATGCTGAGAAACTCCAGTATGATTTGGACAGGTTGGGTGATTAGGCAGATGCCTGGCAGATGCAGTATAACGTGGATAAATGCGAGGTTATCCACTTTGGTGTCAAAAACAGGAAGGCAGATTATTATCCGAACGGCAATAGATTGGGAGAAGGGGAAGTGCAACGAGACCTGGGTGTCCTTGTGCACCAGTCGCTGAAGGTAAGCATGCAGGTGCAGCAGGCAGTTAAGAAGGCAAATGGTATGTTGGCCTTCGTAGCGAGAGGGTTTGAGTACAGGAACAAGGATGTCTTGCTGCAGTTGTACAGGGCCTTGGTGAGACCACACCTTGAGTATTGTGTGCAGTTTTGGTCACCTTATCTGAGGAAGGTTGTTCTTGCCATGGAGGGAGTGCAGCGAAGATTCACCAGACCTGGGATGGAAGGAATGACGTATGAGGAGAGATTGGGTCGATTGGGCTTGTACTCGCTGGAGTTTAGAAGAATGAGAGGGGATCTCATTGAAACTTATAAAATTCTAACAGGACTAGACAGACGAGATGTAGGAAGGATGTTCCCGATGGCAGGGGAGTCCAGAACCAGGGGTCACAGTCTAAGGACAAGGGGTAAGCCATTTAGGACAGAGATGAGGAGGAATTTCTTCACCCAGAGAGTGGTGAACCTGTGGAATTCTCTGCCACAGAAGGCAGTTGAGACCAAATCATTAAATATATTCAAGAAGGAGTTAGATATATTTCTTAAAGCTAAAGGGATCAAGAGATATGGGGAGAAGGCAGGGACAGGGTACTGAGTTTGGATGATCAGCCATGATCTCATTGAATGGCGGAGCAGGCTCGAAGGGCCTTCTATGTTTCTATGATTCCCTTCTTTTGACTGTTCTTGGTGTTACATAGAATGTACAGCACAGAATCAGGACATTCAATCCAACTTGTCCAGTGTTTATGCTCCACACCCACCCTACTTCAGTTAACCCGATCAACATATCCTCCTATTCCTTACACACTCATGTGGCTTCCCCTTAAATGCATCTGTACTTTTAGCCTCAACTACTCTTTGTAGTAGCGAGTTCCACATTCTCACCACTCTCTGGGTAAACAAGTTTCTACTGAATTCCCTCCTGGATTTATTGGTGACCATCTTATATTTCGTGGATGTTAAAACCCCAATAACTGGACTGGATTTTAATATTCTGTATCAATAAATCAGCTTCGTTAGAAACAGACAGTCTATTGAGGCCCTGTTTCGAAGATAAGTCG
Organism: Somniosus microcephalus; assembly: GCF_052327205.1. Lineage (NCBI taxonomy): Eukaryota > Metazoa > Chordata > Chondrichthyes > Squaliformes > Somniosidae > Somniosus > Somniosus microcephalus. Next base: position 468,174 of record NW_028225245.1, read on the forward strand.
AGAGCCAATTGATGACTTGTTACAGACATTCCCTGTCCTCTCAATAACTGTGTCCAGGAGAGAAGCTAAGGGGCTTCTGTTACTTTCGTGGAGTGAATTTTTGTGCTCATCGAGATTCTGGATGTCATTATGCGGAAAGGAACATTTTAACATTCTCAGCACCTGGTGTCAACATTAAACACTCCCAGGGCAGGTACAGCACGAGGTAAGATACAGAGTAAAGCTCCCTCCACACTGCCCCATCAAACACTCCCAGGGCAGGTACAGCACGGGCTAGATACAGAGTAAAGCTCCCTCTACACTGTCCCATCAAACACTCCCAGGGCAGGTACAGCACGGGTTAGATACAGAATAAAGCTCCCTCTACACTGCCCCATCAAACACTCCCAGGGCAGGTACAGCACTGGTTAGATACAGAATAAAGCTCCCTCTACACTGCCCCATCAAACACTCCCAGGGCAGGTACAGCACGGGTTAGATACAGAATAAAGCTCCCTCTACACTGTCCCATCAAACACTCCCAGGGCAGGTACAGCACGGGTTAGATACAGAGTAAAGCTCCCTCTACACTGTCCCATCAAACACTCCCAGGGCAGGTACAGCACGGGTTAGATACAGAATAAAGCTCCCTCTACACTGTCCCATCAAACACTCCCAGGGCAGGTGCAGCACGGGTTAGATACAGCGTGTCAGCCGTGGCTCAGGCGGCAGCACTCTCTCCTCTGAGTCAGAAGGTTGTGGGCTAAAGTCCCACTCCAGAGACTGGAGTCTAAAACTCTGTGCTGCCCCTCCAGTGCAGTGCTGAGGGAGTAAAGCCCAGTGCAGAGTAAAGTTCCCTCTGCACTGCTCCACTAACAGGCCTGAGCCCCAAACTCAGAAGAGCGCCCTCTGCTGTATTCCACTTGTCTCAGCAGCGGGAGAAGCAGGCAGCGGAAGTCCCGCCCCTCGGACACCCCGATTGGTTGGCGGACCCGCCGCCACCTCAGTCCTCCAAGCTCCGCCTGCTCTCTCCCTATTGGTCGGAGCTCCCGTCAGTCACCGCCGTGGAGTTGATGACGTGCCCCAGTCCGGCTCCCTGCAGAGGACAAGGGGCTGCGGCCGCTCAATCCGCTCCGCTCGGTGCCGGGAGGGCGCTGGGACGGTGCGGTTTGTATTTTCTTTTTATTTATCTCCCCGCCGTGCTTCTCTCCGGTATATAAAAAAAACCCTGATAAAACTCACTTTCCGCCGGTGATCCGGGCTCTTGCGGTTACCCGGGCCGACCCAGGATGCGGGGTCCCGCGCAGGAGCGGCACATGCTGAGTACTGGGAGGGGGTGGGGCCTGTTCAGAGCCCGTGCTCACCTTGGAGCGGCGCATGCGGAGTAGGGGGAGGGGGCGGGGCCTGTTCAGAGCCCGCGCTCACCTTGGAGCGGCGCAAGGGGAGGGGGCGGGGCCTGTTCAGAGCCCGCGCTCACCTTGGAGCGGCGCATGCGGAGTAGGGGGAGGGGGCGGGGCCTGTTCAGAGCCTGCGCTCACCTTGGAGCGGTGCATGCGGAGTAGGGGAAGGAGGCGGGGCCTGTTCAGAGCCCGTGCTCACCTTGGAGCGGCGCATGCGGAGTAGGGGGAGGGGGCGGGGCCTGTTCAGAGCCCGCGCTCACCTTGGAGCGGAGCATGCGGGGGAGGGGGCGGGGCCTGTTCAGAGCCCGTGCTCACCTTGGAGCGGCGCATGCGGAGTAGGGGGAGAGGGCGGGGCCTGTTCAGAGCCCGCGCTCACCTTGGAGCGGAGCATGCGGAGTAGGGGGAGGGGGCGGGGCCTGTTCAGAGCCCGTGCTCACCTTGGAGCGGAGCATGCGGGGGAGGGGGCGGGGCCTGTTCAGAGCCCGCGCTCACCTTGGAGCGGAGCATGCGGGGGAGGGGGCGGGGCCTGTTCAGAGCCCGTGCTCACCTTGGAGCGGCGCATGCGGAGTAGGGGGAGAGGGCGGGGCCTGTTCAGAGCCCGCGCTCACCTTGGAGCGGAGCATGCGGAGTAGGGGGAGGGGGCGGGGCCTGTTCAGAGCCCGTGCTCACCTTGGAGCGGCACATGCGGAGTAGGGGGAGGGGGCGGGGCCTGTTCAGAGCCCGCGCTCACCTTGGAGCGGAGCATGCGGAGTAGGGGGAGGGGGCGGGGCCTGGTCAGAGCCCGCGCTCCCCTTGGAGCGGCGCATGCGGAGTAGGGGGAGGGGGCGGGGCCTGTTCAGAGCCCGCGCTCACCTTGGAGCGGCGCATGCGGAGTAGGGGGAGGGGGCGGGGCCTGTTCAGAGCCCGTGCTCACCTTGGAGCAGCGCATGCGGAGTAGGGGGAGAGGGCGGGGCCTGTTCAGAGCCCGCGCTCACCTTGGAGCGGAGCATGCGGAGTAGGGGGAGGGGGCGGGGCCTGTTCAGAGCCCGTGCTCACCTTGGAGCGGTGCATGCGGAGTAGGGGAAGGAGGCGGGGCCTGTTCAGAGCCCGTGCTCACCTTGGAGCGGCACATGCGGAGTAGGGGGAGAGGGCGGGGCCTGTTCAGAGCCCGCGCTCACCTTGGAGCGGCGCATGCGGAGTAGGGGGAGGGGGCGGGGCCTGTTCAGAGCCCGCGCTCACCTTGGAGCGGAGCATGCGGGGGAGGGGGCGGGGCCTGTTCAGAGCCCGTGCTCACCTTGGAGCGGCGCATGCGGAGCAGGGGGAGAGGGCGGGGCCTGTTCAGAGCCCGCGCTCACCTTGGAGCGGAGCATGCGGAGTAGGGGGAGGGGCCTGTTCAGAGCCCGCGCTCACCTTGGAGCGGAGCATGCGGGGGAGGGGGCGGGGCCTGTTCAGAGCCCGTGCTCACCTTGGAGCGGCGCATGCGGAGTAGGGGGAGGGGGCGGGGCTTGTTCAGAGCCCGTGCTCACCTTGGAGCGGCGCATGCGGAGTAGGGGGAGGGGGCGGGGCCTGTTCAGAGCCCGCGCTCACCTTGGAGCGGAGCATGCGGAGTAGGGGGAGGGGGCGGGGCCTGTTCAGAGCCCGCGCTCCCCTTGGAGCGGCGCATGCGGAGTAGGGGGAGGGGGCGGGGCCTGTTCAGAGCCCGCGCTCACCTTCGAGCGGCGCATGCGGAGTAGGGGGAGGGGGCGGGGCCTGTTCAGAGCCCATGCTCACCTTGGAGCAGCGCATGCGGAGTAGGGGGAGAGGGCGGGGCCTGTTCAGAGCCCGCGCTCACCTTGGAGCGGAGCATGCGGAGTAGGGGGAGGGGGCGGGGCCTGTTCAGAGCCCGTGCTCACCTTGGAGCGGCGCATGCGGAGTAGGGGGAGGGGGCGGGGCCTGTTCAGAGCCCGCGCTCCCCTTGGAGCGGCGCATGCGGAGTAGGGGGAGGGGGCGGGGCCTGTTCAGAGCCTGCGCTCACCTTGGAGCGGCGCATGCGGAGTAGGGGGAGGGGGCGGGGCCTGTTCAGAGTCCGCGCTCACCTTGGAGAGGCGCATGCGGAGTCGGGGGAGGGGGCGGGGCCTGTTCAGAGCCCGCGCTCACCTTGGAGCAGCGCATGCGGAGTTGGGGGAGGGGGCGGGGCTTGTTCAGAGCCCGCGCTCACCTTGGAGCGGCGCATGCGGAGGGGGCGGGGCCTGTTCAGAGCCCGCGCTCACCTTGGAGCGGCGCAAGCGGGGGAGGGGGAGGGGCCTGTTCAGAGCCCGCGCTCACCTTGGAGCGGAGCATGCGGGGGAGGGGGCGGGGCCTGTTCAGAGCCCGTGCTCACCTTGGAGCGGCGCATGCGGAGCAGGGGGAGAGGGCGGGGCCTGTTCAGAGCCCGCGCTCACCTTGGAGCGGAGCATGCGGAGTAGGGGGAGGGGCCTGTTCAGAGCCCGCGCTCACCTTGGAGCGGAGCATGCGGGGGAGGGGGCGGGGCCTGTTCAGAGCCCGTGCTCACCTTGGAGCGGCGCATGCGGAGTAGGGGGAGGGGGCGGGGCTTGTTCAGAGCCCGTGCTCACCTTGGAGCGGCGCATGCGGAGTAGGGGGAGGGGGCGGGGCCTGTTCAGAGCCCGCGCTCACCTTGGAGCGGAGCATGCGGAGTAGGGGGAGGGGGCGGGGCCTGTTCAGAGCCCGCGCTCCCCTTGGAGCGGCGCATGCGGAGTAGGGGGAGGGGGCGGGGCCTGTTCAGAGCCCGCGCTCACCTTCGAGCGGCGCATGCGGAGTAGGGGGAGGGGGCGGGGCCTGTTCAGAGCCCATGCTCACCTTGGAGCAGCGCATGCGGAGTAGGGGGAGAGGGCGGGGCCTGTTCAGAGCCCGCGCTCACCTTGGAGCGGAGCATGCGGAGTAGGGGGAGGGGGCGGGGCCTGTTCAGAGCCCGTGCTCACCTTGGAGCGGCGCATGCGGAGTAGGGGGAGGGGGCGGGGCCTGTTCAGAGCCCGCGCTCCCCTTGGAGCGGCGCATGCGGAGTAGGGGGAGGGGGCGGGGCCTGTTCAGAGCCTGCGCTCACCTTGGAGCGGCGCATGCGGAGTAGGGGGAGGGGGCGGGGCCTGTTCAGAGTCCGCGCTCACCTTGGAGAGGCGCATGCGGAGTCGGGGGAGGGGGCGGGGCCTGTTCAGAGCCCGCGCTCACCTTGGAGCAGCGCATGCGGAGTTGGGGGAGGGGGCGGGGCTTGTTCAGAGCCCGCGCTCACCTTGGAGCGGCGCATGCGGAGGGGGCGGGGCCTGTTCAGAGCCCGCGCTCACCTTGGAGCGGCGCAAGCGGGGGAGGGGGAGGGGCCTGTTCAGAGCCCGCGCTCACCTTGGAGCGGCGCAAGCGGGGGAGGGGGAGGGGCGGGGCCTGTTCAGAGCCCGCGCTCACCTTGGAGCGGCGCATGCGGAGGAGGGGGAGGGGGCGGGGCCTGTTCAGAGCCCGCGCTCACCTTGGAGCGGCGCATGCGGAGTAGGGGGAGGGGGCGGGGCCTGTTCAGAGCCCGCGCTCACCTTGGAGCGGCGCATGCGGAGTAGGGGGAGGGGCGGGGCCTGTTCAGAGCTCACCTCCAACAATGAGAAGAACAACAACTTGTATTTCTATAGCGCCTTTAACGTAGGAAAACGTCCCAAGGTGCTGCACAGGAGTATTGTAAGACATTGAAAAATGTGACCCCGAGCCACAGAAGGAGAAATTAGGGCAGATGGCCAAAAGCTTGGTCACAGAGGTGGGTTTTAAGGTGCGTCTTGGCAGGAATGACGTATGAGGAGAGATTGGGTCGATTGGGTTTACACTCGCTGGAGTTTAGAAGAATGAGAGGGGATCTCATTGAAACTTATAAAATTCTAACAGGACTGGACAGACTAGATGCAGGAAGGATGTTCCCGATGGTCGGGTGTCCTGAACCAGGGGTCACAGTCTAAGGATAAGGGGTAAGACATTGGTGGAAGTGACCACCGCACAGTCCTTGTGGAGACGAAGTCCCGTCTTCATGTTGAGGATACCCTCCACCGTGTTGTGTGGCACTACCACCGTGCTAAATGGGACAGTTTTCGAACAGATCTGGCAACTCAAAACTGGGCATCCATGAGGCGCTGTGGGCCATCAGCAGCAGCAGAATTGTATTCAACCACAATCTGTAACCTCATGGCCCGGCATATCCCTCACTCTACCATTACCATCAAGCCGGGAGATCAACCCTGGTTTAACGAAGAGTGCAGGAGAGCATGCCGGTAACAGCACTAGGCATACCGAAAAATGAGGTGTCAACCTGGTGAGGCTACAACACAGGACTACTTGCATGCCAAACAACAGAAGCAACATGTGATAGACGGAGCTAAGCGATCTCACAACCATCGGATCAAATCAAAGCTCTGCAGTCCTGCCACATCCAGTCGTGAGTGGTGGTGGACAATTAAACAGTTAACAGGAGGAGGAGGCTCCAAAAATATCCTCATCCTCAATGATGGTGGAGCCCAGCATGTGAGTGCAAAAGACAAGGCTGAAGCATTTGCAACTATCTTCAGCCAGAAGTGCCGAGTGGATGATCCATCTCGGCCTCCTCCTGAGGTCCCCAGCATCACAGATGCCAGTCTTCAGCCCATTCAATTCACTCCACGTGATGTCAAGAAATGGCTGAAGACACTGGATACTGCAAAGGCTATGGGCCCTGACAACATTCCGGCAATAGTACTGAAGACTTGTGCTCCAGAACTAGCTGCGCCCCTAGCCAAGCTGTTCCAGTACAGCTACAACACTGGCATCTACCCGGCAATGTGGAAAATTGCCCAAGTATGTCCGGTCCACAAAAAGCAGGACAAATCCGACCCAGCCAATTACCGTCCCATCAGTCTACTCTCAATCATCAGCAAAGTGATAGAAGGTGTCGTCGACAGTGCTATCAAGCGGCACTTACTCAGCAATAACCTGCTAACTGACGCCCAGTTTGGGTTCTGCCAGGGCCACTCAGTTCCTGGCCTCATTACAGCCTTGGTCCAAACATGGACAAAAAAGCTGAACTCAAGAGGTGAGGTGAGAGTGACTGCCCTTGACATCAAGGCAGCATTTGATCGAGTGTGGCATCAAGGAGCCCTAGCAAAACTGAAGTCAATGGGAATCCAGGGGAAAACTCTCCATTGGTTGGAATCATACCTAGCACAAAGGAAGTTGGCTGCGGTTGGTGGAGGTCATTCATCTCAATCACATGACATCACTGCAGGAGTTCCTCAGGGCAGTGTCCTAGGCCCAACCATCTTCAGCTGTTTCATCAATGACCTTCCCTCCATCATAAGGTCAGAAGTGGGGATGTTCGCTGATGATTGCACACTGTTCAGCACCATTCGAGACTCGTCAGATACTGACACAGTCTGTGTCCATATGCAGCAAGACCTGGACAACATTCAGACTCGGGCTGACAAGTGGCAAGTAACATTCGCACCACACAAGTGCCAGGCAATGACCATCTCCAACAAGCGAGACTCTAACCATCTCCCCTTGACATTCAAAGGCATTACCATCGCTGAATCCCCCACTATCAACATCCTGGGGGTGAACTGGACCAGCCATATAAATACTGTGGCTACAAGAGCAGGCCAGAGGCTGGGAATTCTGTGGCGAGTGTTTCACCTCCTGACTCCCCAAAGCCTTTCCACCATCTACAAGGCACAAGTCAGGAGTGTGATGGAATACTCTCCACTTGCCTGGATGAGTGCAGCTCCAACAACACTCAAGAAGCTCGACACCATTCAGGATAAAGCAGCCCGCTTGATTGGCACTCCATCCACCTTCAACATTCACTCCCTCCACCACCGGCGCACTGTGGCTGCAGTGTGTACCATCTACAAGATGCACTGCAGCAACCCGCGACCTCTACCACTTAGAAGGACAAGGGCAGCAGACGCATGGGAACATCACCACCTACAAGTTCCCCTCCAAGCCACACACCATCCTAACTTGGACCTGTATCGCCGTTCCTTCACTGTCACTGGGCCAAAATCCTGGAACTCCCTTCCTAACAGCATTGTGGGTGTACCTACACCATATGGACTGCAGCGGTTCAAGAAGGCGGCTCACCACCATCTTCTCAAGGGCAATTAGGGATGGGCACTAAATGCAGGCCTAGCCAGCGACGCCCACATCCCATCAATGAATAAAAAAAATAAATTTAGGACTGAGATGAGGAGGAATTTATTCACCGAGAGTGATGAACCTGTGGAATTCTCTATCACAGAAGGCAGTAGAGGCCAATTCATTAAATATATTCAAGAAGGAGTTAGATATATTTCTTAAGGTTAAAGGAATCAAGTGATATGGGGAGAAGGCGGGGACAGGGTACTGAATTTGGATGATCAGCCATAATCGCATTGAATGGCGGAGCAGTCTCGAGGGGCCAAATGGCCTACTCCTGCTCCTATCTTCTATGTTTCTGGAACCAGGGGTCACAGTTTTACATATCCACCTTTCCCAGCCCAGGGGCAGTGAAGCTGATTTTCAGGCCCCAGCTGCTGGCACAGGTTGGTTGAAAGGATCAACTGTAATGGCGGCTGCAATCCCCACAAGCCCCCGCGCTCCAGAAAGCGCACCGGCCGCTGCGCTGAGTTGTGGCTGACCCCGCGCATGCGCCCCCATGGCCCCGCCCTCTCCTGCTCCACAGGCGCCCGGCCCGCACCGCGCATGCTCAGCACACACCCTGGGCCCCTGTCAATCATCCTCCCCCGCGCCTGCGCGCTGGGCCCCTGAGCTCCAGGCTGCCGCGCGGGGCTTTCTTTGTAAAGTCGGTGTTGGTGAAGAGCCGCAATCAGTGAGGGAAAGTGAGTTTTCCCCAGATCCGATTGAGATCAGAGGCGGGGAGAGAATAAAGGGGAATCCAAACCTGAGAGTCCGCGGATCCGGGCCCCGAGCGGAGCTTCTTCAGTTTGGCGGAGCGCGCTCCAGGGACACGTGACCCGGGCCCAGGGCCTGATTGACGGGAGCTTCCGACCAATAGGGAGTGAGCGCGGCGGGGCTGGAGGAGCGAGCCGTCGCCCTGCGCACCCACCCACCTCTTCGCCTGACCAGTCACGTCAAGACGTCGCCGTCGTACAATGATAGACGTGAGCTCTCCACCAATGAGCGAGGGGAGGCAGAGCCTGGAGGACCGACCGAGAGGCTTTGGTCCTCCAACCAATCGCGGTGAAGGAGGAGGCGGGACCTGGGATCGGCCCGCCGCCATTTTGTAAAGCGGCCTGGTCAGAATCTCTGATCCTGGGAAAGTTTATTTTTAATGTTCCTTTCGCATTTTACAGCTCAAACTAATTTTATTTTACAGACGATACTTGTTTTAAAAAAAAGCAGTTTGTTTTTAAATTGATGAAACAGAAACAAGAAACCCTGTGACGCAAATGTGAGTAAAAATATTTTTTCTCCGAGTTAATTTTTAAAATATTAATTTTGTGCGTTTTTAATTATTAATTTCAAGCACTTTAAGAGAAATATGGGAGTGGTGGGGGTTCTCTTAAAGGGACAGGCGCTCTCTTTTTCTATGAGATTTTCATTAAAGGGACCGCGTCCCTGTGGATGACTGATTTTAAAGGGACAGCGTCTCCCTTTTTATTAATGTATATGTAAGAGACTGACATTTAAAGTAGGGCTAATCCCCTGCTCCCGTGAATGCTTAGCGAGAAATCAGGTGCTGTTTGCACTCGCCCCCTCCCAATTTTCTGCCAAGGGACAGAAAGCAGAGAGTAGTGGTGAACGGTTTCTTTTCAGACTGGAGGGAGGTAAACAGTGATCTTCCCCAGGGGTCGGTATTAGGACCAATGTTCCCTCTAATTTTTTTTGAGGTGCGTGGCCCCTTTAACGGGCTGCACGGCCCATTCAAATTTCCGCGCATGCGCGTTTATTCCATTTATAGTGCGGTGAGCCGGCTGCGCGGGACCTCCAGACCGCGGCATGGCCGCGCAACTTAACATGAACATTGATTCGGACCACTGCTTTTTTGATATATATCAATGACCTGGATTTGGGGATCCAGGGCAAAATTTCAAAATTTACAGATGACATGAAACTCGGAAATGTAGCAAACAATGAGGATAGTAACAGACTTCAGGAGGATGTAGCCAGACTGGTGAAATGGGCAGAAACGTGGCAGATTAAATTTAATGTAGAGAAGTGTGAAGTGATTCATTTTGGTAGGAAGAATGAGGAGAGGCAATATAAACTAAATGGTCCAGTTTTAAAGAGGGTGCAGGAACAGAGGGGCCTCGGGGGGTATGTACACAAATCTTAGAAGGTGGCAGGACAAGTTGAGAAGCCTGTTAAAAAAGCAAACAGGATCCTTGACTTTATTAATAGAGGAATAGAGTACAAAAGCAAGCAGGTTATGGTAAGCCTTTATAAAACACTGGCTAGGCTTCCGCTGGGCACCACACTTTAGGAAGGATGTCAAGGCCTTAGAGAGGGTGCAGAAGAAATTTACGAGAATGGGACCAGGGATGAGGGACTTGAGTTACGTGGAGAGACGGGAGAAGCTGGGGTTGTTCTCCTTAAGCAAAGAAGATTAAGAGGAGATTTGATAGAGTTGTTCAAAATCAGGATGGATTTTGAGAGAGTAAATAAGGAGAAACCGTCTTCCAATGGCTGAAGGGACAGAAACCAGATTTAAGGCGATTGGCAAAAGAACCAGAGGTGACATGAGGAAACAGATTTTTACACCAAGTTGTTGTGATCTGGAATGCGCTGCCTGAAAGGGTGGTGGAAGCAGATTCGATATTATAATTCAAAAGAGATTGAGATAAATACTTGAAGGGAAAACATTTACAGGGCTTTGGGGAAAGAGCAGGGGGAGTGGGATTAATTGGATCGCTCTTTCAAAGAGCCGGCACAGGCACGATGGGCCGAATGGCCTCCTTCTGTGCTGTATCATTCTATGATGCTATTCTACACAGACACACACACATACAGTCAGACAGACACACAGACACAGATACTCACTAAAATACAGTCAGACACACACTCACATTTTTTCTGCAAGAATTTTTATTATTAATTTCAAAGACTTTAAGAAAAAGGTGGAAGTGGTGGGCGGAGGGCTCTTAAAGGGGGCTTTCTATGCCATTAAAAAATCAATCCAAATAGAAATCCCAATTAGCATTTGGCTCAAAATTTTTAAATCAGTAATTGAACCAATTGCACTCTATGGCAGTGAGGTGTGGGGACCGCTAACACAACAAGAATTTGCAAAATGGGACAAACACCCAATTGAGATCCTACATGCAGAATTCTGTAAAAGTATCCTCCGGACTCAAAGGAAAACCGTAAACAATGCATGCAGGGCAGAACTAGGCCAATATCCATTAATAATTACTATCCAAAAAAGAGCGTCGGCGGGAATCTCGAGCGGCAGAGCGGGGCTATAAAAGTCCCAGAGACCAGGTAAGGCCTCACAGCGTCGGCGGGAATCTCGAGCGGCAGAGCGGGGCTATAAAAGTCCCCAGAGACCAGGTAGGTTTACCAATCTCCAGTCTGGGAACTCGGAGGGAAGGAGAGAGGTAAAAAGTAATCCAAGTGTGACGTCACCAGAAAGCGGGTAACTGATTGGTTGGCAAGTGTTTCTCCCTTTTTAAGCTTAAATCTCTTTGGTTTATAGTTTCTAAGGTGTGATATTCACCATCTAGAATCGGGACAGAGGGTATTTAAGAATAATATTAATAAATTTAATTAATGACATAGAATGGGAGATCAGGTGATGTGTTGCTGCTGCTGCAATATGTGGGAGCTGGTGGACACCATTGATGCTCACGGTGATCACATTTGCAGTAAGTGTTGGCTGCTCGAGGAATTCCGGCTCCGTGTTGAAGAGCTGGAGTCTGAGCTTCAAACACTGAGACACATCAGGGAGGGGGAGAGTTACCTGGACTCTGTGTATCACGAGGTATTCACACCAATTAGATTAATTAATTCAGATGTAGTCCGTGACCAGGGTCAGGATGGTGTGACTAGAAGTGAGGCAGGTACGGGGATCCAGGAGGTAGTGTTGGAGGAGCCGCAGCCCTTGCACTTGTCCAACAGGTTCGAGGCTCTTACTCCCTGTGGGGACAGGAGCAGGGACTGCAGGGAGGATGAGCAACTTGGCCACAGCACCGTGAAGCAGGGGGCCATTCAAGTGGGGGGAGTTAAAAGAAATGTTGTAGTGGTAGGGGATAGTATCGTTAGGGGGATAGATAGAGTTCTTTGCAGCCGAGAGCGAGAGTCCCGAAGGCTGTGTTGCCTGCCCGGTGCCAGGGTTAAGGACATCTCCTCTGGACTGGAGAGAAAGTGGGAGGGGGAGGATCCAGTTGTCGTGGTCCATGTTGGTACCAACGACATAGATAGGACAAGGAAGGAGGTTCTGCTGAGGGAGTTTGAGCAGCTAGGGGCCAAATTAAAAAGCAGAACCACAAGGGTAATAATCACCTGAGCCACGAGCGAATTTGGCTAGGACAAATAAAATTAGAGAGTTAAATGCGTGGCTCAAAGGCTGGTGTGGGAGAAATGGGTTTTGCTTCCTAGGACACTGGCACCAGTACTGGGGCAGGAGGGAGCTGTTCCGTTGGGACGGGCTTCATTTGGCCAGTGCTGGGACTAGAGTCCTGGCGGATCATATAACTAGGGCTGTAGAGAGGGCTTTAAACTAACTAGTGGGGGGGAGATTCCTAGAGAGCAAATAATAAAAATGACAACAGAGAAGGTCATATAGACTTAGGTAGCAGTGGGGAAATTAAAAACCAGAGCGTGTTAGGAAGGGGCAGAAGGTATGGAGTAAAAGGTAAAGTAATAAAAAGGGCAAAAGCAGGAACTAAGTGTCACAAAACATCTTTGAAAGTTCTCTATCTGAATGCACATAGCATTCGTAACAAAATAGACGAGTTAATGGCACAAATAACTACATATGTGTATGATCTTGTGGCCATTACAGAAACATGACTGCAGGGTGACAATGCCTGGGAATTAAACATACCAGGTTATTTAACGATCAGGAAGGACAGGCAGGAAGGAAGGGGAGGTGGGGTGGCTATGTTAATAAAGGAAGGAATCACTGTAATACAGAGAAATGATATTGGGTCAAAAGATCAGGATAATGAAACAGTTTGGGTGGAGGTAAGGAATAATAAGGGGAAAAAAACACTAGTGGGCGTAGTCTATAGGCCTCCGAACAGTGGCAACTCTGTTGGACGGAGTATCAATCAGGAAATAGTTGAGGCTTGTAATAAGGGAACATCTATAATTATGGGGGATTTTAACTATCATATTAATTGGACAAATCAAATTGGGCAGGGTTGCCTTGAGGATGAGTTCATTGAGTGTATTAGGGATGGGTTTCTTGAGCAGTATGTAACTGAACCGACCAGGGGGCAAGCAACCTTAGATCTGGTCCTGTGTAACGAGACAGGATTAATTAAAAATGTCCTAGTAAAGGATCCCCTTGGAATGAGTGACCATAACATGGTTGAATTCCATATTCAATTAGAGGGCGAGAAGGTTGGATCTCAAACAAGCGTGCTAAGCTTGAATAACGGAGACTATGAAGGTATGAGAGCGGAATTGAGTAGAGTGGATTGGGAAAATAGATTGAAGGGTAAGACGATACATGATCAGTGGTGTACATTTAAGGAGTTATTTTACAACTTCCAAAAAATATATATTCCACTGAGAAGAAAAGGGTGCAAAAGAAAAGACAGCCATCCGTGGCTAAGTAAAGAAATTAAGGATAGTATTCGACTAAAAACAAGGGCATATAAGGTAGCCAAATCTACTGGGAGGATAGAGGATTGGGAAAACTTTAAAAGACAGCAAAAAATAACAAAAAGATTGATTAAGAAAGAGAAGATAGTTATTATGAAAGTAAATTAGCAAAAAATATAAAAACAGATAGTAAGAGTTTTTATAGTTATATTAAAAAAAAAAGGGTGGCTAAAGTAAAGTAAATCCCTTAGAGGATGAGCCATGTTTATCTGTAATTTAAACAGAGGTCTGGTTGTCTTCCGAGCTCTTTCCCCTGGAGGAGAGGGTAGAATGGGGGTCTTTAGTGTTAAATGGTTTCACCTGGGTCCATTGCATCCATCGCATACCCATCGGTTCCTGTAGACAAACACACGTATCACTTGTCATTAATACAGTACATGGCCCCATCCAACGGACCCCATTCCCTTTCTTCGGTTGTGGGCAAAATGCTAGAGTCCATTATTAAGGATAAAATAGCGGAGCACTTGACAAATGGGGAAAGGATCGGACAGAGTCAACATGGATTTACAAAGGGTAAATCGTGTTTGACTAATCTGCTCGAATTTTTTGAGGAAGTAACTGGTAAAATAGATGGGGGAGAGCCAGTGGATGTGGTGTACCTTGACTTCCAGAAAGCCTTCGATAAGGTTCCACACAAAAGATTATCATGCAAAATTAAGGCTCATGGGATTGGGGGCAAAGTATTAACGTGGATAGAGAACTGGCTGGCGGATAGAAAACAGAGAGTTGGAATAAACGGCTCGTTTTCGGAGTGGCAGGCAGTGACCAGCGGGGTGCCGCAAGGATCTGTCCTGGGACCCCAGCTGTTCACAATATATATAAATGATCTGGATCAGGGAATTGGATGCAATATTTCCAAATTCGCTGACGACACTAAACTAGGAGGAGGGGTGGGCTCTGATGAGGATGTCAGGAGGCTACAGTGCGATTTGGACAGGTTGGGGGAATGGGCGGATACGTGGCAGATGCACTATAATGTGGATAAATGCGAGGTTATCCACTTTGGGGGTAAAAACAGGAGGGTAGATTATTATCTAAATGGCAATAGATTGGGAGATGGGGAAGTGCAGAGGGACCTGGGTGTTCTTGTGCACCAGTCACTGAAGGAGAGCATGCAGGTGCAACAGGCGATTAAGAAGGCAAATGGTATGTTGGCCTTCATATCAAGGGGGTTCGAGTATAGGAATAGGGATACCTTACTACAGCTGTACAAGGTGCTGGTGAGACCGCATCTGGAGTATTGTGTACAGTTTTGGTCGCCCCATCTGCGGAAGGATGTTCTTGCCATGGAAAGAGTGCAGCGGCGATTCACCAGGCTGATACCTGGAATGGCGGGAATGACCTACGAGGAGAGATTGAATAGTTTGGGCTTGTACTCACTGGAGTTTAGAAGATTGAGAGGGGATCTCATCGAAACATATAAAATTATGGCAGGCCTGGACAGGCTGAATTCAGAGAGAATGTTTCCAATGGCAGGGGAGCACAGAACCAGGGGCCACAGTCTAAAAATAGAGGGCAAATCATTTAAAACAGAGATGAGGAAGAATTTCTTCACTCAAATAGTGGTGAGCCTGTGGAATTCCCTGCCACAGAGGGCTGTGAAGGCTAATTCAATAAATATTTTCAAGAGAGAATTGGATATATTTCTGAAGGCTAAGGGGATTAAGGGTTACGGAGAAAAGGCGGGGACGGGGTACTGAACTGGTAAGATCAGCTATGATCTCAGACGAAGATCAGCCATGATCTCATTGAATGGCGGAGCAGGCTCGAAGGGCCGAATGGCCTACTCCTGTTCCTATCTCTATGTTTCTATGTTTCTTCCGATAACTTGCGTCATTACTTGTTGACCTATTCTGGGCAACTCGTCTGGTTTAAGTCCAGCATTCTGCCTTTCTAGATCTTTAATCTGTTGTTGGTTCCTTACTTCTTTATTTACTGCTTGTACCTCCTGATTTAGTTGTACTAAGTATCGCCTTAATCTATCTTGTACTGGTCCTGGTTCTCCCACCCCTCCAGCCAAATCCTCTGGTAGTCTCATAGCTCGTCCTGTCATTAATTCATAGGGGGTCAGTCCGGTCGTTCGTCCTGGGGTGGCTCGCAGCCTCATTAGTATGCTGGGTAATAATTCTGACCATCCCTTCCCTGTTTCTTGGATGGCTTTTGTCGGCGCGTTTTTCAGTGTCCTATTCATTCTTTCTACCATCCCCGAGCTCTGGGGGTGATATGGTATGTGATATTTTTGTGTCACATGTAGCAGCTTACAGATTTCTTTCATTATTTTGCTGGTGAAATAAGTGCCGTTGTCTGAGTCAATTTGCAGAGGCACTCCCCAACGGGGTATAACCTCGGTAGCCAATATTAGTGCAACTGTTTTTGCAGAGCAGTCTCGGGTGGCAAAGGCTTCCACCCACCTGGTAAATTGGTCAATTATTACCAGGCAATATTTCTTCCCCCGGTCCTGCACTAAGGGGCCGGTAAAGTCAATTTGTAAGTTTTCCCAGGGTCCTTGGGGCCTGGGTTGGTTTGCTACTCTAACTCTACATCTCTGTCCTACATTATTCTTGCACATATTATACAGCGGTGGCAATATTTCGCTACTTCCCGACCTATCTTTGGCCACCACCAGTACTGTGTCAGTAGGTGCAACATGTTACTTCTGCCAGTATGTGTTACACCATGGTATAGCGCCATCAGTTGTTGTCTACAACATTCCGGTGCCACCACCTGGTTACGTGGGCCCCATTTCCAAATTCCATCTTGTAATTGCGCGCCAGCTTGTCTCCATTTCTCCTTTTGCTCTTTACCAGTATTTTCTTGTAGCTCCATTATATTCACTTCCTGTACCCCACTGATGATCATGACCATATTTATTTCGTTTTTGAACGCGTCCTCTGGTTGCATTTCTTCCGCAGCTAGTTTTGCGGCTAGATCTGCATACCTATTCCCCATAGGGGCCTGGTCCTGGGGTTCATAGAAACATAGAAGATAGGAGCAGGAGTAGGCCATTCGGCCCCTCGAGCCTGCTCCGCCATTCAATGAGATCATGGCTGATCATCCAAATTCAGTACCCGGTCCCTGCCTTCTCCCCATATCCCTTGATCCCTTTAGCCTTAAGAAATATATCTAACTCCTTCTTGAATATATTTAATGAATTGGCCTCTACTGCCTTCTGTGGTAGAGAATTCCACAGGTTCTCCACTCTCTGGGTGAAGAAATTCCTCCTCATCTCTGTCCTAAATGGCTTACCCCTTATCCTTAGACTGTGACCCCTGGTTCTGGACTCCCCGACCATCGAGAACATCCTTCCTGCATCTAGTCTGTCCAGTCCTGTTAGAATTTTATAAGTTTCAATGAGATCCCCTCTCATTCTTCTAAACTCCAGCGAATATAAGCCCAATCGACCTATTCTCTCCTCATACGTCATTCCTGCTATCCCAGGTATCAGCCTGGTGAATATTCGCTGCACTCCCTCCATGGCAAGCACATCCTTCCTCAGATAAGGCGACCAAAACTGCACACAATACTCAAGGTGTGGTCTCACCAAGGCCCTGTACAACTGCAGCAAGACATCCTTGTTCTTGTACTCGAACCCTCTTGCTGCGAAGGCCAACATACCATTTGCCTTCTTAACCGCCTGCTGCACCTGCATGCTTACCTTCAGCGACTGGTGCACAAGGACACCCAGGTCTCGTTGCACTTCCCCTTCTCCCAATCTATTGCCATTCAGATAATAATCTGCCTTCCTGTTTTTGACACCAAAGTGGATAACCTCGCATTTATCAATGTTATATTGCATCTGCCATGCTTTTGCCCAATCACCCAACCTGTCCAAATCATACTAGAGTTTCTCAACATCCTCCTCACAGCACACACGCCCACCCAGCTTTGTGTCGGCTGCAAACTTGGAGATATTGCATCTCGTTCACTCGTCCAGATCATTAATATATATAGTGAATAGCTGGGGTCCAAGGACCGATCCCTGCGGTATCCCACTAGTCACTGCCTGCCACTCGGAAAAAGAGCCATTTATTCCAACTCTTTGCTTCCTGTCTGCCAACCAGTTCTCTATCCAAGTCAGTACCTTGCCCCCAATCCCATGTGCCTTAACTTTACACGCTAATCTCTTATGCGGGACCTTATCGAAAGCCTTTTGAAAGTCCAAATACACCACATCCACTGGTTCTCCCTTATCTATTTTACCAGTTACATCCTCAAAAAATTCCAGTAGATTAGTCAAGCACGATTTCCCTTTTGTAAATCCATGTTGACTTTATCCGATCCGGTCACTTTTTTCCCCAAGTGCTCTGCTATTACATCCTTTATAATGGACTCTAGCATTTTCCCCACTACCGATGACAGGCTTACCGGTCTGTAATTCCCCGTTTTCTCTCTACCACCTTTTTTGAACAGTGGGGTAACATTAGCTACCCTCCAATCCATGGGTACTGTTCCAGAGTCTATAGAATTTTGGAAGATGACCAGCAATGCTTCTACTATCTCTGGGGCCACTTCCTTAAGTACCCTAGGATGTAGATTATCAGGCCCTGGGGATTTATCGGCCTTCAATCCCATCAATTTCTCGAACACCATTTCCCTACAAATGCTGATTTCTATCAGTTCCTCCCTTTCATTTAGACCCTATGTTCCCCGACATCTCTGGGAGGTTATTTGTGTCCTCCTTTGTGAAGACAGAACCAACGTATGTATTTAAGACCAGGACCAGTGTAAGATAGATTAAGGCGATACTTAGTACAACTAAATCAGGAGGTACAAGCACTAAATAAAGTCGTAAGGGACCAACAACAGATTAAAGATCTAGAAAGGCAGAATGCTGGACTTAAACCAGATGAGTTGCACAGAATAGGTCAACAAGTAATGACGCAAGTTATCGGAAGAAAGGGAATGGGGCCCGTTGGATGGGGCCATGTACTGTATTAATGACAAGTGATACGTGTGTTTGTCTACAGGAACCGATGGGTATGCGATGGAAGCAATGGACCCAGGTGAAACCATTTAACACTAAAGACCCCCATTCTACCCTCTCCTCTAGGGGAAAGAGCTCGGAAGACGACCAGACCTCTGTTTAAATTACAGCTAAACATGGATCCAGTCGACCCTTTATATCAGAGGGTCCGTCTCGGGGAGAAGAAGCTCTCCCGGTTTACCCTTACACCCGAGAACTCATTTTTAATGTGGAAGCAAGTCATCCTCGGTTCCGATGGACTGCCTAAGAAGAAAGAAGAAGATATAATTGGAGTAAGACTTCTTTACTCCTGTACTCAAATCCTCTTGTAATGAAGACCAGCATACCATTTGCCTTCTTAACTGCCTTTCACGAACACCGGACGTCCCGAAGCACTTTACAGCCAATGAAGTACTTTAGAAGTGTAGTCACTGTTGTAATGTGGGAAACGCGGCAGCCAATTTGCACACAGCAAGCTCCCACAAACAGCAATGTGATAATGGCCATATAATGTTTTTTCATCATGTTGATTGAGGGATAAATATTGGGCTCAAAACACCGGGGATAACTTCTTCGAAATAGCACCACGGGATCTTTTATGTCCACCTGAGGGGGCAGATGGGGGCCTCGGTTTAACATCTCATCCGTAGGACGGCACCTCCGATACTGCAGCGTTCCTTCATTACTGTCCCTCCAACAGTGCGGCACTCCCGCAGCACTGTCCCTCCGACAGTGCGGCGCTCCCTCAGTACTGCCCCTCCGACAGTGCGGCGCTCCCTCAGTAATGCCCCTCCGATGGAGCAGCGCTCCCTCAGCACCGCCCCTCCGACAGTGCAGCGCTCCCTCAGTACTGCCCCTCCGACAGTGCGGCGCTCCCTCAGTACTGCCCCTCCGACAGTGCAGTGCTCCCTCAGTACTGACCCTCCAACAGTGCGGTGCTCCCTCAGTACTGCCCCTCCGACAGTGCGGCGCTCCCTCAGTACTGCCCCTCCGACAGTGCGGCGCTCCCTCAGTACTGCCCCTCCGACAGTGCGGCGCTCCCTCGGTACTGCCCCCCCCGACAGTGCGGTGCTCCCTCAGCACTGCCCCTCCGACAGTGCAGCGCTCCCTCAGCACTGCCCCTCCGACAGTGCGGCACTCCCTCAGCACTGCCCCTCCGACAGTGCGGCGCTCCCTCAGTACTGCCCCTCCGACAGTGCGGCGCTCCCTCAGTACTGCCCCTCCGACAGTGCGGCGCTCCCTCAGCACTGCCCCTCCGACAGTGCGGCGCTCCCTCAGTACTGCCCCTCCGACAGTGCGGCGCTCCCTCAGTACTGCCCCTCCGAAAGTGCGGCGCTCCCTCAGTACTCCCCCTCCGACAGTGCGGCGCTCCCTCAGTACTGCCCCTCCGACAGTGCGGCGCTCCCTCAGCACTGCCCCTCCGACAGTGCAACGCTCCCTCAGTACTGCCCCTCCGACAGAGCGGCGCTCCCTCAGCACTGCCCCTCCGACAGTGCGGCACTCCCTCAGTACTGCCCCTCCGACAGTGCAGCGCTCCCTCAGTACTGCCCCTCCGACAGTGCGGCGCTCCCTCAGTACTGCCCCTCCGACAGGGCGGCACTCCCTCAGTACTGCCCCTCCGACAGTGCAGCGCTCCCTCAGTACTGCCCCTCCGACAGTGCGGCACTCCCTCAGTACTGCCCCTCCCACAGTGCGGCGCTCCCTCAGTACTGCCCCTCCGACAGTGCGGCACTCCCTCAGTACTGCCCCTCCGACAGTGTGCTGCTCCCTCAGTACTCCCCCTCCGACAGTGCGGCACTCCCTCAGTACTGCTCCGCCGACAGTGCAGCGCTCCCTCAGCACTGCCCCTCCGACAGTGCGGCGCTCCCTCGGTACTGCCGCCCCGACAGTGCGGTGCTCCCTCAGCACTGCCCCTCCGACAGTGCGGCGCTCCCTCTGTACTGACCCTCCGGCAGTGCAGCGCTCCCTCAGTACTGACCCTCCGACAGTGCAGCGCTCCCTCAGCACTGCCCCTCCGACAATGAGGCACTCCCTCAGCACTGCCCCTCCGACAGTGCGGCACTCCCTCAGTACTGCCCCTCCGACAGTGCGGCGCTCCCTCAGTACTGCCCCTCCGACAGTGCGGCGCTCCCTCAGCACTGCCGCTCTGACAGTGCGGCGCTCCCTTAGTACTGCCCCTCCGACAGTGCAGCGCCCCCTCAGGACCGCCCCTCCGACAGTGCGGCGCTCCCTCAGTACCGCCCCTCCGACAGTGCGGTGCTCCCTCAGTACTGCCCCTCCGACAGTGCGGCGCTCCCTCAGTACCGACCCTCCGACAGTGTGGTGCTCCCTCAGTACTGACCCTCCGACAGTGCGGTGCTCCCTCAGTACTGCCCCTCCGACAGTGCGGCGCTCCCTCAGTACTGCCCCTCTGACAGTGCGGTGCTCCCTCAGTACTGCCCCTCCGACAGTGCGGCGCTCCCTCAGTACTGCCCCTCCAACAGTGCGGTGCTCCCTCAGTACTGACCCTCCGACAGTGCAGCGCTCCCTCAGTACTGCCCCTCCGACAGTGCGGCGCTCCCTCAGCACCGCACTGGAGTGTCAGCCTCGCTTTGTATGCTCAAGTCCCTGGAGCGGGACTTGAACCCACAACCTTCTGACTCTGCTATCCACTGAGCCACAGCTGACTCCAGTCTTTTACACAGTTTCATCATAACTTCCTTGCTTTTTGCACTCTGCGCCTCTCCTAAAGCAGGGGAGTTATGATGAATTGTTAAACAGTTTTTTTTGCAGAGTGACCCAGGCTGTCTGTTGGAAACAATTGTGCATTTGAAAGAAGCTTGTATTGTGAAGCTTGTACCCCTTTGCCAGGCCCGCTGCCTGCGGCCCCTCTCCCAGATTCCAGCCCCAGCTCTGTGCTGACTGAGCTGCTCTCACCTGGGGACAGCGCACCTGAGCTGGAGAGGAGGCCCCGCCCCCTATCCACGCCGCCATTGGTTGGAGGACCAGGCCGCCCAGTTCAGTCCTCCCAGTTCAGCCCTCTTCCTATTGGTCAGAGCTCCCGGGCCGGCCTCCATCCACCTGACAGGCCTCTTCCTATGAAGACGTCACAATCGGGCCCCAGCCTCAGCGCCGGGGGAGGAAGGTCCCGCCCCCTTGCCGCCATTGGTTGGAGGACCAGGCCGCCGAGTTCAGTCCACCCAGCTCAGCCCTCTTCCTATTGGTCAGCGCTCCCGTCAGTCAGAATCACATTGCTCCGGCTCACTCCGCCACCCTGCGCAACTCAATCCGCTCCGTTCGATGTCCGCGGAGGTCCCGCCCGCCCTACTCTTAAGTTTGGTTTTTCTCGTATTTTACTTTATAATCTCGCTCTCCGCTACCCCCTCACCTCGATTTAAATCGATTCCCCAACACTTTACTTTACCCCGGCCGCTGATTCCGCCTCTTCCCCGGGCCCGGCCTTCCGTCTGCTGCTAGGAGGCCCTGGTCCCACCCCTTCCTGCACCTCATTGGCTGACACCGCTGTCAATCGACACCACGAGGGGGAAGAGGGTGATTGACAGGTGGCGATTGATAGAAGCGCCTGCCCGCGCTGTGATTGGTGCAGGGGAAGGCAAGTGGGCGTGTCCGGCCCCCGGGCCCACGTGGGGAGTCAAAGGCTGGCTGGAGCGCATGCGCAGCCCGCCTCGCACCGTTGGGAAGCTTTTGAAATATTTTTTTTTGCGAAACAAATTGAAAACACTCATTAATTCCCCGAACCTCCTCCCCTCTAAAGTGCGATTATTATTATTCTTGCTTTTCCTCATTTGTGTGGGTTGTCTTTTTTTTACCTTGCGGTGGCGTGCGCCGCTCCAACCGACCCCTGGGCGTTGCGTGCTGGCGTCAGCGCGTAATCGGAGGGAGGGGTGATTGACGCGAGTCGCCCACCAATCAGGAGCGCGGAAAACGCTGGGAGGACCGGGCGGGCTGACGGTCCTCCAACCAATGGCGGCGCGGGAGGGAGGGGGGCGGGACCTCGGTGGGCTGCAGGCCGCTTTCCTGCTTTCATTGTCTGCAGGAGCTGTTAAAGGGAAGAGGAGGGGGTGGAAAAAAACCAGCTTGTGAGTGTTTATTCCTTTGCATTACCTTTACTGCAAGGCTATTCATCAACTGCATTCATTGAAAAATAAGTGAACCTTTTCTCTTTTCGACTTTGATCCAGAACAAAGAGCCCTGGTGCTGTGAACATTTTGGTGGGCAGACACTTTTAAAGGGACAAAGACCAGCATTCTTCCTCCTCTCTCTCTCTTGTGAGTATTTGTGGTGGGTGAGAGGGTGTGGGGGGCTGAGTCAAAGGGGACTGCGGCCCCTTTTCAACAAAAAAAAATTGCTTGGCCATTTAAAGGGGAATGGGTGCCCCCCAGGTATTTAAAGGGGCAGTGCCTCTCTCTGTATCATGTCAGAGCAGGGAGGTTCTGCTTCAACTGTACAAAACACCAGTTGGGCCACCGGCTCGTCCAAATCATCCTGTAGTTTCTCGGCATCCTCCTCACAGCACACACGCCCACTCAGCTTTGTGTCGTCTGCAAATTTGGAGATATTACATCTAGTTCCCTTGTCTAGATCATTAATATATATTGTGAATAGCTGGGGTCCAAGGACCGATCCTTGCGGTACCCCTCTAGTCACTGCCCGCCACTTGGAAAAAGACCCGTTTATTCCAACTCTTTGCTTCCTGTCTGCCAACCAGTTCTCTATCCAAGTCAATACCTTGCCCCCCAATCCCATGTGCCTTAACTTTACACGCTAATCTCTTATGCGAGACCTTATCGAAAGCCTTCTAAAAGTCCAAATACATCACATCCACTGGTTCGCCCTTATCTATTTTACTCGTTACATCCTCAAAAAATTCCAGTAGATTAGTCAAGCACGATTTACCTTTTGTAAATCCATGTTGACTTTGTCCGATCCTGTCACTGTTTTCCAAGTGCTCTGCTATTACATCTTTTATAATGGACTCTAGCAGTTTCCCCACTACCGATGTCAGGCTTACTGGTCTGTAATTCCCCGTTTTCTCTCTACCACCTTTTTTGAATAGTGGGGTAACATTAGCAACCCTCCAATTCATGGGTACTGTTCCAGATTCCATCGAAAACCCAGCAGCTTCTCCTCCATCTCCATTCCAGCTCAAACTGCTGCAACAAAAAGACCTACACAGGCGGCCACGGACCGACTTCCGTCACCTGCAATAAAACTCTTACCGACAACCGCTGACTAATGGCGGCTGCAGCACCCACAATTCCCCGCGCCCCAGAAACTGCTCTATCCAACGCGCTGATTTACCCGCTGAGAGTGCGCATGCTCCCCGGGGCCGCGGGCCATTCTGGGAGCCTGGCTCCTGTCCTTTGTCCCGAGTCTGACTCAGTGGAACCGGCTGAAGAAACCGGGAAGCGACGGCTCGGTTGGGGGAGGCGCTGCACCCTGGATTTCCTGGTGCCGGGGCTCTGGCCGCAGGTCTGCCGGACCCGCTCTGATTCTGATTGAGGTTTTTGATGAGGTAACAGAGAGGGTTGATGAGGGCAATGAGGTTAACGTGGTGTACATGGATTTCCAAAAGGCATTCGACAGCGTGTAAAGTTAGGCACATGGGATTGGGGGCAAGGTACTGACTTGGATAGAGAACTGGTTGGCAGACAGAAAGCCAAGAGTTGGAATAAATGGGTCTTTTTCCAAATGGCAGGCAGTGACTAGTGGGGTACCGCAGGGATCGGTCCTTGGACCCCAGCTATTCACAATATATATTAATGATCTGGATGAGGGAACTAGATGTAATATCTCCAAGTTTGCAGACGACACAAAGCTGGGTGGGTGTGTGTGCTGTGAGGAGGATGCCGAGAAACTCCAGTATGATTTGGACAGGTTGGGTGATTGGGCAGAAGCATGGCAGATGCAATATAACATGGATAAATGCGAGGTTATCCACTTTGGTGTCAAAAACAGGAAGGCAGATTATTATCTGAATGGCAATAGATTGGGAGATGGGGAAGTGCAACGAAACCTGGGTGTCCTTGTGCACCAGTCGCTGAAGGTAAGCATGCAGGTGCAGCAGGCGGTTCAGAAGGCAAATGGTATATTGGCCTTCGTAGCGAGAGGTTTTGAGTACAGGAACAAGGATGTCTTCCTGCAGTTGTACAGGGCCTTGGTGAGACCACATCTTGAGTATTGTGTGCAGTTTTGGTTGCCTTATCTGAGGAAGGATGTTCTTGCCATGGAAGGAGTGCAGCGAAGATTCACCAGGCTGATACCTGGGATGGCAGGAATGATGTATGAGGAGAGATTGGGTCAATTGGGCTTGTACTTGCTGGAGTTTAGAAGAATGAGAGGGGATCTCATTGAAACTTATAAAATTCTAACAGGACTACACAGACTAGATGCAGGAAAGATGTTCCCGATGGCCGGGGAGTCCAGAACCAGGGGTCACAGTCTAAGGATAAGGGGTAAGCCATTTAGGACAGAGATGAGGAGGAATTTCTTCACCCAGAGAGTGGTGAACCTGTGGAATTCTCTACCACAGAAGGCAGTTGAGGCCAGTTCATTAAATATATTCAAGAAGGAGTTAGATATATTTCTTAAGGCTAAAGGGATCAAGGGATATGGGGAGAAGGCAGGGACAGGGTACTGAATTTGGATGATCAGCCATGATCTCATTGAATGGCGGAGCAGGCTCGAGGGGCCGAATGCTCCTATCTTCTATGTTTCTATGTTCAGCCTCAGACAAATGTTAGGGAGAGGGATGGAGTCAGTGGCTGGGGAACGGAGTTTGTGGGGTGTCTGTCCCTTTAACTACAATTCATAAAATTATAGAAAATTACAACACAGAAGGAGGACATTCTGCCCATCTTGTCCGTGCCGGCTGACCAAGAGCTCTCCTCCCTAATCCCACTTTCCAGCACTTGGTCCGTAGCCTTGTAGGTTACGGCACTTCAAGTACTTTTTAAATGTGATGAGAGTTTCTGCCTCTACCACCCATTATGGCAGTGAGTTCCAGACCCCACCACCCTCTGGGTGAAGAAAGTTCCCCTCAACGCCCCTCTAAACCTCCGACCAATTACTTTAAATCTATGCCCCCTGGTTATTGATATGTCTGCTAAGGGAAATACGTCCTTTGTATCCACTCTCTCTCTGCCCCTCATAATGTTATACACCTCAATCAGGTCTCCCCTCAGCCTCCTCTGTTCCAAAGAAAACAACCCCAGCCTCTCCAATCTTTCCTGGTAGCTAAAATTCTCTAGTCCTGGCAACATCCTCGTAAATCTCCCCTCTCGAGCAGTCACATCTTTCCTGCAATGGGGCGACCAGAACTGCACGCAGCACTCTAGCCGGTGGCCTAACTGGTGTTTTGTACAGTTCAAGCAGAACCTCCCTGCTCTTACATGATACAGAAAGAGAGAGGCACTGACATATGAGGAGAGATTGGGTCGATTGGGCTTATACTCGCTGGAGTTTAGAAGAATGAGAGGGGATCTCATTGAAACTTATAAAATTCTAACAGGACTAGACAGACTAGATGCAGGAAGGATGTTCCCGATGGCCAGGGAGTCCAGAACCAGGGGTCACAGTCTAAAGAGAAGGGGTAAGCCATTTAGGACAGAAATGAAGAGGAATTTCTTCACCCAGAGAGTGGTGAACCTGTGGAATTCTCTACCACAGAAGGCAGTAGAGGCCAATTCATTAAATATATTCAAGAAGGAGTTGGATATATTTCTTAAGGCTAAAGGGATATGGGGAGAAAGCAGGGACAGGTTACTGAATTTGGATGATCAGCCATGATCGCATTGAATGGCGGAGCAGGCTCGAGGGGCCGAATGACCTACTCCTGCTCCTATCTTCTATGTTTCCCTCACTGATTGCGGCTCTTCACCAACACCGACTTTACAAAGAAAGCCCCACGTGGCAGCCTGGAGCTCAGGGGCCCAGCGCGCAGGCACGGGGGAGGATGATTGACAGGGGCCCAGGGTGTGTGCTGAGCATGCGCGGTGCGGGCCGGGCGCCTGTGGAGCAGGAGGGGGCGGGGCCATGGGGCGCATGCGCGGGGTCAGCCACAACTCAGCGCGGCGGCTGGAGCGCTTTCTGGAGCGCGGGGCCTTGTCGGGATTGCGGCCGCCATTACTGTTGATACTTTCAACCAACCTGTGCAGCAGCTGGGGCCTGAATATCAGCTTCACTGCCCCAAGGCTGGGAAAGGGGGACATGAGACAACATTCTCCCTCTTACCCCTTTCTACACTCCTTTTACAGGGTTTTAGAAATGGAGCATTTACAGACAGGAAGCTCAGACCAAACATCACGTCAGGATCTGACAGAGTCGCTCAATTCATCAGGACCTGAATATCATCGGCCTTTGCACATGGAAGGAGAGAGCAGCGATCACAGTGCAGACAAACCGCACACGTGTTCCATGTGTGGACTCGGATTCAGCCGATCGCCTGACCTGGCGAGACACGTGCTCCGTCACACCGGGGAGAAACCGGGTAAAGGTGGGGACAGCGGGAAGGGATTCAGTTCCCCGTCTACATCAGAAGTTCATCCGCACAGTCACCCTGGGGACAGTCCGTTCACCTGCTCCGTGTGTGGGAAGGGATTCACTTGCACATCCCACCTGCTGAGACACCAGAGAGTTCACACTGATGAGAGACCATTTCAATGTTCCGAGTGTGGGAAGAGCTTCAAATTCTCCAGGGATCTGCAGGAACACCAGCTTGTCCACACTGATGAAAGACCGTTTACATGTTCCAACTGTGGGAAGAGTTTTAAAAGCTCCAGGGTTCTGACCAGTCACCAGCGAGTTCACACCGGGGAGAGGCCATTTCACTGCTCTGTGTGTGGGAAGGGATTTGCTCATTCATCTACCCTGCTGACACACCAGCTTGTTCACACTGATGAGAAACCATTTAAATGTTCTGACTGTGGGAAGAGCTTTAAAAGATCCGGGGCTCTGACCAAACACCAGCGAGTTCACACTGGGGAGAGGCCATTTCCCTGCTCTGTGTGTGGGAAGGGATTCTCTGATTCATCTACCCTGCTGAGACACCAGCTTGTTCACACTGATGAGAAACCATTTAAATGTTCGGTCTGTCAGAAGAGCTTTAAATGCACCGGGGATCTGAAGGAACACCAGCTTGTTCACACTGATGAGAGACCCTTTAAATGTTCTGACTGTGGGAAGAGCTTTAAAAGATCCGGGGCTCTGACTACACACCAGCTTGTTCACACTGATGAGAGGCCGTTTACATGTTCTGACTATGGGAAGAGCTTTAAATACTCCCGGGACATGAAGCAACACCAGCTTGTTCACACAGATCAGAGACCGTTTACATGTTCTGACTGGTAAGAGTTTTAAAAGCTCCAGGGCTCTGACCAGACACCAGCAAGTTCACACTGGGGAGAGGCCATTTCCCTGCTCTGTGTGTGGGAAGGGATTCTTGCAGTCCACCAACCTGCTGGCACACCAGCGAGTTCACACTGATGAGAGGCCATTTACATGTTCTGACTGTGGGAAGAGCTTTAAAAGCTCCAATCACCTGCTGAGACACCAGCGAGTTCACACTGTTCTGTAGCGCAGGGCCCTGTAGACAGCTGGGGTGACATGAACGTGGAATGGATGAATGTTTTATAAATTCTTGTACTGTTGTTTAATCTTTCAATCTGTTGTGCTGATGATTCCCTTGATTTGACTGTTAATGTTATTTTTGTTTTTCTCCTTATCACAGGCAATTGCCTATTAAAAGTCAACCATCACAACCAATAAAACCTGTAACATAACAAAAAAAAGTTTAAAGGAAACTTAAATTAAATTAAAATTCTATTTTCGGTGGTGATGATGCACGCCAATCCCTCCGGTACCCACCGGTCACGGAAGGCCTCGAGCGCGCCGGTGGACTGTTCATGTTATTACTTCGAATGTACAGCACAGAAACAGGCCATTCGGCCCAACTGGTCCATGCCGGGGTTTATGCTCCACACGAGCCTCCTCTGACATATCCTCCTATGTTTATCTGGCTTCTCCTTAAATACATCTATACCATTGGCCTCAACTACTCCTTGTGGTAGTGAGTTCCACATTCTCATCACTCTCTGGGTAAAGAAGTTTCTCCTGAATTCCCTCCTGGATTTCTTAGTGCCTTTTATATTGATGGCCCCATAAATATGATGAGATTCTGTTATGTTGTTGTACTTTGTCTTTTTCTGATGAATGAAACATTACTGAGCCCCTGTACCCATGTTATGGGATGAAGTGCCAGACAAGTAAAGGCACAACGTCTGGGTGTGAATCTAATAATAACCTCACGGACCGTATAGGTGTGATAACCAGACGGGCTTGTGGTTATAGTCTGGTCACAGATGGACTAAATTCCCTGAGTTAGCAGGAGTTCAGGAGGCGGTCAACAGACGGGTCCAAACAATCCCATTTCCTGAGCGGTAACCAAGCTTGTGTATAAGAACAGGCCACTTAAGCCGTTGTCAGTTGGAACTGACTCGAGAAGATCGCGCGTGAATCCACTGTACTTCTATTCTCCAGATTGAGGGAATTATCACCCGATCTGTGTTATGCAGCGATCTTAATAAAGTCTGGAGAGACAATCTGTGTTCTTGTGAGCTTGATTATCTGGTATCCGAAACCCTGGGACTCCCGATCATTAGAGTCAACCTCAGTGTGTGGAAAGGGATTCCCTGGTGTATCCCACCCGCTGATACACCAGAGTGTCCACAGTGTGACTGCGGTGGGTCGATTCCACTGTTTCCGATGCCTTTAATCACATCCAGGACTGAACCATGTTAATTCAGGCAACTGGGGCTTGTTAATGTTAAGAGCCCCCAATAACTGGACTGGATTTTTATATTCTGTATCAATAAATCAGTTTCATTAGAAACACAGTCGATTGAGTCCTTGTTTGTAAGATAAGTCGAGAGCCAATTGATGACTTGTTACAGACATTCCCTGTCCTCAATAACTGTGTCCCGGAGAGAAGCTGAGGGGCTTCTGTTACTTTCGTGGAGTGAATTTTTGTGCTCATTGAGATTCTGGATGTCGTTAAAGGGAAAGGAACATTTTAACATTCTCAGCACCTGGTGTCAACATCAAACACTGCGAGGGCAGGTACAGCACGGGTTAGATACAGAGTAAAGCTCCCTCTACACTGTCCCATCAAACACTCCCAGGGCAGGTACAGCACAGGTTAGATACAGAGTAAAGCTCCCTCTACACTGCCCCATCAAACACTCCCAGGGCAGGTACAGCACGGGTTAGATACAGAGTAAACCTCCCTCTACACTGTCCCATCAAACGCTCCCAGGGCAGGTACAGCACGGGTTAGATACAGAGTAAAGCTCCCTCTACACTGTCCCATCAAACACTCCCAGGGCAGGTACAGCACGGGTTAGATACAGAGTAAAGTTCTGTCTACAGTGTCCCATCAAACACTCCCAGGGCAGGTACTGCACAGGTTAGATACAGAGTAAAGCTCCCTCTACACTGTCCCATAAAACACTCCGAGGGCAGGTACAGCACGGGTTAGATACAGAGTAAAGCTCCCTCTACA
Organism: Somniosus microcephalus; assembly: GCF_052327205.1. NCBI lineage: Eukaryota > Metazoa > Chordata > Chondrichthyes > Squaliformes > Somniosidae > Somniosus > Somniosus microcephalus. The sequence goes on from NW_028225245.1 coordinate 497,851, forward strand.
CTGTCCCATAAAACACTCCCAGGGCAGGTACAGCACGGGTTAGATACAGAGTAAAGCTCCCTCTTCACTGTCCCATCAAACACTCCCAGGGCAGGTACAGCACGGGTTAGATACAGAGTAAAGCTCCCTCTACACTGTCCCATCAAACACTCCCAGGGCAGGTACAGCACGGGTTAGATACAGAGTAAAGCCCCCTCTAAACTGTCCCATCAAACGCTCCCAGGGCAGGTACAGCACGGGTTAGATACAGAGTAAAGCTCCCTCTACACTGTCCCATCAAACGCTCCCAGGGCAGGTACAGCACGGGTTAGATACAGAGTAAAGCTCCCTCTACACTGTCCCATCAAACACTCCCAGGGCAGGTACAGCACGGGTTAGATACAGAGTAAAATTCTGTCCACAGTGTCCCATCAAACACTCCCAGGGCAGGTACTGCACAGGTTAGATACAGAGTAAAGCTCCCTCTACACTGTCCCATTAAACACTCCGAGGGCAGGTACAGCACGGGTTAGATACAGAGTAAAGCTCCCTCGACACTGTCCCATCAAACACTCCCAGGGCAGGTACAGCATGGGTTATATACAGAATTAAGCTCCCTCTACACTGTCCCATCAAACACTCCCAGGGCAGGTACAGCACAGGTTAGATACAGAGTAAAGCTCTGTCTACACTGTCCCATCAAACACTCCCAGGGCAGGTACTGCACGGGTTAGATACAGAGTAAAGCTCCCTCTACACTGTCCCATTAAACACTCCCAGGGCAGGTACTGCACGGGTTAGATACAGAGTAAAGCTCCCTCTACACTGTCCCATCAAACACTCCCAGGGCAGGTACAGCACGGGTTAGATACAGAGTAAAGCTCCCTCTACACTGTCCCATCAAACACTCCCAGGGCAGGTACAGCACGGGTTAGATACAGAGTAAAGCTCCCTCTACACTGTCCCATCAAACACTCCCAGGGCAGGTACAGCACGGGTTAGATACAGAGTAAAGCTCCCTCTACACTGTCCCATCAAACACTCCCAGGGCAGGTACAGCACGGGTTAGATACAGAGTAAAGCTCCCTCTACACTGTCCCATCAAACACTCCCAGGGCAGGTACAGCACGGGTTAGATACAGAGTAAAGCCCCCTCTAAACTGTCCCATCAAACGCTCCCAGGGCATGTACAGCACGGGTTAGATACAGAGTAAAGCTCCCTCTACACTGTCCCATCAAACGCTCCCAGGGCAGGTACAGCACGGGTTAGATACAGAGTAAAGCTCCCTCTACACTGTCCCATCAAACACTCCCAGGGCAGGTACAGCACGGGTTAGATACAGAGTAAAGTTCTGTCTACAGTGTCCCATCAAACACTCCCAGGGCAGGTACTGCACAGGTTAGATACAGAGTAAAGCTCCCTCTACACTGTCCCATTAAACACTCCGAGGGCAGGTACAGCACGGGTTAGATACAGAGTAAAGCTCCCTCTACACTGTCCCATCAAACACTCCCAGGGCAGGTACAGCATGGGTTATATACAGAATTAAGCTCCCTCTACACTGTCCCATCAAACACTCCCAGGGCAGGTACAGCACGGGTTAGATACAGAGTAAAGCTCTGTCTACACTGTCCCATCAAACACTCCCAGGGCAGGTACTGCACGGGTTAGATACAGAGTAAAGCTCCCTCTACACTGTCCCATTAAACACTCCCAGGGCAGGTGCAGCACGGGTTAGATACAGAGTAAAGCTCCCTCTGCACTGTCCCATTAAACACTCCCAGGGCAGGTACAGCACGGGTTAGATACAGAGTGAAGCTCCCTCTACACTGTCCCATCAAACACTCCCAGGGCAGATGCAGAATTGACGTTAAGATCTGACAGATCGCTCGATTCGTCGGGACCTGAATATCATCGGTCTTTGCACATGGAAAGAGAGAGCAGCGATCACAGCGCGGACAAACCGCACATGTGTTCCGTGTGTGGACTCGGTTTCAGCCGATCGCCTGACCTGGTGAGACACGTGCACCGTCACACCGGGGAGAAACCGGGTAAAGGCGGGGTTGGTGGGAAGGGATTCAGTTCCCCGTCCATTAGAAGTTCATCGGCATAGTCACACCGTGGACAGTCCGTTCACCTGCTCCGTGTGTGGGAAGGGATTTGTTTATCCATCCCACCTGCTGACACACCAGCGTGCTCACTCTGATGAGAGACCGTTTAAATGTTCTGACTGTGGGAAGAGCTTTGAAAGCACCGGGGAGATGAAGGGACACCAGCGAGTTCACACTGGAGAGAAACCCTTTAAATGTTCTGACTGTGGGAAGAGCTTTGAAAGCTCGAAGAGCCTGAAGAGACACCAGCGAGTTCACACTGTTCCTAGAATCTTACAGCACAGAAGGTTCTTGGGCCCATTGTGATGTGCCGGCTCTTTGAAAGAGCTGTTGAATTTAGTCCCACTCCCCGGCTTTATCCCCATAACCTCCAAACTAGTCCTCTTCAAGTACATGTCCAATTGACTTTGAAAGTCCCTATGGTACCACATAGAAGGCTGGTTAACAAAATTGAGGCTCATGGAATAGGTGGGTCAGCGGCAGCTTGGATAAGGAATTGGCTTAAGGACAGAAAACAGCGAGTTGTGGTAAATGACTGTTTTTCAAGCTGGAGGATTGTAGACAGTGGTGTTCCCCAAGGGTCAGTGCTGGGGCCACTGCTTTTTTTGATATATATAAATGACCTGGATATTGGAATACAGAGTAGAATTTCCAAATTTGCCGATGACACCAAACTTGGGGCTGTGGCAAACAGTGAGGATGATACCAATCGACTGCAACAGGACATAGAAAGGCGAGCAGAATGGGCAGACAAGTGGCAGATGGCATTTAATACAGAGAAGTGTGAGGTGATGCATTTTGGCAGAAGGAACAGGGAGAGGCAATATACACTTAATGGCACAGTTTTAAAGAGTGTGCAGGGACAGAGGGACCTGGGAGTTACTGTGCGTAGGTCCCTGAAGGTGGCGGGACATATTGAGAGTGGTTAGCAAAGCATTTGGGATCTTGGGCTTCATAAATAGAGTTATTGAGTACAAAAGTAGAGAAGTTATGCTGAACCTTTATAAAGCGCTGGTTAGGCCACAACTGGAGTATTGTGTCCAGTTCTGGTCACCACACTTTAGGAAGGATGTGAAGGCCCTTGAGTGGGTGCAGAGTAGATTTACCAGAATGGTTCCGGGGATGGGGGATCTTAGCTACAAGGACAGGTTGGAGAAGCTGGATTTGTTTTCATTAAAGCAAAGGAGGTTGAGGGGTGATTTGATAGAGGTGTACAAGATTATGACGGGTTTGGATAGGCTAGACAGGGAAAGGCTGTTCCCACTAGTTGATGGTACAAGGACTAGGGGACACAGATTTAAGGTTTTGGGCAAGAGATACCGGAGGGATGTGAGGGAAAACTTTTTTACGCAGCGAGTGGTGAGGACCTGGAACTCACTGCCGACGGAAGTGGTGGAAGCGGAGACACTCAATATTTTCAAGGGGAGACTAGATAGGCACTTGAGGGAAATAAATTTGCAGGGCTACGGGGATAGAGCGGGCGAGTGGGACTGACTGGATTGTGTGGTGTATGTGCCTTTTAGAGCAATTATGGTGTATGTGCCTTTAAGAGCCCCAGGTGTGCGTAATGCCGGTAATTGCCACTTGGGCTTGCACACCTGGGGCTCTTAAAGGCACATACACCATAATTGCTCTTAAAGGCACATACAGCACAGATTGCTCTACAGAGAGCTGGCACGGACTCGATGGGCCGAATGGCCTCCTTTTTGTGCCATTATGACTCTATGACTCTCTACCAACCTAGAAGGAAGGACAAGGGCAGCAGGTGCATGGGAACACCACCACCTCCAAGTTCCCCTCCATGTGACACACCATCCTGACTTGGAAGTATATCGGCCGATCCTTCATCGTCGCTGGGTCAAAATCCTGGAATTCCCTGCCGAACAGCACTGTGGGAATACCTTCACCCCACAGACTGCAGCGGTTCAAGAAGGCGGCTCACCACCACTTTCTCAAGGGCAATTAGGGATGGGCAATAAATGCTAACATTACCAGCGACACCCAGATCCCATGAACGAATAAAAAAAAGCTACCTCCCTCATTTTGTCCGTATATTTTCCTTTCCTGCTCTTTCTCCACTTGCCTTTCCTCTCCACATCTCTCTCTAATTGGCTGCTACATTACATTCCTACATGACCACACATCAGAAGTCCTGCAATTGCTGCACAGCGCTTGGAGATGTCCTGAAATTGTGAAAGGTGCGATACATATTCAAGATCTTTCTTCCTTCTTACTTATCTTCTCCTCTCCTGTCTCATTTTTGAAATTTCAATGTTTCTTATCATCACTCACTTTCTCCTCAAATTCTTTTCTTCTCATCGCCTTTGTCTCTTTCTTACTTTGATATTTAGTTTGTCTTTGCTTGTGTCTCATTTATTTCTCATGTCCTGTTTTACTTCCCTTATTACTCTCACTATTACTTCAATGCTAATCAATCGGCGGGAAACTCTCCACTGGCTGGAGTCAGACCGAGCACAAAGGAAGATGGTTGTGGTGGTTGGAGGTCAATCATCACAGCCCCAGGATATCGCTGCAGGTGTTCCTCAGGGCAGTGTCCTCGGCCCAACCATCTTCAACTGCTTCATCAGTGACCTTCTCTCCATCATAAGGTCAGAAGTGGGGATGTTCGCTGATGACTGCACAGTATTCAGTTCCATTTGCAACTCCTCAGATAATAAAGCTGTCCATGCCTGCATGCAACAAGACCTGGACGACATTCAGGCTTGGGCTGATAAGTGGCAGGTAACATTCGCACCACACAAGTGCCAGGCAATGACTATCTCCAACAAGCGAGCGTCTAACCACCGTCCCTTGACATTCAATGGCATTACCATTACCGAATCCCCCACCATCAACATCCTGGGGGTCACCATTGACCAGAAACTTAACTGCACCAGACACATAAATACTGTGGCAACAAGAGCAGGTCAGAGGCTGGGAATTCTGTGGCAAGTGTCTCACCTCCTGACTCCCTGTGGTGAGTATTCTTGTTTTATAAGAAGCATTGTAATTGGTTGCCTGTTTTCCTGCCTTGAGATATATGCTGTAAACTTATTGGTTAGTTGATTCCATGTGACCTGTGGTGGCCATCTTAAATTCAGTTTTCTACAGTGGTTGAGACTGGGTGCTCAACATGTACTTGCTGGTTTTTTAAGGTTAATAAAGCCTAGCTTTTGAAAGGCAATCTACTCTTTATTTCAATTTATTAACCTTTTGCTATAATGGAATGATATCTTCGACCGGAACGATTTAATGCTGACCCTAATTCTGCAGGAGTGGATGATCAATGGAAACATTGGTATCGTACATTTAAAAACCTTTTGGGTGTGTTGGATCAGCAATCTCTGAATAAGTTGGATATACTAATCAACTACATTGCTCCGGATGTGTATAAGTATATTTTGGACTGTGAAACTTATGAATTGGCTATTGCTACGTTGGAAAAATTTTTTGTTAAACCCAAAAATGAGGTATTTGCACGTCACCTTTCATCTGCCTGGAGGCAGCAAGCGGGAGAATCCTTGGATGCTTATTTACAAGCACTCCGGCGCCTTGGTGCTAACTGTAATTATAAGGCCGTGTCTGCAGAAGAACATAAGGAAGAGTCGGTACAGGATGCATTTATTAATGGATTACTGTCGAGATCAATTCGTCAGCGGTTATTAGAAAATAAGACTTTGGATCTTAAGAGTGCTTTTGAGCAAGCCTCCACATTGGATTTGGCTCAGAGAAGTTCGGATTCTTATGCTCTTTTTGATCGGCCTGCGACCGTGGTTTCGGCAGTTCCGGATGAAAGGGAGTTATGTGGATTTAATAGGAGTGGTTTACCAGATTCCGAAACAGTTTCTACTTCAGCAGCTGTTGCCTCTAGGATTCAGAAGTGTTATTTTTGCGGGAACGCCCGGCACCCCCATCTGAAGTGCCCTGCCCGGGAGGCTGTGTGTAGTAAATGCGGCAAGAGAGGTCATTATGCACGTGTTTGCAAATCGGTTGCCTCCTCTGCGACCATTCAGCCTTTAGATAGGGCGTTTATTGCATCAGTTTCTGCCGCCTTTTCCCATGGCCTAAACAAAGCTATAGTTATGGCCCAAGTTAATGGGTTAGAAGTGAAGGCCCTTATAGATACGGGCAGTACTGAGAGCTTTATAAGTCTTCAGTTTGTGAGGGAGAAGCATTTGAAAATTTCGCCTGTTTCCTATCAGGTGTGTATGGCTCAGACGACTCTCACCTCACAAGTAGCTGGTTGTTGCCTTGTGAAATTAATTCTCCTAGGTAATACGTATACTGATATACGCCTATCCGTTCTGCCTAATCTCTGTACGGACATTTTGATTGGTCATGATGTGCTTCAATTACATGAGTCCCTCAGTCTTTCTTTCGGAGGAACCAAGCCACCTTTGTCTATTTGTGGATTAACTTCTTTATTCATTTCTCCATTATCACTTTTTTCCAATTTGATGCCAGACTGTAAGCCAATTGCTACCAAGTCAAGAAGGTATAGCAGTCAGGATAAAGAATTTATTAATTCTGAAGTTCAACGTCTTTTATCGGAAGGAATCATTGAACCTAGTTTTTCGCCCTGGCGGGCGCAGGTAGTTGTCACCACTAATGAGAGACATAAGAAGCGAATGGTGATAGACTACTCTCAAACTATTAACAGGTATACTCAATTAGATGCATACCCCCTGCCTAAGATTGATGAGCTTATCAATAAAGTATCTCAATATAAGGTTTTTAGCACTATTAACCTAAAGAGTGCTTATCAGATTCCTATCGCTAAGAGGGACAAACCATATACGGCCTTTGAAGCTGGCGGAAAGCTGTACCAGTTTTGCCGAGTACCATTCGGTGTTACTAATGGTGTCGCCTGTTTTCAACGGGCAATGGATGCTTTTATAAGTGATAACTCTCTCTCTGACACCTTCTCATATTTAGATGACATCACGGTGTGTGGCAAATCAAGGGTGGAGCACGATTTTAATCTAGAAAGATTCCTTCAAGTTGCGGAAAAAGTTGGCTTAACTTTCAATAAAGAGAAGTGTATCTTTTCGACCACCGAGGTAAATTTACTGGGGTATATTATCTCGGGAAACAAGATTAAACCAGATCCAGAACGGCTGCGACCACTGATTGAGTTACCTTGCCCTACTAATTCCAAGGCCTTGCAACGAGTTGTTGGACTGTTTTCTTGTTATTCTAATTGGATTGCAAACTTCTCGCAGAAGATCCGGCCCCTTATTCGGGTTACGACATATCCTCTATCATGGGAGGCCAGGATGTGTTTTGATAATCTTAAAAAGGATATCCTTGGAGCAGTTGTGCATTCTATTGATGAGCAGGTTCCCTTTGTGATTGAGACGGACGCTTCCGATATTGCAATTAGGGCTACCCTGAACCAAAATGGAAGACCTGTGGCCTTTTTCTCACGTACTCTGAGCAATAGTGAGCAGAGACATTCATCAATAGAGAAAGAGGTATACGCAATAGTAGAAGCACTGCATAAATGGAGACATTATTTATCTGGGCGACATTTTACGTTAGTAACTGACCAAAAATCTGTGTCCTTCATGTTTGATGTCAAACATTTCGGAAAGATTAAGAATGATAAAATAATGAGGTGGAGGATTGAGTTGGCATGCTATCATTTCGATATAGTCTGTCGTCCGGGGAAGGATAATGTTGCCGCTGATGCGCTGTCGAGGGCTTATTGTTCTGTGCTTCACGGAGATACGCTTATTAATCTTCATAATGCTTTGTGCCATCCTGGTGTTACGAGGATGATACACTTCGTACGCAGTAAGAATTTGCCCTTTTCAGTTGAAGACGTCAAGCGGATGACTTCGTCATGCTCTGTCTGTGCCCGGTGTAAACCGAATTTCTTTAAGCCTCAACGAGCTCATCTTTTAAAGGCTACTTCTCCCTTTGAACACCTGAGCGTTGATTTTAAGGGGCCTCTTCCTTCAACGACTCAGAATCGATATATATTTACTGTTGTGGATGAGTTTTCAAGGTTCCCTTTTGCTTTTCCTTGTGCAGATGTATCAGCTGCTACAGTTATTAAATGTCTGACTCAACTTTTTGTCATCTTTGGGATGCCTGCGTATATCCATTCGGATCAGGGAAGTTCTTTTATGTCTTCCCAGGTGAAGGAATACCTCCAGAGTTGGGGAATTTCTACTAGCAGAACTACCCCGTATAATCCCCAGGGTAATGGACAGTGCGAACGATACAATGGGGTGATCTGGAAGGCAGTTATGTTGGCTTTGACATCCCGGAACCTTAAGAATACACAGTGGGAAATGGTACTGCCTGATGCCCTGCATTCCATTAGATCATTGCTTTCAACGGCTACTAATGTGACCCCCCATGAAAGGCTTTTCAACTATCCGCGGAGATCCACTACGGGATATTCGGTACCTTCATGGCTTACTGTGCAAGGACCTGTGCTGCTCCGACGCCATGTTAGACTGTCAAAGTATGATCCTTTAGTGGAGGAGGTGGAGCTATTGGAGGCAAATTCCCAATATGCTCACATTCGATTCCAAGATGGGAAAGAAAGTACGGTTTCAGTTAAAGACTTAGCTCCTTGTGGTGGCCAGCCCTCTCCTGAGGACATTAACAATAGCCATAATTCAGATAATGTTGATGTCGTTACAGATACTACGAACATTTCCAATCCTATTGCAGACACTTACAATTCTCTTAGTCTGCCCCCGATGGATGTTCATGACCCTCCCAGTCTACCTTCTAATGGGACTTCCAATCCGGAAACCGTTGATAATCGGGATATTGATAGCCTCCCTGCAGAAGATATTTCTGTGTCTCCTGGTGTGGGAGGGCAAGGAACGCCATCAAGGCTAAGAAGGTCGACACGAACAAGATATCCAGTCGACCGATTAAAAATGGACTTTTAAAATAATTAATAAATTAATAGTAAAATTTTAAAATTGTTGAAGGCATTATACATGTATTGCTCTAGTCATAAATAACTAATTGTAAACTGTAAAGGCTACCTAGGTTGAAGTATATTTTAAAAGGAGGGGTGAATGTGGTGATTATTCTTGTTTTATAAGAAGCATTGTAATTGGTTGCCTGTTTTCCTGCCTTGAGATATATGCTGTAAACTTATTGGTTAGTTGATTCCATGTGACCTGTGGTGGCCATCTTAAATTCAGTTTTCTACAGTGGTTGAGACTGGGTGCTGCTCAACATGTACTTGCTGGTTTTTTAAGGTTAATAAAGCCTTGCTTTTGAAAGGCAATCTACTCTTTATTTCACTCCCCAAACCCTTTCCACCATCTATAAGGCACAAGTCAGATGGAAGACTCTCCACTTGCCTGGATGAGTGCAGCTTCAACAACACTCAAGTAGCTCGACACCACCCAAGACAAACCAGCCCGCTTGATTGGCATCCTATCCACCACCTTAAACATTCACTCCCTCCACCACCGGCGTACCGTGGCTGCAGTGTGTACCATTAACAAGATGCACTGCAGCAACTTGCCAAGGCTTCTTCGGCAGCACTTCCCAAACCCGCGACTTCTTCCACCTAGAAGGACAAGGACAGCAGGCGCATGAGAACACCACCACCTCCAAGTCAAACACCATTCTGACTTGGAAGTATATCGCCATTCCTTCATCGTCACTGGGTCAAAATCATGGAACTCCCTCCCTAACAGCATTGGGAGTATCTTCACCACATGGACTGCAGCGGTTCAAGAAGGCGGCTCACCACCACCTTCTCAAGGGCAATTAGGGATGGGCAATAAATGCTGGCCTTGCCAGCGACGTCCACATCAAAACATCATCCCATAACACATGTACAAGGGCTCAGTAATGTTTAATTCATCAGAAAAAGACAAAGTACAACAACATACTGGTCAGCTTAACAGAATCTCATATTTATGAGGCCACAAACTTAAAATAGTCACTAATAAATCCAGGAGGGAATTCAGGAGAAATGTCTTTACCCAGAGAATGGTGAGAATGGGGAACTCGCTACCACAGGGAGTAGTTGAGGTGAACAGCACAGATGGATTTATGGGGAAACCACACAAGGGAGAAAGGAATGGGAGGATGTGTTGATCAGGTTAATTAAAGTAGGGTGGGTGTGGGGCATAAACACTGGCATGGAACAGTTGGGCCGAATGGCCTGTTTCTGTGCTGTACATTCTATGTAACACCATCAACAGTCAATCAAAGGAAATCATCAGCACAACAGTTTGAAAGATTAAACAGCAGTACAAGAATTTATAAAACATTCAACCATTCCACGTTCACGTCACCCCAGCTGTCGACAGGGCCCTGTGCTACAGAACAGTATGAACTCGCTGGTGTCTCATCAGCTCCCCGGAGCTTTTAAAGCTCTTACCACAGTCAGAGCATTTAAATGGTCTCTCATCAGTGTGAACTCGCTGGTGTGCCAGCAGGTGGGATGACTGAGTGAATCCCTTCCCACACACGGAGCAGGTGAACAGTCTCTCCCCGGTGTGAACTCGCTGGTGTCCATTCAGATGCCCGGAGCTTTTAAAGCTCTTCCCACAGTCAGAGCATTTAAATGGTCTCTCATCGGTATGAACCAACTGATGTTCCTTCAGATCCCCAGAGGTTTTAAAGCTCTTCCCACAGTCAGAACATTTAAATGGTCTCTCATCAGTGTGATATCGCTGGTGTCTCACCAGGCTTGATGGCTAAGTGAATCCCTTTCCAAACACAGAACAGGTGAACGGTCTCTTTCCTGCTGTCTCCAGCTGGTGACCCTTCAGCTCCTGGGACCTTCTAAAGCTTTTCCCACAGTCGGAATGTTTCACCGGCCTCTCCCCAGTGTGAACTCGTTGGTGTGCCAGCAGATTCGAGGACCGAGTGAATCCCTTCCCACACACTGAGCAGGTGAACAGAATCTCTCCTGCTCTCTCCAGCTGGTGTCTCTTCAGATCCTGGGATCTTTTAAATCTCTTCCCACAGTCAGAACATTTAATGTGAACAAGCTGGTGTCTCAGGAGGGTGGCAGAATGTGAGAATCGCTTCAAAAACACGGAGCAGGTCAATGGTCTCTCATCGGTGTGGACAAGCTGGTGTCTCAGCAGCAGGGAGGGTGCAATTAATCCCTGCCCACACACGGAGCGGGTTAAAGGTCTCTCCCTAGTGTGAACTTGCTGGTGTGCCATCGGAGCAGATGACTGAGTGAATCCCTTCCCACACACAGGGCCAGGGTCTCTCCTCAGTGTGTAGGCACTGGTGTCTCTTTATTTACTTGTAGATCTTGAAGCTCTTCCCACACTCAGAACATTTAAAAGGTCTCTCATCAGTGTGAACTCTCTGGTGTGCCAGCAGATTGGAGGAGCGATTGAATCAGGTCCTGATGAATCGAGCGACTCTGTCTGTTCTTGACGTGATGTTTGGTTTCAGCTTCCTGTCTTTAAATGCTCCACTTCTAAAACCCTGTAAAAGGAGTGTAGAAAGGGGTAAGAGGGAGAATGTTGCCTCATGTCCCCCTTTCCCAGCCCAGGGGCAGTGAAGCTGATTTTCAGGCCCCAGCTGCTGCACAAGTTGGTTAGCCTACCATCAGTAGTAGGGAAAATGCTAGAGTCTATTATAAAGGATGTGATAACAGGACACTTGAAAAATATCAACGGGATTAGACAAAGTCAACACGGATTTATGAAAGGGAAATCATGTTTGACAAACCTACTGGAGTTTTTTTGAGGATGTAACTGGTAGAATAGATAAGGGAGAACCAGTGGATGTGGTGTATTTGGATTTTCAGAAAGGCCTTTGATAAAGTCCCACATAAGAGGTTAGTGTGCAAAATTAAGGCAATGGGATTGGGGGTAATATACTGGCATGGATTGAAAATTGGTTGACAGACAGGAAACAGAGAGTAGGAAAAAATGGGTCTTTTTCAGGGTGGCAGGCGGTGACTAGTGGGATACCGCAGGGATCAGTGCTTGGGCCGCAGCTATTCACAATATATATCAATGATTTGAATGAGGGAATCAAATGTAATATTTCCAAGTTTGCTGATGACAAGAAACTAGGTGGGTTTGTGAGTTGTGAGGAAGATGCAAAGAGGCTTCAAGTAGATTTAGACAAGTTGAGTGAGTGGGCAAATACATGGCAGATGCAGTATAATGTGGATAAATGTGAAGTTATCCACTTCAGCAGGAAAACCGAAAGGCAGTGTATTATTTAAATGGTGATAGATTGGGAAATATTGATGTACAAAGGGACCTGGGTGTCCTTGTACACCAGTCACTGAAAGCAAACATGCAGGTGCAGCAAGCAGTTAGGAAGGCAAATGGTATGTTGGCCTTCATTGCAAGAGAATTTGAGTACAGGAGCAAGGATGTCTTACTACAGTTATACAGGGCCTTGGTGAGACCACACCTGGAGTACTGTGTGCAGTTTTGGTCTCCTTACCTAAGAAAGGATATACTTGCCATAGAGCGAGCGCAGCGAAAGTTCACCAGACTGATTCCTGGGATGGCAGGGCTGTCGTATGAGGAGAGAGTGGGTCTGTGGTGTATGTGCCTTTAATAGCCCCCTGTGTACTGTAATGCCAGTAATGGCCACTCAGGCTATATAAGCCTGTATAGTGTCTTGTATCGGTTAGTTCACCTCCAGACTTTGTTCAGTAAACACCTGTGAAACCAACTCCTGCATTCCGTGTCTCCATTAACACACGGATACAACAGTGGCGACGAATTGGAAACGGACTTACCTGCAATTCGGCAGCACCTCAAAGAGATCGATTCCTCAGACGAAAGTCGAAGAAAAACAAGAAAAAAAAAACTGTGGTTTCACCAGCTAGCCGAGCTGGTGGCAGGTACTGCAATAATCCTTCCTGGGCGGCGGGCTGGGGCTACATCAGCTGGCTCTGCAGCGGGGCCGAGCAGCGAAGGCGGAGGCAAACAAAGACAGAGGGTGGAGCACTCGGGAGACGGCCGGCGCTGCAAAGCAGGTCGGTGTTCGGACCAAGCAGAGGGAGGGAAAAGTCCCAGAGAGTCCGGTGGGAACGAGTCTCCACCTATTAAAAATACCTATGTAAATAAAAACCGCGGAGAACAGCGTTGTCAGCAGCGGTGGGAAAGCGCAGCAGGCGCCATTTTTTTCTGCGGGGAAGAAAGGAAAGCGTGGGAGGTGCCATTTTTTTTCAGGATGCCTAAGACTGGCAATATTACTGCTTTCGATAGCGATATAGAGGATTGGACCACATATGTGGAAAGAGTGGAGGTATATTGCACAGCAAATGAAATAGAGGATGATAAAAAGGCATCAGTACTTCTAAATCTAATGGGCGCAAGGACGTACGGGCTGTTACGAAACTTAATCCAAACCGAAGGACAAGAATTTTAAGGAAATTGTTAATACCCTACAGGAGCAATTAAACCCAACACCGCTGCTGACAGCGGAACGATTCAAATTCTTCAGGAGGAATCAGCACAAGAATGAAAGTAACGCTGATTACCTCACTGAATTAAGGAAGCTGTCAAAGCACTGCCAATTCGGGGCAGGACTGGCAGATTCTCTTCGAGACAAATTCGTCTGTGGTCTCCTAAGTGAAGGAACACAGAAAAGGCTACTTTCTGAGAAAGATTTGACACTGGACAAGGCTTTCAGTGTGGCTGTATCATACAAAGCAGTCGCAAGAGGAGCTGCAGAGATACAGCAAAAGCCACAGGACTTCGGCACCCATGAAATGACACAGGGTTTTGAGAGATGTTATCGCTGCGGCAGATCCACCCATGACCAGAGGGACTGCTGGTTCAAGGACAAAGCATGCAGGCAATGCGGAAAGATTGGACACATTGCACGTGTATGCCGATCTGGAAACAAAAAATCCACGGACAGGACAAAAATCAATAAGGAAAAGTACAGAAAGGTACAAATGATGACGGACAGTAGCTCCGAAGACCAGAAGAGCGATAGCGACTCCGGAAACAAGAGACTAAGCTGTCTCAAATTACATAATGTAATTGCCAAAGAAGATTACCAGACCACTTGGGTTACCCTCACGATAGCGGGGTCCCCAGTTAAAATGGAGCTAGATACAGGATCAGCTCTGACCGTCATAAGTCGACGGGATTACGAGCGGCTATTTCCGCATATACCTTTGAAAGACACATCCATTATCTTGAAAACATATACGGGGCAGAAAGTATACCCCAAAGGGAAAATAATGGTGCCTGTTGTATACAACGGCAAGGAAATACAGAAGTTGTATTTATACGTTCTGCAAGATGGTGGTCCACCGCTGTTGGGACGTGAATGGATCAGGAAGATACGTTTAGACTGGCACTCCATTCAGGCACTGACGGTGACCAGTAAGAAAAAAAATGATGATGACGTCATACCTGGACGATTAAAAGACATCTTGGCCAACGCCAAGGAAGTGTTTCAACAGGAACTAGGAACCTTGAAAGGCGTCACCGCCTCAATAAAAGTGGAAGATGCGGCAATTCCCAAGTTTTTTAAGGCAAGGCCGGTGCCATACGCAATTCGTCCAGCAGTCGAGGCAGAGCTGGAGAATTTGGAAAAGGCAGGCGTATTATCCAAGATAGATTGGAGCGAGTGGGCAACACCCATCATCCCGGTCATGAAGAAAACGTTGAATAATGATAAATCTGAAGAACAGAGAAAAAATCGCATCTGTGGGGACTTCAAGGTGACTGTAAACCCGGTCCTTCACACGGTACAGTATACTCTTCCGAGGATAGAAGATATTTTCGCCTCACTATCCGAAGGGAAACGTTTCACCAAAATTGACTTGGCACAGGCATATCTGCAGATGGAGGTTGAAGAGACCTCTAAAAAGTATCTCACGATAAATACACACAAAGGCCTGTACCAGTACAATCGACTGGTTTTCGGAGTAGCATCAGCTCCAGCTATCTGGCAAAGAGCTATGGAGCAAGTCCTCCAAGGGATTCCGGGGACTCAATGCTACCTAGACGACATCCTTGTAACGGGAGAAAACGAGAACGAGCACCTTGCCAATTTGGAGCAGGTGCTCACTAGGCTGAGAGAACGGGGCCTACGAGCAAATCGCCCCAAGTGCGAATTTTTCCAGAAACAAATATCATATTGTGGCCACATAATTAACGAGGAAGGGTTGCATAAGTCACCTGAAAAAATTGAAGCGGTCATGCACCTGAAAATGTCTCACAATTAAGGTCGTTCCTGGGATTGATAAATTACTATCATAAATTTTTACCGAACTTGTCAACTCTTCTGCACCCTCTTAACGCACTGCTACAAACGGGAGTAATTTGGAAATGGAGCGAAGGCTGTAAACGTGCCTTCCATAAATGCAAAGGCTTGATCACGTCCAAGGAAGTTTTGGCTCATTACAACCCATCACTGCCAATCAGACTGGCGTGCGATGCATCCCCTTACGGCGTAGGAGCGGTATTATCGCATAGATTCCCTGATGGCTCGGAGCGGCCGATAGCTTCTGTGTCACGCTCATTGAACTCAGCTGAGCGTAACTATGCCCAGATCGACAGGGAAGCACTCAGCCTGGTATGGGGAGTGAAGAAATTCAACCATTACCTACACGGACAAAAATTTACCTTGTTGACTGACCATCAACCCCTCGTCTCCATATTCAACCCTAAAAAGGGTGTTCCCATTATGACAGCGCAAAGGCTACAGAGGTGGTCCCTTTTCCTAGGGGCACACCAATATGACATAGAATACAAAGGATCAAAACAGCATGGGAATGCTGACGGTTTATCGCGCCTACCATTGCCAATGGTAGAAGAGGCACCGACAGTGGACCCAGTGGAGATGTTCCACTCAACCAAAGTGGAATGTCTACCAGTGACAAATTCTGCCATTGAAAAGGAAACGAGAAATGACCCGACTCTCTCACGAGTCTACGATTTAACGGTGAAGGGATGGCCAGCACATGGCGAACCACTGTTGCCAGCATTCTCGCAAAGAAGAGAACAGCTGTCAGTGTGCCGAGGTACCTTGATGTGTGGATCCAGAGTGGTGATTCCACCCAAACTCCAGGATAAAGTGCTAAAGGAGCTTCACGAGGGGCATCTGGGTGGAGTGAAAATGAAGAACCTAGCCAGAGCGTTTGTGTGGTGGCCAGGTATCGATGGAGACATCGAAGAAATGACCAAGAGCTGCCTAGGATGCCAGGAGGTCCAAAATGCCCCAGCACAAGCCCCTCTACATCCATGGGAGTGGCCCTCATCTCCATGGCAAAGGGTACACATCGACTTTGCTGGTCCATTTAGGGACTCAATGTTCTTAATCGCGGTTGATGCACACTCCAAGTGGCCGGAGGTAATAAAGATGTCCTCCACCACCACGGAAAAAACCATCACAGTATTAAGGACCATATTTGCCAGGAATGGGCTGCCTGAACAGATCTGTTCTGATAATGGACCGCAATTTGTGTCCAAAGAATTCAGGAAGTTTTTAAAAAACAATGGGGTTAAGCACTACACGTCCGCCCCATACCATCCCGCCACCAATGGATTGGCTGAAAGGTTTGTCCAGACCTTCAAGAAGGCCATAAAGGCCATGGGTAATGAAGACATAAATCTACAGCATAAGGTAGATAACTTCTTGTTTGCATACAGGAATGCAACACATGTGGTTACAAACCAAACTCCCGCCATGATGTTCTTCAATAGAAGCCTAAGATGCCGGCTGGATTTGATCAAGCCAAACATCAGAAGGGACGTGGAGAACCGGCAATTTCAAGGCATGAATGAAAGGCCAACTAGAACCTTCCAGATAGGTCAACAAGTTTTGGCCCGGGACTACCGTACCGAGAAATGGCAGCCTGGAACTATTTGCACACGACTAGGACCGCTGATGTATACCGTGGACATCGGAGAAAGCATAATAAGGCGCCATGCTGACCAGATCATAGAGTCATCCGAAAAGGGACAACCTACACCACAACTCTATACGCCTAATGATGAAGCAGAGATACCCATAGTATCTACCTCCGATCCGGTGATACTGGAACCAGATGAACCCGACACTGGCATTCAAGCCAAATCGACCTTGCCAAAAGAACCTACTACACCACCGAGGCGTTATCCAGACCGAGTCAGGAAGCCTCCAGAGAGACTGACTTATAATTGATTAACTGCAGCAAATGTGTAAATTATTGTTCTTGTAACATGTTAATTAATGATTACTTAAAATGTTATGTACTGGTTGTCTAAAAGGGGAGGAATTGTGGTGTATGTGCCTTTAAGAGCCCCCTGTGTACTGTAATGCCGGTAATGGCCACTCGGGCTATATAAGCCTGTATTGTGTCTTGTATCTGTTAGTTCACCTCCAGACTTTGTTCAGTAAACACCTGTGAAACCAACTCCTGCATTCCGTGTCTCCATTAACACACGGATACAACAGGGTCGACTAGGCCTGTACTCACTAGAGTTTAGAAGAATGAGAGGGGATCTCGTGGAAACGTCTAAAATTCTGACAGGGCTAGACAGACTGGATGCAGGGAGGATGTTTCCCCTGGCTGGGGGGTCTAGAACGAGGGTTCACAGTCTCAGGATACGGGGTAGGACATTTAGGACTGAGATGAGGAGAAATTTCTTCACACGGAGGGTGGTGAACCTGTGGAATTCTCTACCACAGAAGGCTGTGGAGGCCAAGTCACTGAATATTAAAGAAGGAGATAGATAGATTTCTAGACACAAAAGGCATCAAGGGGTATGGGGAGAGAGCGGGAATGTGGTATTGAGAGAGAGGATCAGCCCTGATCATATTGAATGGTGGAGCAGGCTCGAAGGGCCGAATGGTCGACTCCTGCTCCTGTTTTTCGATGTTTCTATGAAAGGATCGACAGTCCGAGGGCTCCGCAGGCACCGAATGAAGTGACTTCACTCGGGCGGAGCCGGAGAGCGCCTCAGGGGCACGTGGCCGTGGGATTGACGTGTCCGCCGACCAATAGGGAGCGAGATTGCGGGAGCAGTGGGCGGGTGACACGCGCTGGGACCTCGTGACGTCAACACCACTTGGTTGACTGACGGTCTGTGCTGATCCTTGACCTCCCTTTCCCCCGCTCCCCAGGATAGGTTGCACATTCCAGCTGCACACTGTGGGGGTGCTCAGCTGATCCCGGCCTGGGATGCAGTTGGGGAGACTGCAGTTAGCCTCAGTGCCCTGGGCTCCTGCTATCGATCACTGTCCAGTCACCCCCCAGCAGCAAAGGCCGAGTCTGCAAAGGGGGCTTGATTTTGTCTGTGACGCCCCCCAAGGTTGAATAGGCAGCCAACAATCACTGCAACCAGTGACTGTGGAACTGTATCCCAGTGCCTACCTGCCCTTTACAATCGAGGGGGTGAAATTGAATGACAGTTAAAAAAACTAAAAAATCACAATTTATCTCACGCCTGTAACTGAGTCAAATGTGGAGTGTTAGCAAACAATCTGACCCCGAGACACATAAGGAGATATTCGGCAAATCACCAAAAGCTTGATCAGAGAAATTGGTTTGAAGGAGCGTCTTTAAGCAGGAAAGAGAGGCGGAGAGGTTTAGGGAGGGAATTCCAGAGCTTAAGGCTGAGGCAACAGAAGGCACGGCCACCAATGGTGGAGTGATTAAAATCAGGGATGCACAAGAGGCCAGAATTGGAAGAGCACAGATATCTCGGAGGGTTGTGGGGCTGGAGGAGATTACAGAGATAGAGAGGGGTGAAGCCATGGGGCGGATTTGAACACAAGGATGAGAATTTTGAAATCGAGGCGTTGCTTAACCGGGAGCCAATGCAGGTCAGCGAGCACAGGGGTGATGGGTGAACGGGACTTGGTGCCAGTTAGGACATGGGCAGTGAGCACAGGGGGTGATGGGTGAACGGGACTTGGTGCCAGTTAGGACACGGGCAGTGAGCACAGGGGGTGATGGGCGAACGGGACTTGGTGCCAGTTAGGACACGGGCAGTGAGCACAGAGGTGATGGGTGAACGGGACTTGGTGCCAGTTAGGACACGGGCAGTGAGCACAGGGGGTGATGGGTGAACGGGACTTGGTGCCAGTTAGGACACGGGCAGCGAGCACAGGGGTGATGGGTGAACGGGACTTGGTGCCAGTTAGGACACGGGCAGCGAGCACAGGGGTGATGGGTGAACGGGACTTGGTGCCAGTTAGGACACGGGCAGCGAGCACAGGGGTGATGGGTGAACGGGACTTGGTGCCAGTTAGGACACGGGCAGCGAGCACAGGGGTGATGGGTGAACGGGACTTGGTGCCAGTTAGGACACGGGCAGTGAGCACAGGGGTGATGGGCGAACGGGACTTGGTGCCAGTTAGGACATGGGCAGTGAGCACAGGGGTGATGGGTGAACGGGACTTGGTGCCAGTTAGGACACGGGCAGTGAGCACAGGGGGTGATGGGCGAACGGGACTTGGTGCCAGTTAGGACACGGGCAGTGAGCACAGGGGTGATGGGTGAACGGGACTTGGTGCCAGTTAGGACACGGGCAGCGAGCACAGGGGTGATGGGTGAACGGGACTTGGTGCCAGTTAGGACACGGGCAGCGAGCACAGGGGTGATGGGTGAACGGGACTTGGTGCCAGTTAGGACACGGGCAGCGAGCACAGGGGTGATGGGTGAACGGGACTTGGTGCCAGTTAGGACACGGGCAGTGAGCACAGGGGGTGATGGGCGAACGGGACTTGGTGCCAGTTAGGACACGGGCAGCGAGCACAGGGGTGATGGGTGAACGGGACTTGGTGCCAGTTAGGACACGGGCAGCGAGCACAGGGGTGATGGGTGAACGGGACTTGGTGCCAGTTAGGACATGGTCAGCGAGCACAGGGGTGATGGGCGAACGGGACTTGGTGCCAGTTAGGACATGGTCAGCGAGCACAGGGGTGATGGGCGAACGGGACTTGGTGCCAGTTAGGACACGGGCAGTGAGCACAGGGGTGATGGGTGAACGGGACTTGGTGCCAGTTAGGACATGGGCAGTGAGCACAGGGGGTGATGGGTGAACGGGACTTGGTGCCAGTTAGGACATGGGCAGTGAGCACAGGGGGTGATGGGTGAACGGGACTTGGTGCCAGTTAGGACATGGGCAGTGAGCACAGGGGGTGATGGGCGAACGGGACTTGGTGCCAGTTAGGACACGGGCAGCGAGCACAGGGGTGATGGGTGAACGGGACTTGGTGCCAGTTAGGACACGGTCAGCGAGCACAGGGGTGATGGGTGAACGGGACTTGGTGCCAGTTAGGACACGGTCAGCGAGCACAGGGGTGATGGGCGAACGGGACTTGGTGCCAGTTAGGACACGGGCAGTGAGCACAGGGGTGATGGGTGAACGGGACTTGGTGCCAGTTAGGACACGGGCAGCAGAGTTTTGGATGACCTCAAGTTTACGTAGGGTAGAACGTGGGAGGCCAGCCAGGAGTGTGTTGAAATAGTCAAGTCTAGAGGTAACATAAGAATATAAGAAATAAGAGCAGGAGTGGGCCATACGGCCCCTCGAGCCTGCTCCGCTATTCAATAAGATCATGGCTGATCATCGACCTCAACTCCACTTTCCTGCCCGATCTCCATATCCCTTGATTCCCCTAGAGTCCAACAATCTATCGATCTCAGCCCTGAATATACTCAAAGACTCAGCATTCACAGCCCTCTGGGGCAGAGAATTCCAGAGATTCACCACCCTCTGAGTGAAGAAATTCCTCCTCATCTCAGTCTTAAATGGCCGACCCCTTATCCTGAGACTTTGCCCCCTAGTTCTAGACACTCCAGCCAGGGGAAACAACCTCTCAGCATCTACCCTGTCAATCCCCTTCAGAATCTTGTATGTTTCAATGAGATCACCTCTCATTCTTCTAAACTCCAGAGAGTATCGGCCCATTCTACACAATCTCTCCTCATAGGACAGCCCTCTCATCCCAGGGATCAATCTAGTGAACCTTCGTTGCACCGCCTCCAAGGCAAGTATATCCTTCCTTAGATAAGGAGACCAAAACTGTGCCCAGTACTCCAGGTGTGGTGTCACTAAGGCCCTGTACAATTGGAGCAAGACTTCCTTACTCTTATACTCCAACCCTCTTGCAATAAAGACCAACATGTCATTTGCCTTCCTTATTACTTGCTGTACCTGCATGGTAGCTTTCTGTGTTTCTTGCACGAGGACACTCAAATCTCTCTCAACACCAACATTTGAAAGTTTCTCACCATTTAAAAAATATTCTGTTTTTCTATTCTTCCTACCAAAGTGAATAACCTCACATTTCCCTACATTATACTCCATCTGCCACCTTACTGCCCACTCACTCAGTCTATCTATATCCCTTTACAGACTCTTTGTGTTCTCCTCACAGCTTACTGTCCCACCTAGCTTTGTATCATCAGCAAACTTGGATACATTACACTCAGTCCCTTTATCTAGGTCATTAATATAGATTGTAAATAGCTGAGGCCCCAACACTGATCCACACGGCACCCCACTAGTTACAGCCTGCCAACCTGAAAAAGATCCGTTTATCCCTACTCTCTGTATTCTGCCCGTTACTATATTATCCCCAACCCCATGACCCCTAATCTTGTGTAATAACCTTTTATGTGGCAGTAAGAGTAAGGTAGTAAGAGGCGGGGTGGGGCCTATTAGGGACAAAGAAGGTGATATATTCTTGGAGGCACAGGGCAAGGCTAGAATACTCAATGAGTACTTTCTATCGGTCTTTACTAAGGAGGTGGATGCTGACAAAATATCGGTAGAGTGGAAAAGGTAGAAGCAATGGAAGGGGTGAACATTGATAGACAGGGTGTACTAGAAAGGCTGGGTATGCTTAGAGTGGACAGGTCACCTGGTCCAGATGGCTTGCATCCCAGGTTGCTCAGGGAATTGGGGGAGGAGATAGCGGAAGGGCTTACCATAATTTTCCAATCTTCGCTCGATGCGGGGGAGGTGCCTGAGGATTGGAAAGTGGCAAATGTGACACCATTGTTCAAAAAAGGGTGTAAGGACAATCCTAGTAACTACAGTGGTGGGTAAAGTTTTAGAAACAATAATGGATACAGTACTTGGAGAGGTTTAAGCTAATTAAGGAGAGCCAACACGGATTTGTAAAAGGCAGATCGTGTTTGACTAATCGAATTGAATTTTTTGATGAAGTAACAGAGAGGATTGATGAAGGGAATGCAGTGGATGTTGTCTACATGGATTTTCGGAAGGCGTTTGACAAAGTACCACATAGAAGGCTGGTTAATAAAATTGAGGCTCATGGAATAGGTGGGTCAGTGGCAGCTTGGATAAGGAATTGGCTTAAGGATAGAAAACAGCAAGTTGTGGTAAATGGCTGTTTTTCAGACTGGAGGATGGTAGACAGTGGTGTTCCCCAAGGGTCAGTGCTGGGGCCACTGCTTTTTTTGATATATATAAATGACCTGGATATTGGAATACAGAGTAGAATTTCTGAATTTGCCAATGGCACCAAACTTGGGCCTGTGGCAAACAGTGAGGATGGTACCAATTGGCTGCAACAGGACATAGAAAGGCTAGCAGAATGGGCAGGCAAGTGGCAGATGGAATTTAATACAGAGAAGTGTGAGGTGATGCATTTTAGCAGAAGGGACAAGGAGAGGCAATATACACTTAATGGCACAGATTAAAGAGTGTGCAGGGACAGAGGGACCTGGGAACTAATGTGCTTAGGCCCCTGAAGGTGGCGGGACATATTGAGAGAGTGGTTAACAAAGCATATGGTATCTTGGGCTTCATAAATAGAGGTATTGAGTGTAATGATCAGTAACCTGTCATTCTAGAATGGTACACTAGGTGGAGCTGTATGTATATAAGAGTGGGACTACCCACAATGCACCAGGCTTCCCACAAGGCAGTAGTCAAGATGGAGGCTGTACAGAAGTCCACATGGCTGAATAAAGTGACTAGCTCAAACTAGCTGTTCATAATGATAATGTCTAGTTATTTATGAACATAACATTGAGTACAAAAGTAGAGAAGTTATGCTGAACCTTTATAAAGCGCTGGTTAGGCCACAACTGGAGTATTGCATCCAGTTCTGGTCACCACACTTTAGGAAGGATGTGAAGGCCCTTGAGACAGTGCAGAGGAGATTTACCAGAATGGTTCCAGGGATGGGGGATCTTAGCTAAAAAGGACAGGTTGGAGAAGCAGGATTTGTTTTCATTAGAGCAAAGGCGGTTGAGGGGTGATTTGATAGAGGTGTACAAGATTATGACGGGTTTGGATAGGCTAGGCAGGGAAAGGCTGTTCCCACTAGTTGATGGTACAAGGACTAGGGGACACAGAATTAAGGTTTTGGGCAAGAGATACAGGCGGGATGTGAGGAAAAACTTTTTTACACAGCGAGTGGTGATGACCTGGAACTCGCTGCCGACGGAAGTGGTGGAAGCGGAGACACTCAATGTTTTCAAGGGGAGACTGGATAGGCACTTGAGGGAAATAAACTTGCAGGGCTACGGGGATAGAGCGGGGGAATGGGACTGACTGGATTGCTCTACAGAGAGCCGACACGGACTCAATGGGCCGAATGGCCTCCTTCTGTGCCATTATGACTCTGAGAGGAGACCGCATCGTGAGCAGCGAACACAGTTTACTAAATTGCAAGAAGTACAAGTAAATCGCTGTTTCACCTGGAAGGAGTGTTTGGGGCCCTGGACAGTGGGAAGGGAGGAGGTAAAAGGGCAGGTGTTGCATCTCCTGCGCTTGCACGGGAAGGTGTCGGGTGAAGGGGAAGGGGTGCTGGGGGTGATAGAGGAGTGGACCAGGGTGTCGCGGAGGGAGCGGTCCCTTCGGAATACTGAAAGGGGAGGTGAGGGGAAGATGCGTTTGCTGGTGGGATCACGCTGGAGGTGGCGGAAATGGCGGAGGATGATCCGTTAAATGTGGAGGCTGGTGGGGTGAAAGGTGAGGACAAGGGGAACCCTATCATGGTTCTGGGAGGGAGGGGAAGGGGTGAGAGCAGAAGTGAGGGAAATAGAACGGACTACACTACATCTACTGGTTCCCCTTTATCCACCCTGCTTGTTACATCCTCAAAGAACTGTAATAAATTTGTCAAACACGATTTCCCTTTCATAAAACCATGTTGACTGTTTGATTGTATTATGATTTTCTAAATGTCCTGCTACTACTTCCTGAATAATGGATTCCAGCATCTTCCCAATGATAGATGTTAGACTAACTGGCCTATAGTTACCTGCTATCTGTCTCCCTCCTTTCTTGAATATGAGTGTTACATTTGCAGTTTTCCAATCTGCTGGAACCTTTCCAGAGTCTAGGGAATTTTGGAAGATTACAACCAATGTATCCACTATCTCTGCAGCCACTTCTTTTAAGACCCTAGGAGGCAGGCCATCAGGTCCAGGGGACTTGTCAACCTTTAGCCCCATTAGTTTGCCTAGTGCTTTTTCTCTAGTGATAGTGATTGTTTTAAGTTCCTCCCTCCCTTTTGCCCCTTGATTTTCCACTATTATTGGGATGCTTTTAGTATCTTCTCCCGTGAAGACAGATACAAAATATTTGTTCAAAGTCTCTGCCATTTCTTTGTTTCCCATTATTAATTCCCCAGTTTCATCCTCTAAGGGACCAACGTTTACTTTAGCTACTCTCTTCCTTTTTATATACTTGTAGAAGCTCTTACTGTCTGTTTTTATATTTCTTGCTAGTTTAATCAATCAATATTCTCCCTCCATTATTTTTTTAGTCATCCTTTGCAAGTCTCTAAAAAATTTCCCAATCGTCTGGCCTACCACTAATCTTCACAACATTGTACACCTTTTCATTCAAATTGATACCCTCCTTAACTTCCTTCGTTCATCATCCTCAGAGTCTTTCTCACTGGAATATATCTTTGCTGAGAGTTATGAAATATCTCCTTAAAAGTCTGCCACTGCTTATCTACCATCTTACCTTTTAATCTATTTTCCCAGTCCACTTTACCCAACTCTGTCTTCATACCCTTGTAATTCCCTTTATTTAAGTTTAAGACACTAGTTTCAGACCTAAATTTCTGACCCTCAACTTAAATTTGAAATTCTATCATGTAATGAGCAGGTTCCCTGGAGGATCCTTTACTATGAGATCATTAATTAATCCTGTCTTATTACACATTACCAAATCTAAAATAGCCTGTTCCCTGGTGGGTTCCACAACATAGTGTTCCAAGAATCTGTCCTGAATACACTCTATGAACTCGTCCTCAAGGCTACCTTTGCCAATTTGATTAGAAGATTAAAATCGCTCACGATTATTGCAGTACCTTTCTTACAAGCCCCCATTATTTCTTGATTTATACTCTGTCCCACAGTGTAGCTACTGTTAGGGGGGCCTATAGACCACTTCCACCAGTGACTTCTTTCCCTTATTATTTCTTATCTCCACCCAAACTGATTCTACATCTTGATCTTCCAAGCCAAGATCATTTCTCACCACTGTACTGATCTCATCCTTTATTAACAGAGCTACCCCACCTCCTTTCCCTTTCTGCCTATCCTTCCGAAATGTCAAATACTCCTGAATATTCAGTTCCCAGCCTTGGTCACCTTGTAACCACGTCTCTGTAATGGCGATCAGATTATAACCATTTATTTCTATTTGTGCCGTCAACTCATCTGTCTTGTTACGAATGCTGTGTGCATTCAGATAAAGAGCCTTTAATTTTGTCTTTTTACCATTTTTCCTGCTCTGATCTTATTTGCTGGTACACTCTTATGCTTGTACACTCTGTCCCGTCCTGTCACACTCTGGTTATCATTACCCCTATCGCTACCCTGCACTATTGCCTTGTCCTTTCTCTTTAACTTTCTAGGTTTCCCCTCACCTGAACCCTCTCTCTTCCCCCCCCCCACTATTTAGTTTAAAGACCTATCTACAGCCCTAGTTATTCGATTCACCAGGACACTGGTCCCCGCACGCTTCAAGTGAAGCCCGTCCCAACGGAACAGCTCCCTCTTTCCCCAGGACTGGTGCCAGTGCCCCATGAATTGAAACCCATTTCTCCCACACCAATCCTTGATCCATGCATTCAACTCTCTGATCTTATTGACCCTATGCCAATTTGCTCGTGGCTCACGTAGTAATCCAGAGATTACTTTGTGGTTCTGCTTTTTAATTTAGCCCCGAGCTGCTCGTACTCCCTCAGTAGAACCTCTTTCTTAGCCCGACCTATGCCCTTGGTACCTGTGTGGACCATGACAACTGGATCCTGCCCCTCCCACTCCAATTCCTCTCCAGCCCAGAGGAGATGTCCTTAACCCTGGCATCGGGCAGGCAACATAGCCTTCGGGACTCACGCTCTCGGCTACAGAGAACAGTATCTATCCCCCGAACGATACTGTCCCCTACCACTACCACATTCCTTTTTACTCCCGCAACTTGAATGGCCCCCTGTCCCACGGTGTTGTGGTCAGTTTGCTCATCCTCCCTGCAGTCCCTGCTCTCGTCCACACAGGCTGCAAGAACCTCGTACCTGTTGACAAGTGCAAGGGCTGATGCTCCTCCAATGCTACCTTCTGAATCCCCATTCCTGCCTCACTCGTAGTCACAGCCTCCTGTCCCTGACCACGGACCAAATCTGAAGGATTTAACCTAAGGGGTGTGACTGCCTCCTGGAACAAAGTGTCCAGGAAACTTTCTCCCTCCCTGATGTATCGCAGTGTCCGAAGCTCAGACTCCAGCTCATCAACTCTGAGCCGAAGTTCCTCGAGCTGCAGACACTTCTGGTCGCCACACTTTAGGAAGGATGTGAAGGCCCTTGAGAGGGTGCAGAGGAGATTTACCAGAATGGTTCCGGGGATGGGGGATCTTAGCTCCAAGGACAGGTTGGAGAAGCTGGATTTGTTTTCATTAGGGCAAAGGAGGTTGAGGTGTGATTTGACAGAGGTGTACAAGATTATGATGGGTTTGGATAGGCTAGACGGGGAAAGGCTGTTCCCACTAGTTGATGGTACAAGGACTAGGGGACACAGATTTAAGGTCTTGGGCAAGAGATACAGGGGGGATGTGAGGAAAAACTTTTTTTACGCAGCCACTGGTGAGGACCTGGAACTCGCTGCCGACGGAAGTGGTGGAAGCGGAGACACTCAATGTTTTCAAGGGGAGACTGGATAGACACTTGAGGGAAATAAACTTGCAGGGCTACGGGGATGAGTCATAGAGTTTTACAGCACAGAAAGAGGCCCTTCGGCCCATCGTGTCTGCACCGTCCATCAATCCCTGTCCAGTCTAATCCCATTTTCCAGCATTTGGTCCATAGCCTTGTATGCAATGGCATTTCAAGTGCTCATCCAAATGCTTCTTGAATGAGCGGGGAGTGGGACTGACTGGATTCCTCTAGAGAGCCGGCACGGACTCGATGGGCCGAATGGCCTCCTTCTGTGCCTCTATGTGGTTGCTGTGGATAACACTGGGGTCCACCAGCTCCCACATGCTACAGCTGCAGCACATCACCTGCCCCGCCATCTCTATTGTATTTTATTTAACTAATTAGGTTTTCAAGTTATGAAATACCCAATTGTCTATTAATAGTTTTTAAACTAGGTAATAACCTTCTTTAATTTACTACATTTAGTTATATGCTTTAGATCTTTACTGTAACTTAGCCCACAGTCCTAATTAAATTCTCGTTGTTTATTTTTTTTACGTATCAAGCAGCACCTCTTACCCTCACCTCATCGAATTCGCTCACTCACCCAATCTCCAAGTTAAGTACTCTGTAGAAGCAGTACTCCGTAGAACTGGACTCCGTGCTACTCAGCACTGCTCCTCCGACAGTGCGGCGCTCCCTCAACACTGCCCCTCCGACAGTGCGGTGCTCCCTCAGTACTGCCCCTCCGACAGTGCGGCGCTCCCTCAGTACTGCCCCTCCGACAGTGCGGTGCTCCCTCAGTACTGCCCCTCCGACAGTGCGGTGCTCCCTCAGTCCTGCCCCTCCGACAGTGCGGAGCTCCCTCAGTACTGCCCCTCCGACAGTGCAGCGCTCCCTCAGTATTCCCCCTCCGACAGCGCGGCGCTCCCTCAGTACTGCCCCTCCAACAGTTCAGCGCTCCCTCAGTACTGCCCCTCCGACAGTTCAGCCCTCCCTCAGTACTGCCCCTCCGACAGTGCGACGCTCCCTCAGCACTGCCCCTCCGACAGTGCGGCACTCCCTCAGTACTGCCCCTCCGACAGTTCAGTGCTCCCTCAGTACTGCCCCTCCGACAGTGCGGCGCTCCCTCAGTACTGCCCCTCCGACAGTTCAGTGCTCCCTCAGTACTGCCCCTCCGACAGTGCGGCGCTCCCTCAGTACTGCCCCTCCGACAGTTCAGTGCTCCCTCAGTACTGCCCCTCCGACAGTACGGCGCTCCCTCAGTACTGTCCTCCGACAGTGCGGTGCTCCCCCAATACCGCCCCTCCGACAGTGCGGCGCTCCCTCAGTACCGCCCCTCCGACAGTGCGGCGCTCCCTCAGTACTGCCTCTCCGACAGTGCGGCGCTCCCTCAGTACTGCCTCTCCGACAGTGCGGCGCTCCCTCAGTACTGCCCCTCCGACAGTGCGGCGCTCCCTCAGCACCGCACTGGAGTGTCAGCCTCGCTTTATATGCTCAAGTCCCTGGAGCGGGATTTGAACCCACAACCTTCTGACTCTGCTATCCACTGAGCCACAGCTGACTCCAGTCTTTTACACAGTTTCATCATAACTTCCTTGCTTTTGCACGCTACACCTCTCCTAAAGCAGTGGAGTTATGATGAATTGTTAAACAGTTTTTTTTGCAGAGTGACCAAGGCTGCCTGTAGGAAACAATTGTGCATTTGAAAGAAGCTTGTATTGTGAAGCTTGTGCCCCTTTGCCAGGCCCGCTGCCTGCGGCCCCTCTCCCAGATTCCAGCCCCAGCTCTGTGCTGACTGAGCTCCTCTCACCTGGGGACAGCGCGTCACAATCGGCCCCAGCGCACCTGAGCTGGAGTGGAGGCCCCGCCCCCTTGCCACGCCGCCATTGGTTGGAGGACCGGGCCGCCCAGTTCAGTCCTCCCAGCGCAGCACTCTTCCTATTGGTCAGAGCTCCCGTCAGTCAGAATCACATTGTTCCGCCTCACTCCACCATCCCGCGCGGCTCAATCCGCTCCGTTCGGCGTCCGCGGAGGTCCCGCCCGACTCTCAGGTTTGGTTTTTTCTCGTCTTTTACTTTATAATCTCGCTCTCCGCTCCCCCCTCACCTCGATTTAAATCGATTCCCCAACACTTGACTTTACCCGGCCTCTGCTCCCCGGAGGACCCGCGCAGGCGTACTGACAGCCTCGACACCACGAGGGGAAGGGAGGGTGATTGACAGGGGACGATTGAGAGAAGCGCCTGCCCGCGCTGTGATTGGTGCAGGGGAAGGCAAGTGGGCGTGTCCGGCCCCCGGGCCCACGTGGGGGAGTCAAAGGCTGGCTGGAGCGCATGCGCAGCCCGCCTCGCACCGTTGGGAAGGTTTTCAAATAGTTTTTTTTGCGAAACAAATTGAAAACACTCATGAATTCCCCCAACCTCCTCCCCGCTAAAGTGCGATTATTATTATTATTGTTTTTCCTCATTTGTGTGGGGTGTCTTTTTTTACCTTGCGGTGGCGTGCGCCGATCCAACCGACCCCTTGGCGTTGCGTGCTGGCGTCAGCGCGTAAGCGGAGGGGGGTTGATTGACACGAAGTGCCCGCCAATCAGGAGCGAGGAAAACGCTGGGAGGACCGGGCGGGCTGACGGTCCTCCAATCAATGGCGGCGCGGGAGCTGTTAAAGGGAAGGGGAGGAGGGGGTGGAAAAAACCCAGCTTGTGAGTGTTCATTCCTTTACATTACCTTTATTGCAAGGCTATTCATCAACTGCATTCATTTAAAAATAAGTGAACCTTTTCTCTTTTTGACTTTTATCCAGAACAAAGAGCCCTGGTGCTGTGACCATTTTGGTGGGCAGCCACTTTTAAAGGGACAAAGACCAGCATTCTTCCTCCTCTCTCTCTCTCTTGTGAGTATTTGTGGTGGGTGAGAGAGGAGAGGAGAGGAGAGGGGAGGGGAGGGGAGGTGGTGAGTCAAAGGGGACTGCGGCCCCTTTTCAACAAAAAAAATTGCTTGGCCATTTAAAGGGGAATGGGTGCCCCCCAGGTATTTAAAGGGGCAGTGCCTCTCTCTGTATCATGTAAGAGCAGGGAGGTTCTGCTTGAACTGTACAAAACACCAGTTAGGCCACCGGCTAGAGTGCTGCGTGCAGTTCTGCTCGCCCCATTGCAGGAAAGATGTGACTGCTCTAGACGGGAGATTTACGAGGATGTTGCCAGGACTAGAGAATTTCAGCTACAAGGAAAGATTGAATACATAGAAACATAGAAGATAATCTACATCCTAGGGTACTTAAGGAAGTGGCCCTGGAAATAGTAGATGCATTGCTGGTCATCTTCCAAAATTCGATAGACTCTGGAACAGTACCCATGGATTGGCGGGTAGCTAATGTTACCCCACTGTTCAAAAAAGGTGGTAGAGAGAAAACGGGGAATTACAGACTGGTAAGCCTGACATTAGTAGTGGGGAAAATGTTAGAGTCCATTAGAAAAGACGTAATAGCAGAGCACTTGGTGACTGGATCGGACAAAGTCAACATGGATTTACAAAAGGTAAATCGTGCTTGACTAATCTACTGGAATTTTTTGAGGATGTAACTGGTAAAATAGATAAGGGAGAACCAGTGGATGTGGTGTATTTGGACTTTCAAAAGGCTTTCGATAAGTTCCCGCATAAGAGATAGAAACATAGAAGATAGGAGCAGGAGTAGGCCATTCGGCCCCTTGAGCCTGCTCCGCCATTCAATGCGATCATGGCTGATCATCCAAATTCAGTACTCGGTCCCTGCTTTCTCCCCATACCCCTTGATCTCTTTAGCCTTAAGAAATATATCCAACTCATTCTTGAATATATTTAATAAATTGGCCTCTACTGCCTTCTGTGGTAGAGAATTCCACAGGTTCACCACTCTCTGGGTGAAGAAATTCCTCCTAATTTCTGTCCTAAATGGCCTACCCGGCAGCGACCAGAGGCCCGAGTACAGCATCGGACCTTGGAGTGAGCAGCGAGGTCAGGAGGAGGAGCTATAACCCGGCAGCGACCAGAGGCATATCAAATCAACAGCAGAGGAGAGAGGTAAAAAATAATCCAAGAGTGACGTCACCAGGAAGCAGGTAAGTGATTGGTTGGATTGGTTGGTGAGTATTTCTTCTTTTTATTACAAGCTTAAATTCGGCGGTTTTTTTCTAGGGTCTGTGCTGTAAGGGAGACAGTTGGTTAACCATTAAACTGGTGTAATTTAGAGGGATTGATTTAATTTAAATCCAATTAATTAAATAATTTTTTTTATAATTAATTACATAGAATGGAGCAGATGATGTGTTACTGTTGCGAGATGTGGGAGCCGGTAGACCCCATTGAGGCTAACGGTGATTACATCTGTGACAAGTGTCTGCTGCTACAGGATCTCCAGCTCCGTGTTGATGAGCTGGAGTCTGAGCTTCAGATACTGCGACACATCAGGGAGGGGGAGAAGTACCTGGACTCTGTGTATCAGGAGGTGGTCACACCTATGAAGTTAATTAATTCAGATGTAGCCCATGGTCAGGGACAAGACGGTGTGACTATGAGTGAGGCAGGTACGGGGATCCAGAAGGTAGTGTTGGAGGAGCCGCAGCCCTTGCTCTTGTCCAACAGGTTCGAGCTTCTTACTCCCTGTGGGGACGGAAGCAGGGGCTGCAGGGAGGATGAGCAACCTGGCCACAGCACCGTGGAGAGGGGGGCCATTCAAGAGGGGGGAGTAAATAGAAATGTTGTAGTGGTAGGGGATAGTATTATTAGGGGGATAGAGTTCTCTGCAGCCAAGAGCGAGAGTCCCGTAGGCTGTGTTGCCTACCCGGTGCCAGGGTTAAGGACATCTCCTCTGGGCTGGATAGAAACTTGGAGTGGGAGGGGGAGGATCCAGTTGTCGTGGTCCATGTTGGTACCAACGACATAGATAGGACAAGGAAGGAGGTTCTGCTGAGGGAGTTTGAGCAGCTAGGGGCCAAATTAAAAAGCAGAACCACAAGGGTAATAATCTCTGGATTATTACCTGAGCCACGAGCGAATTTGGCTAGGACAAATAAAATAAGAGAGTTAAATGCGTGGCTCAAAGACTGGTGTGGGAGAAATGGGTTTTGCTTCCTGGGACACTGGCACCAGTACTGGGACAGGAGGGAGCTGTTCCGTTGGGACGGGCTTCACTTGGCCAGTGCTGGGACTAGAGTCCTGGCGGATCATATAACTAGGGCTGTAGAGAGGGCTTTAAACTAACTAGTGGGGGGGAGCTTCCTAGAGAACAAATAATAAAAATGACAACAGAGAAGGTCAAAGACTTAGGTAGCAGTGGGGAAATTAAAAACCAGAGCGTGTCAGGAAGGGGTAGAAGGTGTGGAGTAAAAGGTAAAGTAATAAAAAGGGCAAAAGCAGGATCTAAGTGTCACAAAACATATTTGAAAGTTCTCTATCTGAATGCACGTAGCATTCGTAACAAAATAGACGAGTTAAAGGCACAAATAGCTACATATGGGTATGATCTTGTGGCCATTACAGAAACATGGCTACAGGGTGACAATGCCTGGGAATTAAACATACCAGGTTATTTAACAATCAGGAAGGACAGGCAGGAAGGAAAGGGAGGTGGGGTGGCTATGTTAATAAAGGAAGGAATCACTGTAATACAGAGAAATGATATTGGGTCAAAAGATCAGGATAATGAAACAGTTTGGGTGGAGATAAGGAATAATAAGGGGAAAAAAACACTAGTGGGCATAGTATATAGGCCTCCGAACAGTCGCAACTCGGTTGGACGGAGTATCAATCAGGAAATAGTTGAGGCTTGTAATAAGGGAACATCTATAATTATGGGGGATTTTAACTATCATATAAATTGGACGAATCAAATTGGGCAGGGCTGCCTTGAGGATGAGTTCATTGAGTGTATTAGGGATGGGTTTCTTGAGCAGTATGTAACTGAACCAACCAGGGGGCAAGCAACCTTAGATCTGGTCCTGTGTAACGAGACAGGTTTAATTAAAAATGTCCTAGTAAAGGATCCCCTTGGAATGAGTGACCATAACATGGTTGAATTCCATATTCAGTTAGAGGGTGAGGAGGTTGTATCTCAAACAAGCGTGCTAAGCTTGAATAAAGGAGACTATGAAGGTATGAGAGCGGAATTGAGTAAAGTGGATTGGGAAAATAGGTTAAAGGATAAGACGATACATGATCAGTGGTGTACATTTAAGGAGTTATTTTACAACTTCCAAAAAAAGTATATTCCACTGAGGAAAAAAAGGGTGTAAAAGAAAAGACAGCCATCCGTGGCTAAGTAAAGAAATTAAGGATAGTATTCGACTAAAAACAAGGGCATATAAGGTAGCCAAATCTAGTGGGAGGATAGAGGATTGGGAAAACTTTAAAAGACAGCAAAAAATAACAAAAAGATTGATTAAGAAAGGGAAGATAGATTATGAAAGTAAATTAGCAAAAAATATAAAGACAGATAGTAAGAGTTTTTATAGTTATATAAAAAGAAAAAGGGTGGCTAAAGTAAATGTTGGTCCCTTAGAGGATGAGACCGGGAAATTAATGGTGGGAAATATGGAGATGGCAATAACACTGAATGAATATTTTGTATCAGTCTTTACAGTAGAGGACACCAAGAATATCCCAACACTTGACAAGCAGGGGGCTATAGGGGGGGAGGAGATAAACACGAACAAAATCACTAAGGAAGTGGTACTGGGTAAAATAATGGGACTCGAGGCGGATAAATCACCTGGACCTGATGGCTTACATACTAGGGTCTTGAGGGAAGTGGCGGTAGGGATTGTGGATGCATTGGTAATAATCTTCCAAAACTCCCTGGACTCAGCAAAGGTCCCGGCAGACTGGAAAACTGCTAATGTAACACCCTTATTTAAAAAGGGCAGTAGACAGAAGGCTGGAAACTATAGACCGGTTAGCCTAACATCTGTGGTAGGTAAAATTTTGGAGTCCATTATTAAGGAGACAGTAACAGGACATTTGGATAATCATAATTTAATAAGACAAAGTCAGCATGGTTTTATGAAGGGGAAGTTATGTTTGACAAATTTGCTGGAGTTCTTTGAGGAAGTAACATATAGGGTGGATAAAGGTGAACCAGTGGACGTAGTGTATTTAGACTTCCAAAAGGCATTTGACAAGGTGCCACACAAAAGATTATTGCTTAAGATAAAAAATCACGGGATTGGGGGTAATATTCTGGCATGGATAGAGGATTGGCTATCTAACAGAAGGCAGAGAGTTGGGATAAATGGTTCATTCTCAGACTGGCAATCAGTAACTAGTGGTGTTCCGCAGGGGTCAGTGCTGGGTCCCCAACTCTTTACAATCTATATTAACGATTTGGAGGAGGGGACCGAGTGTAACATCTCAAAGTTTGCAGATGATACTAAGATGGGAGGGAAAGTAGTGAGTGAGGAGGACATAAAAAACCTGCAAGGGGACATAGACAGGCTAAGTAAGTGGGCAGAGATTTGGCAGATGGAATACAATACTGGAAAGTGTGAGGTTATGCACTTTGGCAGGAAAAATCGTAGAGCAAGCTATTATCTTAATGGCAAGAAACTGGAAAGTACTGAAGTGCAAAGGGATCTGGGGGTCCTGGTGCACGAAACTGAAAAGGTTAGTATGCAGGTGCAGCAAGTGATTAAGAAGGCCAATGGAATGTTGGCTTTCATTGCTAGGGGGATAGAATATAAAAATAGGGAGGTATTGCTTCAGTTGTACAAGGTATTGGTGAGACCGCACCTGGAATACTGCATACAGTTTTGGTGTCCATACTTAAGAAAAGCCATGATCTTATTGAATGGCGGAGCAGGCTCGAGGGGCCGATTAGCCTACTCCTGCTCCCATTTCTTATGTTCTTATGAACAGGATCCACACAGATGGGAGGCATGGGCGAGAGAAGCTGAGCCAAAAACGTGAGTACTTTTAAATACCATGTACAGTTAGGGCAAGGCAACACCGTCTCGTGTCCACCGCCCCCTTTGGAATCAAAGAACTAAAAGGTTTGAATGGATAAGTCAAGCGGTCTTGGGGTTAGGATGAAATGTGTGGACGTATAGGCATGGTATGAGTTGCAAGTAGTGCATTAACCTTTGGAGTAAAAGTCTAAAGCATACCTCTGACAATTTGAAGTTGCAGGTAGTGCTAAGCATACCTCTGACAATTCGCCAGAACAAAATTGTTGCAAGTACTGTCTCACTCTGCGAGAGTAAAGTAAGGGATGTACCGCTGACAACTGTGGTTACAAGTACCGTCTCACACTGTGAGAGTAAAGTAAGGGACGTACCGCTGACAACTGCGGTTACAAGTACTGTCTCACTCTGCGAGAGTAAAGTAAGGGACGTACCACTGACAACTGTGGTTACAAGTACTGTCTCACTCTGCGAGAGTAAAGTAAGGGCCGGAGCGCTGACAACTGGGGTTACAAGTACCGTCTCACTCTGCGAGAGTAAAGTAAGGGACGTACCGCTGACAACTGTGGTTACAAGTACTGTAGTGTATGTACCCATCTACCCTTAAGGAAATTATTGTATGTAACCGTTCACCTTTAAGGGAACTACTTTAAGTGTGGCACTGC
Source organism: Somniosus microcephalus (assembly GCF_052327205.1). Classification (NCBI taxonomy): domain Eukaryota; kingdom Metazoa; phylum Chordata; class Chondrichthyes; order Squaliformes; family Somniosidae; genus Somniosus; species Somniosus microcephalus. The sequence continues at coordinate 533,604 of NW_028225245.1, forward strand.
TTGTTTGGCTTCTGTATACTGTGGTGCCGACGGTGACCACACCAGTATATAAGTGTTGTGACAGGATAACTGGGGCAGATTCGCCCGGACCTTCGAATAGTAAAGACCTGTTTGTTGTTATTTCTGAAGTCTGTGTATTTATTAACTGCACAACCCACAGACTTTACAGTGGCGACGAGTCCGATCGTACCCTGCGGCAAGATTACCAAAGCAAGAAGAGCGTCGAAGAGAGGCAACCGCCCTCGTCGTGCTGCTGGAAGAAAACACGAGGCTGCAGCAGGAGAAAGGAGGAAGACTTTAGCAATAAAAGCTTCCATCTGCAACAGGCACTGACTACCCTTCTACCACGGTGCGGAGTGAGCCGATCAGCTGGAAACAAGGCGGCCGAAGAGACTGTGAGTAGGGGAAGGTGTAGAGAATATCCGGAGGATAAGGGCAGAGCACTCGACCTCGGTCGAGGGGGAGCTGAGCCGGTCAAAAGTCGGGTCCAACGGCGTCGGGTGACAGCCGGACCGCGATCGGCGGGAAAAATCCGGGCAGCCACGAAGCGCTGAGCCTGCGAGTAGGCGCGGGAAGAGAAACCCAGCCGCAGCCGGGGAGGGAAACACCGGTCTGCGAGAGGGCTGGGGAGGCGAACGGGAACCGTGCGGGTGAGAGCCGGGTGCGGAGAGAGAGACTGCGAGGAGCCAGTCCAGCGGCTGAACTGTCCTCCGTTAACGGGGTGTACCCAGCGCCGGTAGAGCCGTGCGGGCGGGAGGAGAAGACAGAGCCGAGTAGGGGGAGCTGTGCGAGAGCCAGCCCAGCGGCTGAACCTGTCCGCTGCGGGGAAAGCGTACCCCTTCCACCAGGAAGAAACGCAGGAAGCCGCCATTAGGCGGAGGAGCCGACAGAAGAGCGGGAAACCGCCAAATTCGCGGGAAAAGCCGCCATCTTAAAAAAAAAAAATACATAAGAATTTAAAGAAATATTTGTGTTGTACCCAAAGAAAGGAAGATGCCTAAGCGTGGGGACAGCAACGATTTTAACTCCGAAATAGAAGACGGGCCCACGTACGTGGAACGTATTGAGATACATTGTAAGGCTAACAAAATAGCTAAGGAGGAAAAAGCTGTAACCTTACTTAACATGATGGGTGCGAAAACATTCGGGTTGTTGAAACATCTTCTCTCTCCAGCTAAACCGGCGGATCAGACTTTCGAGGATATAGTAGCAGTGCTGAAGGATCACTTGAACCCCACACCGTTGAAGCTGGCTGAACGATTCAGATTCTATGCGAGAACGCAGAAGAAAGACGAAAGCAACGCGGAATACTTGGTCGAACTGCGGAGGCTAGCGAAACACTGCCAGTTCGGAGGGAATCTGACAGAGGCACTGCGAGACAAGTTCGTATGTGGATTGTCCAAAGAAGGGACGCAAAAGCGACTACTGGAAGAGAACAACCTCACACTTGACAGGGCTGTCCTTATAGCCGCATCATGCGAAGCCGCAGCAAAAGGAACGGCGGTAATGCAGCGGAAGGCGGTGGCACTAGGGGTGGACCACATCACCTCGAGGACTACGAAATGCTATCGTTGTGGGAAGACAACACACGACCAGAAGCGTTGCTGGGGTAAAAACCAAGAATGCCGGAAATGTGGCAAGATCGGGCACATAGCTAAAGTGTGCCGGTCAGGAACGACGTACAACAATAACGAGTCCTCACAAAAATGGTACAGAAAGGTACAAGAGGCGACTAGGAAGAGTCTGAAGATACAGAAGTCGGACTCACACGCCAAACACAAAGGACTGGACAGTCTGAGAATCCACAACGCGAGCAATGAAGCCGACCGACAAACTATTTGGATAACGTTACAGATTGAGAAGGTCCAAGTAAAAATGGAAGTAGACACCGGATCGGCGTTGACTGTCATGAATAAGCATGACTATAAAAAGTTTTTCAAGCATATTCCACTACGGAATACGGATCTAGTGCTGCAGACATACACGGGGCACAAAGTATTCCCCATCGGAAAACTAGAGGTTAAGGTGAGATACCAGGATAAAGTTCACCACCGGTTAGATCTGTATGTGTTGCCTGAGGGAGGTCCACCACTTCTGGGACGAGAGTGGATCCAAAAAATAAAGATGGACTGGCATGCACTAAACACCATGACGGTGGAGTCCGAAAAAGAGGATGTCAAACCTGAACGGTTGTCCAGAATATTAGACGAAGCTAAAGAGGTATTCCAGCAAGAACTGGGAACGCTGCGAGGTATTAAAGCAATGGTCAAGATTGCAGAACATGCAAGCCCAAAGTTTTTTAAGGCCAGATCGGTACCGTACGCAATACGACCAGCAGTAGAGGCAGAACTAGAAGAACTTGAACGATCAGGGGTTCTGTCAAAAGTAGACTGGAGTGAGTGGGCCACGCCCATTGTTCCCGTCATGAAATCCTCATCAAGTAATAAGCCAGGGGGACCGGGGAAGGTCCGTATCTGCGGAGATTTCAAGATCACAGTGAATCCGGTACTTCACACGGTACAATACCCGCTTCCGCGGATTGAAGATATTTTTGCTTCATTGGCTGGAGGGAAGCACTTCACGAAGATAGACTTGGCTCAGGCATATTTACAGATGGAGGTTGAGGAAGAGTCACGCCAATACCTCACCATCAACACTCACAGAGGCTTGTATCGCTATAATAGACTGGTCTTTGGAGTAGCTTCGGCGCCAGCAATTTGGCAGAGGGCCATGGAACAGGTGTTACAAGGAATTCCAAGCACGCAGTGCTACTTAGATGATATTCTAATCACGGGAAAAGATGAGGAAGAACACCTCACGAATTTGAAACTGGTACTCACCAGGTTGAAGGAGTATGGCCTTCGGGTTAATCGCAAGAAGTGTGAGTTCTTCCAAAAACGGATCTCATACTGCGGTCATGTCATTGACCGAGAGGGACTACATAAGTCACCGGAAAAGATAGAAGCGGTCGTGAAGGCCCCCGCTCCAGGAAACGTGTCACAGCTAAGGTCATTCTTGGGGTTGATTAATTATTATCACAAGTTTCTGCCAAATTTATCTACGGTGCTGCATCCGCTAAATGAGCTGTTGTGGAAAGAAACACCATGGAGGTGGAGTGAAGAATGCAAAAAGGCTTTTCGCAGGAGCAAGGAGTTGATTACCTCTGAAGAAGTGTTGGCTCATTTCAACCCAGCATTACCCCTTCGGCTAGCTTGTGATGCTTCCCCGTACGGAATTGGGGCAGTACTTTCGCACAGACTACCAAATGGCTCGGAAAGGCCGGTGGCATTCGCGTCCCGATCATTGACACCAGCGGAACGAAATTACGCCCAGATAGATAGGGAGGCCCTCAGTCTTGTGTGGGGCGTGAAGAAATTCAACCATTACTTGCAATGTAAGAGGTTCACATTGCTGACGGACCACCAGCCGTTGGTGTCCATATTCAACCCAAACAAGGCCGTTTCTACCATGACGGCACAAAGGTTACAAAGATGGTCAGTTTTACTTGGGGCACACCAGTATGATATTGAATACAAACAGTCCAAACAGCATGGAAACGCTGATGGGCTATCACGCTTGCCATTGCCGATGGTAGAAGAAGCGAGGACAGTGGACCCAGTAGAGTTGTTCCACTCATCAATAGTGGAGTGTCTGCCGATAACAAACTCAATGATTGAGAATGAGACAAGGAATGACCCGACTCTTTCACGAGTCTATGATTTAACAGTGGAGGGATGGCCAGCACAGTGCGAACCAACACTGCAAGCATTCTCACAGAGGAAAGAACAACTGTCAGTGTGTCGAGGAACCCTGATGTGTGGGTCTAGAGTGGTGATTCCACCCAAACTCCAAAAGAAGGTACTCAAGGAGCTGCACGAAGGACACCTGGGTGGCGTAAAGATGAAGAATCTAGCAAGGGCGTTTGTGTGGTGGCCAGGCATCGATGGGGACATAGAGGAGATCACGAAGAATTGCCTAGGATGTCAGAGGGTTCAGAATGCGCCACCACAGGCTCCTCTGCACCCATGGGAGTGGCCCTCATCTCCCTGGCAAAGAGTACACATCGACTTTGCTGGTCCATTTATGGATTCGATGTTCCTAATAGCGGTAGATGCCCACTCCAAGTGGCCAGAAGTAATTAAGATGACCACCACCACGACGGAAAAAACCATCACGGTGTTAAGGACTATGTTTGCTCGGAATGGCCTGCCAGAACAGATCTGTTCTGACAATGGACCGCAATTTGTATCTGAGGAATTTAAGAAATTCTTAAAGAGCAATGGGGTTAAACATTACACGTCAGCCCCATACCATCCCGCCTCCAATGGATTGGCTGAAAGGTTTGTCCAGACCTTCAAGAAGGCCGTAAAGGCCATGAGTAATGAAGACATAAGTTTACAGCATAAGGTGGATAGTTTTTTGTTGGCATACCGAAATGCAACCCATGCGGTCACAAATCAAACTCCCGCGATGATGTTTTGTAATAGACGCCTACGATGTCGGCTGGATTTACTCAAACCAAACGTCAGAAGGGACGTAGAGAACCGGCAATTCCAGGGCATGAACGAAAGGGCCACTAGATCCTTCCAGACCGGTCAACGAGTTTTGGCCCGGGACTATCGTACTGAGAAATGGCAGCCTGGAACGATTGGAAAAAGGCTAGGCCTGTTGATGTACACTGTGGACATTGGAGACAATATAATAAGGCGCCATGTTGACCAGATCATAGGGTCCGCCACAAATGGGCCCCCGACTTCACCACCTTACCCGGATAAGGTTGAGACTGAGTTACCCAGAACACCTACGTCCGATCTGGTAGTTCTGGAGTCAGAGGAACCTGACACTGTGCTTCGAGCCGATTCAACTTTACCAGAAACACCTACTAGCCCGCTTGGAATGACGACACCACTGCGGCGTTACCCGGACAGAATCCGGAAACCTCCCGAAAGACTGAATCTATGAACTGTCTTAAATAAATCTGTATATATATATATATGTGATAATGTATGTCCACTATGGACTCAGTATGTTGAAAGCTAAAAAGGGAGGATTGTAGTGTATGTACCCGTCTACCCTTAAGGAAATTATTGTATGTAACCGTTCACCTTTAAGGGAACTACTTTAAGTGTGGCACTGCTTGTTTGGCTTCTGTATACTGTGGTGCCGACGGTGACCACACCGGTATATAAGTGTTGTGACAGGATAACTGGGGCAGATTCGCCCGGACCTTCGAATAGTAAAGACCTGTTTGTTGTTATTTCTGAAGTCTGTGTATTTATTAACTGCACAACCCACAGACTTTACAAGTACCGTCTCACTCTGCGAGAGTAAAGTAAGGGACGTACCGCTGACAACTGTGGTTACAATTACTGTCTCACACTGCGAGAGTAAAGTAAGGGACTTACCGCTGACAACAGTGGTTACAACTACTGTCTCACTCTGTGAGAGTAAAGTAAGGGACTTACCGCTGAGAACTGCGGTTACAAGTACTGTCTCACACTGCGAGAGTAAAGTAAGGGACGTACCGCTGACAACTGTGGTTACAAGTACTGTCTCACTCTGCGAGAGTAAAGTAAGGGACGTACCGCTCACAATAATTAACCATGGGAAGTGAGAAACTCGAGTGGGGACCGGTGGGGTCTCTGACACACTATTTAGCGACCAAAAATAAAAGATGAATTGATAAAATGGTTAAAAACAATTGGCAACCGAATGACCCACCGGCCAAGCAAAGAGAATGGTGGGCTAAAGAAACAAAATTAAAGGAAGAAAAGGCCACCATTTTAGTGGCTCGCACATATTATGAGTTGAGTAGACGTACTCGAATTTGGACCAAAAACGGGTGCCAAAATTGTAACCGAGTACCAGTAATTTAAGAAAGTGAATAAGGAAAAAAATTAAGTTTTCTCGACACAGATGCTATCAGCTTCTGTCCAAAACAAGTGAAATCCAGGATTTGCTGAGTGAAAGGAATCTTAAAAGGAATGCTGGAATCTCAGTTTGTGTAAAAGTGTGGAAGTTTTCTGTCTTTGGAAAAAAATATCTGTTGTGTTTCTTTTAGCTCCACCCACTCTTGTGTACAGAGAGCTAAAAGCTGTTTAACCCTTTGAAGACTTGTCTTGAATGATGGACAAGCGTGTGATGTTTTAAGTTTGTTAATTGTTTTACAAAAGATAAGCTTCAGCCTTGAAGTCACAGTCTCCAATGTGCCTGGAAGAAAATGAAGCTCTGGTTTCTCTCTTTTCCAAGTGATACTGGTTAGTTAAAAAAAATTGATTGGAGTTATTGAGGTTAATTAACCTATTAAAACCAGACTTTTATTGTGGCCACGGTGAAATTCTGGTTGGTGTAAATTTGTGTAGACCGCATTGAATAAGATATTTAATGGTCTGAAACCAGACTTTAAAATATTTACAGTCTTGGATATAGCGAACGGGTTCTGGTCCATACCATTGGTAGAGGAATCACAAGGGAAATTCACCTTTACTGTTGGGGATAGACAGTATACATGGACCAGGGTCCCGCAGGGTTCCACAATAGTCCAAATATATTCCACCACGTACTGAGTCAAGCCTTAGACAAGTTAGACCTATCAAAGTACCAGAGCACCCTACTCCAATATGTCGATGACATAATGATTGCATCAGAGGATGCCAAAGGACACATGGGAGCAGTACTAGACACCCTCCAGACACTTGAGAAGGCTGCCTTTAAATTGAACTCCAAAAAAGCACAGGTTGGACTGTCCAAAGTAAAGTATCCAGGGCACGAAATTAGCCAGGGGTATAAGGCACTCCCGCAGGAATGAAAGGCAGCCATAAAAGACATGTCAAGGCCAGTGACCGTCCGGGGAGTGAGGAAAGTGTTGGGACTATTTAATTACTGCAGGAATTTTATATCAGACTTTGCAGGGAAAGCAGAGCCGATTCAACGGTTAGTTAAAGGGGGAGACCCACCACGGATAAGATAGAATGGGAGACGGAGCAGGACGAGGCTTATGCAAAATTAAAAGCAGCCCTGATGTCCGCACCCGCACTAGGATTGCCAAATATAGTCAAACCATTCCATATATATTATATATATATATAGACAGGAACTTCTATAATGCTGTAGTCGCCCAAGAGTATGGGGGAGATATGAGGCCAATTGCCTATTACTCCACCCAACAAACCCCCGTGGCTAAAGGAATGGTGAGATGCATGGCGGCCCTCGACTGCACCGCATGGGTGGTGCGGATATGCGAGCCCGTCACTATGTCAGGAGAGCTGATATTACACACAACACACAGTGGTGGACCGACTAAATACAGGCAAAATGAAGGCTGTATCAGACAGGAGGGTGGCTTGGGAAGCAGTATTGATACCCAAGGACAGATCAGTCCAGATTATAAGGGAAGATAGCATTCCCTCTGCGGGGTTGACTCTATCAGAGGGCGAGGCACTCGAGTATCAGTTAGTATTCAAAGAAGAGGTCAGAGGAACCGTATCAGAATCGCCCCTTGAAAATCCCGAAAACACCTTTTATGTAGACGGATCTCACCGATATATAAATGGGGAGCCACCCACTGGTTGGGCAGTAGTATCCGAGAACGGAGAAACAGTCGCAAAGGGAGGGCTTGAAGGAGGGACCTCAGCGCAGGTAGCAGAATTAGTGGCTCTCACGGAAGTATTGAAATTGGCAAAAGGAAAACACAGTAAATATATACACAGATAGTAGATATGCATTTGGGGTAGTGCATGATTATATGATAGCGTGGAATAGGAGAGGATATGTAACCTCCGGAGGAGGACCAATACAGCATGAGGAGGTAGTGAGAGACCTAGTAGAAGCGGTAAAGGGAGCAGAAGAGGTAGCAGTGATTAAAATAAAGGAAATATGTTAGCTGATCAGGCAGCAAGAGCAGCGGCGGACACAGAGATGCCTACACCAATAGCAGTAGGTAGAATAACAGCAGAGGGAAGAAATACTGCCTCGTGATCATAGACCAGTTTACAAGGTGGGTGGAAGCATTCCCTACCAGAGACTGTAGTGCTCAGACTGTGGGCCGAATATTTGCATACGACATGATACCGAGATGAGGGGTCCCGTTGCAAATAGATTCAGATCAAGGTACCCACTTTACAGGAAAGGTAATGAAAGAAGCTTGTAAGCTACTAGGAGTAAGGCAGAAGTTCCATATCCTCTATCATCCGCAAAGCTCAGGCATGGTGGAGCGAATGAACAGAACCCTGAAAATAGCCTTAAGTAAGGCCATTGCCGAAACCGGACAGGGATGGGTGGATGTCCTTCCATGTATCCTGATGAGGCTGAGAGCCACCCCAAACAGGGTGACCGGACTGACACCATATGAACTCATGACTGGACGAGCAATGTGTCTGCCGGAAGGAGTAGCATCTGGTAGCGAGGGACGAGGACCCTTAAAAGATAACATTAGGAAATACGTACAAACATTGGATAATCAATTGAAAGAGCTCAAACAAGAAGTTAAAGAACAACAAGACATCAGAGATAAAAATACACAAAAGCAGGGGGCCTCAGAGCCCCTAACCAAGGTGGGTGAGCAGGTATTTGTTAAAATATTGCCAGAGAGATCGGGATTCTCACCTAGATGGAATGGACCATTTGAGGTTATCATGACCAGCGATACATGTGCATATATATGAGGGGAAAGGGTAGATGTAAACATTGGACCCAATTAAAACAATAAAGCAATAACCCACCTGATCTTAAATCCCACAGGATCAATGGAATAAACACCGGAGATAAACTAACCTCTGGTGACGACCAGGCTTCTGCTTAATTTACAGGGAAACTTCAGCATAAAGGTGGGATTACTGCTGCGACATGAAATAAGCAAAGGGACATCCCACATTACATGACAAGTACATGATGAGAAAGCACCATGTTTTAATGGAACAATCACATTCGGAGTCTCATCCACGGCTCCCAATACACAGAAAGAAGAGGCAAGCGAACCGAGGATGCTACAATGTCCAGATATGAAACCTGGACCCATGAATGGACTAGTATTATTTACCGAGGGAGAACAATTGTATGATAACGTGAGACACGAAATTGTACCGGTACTAATGAACTTAACCATGTTACAGTGGCCAGGATATTGTGAAAGGGGACACTGAAAGAGTTAAAAGGGCTAAAATAAGGGAATTGAGGAACCGAGCATATATCCAACCATATAAGGAGTTGTTATGTACATGTCCCAGAGGGAGGTATGGTGAAATGTGGTCAAATAGTCAAACTGTCAGTTGCTACTTGAATAATGTGCACAAACCGTTAGTTACTAATTGAGGAATGTGGTAAAGATAACATATGGGGCCACAGAACTATGTAAACGGTCAAAATGTGCACACGGGTCGCAAGAATTTGCACCCAAAATCAACTGTATGATGTAAGCCATGACTTAGAACAAAAACCTGTATATAAGGCAGGGGATCTTAGCGATTAGAGAGCATTCATCCCAGGATGAATGCCTCCCCTGTCGACTTGTAAAATAAAGTTGATTTACTGAACGAACCTCCGGACTCCGTGTGATTGATTGGGAATAAGGCGGAGGTCGACCCTTTATATCAGAGGGTCTGTCTCGGGGAGAAGAAGCTCTTCTGGTTACCCTTACAGAGAGAGAACCTGTCGGGGAATTGAAGACTCACCACTATACTATCAAGGACATGGTAAAGGAAGTAGCTATTCAGTGCTTGATACAAAGACTGAAACACACACACACACATACAGACACACACAGAGATTCACATACAGACACACACATACACAGAGAGACAGACACACACATAGACAAACACATATATTCACAATCAGACGCACAAACAGACACAAAGAGTGACTAAGATATACAGAGAGACAGACTGTCGGTAATTTGTCTGATTTTTGTTGTATTTCTGCCGTAGATTTCGTCAAATCCTGCCGATCAATCCAAAAGTCGAGTTGTTACAATCCGTGGAATTTTAATTCTTGTAACTCCCGATTAATCCTACTGGGAGTTTGTTGTATTTTGAAAGGCCGCCCAGTTAACATCGCAATGGCCCATTGCTCGACACCAGAGGGGCACCCAGACTCCAGCCTCCAAACAGATTCTAAAAGTGAAATTGTTTTCTGTTCTACTTTTTCGAGGAGGATTTTTAGGAGCTGCCCAAAATTTTAAAATTCAAGATGTTAAAAGCCATCTTCCCCGTCGGGGAATTGAACCCCGGTCTCCCACGTGACAGGCGGGGACACTCACCACTACACTAATGCAGAACTGACAGGTGCAGAATCTGTCAGAGCAACAGTCGAGCTGTGACAGGCGGGGACACTCACCACTACACTAATGCAGAACTGACAGGTGCAGAATCTGTCAGAGCAACAGTCGAGCTGTGACAGGCAGGGACACTCACCACTACACTAATGCAGAACTGACAGGTGCAAAATCTGTCAGAGCAACAGTCGAGCTGTGAACAGAACTGGACAGACTGAGAAAAAGGAGAGAGGGACAGACAGAGAGATTGAAAGAGGAAGACAGAGAGAGAGAGAGAGAGAGAGAGGCAAAAGGAGGCTTTGGACAAATGTGTGACAGAGACAGAGAGAGAGAGAATGACAGTGAGACAGAGATTGAGGTGGAGACTGAAAGGTATAGATACATTTCACAATTCCAACTCCTTGTTAGTTGAGAGTGACAGAGAGTTAGAGAAAAATGCAGATTCAGCAGATGCCAAAATACCATCTTAAGAATTACATATAAATATGAAATCATTCTTTCCATATCTATAAACATCTCATTGATTGTTTGATGGAGATTCAGCAGATGACAAGCGAGTGTCACTGAGCAGGATGAAAGGAAATGGGTCTTCAATTAATGAGCTACCAGGAGTGGGGTTCCCACCCACATGGGTATAAACCCATTGGATGTTAAGTCCAGCGGCTGAACCACTCGGTCATCCTGGGGCTGGTATTTCTCAGAAACTGTCTCTTTGAGATTCTGGGATTAAAGCCCCACCCTGCCACAGAGTTGAGCAAAGCAGAGCTTCCTAAGGTGGCAGGACAGGTTAACAAAGCAGTTAACAAAGCAGATGGGATCCTGGGCTTTATCAATAGAGGCACAGAGTACACAGGCCAGGAAGTTATGCTACACCTGTATAAAAATGAGTTCGGCCCCAGCTGGAGTATTGTGACTAATTCTTGGTCGCTACACTTTAGGGAGGACATGAAGTCTTTGGAGAGGGTGCAGAGATATTTACTAGAATGGTTCCAGGGCTGAGTAATTACAGTTACGTGGAGAGACTGGAGAAGCTGGGATTGTTCTCCTTAGAGCAGAGAAGGCTATGGGGAGATTGACCAGAACGGTACCGGGGATGAGGGATGTCAGTTATGTGGAGAGACTGGAGAAGCTGGGATTGTTCTCCTTAGAGCAGAGAAGGCTATGGGGAGATTGACCAGAATGGTACCAGGGATGAGGGACTTCAGTAATGTGGAGAGACTGGAGAAGGTGGGATTGTTCTACTTGGAGCAGAGAAGGTTATGGGGAGATTGACCAGAACGGTACCGGGGATGAGGGACGTCAGTTATGTGGAGAGACTGGAGAAGCTGGGGTTGTTCTCCTTTGCGCAGAGAAGGTGAAGAGGAGATTTAATGGTGGTGTTCAAAATCAAGAAGTGTTTCAATAGAGTAAATAAAGAGAAACTGTTTCCACTGGCTGGAGCGTTGATAACAAGAGGACACAGATTTAAGCTGATTGGCAAAGACGGGCAGGAAAAAAATACTGATAAAAGTTAACCCGCAGTTTCCCACTTTCCCAAAATTAATTTCACTGATATTACAGCGATTTTCAGCTCTCGCTTCTCTGGCTCACTCGGGCCTTTGCATCCGATCCCACCCTTCAAAAAACCTACGCTTGACACCTCTGTCCTTGCAAACCATCGCCCCATCTCCAACCTCCTTCTCCTCTCCAGTTCTTGAAAGTGTTGTCGCCTCTCAAAACAGCAACCATCCTTCAATGAACTCCAAATTTGAACCTCTCCAACCTGGTTTCCACCTCTGCCCCAGCAGTGACACGGCCCTCAACAAAAGTCACGAATTACATCCTCCGTGGCAGTAACCGGTGGACTATCTCTCTTCATCCTTCTCGACCTGTCTGCGAGCTTCACCACGGTTGATCACACCATCCTCCTCCAACGCCTCTCCTCCATTGTTCAGCCCAGTGGGACTTGTTGGTGTGATTACAGGATAGTCGCTGAGCCAGACCCCCGAAACAAGCTCGTGGAACAGGAAACATTGAGACGTCTGATTGATACACTTTATTTCACAAATCAATGACATAACCCATTACACGCAGTGACCGTGAGACTGGTACCCAAAGAAATAGGCTCTTCACCAGGCCTGATCTCATCCTGGTGAACAGGCGGAAAAAACAAGTTTATATAAGTAATTACTTTCAATACAGGAGAGAGAAAAAGATTGCATTTATATAGCGCCTTTCGTGACCACCGGCTTTAGAAACATAGAAGATAGGAGCAGGAGTAGGCCATTCAGTCCCTCGAGCCTGCTCCGCTATTTAATGAGATCATGGCTGATCATCCAAATTCAGTACCCTGTCCCTGCCTTCTCCCCATATCCCTTGATCCCTTTAGCCTTAAGAAATATATCTAACTCCTTCTTGAATATATTTAATGAATTGGCCTCCACTGCCTTCTGTGGCAGAGAATTTGACAGGTTCACCACTCTCTGGGTAAAGAAATTCCTCCTTATCTCAGTCCTAAATGGCTTACCCCTTATCCTTAGACTGTGACCCCTGGTTCTGGACTCCCCGGCCATCTGGAACATCCTTCCTGCATCTAGTCTGTCTAGTCCTGTTAGAATTTTATAAGTTTCAATGAGATCCCCTCTCATTCTTCTAAACTCCAGCGAGTACAAGCCCAATTGACCCAATCTCTCCACATACGTCATTCCTGCCATCCCAGGTATCAGCCTGGTGAATCTTCGCTGCACTCCCTCCATGGCAAGAACATCCTTCCTCAGATAAGGCGACCAAAACTGCACACAATACTCAAGGTGTTGTCTCACCAAGGCCCTGTAAACTGCAGCAAGACATCCTTGTTCCTCTACTCGAACCCTCTCGCTACGAAGGCTAACATACCATTTGCCTTCTTAACCGCCTGCTGCACCTGCATGCTTACCTTCAGCGACTGGTGCACAAGGACACCCAGGTCTCGTTGCACTTTCCCTTCTCCCAATCTATTGCCGTTCAGATAATAATCTGCCTTCCTGTTTTTGCCACCAAAGTGGATAACCTCGCATTTATCCACATTATCCTGCATCTGCCATGCTTCTGCCCTATCACCTAACCTGTCCAAATCATACTGGAGTTTCTCAGCATCCTCCTCACAGCACACTTGCCCACCCAGCTTTGTGTCATCTGCAAACTTGGAGATATTACATCTAGTTCCCTCGTCTAGATCATTTATATATATTGTGAATAGCTGGGGTCCAAGGACAGATCCCTGTGGTACCCCACTAGTCATTGCCTGCCACTTGGAAAAAGAGCCGTTTATTCCAACTCTTTGTGTCAGCCTAGATTACTTGCTCAGGTCTCCAGAGTGGGACTTAAACCCACGACCTTCTGACTCTAGAGGTGAGAGTGTCACCCACTGAGCCAAGACTGACCCCTCTTAAACTCCAGCCTAGTTACTGGGGTTTTCAGCATCTTCAAACCGCCCCCTGCCCCCCCGACCCTGTAATTGCCATTATTAACACAGAATAGTCCTTCATGTGATTAACAGCAGAATGGGACCAGTGCGCTCAGGTGTGAACTCGCTGGTGTCTCAGCAGGTGAGATGAACTGGTGAATCCCTTTTCACACACTGAGCAGGGGAACGGCATCTTCCCGGTGTGGGTGAACTGGTGATTCTGAAGAGAATATGAGTGCTTAAACCTCTTCCCACAGTGAGAGCAGCTGAACGGTCTCTCCCCGGTCTGGATACGTCGATGCATCTTCAGGCCCTTGGAGCATTTGAAACTCTTGTCGCAGTCGGAACATTTAAACGGCCTCTCGTTAGTGTGAACCAGCTGGTGTTCCCGCAGAGAGGCGAGACGAGTGAACCCTTTCCCGCACTCGGAGCAGGAGAACGGCCTCTCGTCAGTGTGAACCAGCTGGTGTTCGCGCAGAAAGGAGGGACGAGTGAATCCTTTCCCGCACTTGGAGCAAGAGAATGGCCTCTCATCAGTGTGAAGCAGCTGGTGTTCCCGCAGAGAGGAGAGACGAGTGAATCTTTTCCCGCATTCGGAGCAGGAGAACGGCCTCTCGTCAGTGTGAACCAGCTGGTGTTCCCGCAGAAAGGAGGGACGAGTGAATCCTTTCCCGCACTCGGAGCAGGAGAACGGCCTCTCGTCAGTGTGAACCAGCTGGTGTTCCCGCAGAGAGGAGGGACGAGTGAATCTTTTCCCACACTCGGAGCAGGAGAACGGCCTCTCGTCAGTGTGAACCAGCTGGTGTTTCCGCAGAGAGGAGGGACGAGTGAATCCTTTCCCGCACACGGAGCAGGTGAATGGCCTCTCGTCAGTGTGAACCAGCTGGTGTTCCCGCAGAGAGGAGGGACGAGTGAATCCTTTCCCGCACTCGGAGCAGGAGAACGGCCTCTCGTCAGTGTGAACCAGCTGGTGTTCCCGCAGAGAGGAGGGACGAGGGAAACTTTTCCCGCACACGGAGCAGGTGAACGGCCTCTCCCCGGTGTGCAGTCGCTGGTGTCTCACCAGGTTCGATGACTTAGCAAACCTCTTTCCACAGTGAGAGCAGCTGAACGGCCTCTCCCCGGTGTGAACCAGCTGGTGTCTCAGCAGGTTCGATGACTTAACAAACCTCTTTCCGCAGTGAGAGCAGCTGAACGGGCTCCCCCGGTGTGAATGCGTTGATGCTCGTTCAGATCCTCGGCGCTTTTAAAGCTCTTCTCACAGTCAGGGCACTTATAGGGTCTCTCGTCAGTGTGAACTCGCTGGTGCACCCGCAGAGAGTAAGAATGGCTGAATCCCTTCTCGCACACGGAGCAGGTGAACGGGCTCTCCCCAGTGTGAGCTCGCTGGTGTATCAGCAGGGTGGAGGAGAGAGTGAATCCCTTCCCACACACGGAGCAGGTGAACGGCCATTTCACGGAGTGACTGCGTTGATGAGTCTCCAGCTCGGAGAGGCAACTGAATCCCTTCCCGCATTCCTGACATTTGCACGGACTCTCCTCGCTTTGGTTACACTTGTGGCTCCCCAGGCTGCACCTTCGGTTAAATCCACGTCCACACACAAGACACGTGTACAGTTTGCCCGCACTCTGATTGCTGCTTTCCGCTTCCATATGTCGATGATATTCAGCTCCTGATGAATCGAGTGACTCAGTCAGATCTTCGTGTGAAGTTTGCGTTAAGCTGCCCGTCTGCAATTCCTCCCCTTGCAAGAGACAGTAAAAGAGGTTTATATAAGTAATTAATGTAAATACAGGAGAGAAAATAAAGAAAGACTGGCCTTTATACAGCGCCTTTCACGATCAACGGTTTTACAGCCAATGAAGTACTTTTTGAAGTGTAGTCGCTGTTGTCAACATTGATTTACAAAAGGTAAATCATGCTTGACTAATCTACTGGAATTTTTTCAGTATGTAACTGGTAAAATAGATAAGGGAGAACCAGTGGATGTGGTGTATTTGGACTTTCAGAAGGCTTTCGATAATGTCCCACATAAGAGATTAGCGTGCAAAATTAAGGCACATGGGATTGGGGGCAAGGTATTGACTTGGATAGAGAACTGGTTGGCAGACAGAAAGCAAAGAGTTGGAATAAACGGGTCGTTTTCCGAGTGGCAGGCAGTGACTAGTGGGGTACCGCAGGGATCGGTCCTTGGACCCCAGCTGTTCACAATATATATTAATGATCTGGACAAGGGAATTGGATGTAATATCTCCAAGTTTGCAGATGACACAAAGCTGGGTGGGAGGGTAAGCTGTGAGGAGGATGTCATGAAACTCCAGTACGATTTGGAGAGGTTGGGTGATTGGGCAGAAACATGGCAAATGCACTATAATGTGGATAAATGTGAGGTTATCTACTTTGGTGGCAAAAACAGGAAGGCAGATTATTATTTGAACGGCAATAGATTGGGAGAAGGGGAAGTGCAAAGAGACCTGGGTGTTCTTGTGCACCAGTCGCTGAAGGTAAGCATGCAGGTGCAGCAGGCGGTTAAGAAGGGAAATGGTATGTTGGCCTTCGTAGCGAGAGGGTTTGAGTACAGGAATAAGGATGTCTTGCTGCAGTTGTACAGGGCCTTGGTGAGACCACACCTTGAGTATTGTGTGCAGTTTTGGTCGCCTTACCTGAGGAAGGACGTTCTTGCCATGGAAGGAGTGCAGCGAAGATTCACTAGACTGATACCTGGGATGGCAGGAATGACGTATGAGGAGAGATTGTGTCGATTGGGCTTAAACTCACTGGAGTTTAGAAGATTGAGAAGGGATCTCATCGAAACCTATAAAATTCTGTCAGGTCTGGACAGACTGGATGCAGGAAGGATGTTCCCGATGGCCGGTGAGTCCAGAACCAGGGGTCATAGTCTAAGGATAAGGGGTAAGCCATTTAGGACTGAAATGAGGAGGAATTTCTTCACCCAGAGAGTGGTGGACCTGTGGAATTCTCTGCCACAGAGGGCGGTGGAGGCCAGTTCATTAAATATATTCAAGAAAGAGTTAGATATATTTCTTAAGGCTAAAGGGATCAAGGGATATGGGGAGAAGGCAGGGACCGGGTACTGAGTTTGGATGATCAGCCATGATCTCATTGAATGGCGGAGCAGGCTCGAGGGGCCGAATGGCCTACTCCTGCTCCTATCTTCTGTGTTTCTATGTTTCTGCAGCCCACCAAGGTCTCGCCCCCCTCCCTCCCGCACTGCCATTGGTTGGAGGACCGTCAGCCCGCCCGGTCCTCCCAGCGTTTTCCGCGTTCCTGATTGGCGGGCGCCTCGCGTCAATCAACACCCCCCCCTCTGATTACGCGCTGACGCCAGCACGCAACGCCAAGGGGTCGGTTGGATCGGCGCACGCCACTGGAAGTAAAAAAAAAAAACACCGCACACAAATGAGGAAAAACAAAAATAATAATAATCGCACTTCAGAGGGGAGGAGGTTGGGGGAATTAATGAGTGTTTTCAATTTGTTTCGCAAACAAAATATTTGAAAAGCTTCCCACCGGTGCGAGGCGGGCTGCGCACGCGCTCCAGCCAGCCTTTGCCTCCCCCACGTGGGCCCGGGGCCGGACACGCCCACTTGCCTTCCCCTGCACCAATCACAGCAGGCGCTTCTATCAATCGTCATCTGTCAATCACCCTCCCTTCCCCCTCGTGGTGTCGATTGACAGCGGTGTCAGCCAATGAGGTGCAGGAAGGGGCGGGACCAGGGCCAGGACTGACAGCAAGCCTGAACTAACTCAATTAAATACCTGAATGCAGCCAAAAAATTTTTTTTAATTTACTCAGCCGAAAAACAGCAAAGCAAATGAGGTTTGCTGAGTCAGCAAAGCCTATTTTAGAAACATAGAAGATAGGAGCAGGAGTCGGCCATTCGGCCCCTCGAGCCTGCTCCGCCATTCAATGAGATCATGGCTGATCATCCAAATTCAGTGCCCTGTCCCTGCCTTCTCCCCATATCCCTTGATCCCTTTAGCTTTAAGAAATATACCGAACTCCTTCTTGAATATATTTAATGAATTGGCCTCCACTGCCTTCTGTGGCAGAGAATTCCACAGGTTCACCACTCTCTGGGTGAAGAAATTCCTCCTCATTTCAGTCCTAAATGGCTTACCCCTTATCTTTAGACTGTGACCCCTGGTTCTGGACTCCCCCGCCATTGGGAACATCCTGCATCTAGTCTGTCTAGTCCTGTTAGAATTTTATACGTTTCAATGAGATCCCCTCTCATTCTTCTAAACTCCAGTGAGTATAAGCCCAATCGACCCAGTCTCTCCTCATACGTCATTCCTGCCATCCCAGGTATCAGCCTGGTGAATCTTCGCTGCACTCCCTCCATGGCAAAACATCCTTCCTCAGATAAGGCGACCAAAACTGCACACAATACTCAAGATGTGGTCTCACCAAGGCCCTGTACAACTGCAGCAAGACATCCTTGTTCCTATACTCAAACCCTCTCACTACGAAGGCCAACATACCATTTGCCTTCTGTACCTGCATGCTTACCTTCAGCGACTGGTGCACAAGGACACCCAGGTCTCGTTGCACTTCCCCTTCTCCCAATCTATTGCCAGTCAGATAATAATCTGCCTTCCTGTTTTTGACACCAAAGTGGATAACCTCGCATTTATCCACGTTATATTGCATCTGCCATGCTTCTGCCCAATCACCCAACCTGTCCAAATCATACTGGAGTTTCTCGGCATCCTCCTCACAGCACACACGCCCACCCAGCTTTGTGTCGTCTGCAAACTTGGAGATATTACATCTAGTTCTCTCGTCCAGATCATTAATATTGTGAATAGCTGGGGTCCAAGGACCGATCCCTGCGGTACCCCACTAGTCACTGCCTGCCACTCGGAAAAAGACCCGTTTCTTCCAACTCTTGGCTTTCTGTCTGCCAACCAGTTCTCTATCCAAGTCAATACCTTGCCTCCAATCCCATGTACCTTAACTTTACACGCTGTCGAACGCCTTTTGGAATTCCATGTACACCACATTAACCGCATTGCCCTCTTCAACCCTCTCTGTTACCTCATCAAAAACCTCAATCAGAATCAGAGCGGCCGGGCCCGGCAGACGTGCGGCCAGAGCCCCGGCACCAGGAAACCCAGGGTGCAGCACCTCCCCCATCCGAGCCGCCGCTTCCCGGTTTCTTCAGCTGGCTCCACCGAGT
Organism: Somniosus microcephalus; assembly: GCF_052327205.1. NCBI lineage: Eukaryota > Metazoa > Chordata > Chondrichthyes > Squaliformes > Somniosidae > Somniosus > Somniosus microcephalus. Next base: position 552,503 of record NW_028225245.1, read on the forward strand.
CCGACTCGGGACAAAGGACAGGAGCCAGGCTCCCAGAATGACCCGCGGCCCCGGGGAGCGTGCACACTCTCAGCGGGGAAATCAGCGCATTGGATAGAGCGGTTTCTGGGGCGCAGGGAATTGTGGGTGCTGAGGCCGCCATTAGTCAGCGGCTGTCGGGAAGAGTTTTATTGCAGGTGACGGAAGTCGGTCCCTGGCCGCCTGTGTAGGTCTTTTTGTTGCAGCAGTTTGAGCTGGAGTGGAGATGCAGGAGAAGCTGCTGGGTTTTCGATAGAATCTGGAACAGTACCCATGGATTGGAGGGTAGCTAATGTTACCCCATTATTCAAAAAAGGTGGTAGAGAGAAAACGGGGAATTACAGACCGGTAAGCCTGACATCGGTAGTGAGGAAAATGCTGGAGTCCATTATAAAAGATGTAATAGCAGAGCACTTGGAAAACAGTGACCGGATCGGACAAAGTCAACATGGATTTACAAAAGGTAAATCGTGCTTGACTAATCTACTGGAATTTTTTGAGGATGTAACTGGTAAAATAGGTAAGGGCGAACCAGTGGATGTGGTGTATTTGGACTTTCAGAAGGCTTTCGATAAGGTCCCACATAAGAGATAAGCGTGTAAAGTTAAGGCACATGGGATTGGGGGGCAAGGTATTGACTTGGATAGAGAACTGGCTGGCAGATAGAAAGCAAAGAGTTGGAATAAACGGTTCTTTTTCCGAGTGGCAGGCAGTGACTAGTGGGGTACCGCAGGGATCGGTCCTAGGACCCCAGCTATTCACAATATATATTAATGATCTAGACGAGGGAACTAGATGTAATATCTCCAAACTTGCAGACGACACAAAGCTGGGTTGGCATGTGTGCTGTGAGGAGGATGTCGAGAAACTCCAGGATAATTTGGACATGTTGGGTGATTGGGCAGAAACATGGCAGATGCAGTATAATGTGGATAAATGTGAGGTTATCCACTTTGGTGTCAAAAACAGGAAGGCAGATTATTATCTGAATGGCAATATTTTGGGAGAAGGGGGAAGTGCAACGAGACCTGGGTGTCCTTGTGCACCAGTCGCTGAAGGTAAGCATGCAGGTGCAGCAGGCGGTTAAGGAGGCAAATGGTATGTTAGCCTTCATAGCGAGAGGGTTTGAGTACAGGAACAAGGATGTCTTGCTGCAGTTGTGCAGGGCCTTGGCGAGACCACATCTTGAGTATTGTGTGCAGTTTTGGTCGCCTTATCTGAGGAAGGATATTCTTGCCATGGAAGGAGTCCAGCCAAGATTCACTGGGCTGATACCTGGGATGGCAGGAATGATGTATAAGGAGAGATTGGGTCGATTGGTCTTGTACTCGCTGGAGTTTAGAAGAATGAGAGGGGATCTCACTAAAACTTACAAAATTCTGGAAGGACTGGACACACTAGATACAGGAAGGATGTTCCCGATGGTCGGGGAATCCAGAACCAGGGGTCACAGTCTAAGGATAATGGGTAAGCCATTTAGGACAGAGATGAGGAGGAATTTCTTCACCCAGAGAGTGGTGAACCTGTGGAATTCTCTACCACAGAAGGCAGTGGAGGCCAGTTCATTAAATATATTCAAGAAGGAGCTGGATATATTTCTTAAGGCTAAAGGGATCAAGGGGTATGGGGAGAAAGCAGGGACCGGGTACTGAACTTGGATGATCAGACACGATTGCTTTGAATGGCGGAGCAGGCTCGAGGGGCCGAATGGCCTACTCCTGCTCCTATCTTCTATGTTTCTATCTCTTATGCGGGACCTTATCGAAAGCCTTTTGAAATTCCAAATACACCACATCCACTGGTTCTCCCTTATCTATTTTACCAGTTACATCCTCAAAAGGTTCCAGTAGATTAGTCAAGCACGATTCACCTTTTCTATATCCATGTTGACTTTGTCCGATCCGGTCACTATTTTCCAAGTGCTCTGCTATTACGTCTTTTATAATGGACTCTAGCATTTTCCCCACTACTGATGTCAGGCTTACCGGTCTGTAATTCCCCGTTTTCTCTCTACCACCTTTTTTGAACATTAGCTACCCGCCAATCCATGGGTACTGTTCCAGAGTCTACCGAATTTTGGAAGATGACCAGCAAAGCATCTACTATTTCTAGGGCCACTTCCTTAAGTACCCTAGGATGTAGATTATCTTCTATGTATTCAATCTTTCCTTGTAGCTGAAATTCTCTAGTCCTGGCAACATCCTCGTAAATCTCCCGTCTCGAGCAGTCACATCTTTCCTGCAATGGGGTGAGCAGAACTGCACGCAGCACTCTAGCCGGTGGCCTAACTGGTGTTTTGTGCAGTTCAAGCAGAACCTCCCTGCTCTTACATGATAGAGAGAGAGGCACTGCCCCTTTAAATACCTGGGGGGCACCCATTCCCCTTTAAATGGCCAAGCAATTGTTTTTGTTGAAAAGGGGCCGCAGTCCCCTTTGACTCACCCCCCCGCCCCCCTCTCACCCACCACAAATACTCACGAGAGAGAGAGAGGAGGAAGAATGCTGGTCTTTGTCCCTTTAAAAGTGGCTGCCCACCAAAATGTTCACAGCACCAGGGCTCTTTGTTCTGGATAAAAGTCAAAAAGAGAAAAGGTTCACTTATTTTTAAATGAATGCAGTTGATGAATAGCCTTGCAATAAAGGTAATGCAAAGGAATAAACACTCACAAGCTGGGTTTTTTCCACCCCCTCCTCCCCTTCCCTTTAACAGCTCCTGCAGACAATGAAAGCAGGAAAGCGGCCTGCAGCCCACCGAGGTCCCGCCCCGCCATTGTTTGGAGGACCGTCAGCCCGCCCGGTCCTCCCAGCGTTTTCCGCGCTCCTGATTGGCGGGCGCCTCGCGTCAATCAACCCCCCCTCCGATTACGCGCTGACGCCAGCACGCAACGCCAAGCGGTCGGTTGGATCGGCGCACGCCACCGCAAGGTAAAAAGACACCCCACACAAATGAGGAAAAACAATAATAATAATAATCGCACTTTAGAGGGGAGGAGGTTGGGGGAATTAGTGAGTGTTTTCAATTTGCTTCGCAAAAAAAAATATTTGAAAAGCTTCCCAACGGTGCGAGGCGGGCTGCGCATGCGCTCCAGCCATCCTTTGACTCCCCCACGGGGGCCGGACACGCCCACTTGCCTTCCCCTGCACCAATCACAGCGCGGGCAGGCGCAACACGAGGCTGCCAGTGCGCCTGCGCGGGGCCTCCGGGGAGTAGAGGGAAGGCCGGGCCCGGGAAAGAGGCGGAATCAGCGGCCGGAGTAAAGTGTTGGGGAATCGATTTACATCGAGGTGAGGGGCGAGCGGAGAGCGAGATTATAAAGTAAAATACAAGAAAAACCAAACCTGAGAGTCGGGCGGGATCTCCGCGGACACCGAACGGAGGGGATTGAACCGCGCGGAGTGAGCCGGAGCAATGCGATTCTGACTGACGGGAGCGCTGACCAATAGGAAGAGGGCTGAGGTGGGAGTACTGAACTGGGCGGCCTGGTCCTCCAACCAATGGCGGCGCGGCAAGGGGGCGGGGCCTCCTCTCCAGCTCAGGTGCGCTGGGGCCCATTATGACGCGCTGTCCCCAGGTGAGAGCAGCTCAGTCAGCACAGAGCTGGGGCTGGAATCTGGGAGAGGGGCCGCAGGTAGCGGGCCTGGCAAAGGGGCACAAGCTTCACAATACAAGCTGCTTTCAAATGTACAATTGTTTCCTACAGACAGCCTTGGTCACTCTGCAAAAAAAACTGTTTAACAATTCATCATAACTCCCCTGCTTTAGGAGAGGCGTAGAGTGCAAAAGCAAGGAAGTTATGATGAAACTGTGTAGAAGACTGGAGTCAGCTGTGGCTCAGTGGATAGCAGAGTCAGAAGGTTGTGGGTTCAAATCCCGCTCCAGGGACTTGAGCATATAAAGCGAGGCTGACACTCCAGTGCGGTGCTGAGGGAGCGCTGCACTGTCGGAGGGGACAGCACTGAGGGAGCGCTGCACTGTCGGAGGGGCAGTACTGAGGGAGCGCTGCACTGTCGGATAGTCAGTACTACATAGAAACATAGAAGATAGGAGCAGGATTAGGCCATTCGGCTCTTCGAGCCTACTCTGCCATTCAACGAGATCATGGCTGATCATCCAAATTCAGTACCCTGTCCCTGCCTTCTCCCCATATCCCTTGATCCCTTTAACCTTAAGAAATATATCCAATTCTTTCTTGAATATATTTAATGAACTGGCCTCCACCGCCCTCTGTGGCAGAGAATTCCACAGGTTCACCACTCTCTAGGTGAAGAAATTCCTCCTCATTTCAGTCCTAAATGGCTTACCCCTTACCCTTAGACTGTGACCCCTGGTTCTGGACTCCCCGGCCATCATAAACATCCTTCCTGCATCTAGTCTGTCCAGGCCTGACAGAATTTTATTGACAAGGTATTGACTTGGATAGAGAACTGGTTGGCAGACAGAATGCAAAGAGTTGGAATAAATGGGTCGTTTTCCGAGTGGCAGGCAGTGACTTGTGGGGTACCGCAAAGATCGGTCCTAGGACCCCAGCTGTTCACAATATATATTAATGATCTGGACGAGGAAATTGGATGCAGTATCTCCACATTTGCAGACGACACAAAGCTGGGTGGGAGGGTATGCTGTGAGGAGGATGTCGTGAAACCCCAGTACGATTTGGACAGGTTGGGTGATTGGGCAGAAACATGGCAAATGCTCTATAATGTGGATAAATGTGAGGTTATCGACTTTGGTGGCAAAAACAGGAAGGCAGATTATTATTTGAATGGCAATAGATTGGGAGAAGGGCAGGTGCAAAGAGACCTGGGTGTTCTTGTGCACCAGTTGCTGAAGGTAAGCATGCAGGTGCAGCAGGTGGTTAAGAAGGCAAATGGTATGTTGGCCTTCGTAGCAAGAGGGTTCGAGTACAGGAACAAGGATGTCTTGCTGCAGTTGTACAGGGCCTTGGTGAGACCGCACCTTGAGTATTGTGTGCAGTTTTGTTCGCCTTATCTGAGGAAGGATGTTCTTGCCATGGAGGGAGTGCAGCGAAGATTCACCAGGCTGATACCTCGGATGGCAGGAATGACGTACGAGGAGAGATTGGGTCGATTGGGCTTGTGCTCACTGGAGTTGAGAGGGGATCTCATCAAAACCTATAAAATTCTGTCAGGCCTGGACAGACTAGATGCAGGAAGGATGTTCCCGATGGCCGGGGAGCCCAGAACCAGGGGTCACAGTCTAAGGATAAGGGGTAAGCCATTTAGGACTGAGATGAGGAGGAATTTCTTCACCCAGAGAGTGGTGAACCTGTGGAATTCTCTACCACAGAGGGCGGTGGAGGTCAGTTCACTAAATATATTCAAGAAGGAGTTGGATATATTTCTTAAGGCTAAAGGATCAAGGGATATAGGGAGAAGGCAGGGACAGAGTACTGAATTTGGATGATCAGCCATGATCTCATTGAATTGCGGAGCAGGCTCGAGGGGCCGAATGGCCTACTCCTCCTATCTTCTATGTTTCTATGTTTGCTCCTCCAACGTGAGCGCTCCACCAATGAGCGAGGGGAGGCGGAGCCTGAAGGACCGACCGAGGGGCTTTGGTCCTCCAACCAATCGCGGCGAAGGAGGAGGCGGGACCTGGAACCGGCTCATTGGACGGATCGGCCCGCCGCCTTTTTGTAAATGGGCCTGCTCAGGATCTGTGAGCCTGGGAAAGTTTATTTTTAATGTTCCTTTTGTGGCGGTACCACTGGTTGTCCCTTACATTGAGACACATAATTCCCTTTAACTTACCTTTTGGGGCCGTTGCCCTTTTAACTTACCTGTTGGGGCCATTTCCCCTTTAAGGCGCGCCCTAGCGCGCTGACGTCACGTCACGTACGACGTGATGTGCGTGCACCGGCACAGCCCGGCCTAGCGTCTTCGGCCTCAACGGCCAGCCGAGAGGAGCGACGCAATCTTCTGCTCCTGCGGCAAGCACCGGCACAGCCCGGCCTCCCGACTTCGGCCTCAATGACCAGCGACGCAACAACGCGCATCACGTGACGCCCAAAGCGCGGGAACACACAGCAGAGCGTGATGACATCATCACGCTCCCCACAGGACTGCGAACTGAGTCCTCGTGGAGTCCCCGCTGGGACAAGACCTACACCACGGTGCTCCTACAGTCAGCCATCTTACCTGCCATCTTACCTGCTGTAATTAGCCTGTTCCTGTAAATAAACAACTTGTTTATAGTTCGTCGAAGTCAAACTCTCTTATTTAGTGGCGATCTACACAATAATGGGGAGGAGATAGAGGAGCGATTACACTGCTGGGTGTTTACTACAGGCCACCAAATAGTGGGGAGGAGATAGAGGAGCAGATTTACAGGCAAATTACAGAAAGATGCAAGAATTAGAGAGTAGTGATAATGGGGGACTTCAATTATGCGAATATAGATAGTAACAGTGTAAAGGGCAAATTGGGGAGGAGTCCCTGAAATGTGTACAAGAGAACTTTCTGGATCAGTGTGTTTCCAGCCCAAGGAGGAAGGAAGCAGAGCCGGATCTAGTTCTGGGGAATGAAGTGGGGCGAGTGGAGCGTGTTTCAGTGGGAGAGTATTTGGGGGAACAGTGATCATAATATCATCAGGTTTAGAATAGTTATAGAAAAGGACAAAGAACAATCAAGCGTAAAAAATAACTGCAGTGAGAGGAAAAGGGATCTGGCCCAGGTGGATTGGAGTCAAAAATTGGGAGGCAAAACAGAAAATGACCAATGGGAGGCCTTCAAAGAGGAGCTGGTTCGGGTACAGAGCAGACACATTCCTATGAGGGGGAAAGGAAGGGCATCCAAAGCTAGAGCTCCCTGGATGAATAAAGATAGAGGTTAAAATGAGAGAGAAAAAGGAGGTTTATGACAAATGTAAGGTTGATAATACAGTGGGGAATCATGCTGAATATAGAAAGTACAGAGGAGATCTAAACAATGGAATAAGAGGGGCAAAGAGCGAGTATGAGAACAGATTAGCAGCGAACATAAAAGGGAACCCAAAAGTCTTTTATAAAGACTTAACTAGTAAAAGGGCAGTCAAAGGAAGGGCGGGGCTGATTGGGGACCTAAAGGGAGATTGTCTTGTGGAGGCAGAGGGCTGGGCTGAGGGACTAAATGAGAACTTTGCATCTGTCTTCACTGGAGAAGAGGATGCTGCCAATGTAGCAGTAAAGGAGGAGGCCGGAGCGATACTGGACAGGATACAAATAGATAAAGAGGAGGGACTTCAAAGGTTGGCAGTCCTCAAAGTAGAAAAGTCGCCCGGTCCGGATGGGATTTGTCCTCGGTTACTGGGGGAAGTAGGGGTGAAAATTGCGGAGGCTCCGGCCACAATCTTCCAATCCTCCTTGGACATGGGGGTGGTGCCAGAGGACAGGAGGATTGCAAATGTTACAGCCCTGTTTAAAATAGGGGAGAGGGATAAACCCGGCAACTACAGGCCAGTCAGCCTAACGTCGGTGGTGGGGAAACTTTTAGAGACAATAATCCAGGACAAAATTCATTGTCCCTTAGAAAACTACCATGGGATTAAAGGGATCAAGGGATATGGGGAGAGTTGGAATAAACGGATCTTTTTCCGAGTGGCAGGCAGTGACTAGTGGGGTACCGCAGGGATCGGTCCTTGGACCCCAGCTATTCACAATATATATTAATGATCTAGACGAGGGAACTAGATGTAATATCTCCAAGTTTGCAACACAAAGCTGGGTGGGCGTGTGTGCTGTGAGGAGGATGCCGAGAAACTCCAGTATGATTTGGACAGGTTGGGTGATTGGGCAGATGCATGGCAGATGCAGTATAACGTGGATAAATGCGAGGTTATCCACTTTGGTGGCAAAAACAGGAAGGCAGATTATTATCTGAATGGCAATAGATTGGGAGAAGGGGAAATGCAACGAGACCTGGGCGTCCATGTGCACCAGTTGCTGAAAGTAAGCATGCAGGTGCAGCAGGCGGTTAAGAAGGCAAATGGTATGTTGGCCTTCGTAGTGAGAGGGTTCGAGTACAGGAACAAGGATGTCTTGCTGCAGTTGTACAGGGCCTTGGTGAGACCACATCCTGAGTATTGTGTGCAGTTTTGATCACCTTATCTGAGGAAGGATGTTCTTGCCATGGAGGGAGTGCAGCGAAGATTCACCAGACTGATACCTGGGATGGCAGCAATGACGTATGGGGAGAGATTGGACTTGTACTCGCTGGAGTTTAGAAGAATGAGAGGGGATCTCATTGAAACTTATAAAATTCTAACAGGACTAGACAGACTAGATGCAGGAAGGATGTTCCCGATGGCCGGCGAGTCCAGAACCAGGGGTCACAGTCTACGGTAAGCCATTTAGGACGGAGATGAGGAGGAATTTCTTCACCCAGAGAGTGGTGAACCTGTGGAATTCTCTACTACAGAAGGCAGTGGAGGCCAATTCATTAAATATATTCAAGAAGGAGTTAGATATATTTCTTAAGGCTAAAGTGATCAAGGGATATGGGGAGAAGGCAGGGACAGGGTACTGAATTTGGATGATCAGCCATGATCTCATTAAATGGCAGAGCAGGCTCGAGGGGCCGAATGACCTACTCCTGCTCCTATCTGCTATGTTTCTATATTTCTATTACTCTCACTATTACCTCAATGCTAATGAATCGGGGGAAACTCTCCACTGGCTGGAGTCAGACCGAGCACAAAGGAAGATGGTTGTGGTGGTTGGAGGTCAATCATCACAGCCCCAGGATATCGCTGCAGGAGTTCCTCAGGGCAGTGTCCTCGGCCCAACCCTCTTCAACTGCTTCATCAACGACCTTCCCTCCAACATAAGGTCAGAAGTAGGAATGTTCGCTGGTAACTGCACAGTGTTCAGTTCCATTTGCAACTCCTCAGATAATGAAACCGTCCATGCCCGCATGCAACAAGACCTGGACAACATTCAGGCTTGGGCTGATAAGTGGCAGGTAACATTCACACCACACAAGTGCCAGGCAATGACTATCTCCGACAAGCGAGCGTCTAATCACCGCCCCTTGACATTCAACGACATTACCATCACCAGATTCCCCACCATCAACATCCTGGGGGTCACCATTGACCAGAAACTTAACTGGACCAGCCACATAAATACTGTGGTTACAAGAGCAGGTCAGAGGCTGGGTATTCTGCAGCAAGTGTCTCACCTCCTGACTCCCCAAAGCCTTTCCACCATCTACAAGGCACAAGTCAGGAGTGTGATGGAATACTCTCCACTTGTCTGAATGAGTGCAGCTCCAACAACACTCAAGTAGCTCGACACCACCCAAGACAAAGCAGCCCGCTTGATTGGCATCCCATCCACCACCTTAAACATTCACTCCCTCCACCACTGGCGTACCGTGGCTGCAGTGTGTACCATCTACAAGATGTACAGCAGCAACTCGCCAAGGCTTCTTCGGCAGCACCTCCCAAACCGACAACCTCTTCTCCCTAGAAGGACAAGGGCAGCAAGCGCATGGGAACACCTGATAGAATACATATATCCCTGAAGGCAGCAGGACAGGTAGATAAGGTGGTTAAAAAGGCTTATGGGATACTTATATTCTATGCCTCGGCTAATGAAGGCAAGAGCAGGGAGGTGATGATGGAGCTGTACAAAACGCTAGTTAGGCCACAGCTGGAATACTGTGTGCAGTTCTGCTCGCCACACTATAGGAAGGATGTGATTGCATTGGAGAGGGTGCAGAGGAGATTCACCAGGATGTTACCTGGGCTGGAGCGCTTCAGCTATGAAGAGAGACTGGACAGGCTGGGGTTGTTTTCCTTAGAGCAGAGAAGGCTGAGGGGGGACCTGATTTTGAGGGGCATAAATAGGGTAGATAGAAAGGAACTTTTCCCCTTAGTAGAAGGGTCAATAACCATTAATTTCAAGGGGCAGGAGGTTTAGAGGGGATTTGAGGAAAAACTTTTTCACCCAGAGGGTGGTTGGAATCTGGAACTCACTGCCTGAAAGGGTGGTAGAGGCAGGAGCCCTCACAACATTCAAGAAGCATTTAGATGAGCACTTGAACCGTCATAGCATACAAGGCTACAGACAAAGTGCTGGAAAATGGGATTAGAATAGACAGGGCTTGATGGCCGGTGTAAACACGATGGGCCGAAGGGCCTCTTTCTGTGCTGTATAACTCTATGACTCTATGACCACCAACTCCAAGTCAAACACCATACTAACTTGGAAGTATATTGCCATTCCTTCATCGGCGCTGGGTCAAAGTCCTGGAACTCCCTCCCTGACAGCACTGTGGGAGTACCTTCACCACACGGACAGCAGCGGTTCAAGAAGGCGGCTCACCACCACCTTCTCAAGGGCAATTAGGGATGGGCAATAAATGCTGGCCTTGCCAGCGACGCCCACATCCCATGAACGAATTAAAAAAAAACTTCATCCCATAACACGCATACAAGGGTTCAGTAATGTTTAATTCATCAGAAAAAGATAAAGTACAACAACATACTGGTCAGCTTAACAGAGTCTCATCATATTTATGAGGCGACAAACTTAAAATATTCACTAATAAATCCAGTAATGAATTCAGGAGAAGTGTCTTTACCCAGAGAATGGTGAGAATGGGGAACTCGCTACCACAGGGAGTAGTTGAGGTGAACAGCACAGATGGATTTATGGGGAAGCCACACAAGGGAGAAAGGAATGGGAGGAGATGTTGATCGGGTTAATTGAAGTAGAGTGGGTGTGGGGCATAAACACCGGCATGGACCAGTTGGGCCGAATGGCCTGTTTCTGTGCTGTACATTCTATGTAACACCATCAACAATCAATCGAAGGGAATCATCAGCACAACAGATTGAAAGATTAAACAGCAGTCCAAGAATTTATAAAACATTCATCCATTCCATGTTCATGTCACCCCAGCTGTCTCCAGGGCCCTGTGCTACAGAACAATGTGAACTCGCTGGTGTCTCTTCAGCTCCCTGGAGCTTTTAAAGCTCTTAGCACAGTCAGGGCATTTAAATGGTCTCTCATCAGTGTGAACAAGCTGGTGTGTCAGCAGGTGGGATGACCGAGTGAATCCCTTCCCACACACAGAGCAGGTGAACGGCCTCTCCCCGGTGTGAACTCGCTGGTGTCTCTTCAGCTCCCCGGAGCTTTTAAAGCTCTTAGCGCAGTCAGGGCATTTAAATGGTCTCTCATCAGTGTGAACAAGCTGGTGTGTCAGCAGGTGGGATGACCGAGTGAATCCCTTCCCACACACGGAGCAGGTGAATGGCCACTCCCCAGTGTGAACCAACTGGTGTACCTTCAGATTCCCAGAGGTTTTAAAGCTCTTCCCACAGTCAGAACATTTAAATGGTCTCTCATCAGTGTGAACTTGCTGGTGTGTCAGCAGGTTGGATGACTGAGTGAATCCCTTCCCACACACGGAGCAGGTGAACGCCCTCTCACCAGTGTGAAATCGCTGGTGTTTCTTCAGATCGCCAGAGGTTTTAAAGCTATTCCCACAATCAGAGCATTTAAATGGTCTCTCATCGGTGTGAACCAACTGGTGTCCCTTCAGATCCCCAGAGGTTTTAAAGCTCTTCCCACAGTCAGAACATTTAAATTGTCTCTGATCAGTGTGAACTTGCTGGTGTTTCAGCAGGTTGGATGACTGAGTGAATCCCTTCCCACACATGGAGCAGGTGAATGGCCTCTTCCCAGTGTGAACTGGCTGGTGTCTGTTCAGATTCCCAGAGCTTTTAAAGCTCTTCCCACAGACAGAACATGTAAATGGTCTCTGATCGGAGTGAACTCGCTGATGTTGCTTCAGATCCCCAGAGGTTTTAAAGCTCTTCCCACAGTCAGAACATTTAAATGGTCTCTGATCAGTGTGAACTTGCTGGTGTTTCAACAGGTTGGATGACTGAGTGAATCCCTTCCCACACACTGAGCAGGTGAATGGCCTCTTCCCAGTGTGAACTGGCTGGTGTCTGTTCAGATTCCCGGAGCTTTTAAAGCTCTTCCCACAGACAGAACATGTAAATGGTCTCTGATCGGAGTGAACTCGCTGATGTTGCTTCAGATCCCCAGAGGTTTTAAAGCTCTTCCCACAGGCAGAACATTTAAATAGTCTCTCATCAGTGTGAACTCGCTGGTGTGTCAGGAGGTGGGATGACCGAGTGAATCTCTTCCCACACACGGAGCAGGTGAACAGAATCTCTCCTGCTCTCTCCAGCTGGTGTCTCTTCAGATCCTGGGACGTTTTAAATCTCTTCCCACAGTCAGAACACTTAATGTGAACAAGCTGGTGTCTCAGGAGGGTGGCAGAATGAGAGAATCGCTTCAAAAACACAGAGCAGGTCAACGGTCTCTCATTGGTGTGGACAAGCTGGTGTCTCAGCAGCACGGAGGGTGCAATAAATCCCTTCCCACACACGGAGCGGGTTAAAGGTCTCTCCCTAGTGTGATCTTGCTGGTGTATCATCGGAGCGGATGACTGAGTGAATCTCTTCTGGAACACGGGGCCAGTGAACGGGCTCTCCCCAGTGTGTAGCCACTGCTGTTGCTTCAGGTACTTGTATATTTTGAAGCTCTTCCCACACTCAGAACATTTAAAAGGTCTCTCATCAGTGTGAGCTCGCTGGTGTACCAGCAGATTGGTGGAGCGACTGAATCAGGTCCTGATGAATCGAGCGACTCTGTCTGTTCTTGGCGTGATGTTCGGTCTGAGCTTCCTGTCTGTAAATGCTCCACTTCTAAAACCCTGTAAAAGGAGTGTAGAAAGGGGTAAGAGGGAGAATGTTGCCTCATGTCCCCCTTTCCCAGCACAGGGGCAGTGAAGCTGATTTTCAGGTCCCAGCTGCTGCACAGGTTACATATGAACATACGAATTAGGAGCAGGAGTCGGCCCCTCGGCCCTGCTCCGCCATTCAATAAGATCATGGCTGATCTGATTACTCCACATTCCCACCTACCCCCGATAACCTTTCACCCCCTTGCTTATCAAGAATCTATCTACCTCTGCCTTAAAAATATTCAAAGACTCTGCTTCCACCGCCCTCTGAGGGAGAGAGTTCGAAATACTCACGACCGTCTGTAAGAAAAGATTTCTCCTCATCCATTTACGCCTACTCTCTGTTTCCTATTAGCTAGCCAATCTTCTAGCCATGCCAACATGTAACTCCCTAAACCATGAGCTTTTATTTTCCGCAATAACCTTTGATGTGGCACCTTCTCAAATGCCTTCTGGAAATCTAAGTACAGTACATCCACCAGTTCCCCTTTATCCACAGCATATGTTACTTCCTCAAAGAACTCCAATAAATTGGTTAAACATGATTTCCCTTTCACAAAACCATGTTGACTCTGCCTGATTACCTTGAACTTTTCCAAGTGCCCTGCTATAACGTCTTTAATAATAGCTTCTATCATCTTCCCTATGACAGATGTTAAGCTAACTGGCCTGTAGTTTCCTGCTTTCTGTCTCCCTCCCTTTTTGAATAAAGGAGTTACATTCGCTATTTTCCAATCTAATGGAACCTTCCCCGAATCTGGGGAATTTTGGAAAATTAAAACCAACGCATCAACTATCTCACTAGCCACTTCTTTTAAGACCCTAGGATGAAGTCCATCAGGACCCGGGGACTTGTCAGCCCACAGCTCCAACAATTTGCTCAGTACCACTTCCCTGGTGATTGTAATTTTCTTGAGTTCCTCCCTCCCTTCCATTTCCTGATTTACAGCTATTCCTGGGATGTTACTTGAATCCTCTATAGTGAAGACCGATGCAAAATACCTGTTCAATTCAACTGCCATCTCCTTATTTTCCATTATTAATTCCCCAGACTCACTTTCTATAGGACCAACGCTCACTTTGTTAACTCTTTTCTTTTTTAAATATCTATAGAAACTCTTACTATCTGTGTTTATATTTCTAGCTAGCTTTCTCTGGTACTCTCATTTTTCTCTCCTTATTAATCTTTTAGTCATTCTTTGCTGTTTTTTATATTCTGTCCAATCTTCTGACCTCCCAGCCATCTTTGCACAATTATATGCTTTTTCTTTAAGTTTAATACTATCTTTAACTTTTTTAGTTAACCACAGATGGTGGGTCCTCCCCTTGGAATTTTTCTTTCTCGTTGGAATGTATCTATTCTGTGTATTCTGAAATATCCCCTTAAATGTCTGCCACTGCAACTCTATTGACCTATCCCTTAACCTAATTTGCCTGTTCACTTTAGCTAGCTCTGCTTTCATGCCCTCATAATTGCCCTTATTTAAGTTTAAAATGCTAGTCTTGGACCCACTCGTCTCTCCCTCAAACTGAATGTAAAATTCAATCATATTATGATCGCTGCTACCTAGGGGCGCCTTCACTATGAGGTCATTAATTAATCCTATCTCACTGCACAATACCAGGTCTGGTTGGCTCCAGAACGTGCTGTTATAAGAAACTATCCCAAAAACATTCTATGAACTCCTCATCTAGGCTACCTTTGCCCATCTGATTTTTCCAGTCTATATGTAGATTAAAATCCCCCATGATTATTGCCATACCTTTCTGACAGCACCCATTATTTCTTCCTTTGTACTCCATCCTACCGTGTGGTTACTGTCAGGAGGCCTGTACACCACTCCCACAAGTGACTTCTTGCCTTTATCATTTCTCATCTTAACACGCAGGTGCAGCAAGCAATTAGGAAAGCAAATGGTACGTTAGTCTTTATTACAAAAGGATTGGAGTATAAAAGAGTAAAGTCTTACCGCAATTATATAGGGTCTTGGTGAGACCACACCTGGAGTATTGTGTACAGTTTTGGTCTCCTTACCTAAGGAAGGATATACTTGCCTTAGAGGGAGTGCAACGAAGGTTCACCAGACTGATTCCTGGGATGGGGGGATTGTCCTATGAGGGGAGATTGAGGAGACTGGGCCTATATTCCCATGAATTTTGAAGAATGAGAGGTGATGTCATTGAAACATCTACAATTCTTACAGGGCTTGACAGGGTAGATGCTGGGAGACTGTTTCCCCTGGCTGGGGAGTCCAGAACCAGCAGTCACAGTCTCAGAATAAGGGGTCGGCCATTTAGGACTGAGATGAGGAGAAATTTCTTCACTCAGAGGGTGGTGAATCTTTGGAATTCTCTGCCCCAGAGGGCTGTGGAGGCTCAGTCATTGAGTATAATCAAGGCTGAGATCGATAGATTTTTGGACTCATGGGGAATCAAGGGATATGGGGATCGGGCGGGAAGGTGGAGATGAGGAAGAAGGTCAGCCATGATCTTATTGAATGGTGGAACAGGCTCGGAGGGCCGAATGGCCTGCTCCTGCTCCTATTTCTTATGTTCTTAAGAAAGCTGTTTGCTATAGCCTGCTGCACCATGACAAATACACAGAGGATTTCAGTTACGTGGAGAGACTGGAGAAGTTGGGTTTGTTCTCCTTGGAGCAGAGAAGGTGCAGCGGAGATTTAATAGAGGTGTTCAAAACATGAAGGGTTTTGATAGAGTAAATAGGAGCATGGGAACAGGAGGAGGCCATTCAGCCCCTCCGGCCTGTTCCGCCATTCAGTGAGATCATGGCTGATCTGTGTCTTAACTCCACCCACCTGCCTTGGCTCCATATCCCTTTGCTCCCTTGTCTAACAAAAATCTATCACTCTGGGATTTAAAATGATTAATTGAGCTGGCATCGACTGCTTCCTGTGGGAGAGGGTTCCACACTTCTACCACCCTTTGTGTGAAGAAGTGTTTCCCAACTTCTCTCCTGAATGGCCTGGCTCTGATTTTAAGGTGATGTCCCCTTGTCCTCGACTGCCGCACCGGCGGAAAAAGTTTCTCTCTATCTACTCTACCAATTCCTTTCAAAATCCTAAAATCCTCAATCACTCCTTAACCTTCTCGATTCCAGGGAACACAAGCTTAGTTTATGTAATCTCTCCTCATAATCTAACCCTTGGAGCCCGGGTAACATTCTGGTCAATCTGTGCTGCACTCCTTCCAAGGCCAATATATCCTTTCTGAGGTGCGGTGCCCAGAACTGTACACAGTGCTCCAGGGAGTTACTGTGCGTAGGTCCCTGAAGGTGGCAGGACATATTGAGAGAGTGGTTAACAAAGCATATGGGATCTTGGGCTTCATAAATAGAGGTATTGAGTACAAAAGTAGAGAAGTTATGCTGAACCTTTATAAAGCGCTGGTTAGGCCACAACTGGCGTATTGCGTCCAGTTCTGGTCACCACACTTTAGGAAGGATGTGAAGGCCCTTGAGAGGGTGCAGAGGAGATTTACCAGAATGGTTCCGGGGATGGGGGATCTTAGCTACAAGGACAGGTTGGAGAAGCTGGATTTGTTTTCATTAGAGCAAAGGAGGTTGAGGGGTGATTTGATAGAGGTGTACAAGATTATGACAGGTTTGGATAGGCTAGACGGGGAAAGGCTGTGCCCACGAGTTGATGGTACAAGGACTAGGGGACACAGATTTAAGGTTTTGGGCAAGAGATACAGGGGGGTGTGAGGAAAAACTTTTTTACGCAGCGAGTGGTGATGACCTGGAACTCGCTGCCGACAGAAGTGGTGGAAGCGGAGACACTCAATGTTTTCAAGGGGAGACTGGATAGGCACTTGAGGGAAGTAAACTTGCAGGGCTACGGGGATAGAGCGGGGGTATGGGCCTGACTGGATTGCTCTACAGAGAGAGCCGGCTCGGACTCGATGGGCCGAAAGGCCTCCTTCTGTGCCTCTATGACTCTCTGGGGTCTAACCAGGGCTTTGTATAGCTGTAGCTTATAAGGAGAAACTGTTTCCAGTGGCAGGAGGGTCAGTAACCAGAGGACACAGATATAAGGTCATTGACAAAAGAACCAGAGGCGAGGTGAGGAGAATTTTATTGACGCAGCGAGTTGTTGTGATCTGGAATGCGCTGCCTGAAAGGGCGGTGGAAGCAGATTCAATAATAACGTTCAATGGGGAATTGGATAAGTACTTGAAGGGGAAAAATTTTCAGGGCTATGGGGAAAGAGCAGGGGAGTGGGACTAAATGGAGAGCTCTTTCAAAAGAGCCAGCACAGGCACGATGGGCTGAACGGCCTCCTTCTGTGCTGTCTGATTCTAGGAGCCACTCCTAGAGTGGAGAGGTGCCCGCAGGGATCGCTTGGCAGGAAATTGAGAGGAGGTGGTTCACACGCAGACAGCACCTGATTTCGAGACGCTGTCCTTTTAAAATTGGTCCTCCTCAGGCAAGGGGGTACTCGGACCGTTTAATGAAAATCACATTGAAAAGGAGAGTCCCTGTCCCTTTAAGAGCCCGCTGCCCACCACTCCCACCTTTTTCTTAAAGTCTTTGAAATTAATAATAAAAGTTCATGCAGAAAAAATGTGAGTGTGTGTCTGACTGTATTTTAGTGAGTATCTGTGTGTCTGCCTGACCGTATGTGTGTGTGTCTGTGTAGAATAGCATCATAGAATGATACAGCACAGAAGGAGGCCATTCAGCCCATCGTGCCTGTGCCGGCTCTTTGAAAGCACGATCCAATTAATCCCACTCCCCCTGCTCTTTCCCCAAAGCCCTGTAAATGTTTTCCCTTCAAGTATTTATCTCAATCTCTTTTGAATTATAATATCGAATCTGCTTCCACCGCCCTTTCAGGCAGCGCATGCCAGGTCACAACAACTTGGTGTAAAAATCTGTTTCCTCATGTCACCTCTGGTTCTTTTGCCAATCGCCTTAAATCTGGTTTCTGTCCCTTCAGCCATTGGAAACGGTTTCTCCTTACTTACTCTCTCAAAATCCATTCTCCTGATTTTGAACAACTCTATCAAATCTCCTCTTAATCTTCTATGCTTAAGGAGAACAACCCCAGCTTCTCCCGTCTCTCCACGTAACTCAAGTTCCTCATCCCTGGTCCCATTCTCGTAAATTTCTTCTGCACCCTCTCGAAGGCCTTGACATCCTTCCTAAAGTGTGGTGCCCAGCGGAAGCCTAGCCAGTACGATAGCAAAATACTGCAGATGTTGGAAATCCGAAATAACAACAGAAAATGCTGGAAAAACTCAGCAAGTCAGGCAACATCCGTGGAGAGAAATTTGAGTTGACGTTTCGGGTTTGACCCTAGCCAGTGTTTTATAAAGGCTTAGCATAACCTGCTTGCTTTTGTACTCTATTCCTCTATTAATAAAGTCAAGGATCCTGTATGCTTTTTTTTAACAGCCTTCTCAACTTGTCCTGCCACCTTCTAAGATTTGTGTACATACACCCCGAGGCCTCTCTGTTCCTGCACCCTCTTTAAAACTGGACCATTTAGTTTATATTGCCTCTCCTCATTCTTCCTACCAAAATGAATCACATCACACTTCTCTACATTAAATTTAATCTGCCACGTTTCTGCCCATTTCACCAGTCTGGCTACGTCCTCCTGAATTCTGTTACTATCCTCATTCTTTGCTACATTTCCGAGTATCGTGTCATCTGTAAATTTTGAAATTTTGCCCTGTATCCCCAAGTCCAGGTCATTGATATATATCAAAAAAAGCAGTGGTCCGAATCAATGTTCACGTTAAGTTGCGCAGCCATGCAGCGGTCTGGAGGTCCCGTGCAGCCGGCTCACCGCCCTATAAATGGAAAAATCGCGCATGCGCGGAAATTTGAATGGGCCATGCAGCCCGTTAAAGGGGCCACGCACCTCAAAAAAAAGAGGGAACATTGGTCCTAATACCGACCCCTGGGGAACATCACTGTTTACCTCCCTCCAGTCTGAAAAGAAACTGTTCACCACTACTCTCTGCTTTCTGTCCCTTGGCAGAAAATTGGGAGGGGGCGACAGCAAACAGCACCTGATTTCTCGCTAAGGACTCAGGGGAGCAGGGGATTAGCCCCACTTTAAATGTCATTCTCTTACATATACATTAATAAAAAGGGAGACGCTGTCCCTTTAAAATCGGTCATCCACGGGGAGGCGGTCCCTTTAATGAAAATCTCCTAGAAAAAGAGAGCGCCTGTCCCTTTAAGAGAACCCCCACCACTCCCATATTTGTCTTAAAGTGCTTGAAATTAATAATTAAAAACGCAGAAAATTAATATTTAAATAATTAATTCGGAGAAAAAATCTTTTTCCTCACATTCGCTCCACAGGGTTTCTTGTTTCTGTTTCATCAATTTAAAAACAAACTGCTTTTTTATGATTAGCCATGATCGCATTGACAGGATTAATTAAAAATGTCCTAGTAAAGGATCCCCTTGGAATGAGTGACCATAACATGGTTGAATTCCATATTCAATTAGAGGGTGAGAAGGTTGGATCTCAAGCAAGCGTGCTAAGCTTGAATAAAGGAGACTATGAAGGTATGAGAGCGGAATTGAGTAGAGTGGATTGGGAAAATAGATTAAAGGGTAAGACGATACATGATCAGTGGTGTACATTTAAGGAGTTATTTTACAACTTCCAAAAAATATATATTCCACTGAGAAGAAAAGGGTGTAAAAGAAAAGACAGCCATCCGTGGCTAAGTAAAGAAATTAAGGATAGTATTCGACTAAAAACAAGGACATATAAGGTAGCCAAATCTAGTGGGAGGATAGAGGATTGGGAAAACTTTAAAAGACAGCAAAAAATAACAAAAAGATTGATTAAGAAAGGGAAGATAGATTATGAAAGTAAATTAGCAAAAAATATAAAAACAGATACAGTAGTAAGAGGTTTTATAGTTATATAAAAAGAAAAAGGGTGGCTAAAGTAAATGTTGGTCCCTTAGAGGATGAGACCGGGAAATTACTGGTGGGAAATATGGAGATGGCAAAAACATTGAATGAATATTTTATATCAGTCTTTACATTAGAAGACACTAAGAATATCCCAACACTGGACAAACAGGGGGCTAAAGGGGGGGGGGGGGGGAGAGAAGCTAAACACGATCAAAATCACTAAGGAAGTGGTACTCGGTAAAATAATGGGACTCAAGGCGGATAAATCACCTGGACCTGATGGCTTACATCCTAGGGTCTTGAGGGAAGTGACGGTAGGGATTGTGGATACATTGGTAATAATTTTCCAAAACTCCCTGGACTCGGCAAAGGTCCCAGCAGACTGGAAAACTGCTAATGTAACACCCTTATTTAAAAAGGGCAGTAGACAGAAGGCTGGAAACTATAGACCGGTTAGCCTAACATCTGTGGTAGGTAAAATTTTGGAGTCCATTATTAAGGAGACAGTAACAGGACATTTGGATAATCATAATTTAATAGGGCAAAGTCAGCATGGTTTTATGAAGGGGAAGTCATGTTTGACAAATTTGCTGGAGTTCTTTGAGGAAGTAACATATAGGGTGGATAAAGGGGAACCAGTGGACGTAGTGTATTTAGACTTCCAAAAGGCATTTGACAAGGTGCCACACAAAAGATTATTGCTTAAGATAAAAAATCACAGGATTGGGGGTAATATTCTGGCATGGATAGAGGATTGGCTATCTAACAGAAGGCAGAGAGTTGGGATAAATGGTTCATTCTCAGACTGGCAATCAGTAACTAGTGGTGTTCCGCAGGGGTCAGTGCTGGGTCCCCAACTCTTTACAATCTATATTAACGATTTGGAGGAGGGGACCGAGTGTAACATATCAAAGTTTGCAGATGATACTAAGATGGGAGGGAAAGTAGTGAGTGAGGAGGACATAACAAACCTGCAAGGGGACATCGACAGGCTAAGTAAGTGGGCAGAGATTTGGCAGATGGAATACAATACTGGAAAGTGTGAGGTTATGCACTTTGGCAGGAAAAATCGTAGAGCAAGTTATTATCTTAATGGCAAGAAACTGGAAAGTACTGAAGTACAAAGGGATCTGGGGGTCCTGGTGCACGAAACTCAAAAGGTTAGTATGCAGGTGCAGCAAGTGATTAAGAAGGCCAATGGAATGTTGGCTTTCATTGCTAGGGGGATAGAATATAAAAATAGGGAGGTATTGCTTCAGTTGTACAAGGTATTGGTGAGACTGTGTACAGTTTTGGTGTCCATACTTAAGAAAGGACATACTTGCTCTCGCGTCAGTACAAAGAAGGTTCACTTGGTTAATCCCGGGGATGAGGGGATGGACATATGAGGAGAGGTTAAGTAGATTGGGACTCTACTCATTGGAGTTCGGAAGAATGAGAGGCGATCTTATTGAAACATATACGATTGTGAAGGGGTTGGATCGGGTGGATGCGGGGGAAGATGTTCCCGATGATGGGTGAAACTAGAACTAGGGGGCATAGTCTTAGAATAAGGGGCTGCTCTTTCAAAACTGAGATGAGGAGGAACTACTTCACTCAGAGGGTGGTAGGTCCATGGAATATGCTGCCCCAAAAAGCTGTAGAAGCTACATCATTACATAAATTTAAAACAGAAATAGACAGTTTCCTAGAAGTAAACGGAATTAAGGGTTACGGGGAGCGGGCAGGAATTTGGACACGAGTCTAGGTTCGGATCGGTCATGGCCCTGTGGGTAGCGGAGCGGGCCCAGGGGCCGTGTAGCCTGATCCTGCTCCTATTTCGTGTGTCTAATTCTGTTAGATTCAGGAGATGGTTCTGCGATAGTGGATTGGCGGTTAGGATCAGATCAGCCATGATCTTATTGAATGGCGGAGCAGGCTCGAAGGGCCGAATAGCCTGATCCTGCTCCTATTTCATGTGTCTAATTCTGTTAGATTCAGGAGATGGTTCTGTGATAGTGGATTGGCGGTTAGGATCAGATCAGCCATGATCGCATTGAAGGGCGGAGCAGGCTCGAAGGGCCGAATTGCCTACTCCTGCTCCTATCTTCAAGGTTTCTATGTTTAAAACAAGTATCTTCTGTAAAATAAAATTAGTTTGAGCTGTAAAATGGGAAAGGAACATTAAAAATAAACTTTCCCAGGATCACAGATTATGACCAGGCCGCTTTACAAAATGGCGGCGGGCCGATCCCAGGTCCCGCCTCCTCCTTCGCCGCGATTGGTTGGAGGACCAAAGCCCCTCGGTCGGTCCTCCAGGCTCCGCCTCCCCTCGCTCATTGGTGGAGAGCTCAGTGTCAGTCAGTGCACGCCGGCGACGTCGTGACGTTGCAGGGTGGGCGGTTGGAGCAGGCGGGAAATTAAATTCATTTAAATTAAATCTCCCGTCAGGCTCCTCTGTCCCAATCAGCCGGCGCAAGTCCCGCCCTCGGGCTCCCCGATTGGTTGGAGGACCCGCCGCCGGCTCGCTCCTCCAGCCCCGCCCCGCTCGCTGCCTATTGGTCGGAAGCTCCCGTCAATCAGGCCCTGGGCCCGGGTCCTATCTTCTATGTACTTTCAGTGGTGACTTTTATAAACTGGTTTTACAGGAAATTAGAAGAGGAGGGGAGAGATTTGAAGACACTCGGTCCCTTTGTGACGCTAAAGTTGCAGCTGACCCCGCGCATGCGCCCCATGACCCCGCCCTCTCCTGCTCCACAGGCGCCCGGCCCGCACCGCGCATGCTCAGCACACACCCTGGGCTACTGTCAATCATCCTCCCCCACTGAACAGGCCCCGCCCCTCTCTCTACTCCGCATGCGCCGCCAGGCCCCTCTCCCGAGGATGAGCCGCTACCGCGCCTGCGCAGGGCCTCGGATTCTGGGTCGGCCCGGGCAACCGCGAGAGTCCGGATCACCGGCGGAAAGTGAGTTTTATGAAAGTTTTTTTTTATATAGCGGAAAGAAGCGCGGGCGGGGAGATAAATAAAAAGAAAATACAAACCGCACCGTCCCAGCGCGGAGCGGATTAAGCGGCCGCAGCCCCTTGTCTTCTGCAGGGAGCCGGATGACGTCACAATCGGGCCCCAGCCTCAGGGAGGAAGGTCCCGCCCCCTTGCCGCGCCGCCATTGGTTGGAGGACCAGGCCGCCCAGTTCAGTCCTCCCAGCTCAGCCCCCTTCCTATTGGTCAGCGCTCCCGTCAGTCAGAATCATATTATTCCGGCTCACGCCGCCACCCCGCGCGGTTCAATCCGCTCTCTCAGGTTTGGGTTTTCTGGTATTTTACTTTATAATCTCGCTCATCGCTCCCCCCTTCACCTCGATTTAAATCAATTCCCCAAACACTTTACTTTACCCCGGCCGCTGAATTCGCCTCTTCCCCGGGCTCGGCCTTCTGCCTTCTCCCCGGAGGCCTCGCGCAGGCGCACTGGCAGCCTCGTTTTGTGGTGGGGCCGAATGCGCGGCCCCGCCTCTCCACATTTAAAGGGACACCCACCCCGTCCACATTTAAAGGGAAACCCACCCCCTCCACATTTAAAGGGAAACCCACCTCCTTCACATTTAAAGGGACACCCACACCCTGCACATTTAAAGGGACACCCACCCCCTCCACATTTAAAGGGACACACACCCCCTCCACATTTAAAGGGACACCCACCTCCTCCACATTTAAAGGGACTCCCTCCCCCCCTCTCATGTCCTCTACTCTGGAGGAGGAATTCCTTGAGTGTTTACGGGATGGTTTCCTGGACCAATATGTCGAGGAACCAACCAGAGATCAGGCCATCTTAGACTGGGTATTATGTAACGAGAAAGGATTAATTAGCAATCTTGTTGTACGAGGCCCCTTGGGTCAGAGTGATAATAATATGATTGAATTCTTCATTAAGATGGAGAATGAAGTTGTTGACTCAGAGACTAGGGTCCTAAATTTAAATAAAGGAAACTACAATGGTCTGAGGAGCAAGTTGGGTAGCATTGATTGGGGAATGTCACTCAAAGGGTTGACGGTGGATGGGCAGTGGCAAACATTCAAAGACCGCATGGATGAACTACAGAATTTGTTCATCCCAGTTTGTCATAAAAATAAAACAAAAAAGGTGACTCAACCGTGGCTAACAAGGGAAATTAGGGATAGCATAAGATCCAAGGAGAGGACATATAAATTGGCCAGAAAAAGCAGTAAACCTGAGGATTGGGAGCAGTTTAGGATTCAACAAAGGAGGACAAAGGGATTAATTAAGAAGGGGAAAATAGAATATGAGAGTAAGCTTGCAGGGAACATAAAAACTGACTGTAAAAGGTTTTATAGATATGTGAAGAGAAAAAGAACATAAGAAGTAGGAGCAGAAGTAGGCCATACGGCCCCTCGGGCCTGCTCCGCCATTCAATAGGATCGTGGCTGATCCGAACCTAGACTCACGTCCACTTCCCTGCCCGCTCCCCTTAACCCCTAATTCCCTTATCAGTTAGGAAACTGTCTATCTCCATTTTAAATTTATTTAATGTCGCAGCTTCCACAGCTCTCTGAGGTAGTAAATTCCATTGATTTACCACCCTCTGAGTGAAGAAGTTTCTCCTCATCTCAGTTTTGAAACGGCAGCCCCTTATTCTAAGATTAAGCCCCCTAGTTCTAGTCTCACCCATTAGTGGAAACATCCTCCCCACATCCACCCGATCAAGCCCCCTCACAATCTTATATGTTTCGATAAGATCGCCTCTCATTCTTCTGAATTCCAATGAGTAGAGGCCCAACCTACTCAACCTTTCCTCATAAGTCAACCCCCTCATCTCTGGAATCAACCGAGTGAACCTTCTCTAAACTGCCTCGAGAGCAAGTATATCTTTTCTTAAATATGGAAACCAAAACTGTTTGCAATATTCCAGGTGTAGCCTCACCAGTACCCTGTATAGCTGAAGCAAGACTTCCCTGCTTTTATACTCCATCCCCCTTACAATAAAAGCCAAGATTCCATTGGCCTTCCTGATCATCTGCTGTACCTGCATACTAACCTTCTGTGTTTCATGCACCAGGACCCCCAGATCCGTGTGTACTGTAGCACTTTGCAGTTTCTCTCCATTTAGATAATAACTTGCTCTTTGATTTTTTCTGCCAAAGTGCATAACCTCACACTTTCCAACATTATATTCCATCTGCCAAATTTCTGCCCACTCACGTAGCCTGTCTATGTCCTTTTGCAGGTTTTTTATGTCCTCACTCACTGCCTTCCCTCCCATCTTTGTATCATCGGCAAACTTGGATATGTTGCACTCGGTCCCCTCCTCCAAATCGTTAATATAGATTGTAAAGAGTTGGGGTCCCAGCACTGACCTCTGCGGAACACCACTAGTTACTGATTGCCAACCCGAGAATGAACCATTTATCCCAACTCTCTGATTTCTGTTAGATAGCCAATCTTCCACGCATGCCAGTATATTACCCCCAATCCCGTGATATTTTATCTTGTGCAGTAATCTTTTGTGTGGCACCTTGTCAAATGCCTTTTGGAAGTCCAAATACACCACATTCACTGGTTCCCCTCTATTCACCCTGTTTGTTACATCCTCAAAGAATTCGAGCAAATTTGTCAAACATGACTTCCCCTTTATAAAACCATGCTGACTCTGTCAGATTAAATTATGCTTATCCAAATGTCCTGTTACTGCTTCCTTAATAATGGACGCCAACATTTTACCAACCACAGATGTTAGGCTAACTGGTCAATAGTTTCCAGCCTTTTGTCTACCTCCCTTTTTAAATAAGGGCATTACATTAGCAGTTTTCTGATCTGCTGGGACCTTGCCTGAATCCAGGGAGTTTTGGAAAATTACCACCAATGCATCTGCAATCCCCATCGCTACCTCTCGCCAGACCCTAGGATGTCAGCCATCAGGTCCAGGGGATTTATCCGCCTTAAGTCCCATTATCTTACCGAGTACCATCTCCTTAGTGATTTTAATTGTGTTTAGCTCCTCCCCCCCTATAGCCCCCTGTTTGTCCAGTGTTGGGATATTTTCAGTGTCCTCTACTGTAAAGACAGATACAAAATATTTGTTCAGCGTTTTTGCCATCTCCATGTTCCCCACTTCTAATTTCCCGGTCTCGTCCTCTAAGGGACCAATGTTCACTTTAGCCACCCTTTTTCTTTTTATATAACTTTAGAAACTCTTGCCATCTGTTTTTATATTTTTTGCTAGTTTACTTTCATAATCTATCTTCCCTTTCTTAATTAATCTTTTAGTTATTCTTTGCTGGCTTTTAAATGCTTCCCAATCTTCTATCCTCCCACTAGATTTGGCTACTTTATATGCCCTTGTTTTCAGTCGGATACTATCCTTTATTACTTTACTTAGCCACGGATGGCTGTCTTTTTTTTTACGCCCCTTTTTCCTCAGTGGAATATATTTTTCTTGAAAGTTGTGAAATATCTCCTTGAATGTACACCACTGCTCATGTACCGCCTTACACCTTAATCTATTTTCCCAGTCCACTTTAGTCAACTCTGCTCTCATACCTTCATAGTCTCCTTTATTTAAGCTTAGTACGCTGGTTTGAGATCCAGCTCTCTCACCCTCCAACTGAATTTGGAATTCAACCATGTTATGGTCACTCATTCCAAGGGGATCCTTTACTAGGACATTTTTTATTAATCCTGTCTCATTACACAGGACCAGATCTAAGATTGCCTGCCCCCTGGTTGGTTCAGTAACATACTGCTCAAGGAACCCGTCCCTAATGCGCTCTATGAACTCTTCCTCAAGGCTGCCCTGCCCAATTTGATTTGTCCAGTCAATATGAAAGTTAAAATCTCCCATGATTATAGCTGTTCCCTTATTACAAGCCCCAACTATTTCCTGATTTATACTCTGACCAATAGAGTAGCAACTGTTAGGAGGCCTATAGACTACGCCCACTAGTGACTTTTTCCCCTTATTATTCCTTATTTCCACCCAAACCATTTCACTATCCTGATCCTTTGACCGAATATCATTTCTCACTATTGCAGTGATTCCATCCTTTATTAACACAGCCACCCCACCTCCTTTTCCTTCCTGTCTGTCCTTCCTAATAGTCAAATACCCCTGGATGTTTAGTTCCCAGTCATGGTCACCCTGCAGCCATGTCTCCGTAATGGCCACCAGATCATACCCATGTGCAGTTATTTGTACCGTCAACTCGTCTATTTTGTTACGAATGCTGCGTGCATTCAGATAAAGAACTTTTAAATGTGTTTTGTGACAATTTATTCCTGCTTTTACCCCCTTTACTACTTTACCTTTATCTTTATATATTCTGTCCCTTCCTGACACGCTCTGGTTTTTAATTCCCCCACTGCTATCTTGCTCTGTTGCCTTCTCCGCTGACATTTTTATTTTTCGCTCTCTTGAAACCTCCCCCCGACTAATTAGTTTAAAGCCCTCTCTACAGCCCTAGTTATTCGATTCGGCAGGATTCTAGTCCCAGCACTGGCCAAGTGAAGTCCGTCCCAACGGAACAGCTCTCTCCTGTCCCAGTACTGGTGCCAGTGTCCCAAGAAGCAAAACCCATTTCTCCCACACCAGTCTTTGAGCCACGCATTTTACTATCTGATTTTATTTACCCTAGCCTTATTTGCTCGTGAGGGCAGGTACAGCACGGGTTAGATACAGAGTAAAGCTCCCTCTACACTGTCCCATCAAACACCCCCACGGCAGGTACAGCACGGGTTAGATACAGAGTAAAGCTCCCTCTACACTGTCCCATCAAACACTCCCAGGGCAGGTACAGCACGGGTTAGATACAGAGTTAAGCTTCCTGTACACTGTCCCATCAAACACTCCCAGGGCAGGTAGAGCACGGGTTAGATACAGAGTAATTCTCCCTCTGCACTGTCCCATCAAACACTCCCAGGGCAGGTGCAGCACGGGTTAGATACAGAGTAAAGCTCCCACTACACTGTCCCATCAAACACTCCCAGGGCAGGTACAGCACGGGTTAGATACAGAGTAAAGCTACCTCTACACTGTCCCATCAATCACTCCCAGGGCAGGTACAGCACATGTTAGACACAGAGTAAAGCTCCCTCTACACTGTCCCATCAAACACTCGCAGGGCAGGTACAGCACACGTTAGACACGGAGTAAAGCTCCCTCTACACTGTCCCATCAAACACTCCCAGGGCAGGAACAGCACGGGTTAGACACAGAGTAAAGCAAAGATTTTTATTTGAATGGCAATAGATTGGGAGAAGGGGAAGTGCAAAGAGACCTGGGTGTTATTGTGCACCAGTCGCTGAAGGTAAGCATGCAGGTGCAGCAGGCGGTTAAGAAGGCAAATGGTATGTTGGCCTTCGTAGCAAGAGGGTTCGAATACAGGAACAAGGATGTCTACAGTTGTACAGGGCCTTGGTGAGACCACACCTTGAGTATTGTGTACAGTTTTGGTCACCTTACCTGAGGAAGGACGTGCTTGCCGTGGAGGGAGTGCAGCGAAAATTTACCAGGCTGATACCTGGGATGGCAGGAAAAACATATGAGGAGAGATTGTGTCGATTGGAGTTATACTCACTGGAGTTTAGAAGATTGAGAGGGGATCTCATCGAAACCTATAAAATTCTGTCAGGTCTGGACAGACTAGATGCAGGAAGGATGTTTCTGATGGCCGGGGAGTCCAGAACCAGGGGTCATAGTCTAAGGATAAGGGGTAAGACATTTAGGACTGAAATGAGGAGGAATTTCTTCACCCAGAGAGTGGTGAACCTGTAGAATTCTCTGCCACAGAGGGCGGTGGAGGCCAGTTCATTAAATATATTCAAGAAAGAGTTGGATATATTTCTTGAGGCTAAAGGGATCAAGGGATATGGGGAAAAGGCAGGGACAGGGTACTGAATTTGGGTGATCAGCCATGATCTCATTGAATGGCGGAGCAGGCTCGAAGTGCCGAATGGCCTACTCCTGCTCCTATCTTTTATGTTCCTATGTTTCTCTACACTGTTCCATCAAACACTCCCAGGGCAGGTACAGCACGGGTTAGATACAGAGTAAAGCTCCCTCCACACTGTCCCATCAAACACTCCCAGGGCAGGTACAGCACGGGTTAGATACGGAGTAAAGCTCCCTCTACACTGTCCCATCAAACACTCCCAGGGCAGGTACAGCACGGGTTAGATACAGAGTAAAGCTCCCTCTACACTGTCCCATCAAACACTCCCAGGGCAGGTACAGCACGGGTTAGATACAGAGTAAAGCTCCCTCTACACTGTCCCATCAAACACTCCCAGGGCAGGTACAGCACGGATTAGATACAGAGTAAAGCTCCCTCTACACTGTCCCATCAAACACTCAAAGGGCAGGTACAGCACGGGTTAGATACAGAGTAAAGCTCCCTCTACACTGTCCCATCAAACACTCCCAGGGCAGGTACAGCACAGGTTATATACAGAGTAA
Source organism: Somniosus microcephalus (assembly GCF_052327205.1). Taxonomy (NCBI): domain Eukaryota; kingdom Metazoa; phylum Chordata; class Chondrichthyes; order Squaliformes; family Somniosidae; genus Somniosus; species Somniosus microcephalus. The sequence continues at coordinate 581,634 of NW_028225245.1, forward strand.
AGCTCCCTCTACACTGTCCCATCAAACACTCAAAGGGCAGGTACAGCACGGGTTAGATACAGAGTAAAGCTCCCTCTACACTGTCCCATCAAACACTCCCAGGGCAGGTACAGCACAGGTTATATACAGAGTAAAGCTCCCTCTACACTGTCCCATCAAACACTCCCAGGGCAGGTACAGCACGGGTTAGATACAGAGTAAAGCTCCCTCTACACTGTCCCATCAAACACTCCCAGGGCAGGTACAGCACAGGTTATATATAGAGTAAAGCTCCCTCTACACTGTCCCATCAAACACTCAAAGGGCAGGTACAGCACGGGTTAGATACAGAGTAAAGCTCCCTCTACACTGTCCCATCAAACACTCCCAGGGCATGTACAGCACAGGTTATATACAGAGTAAAGCTCCCTCTACACTGTCCCATCAAACACTCCCAGGGCAGGTACAGCACGGGTTAGATACAGAGTAAAGCTCCCTCTACACTGTCCCATCAAACACTCCCAGGGCAGGTACAGCACAGGTTATATATAGAGTAAAGCTCCCTCTACACTGTCCCATCAAACACTCAAAGGGCAGGTACAGCACGGGTTAGATACAGAGTAAAGCTCCCTCTACACTGTCCCATCAAACACTCAAAGGGCAGGTACAGCACGGGTTAGATATAGAGTAAAGCTCCCTCTACACTGACCCATCATAAGAACATAATAAGAACATAAGAAGTAGGAGCAGGAGTAGGCCATACGGCCCCTCGGGCCTGCTCCGCCATTCAATAGGATCATGGCTGATCTGAATCTAGACTCACATCCACTTCCCTGCCCTCTCCCCATAACCCCTAATTCCCTTATCTGCTAGGAAACTGTCTATCTCCATTTTAAATTTATTTAATGTTGCAGCTTCCACAGCTCTCTGAGGTAGCAAATTCCATAGATTTACTACCCTCTGAGTGAAGAAGTTTCTCCTCATCTCAGTTTTGAAAGGGCAGCCCCTTATTCTAAGATGCGAGTCATCAGAGAGTGCTGTGAGTTTGCGTAAGTGTGAGAGTTCTTTAATTGTTATTTCTCTTTAAATCATTCTTGATAAGATTACTTAAGCAGTTTAAGTAAAGGGGAAAAGTTAAATATTTGGGATTCTGTTGGTTTAAGAAGAGTAAAACAAGATTACACTGCAGTAGGGGTAAATTGGAACAGCAGGCAGTGGAAACCAGTTTTCTAACCAATCAGCAGGGGTGACTCATTTGGCTGTAAACAAACGAACAGTATAAAAAGACCAGTCCTAGTGCGAGCAAGCACTGAGTGCGAGTCATCAGAGAGTGCTGTGAGTTTGGGTAAGTGTGAGTTTGGGTAAGTGGGGTGTTTGGTGCTCTTTTCAAACTTTAACTCTGGGTTGTAGTTAATAAGGCCTTTCTGGTGCAGAGTGACTGTTGGTAAACCATTTAACTGGTGTAATTAGAGGGATTGATTTAATTTAAATCCAATTAATTAAAGGGGATACTAGCATCTAAAATCGGGCAGAGGGTGTCCATAACTAATAATAAAAAATTTAATTAGTTACATAGAATGGGGCAGGTGATGTGTTACTGTTGCGAGATGTGGGAGCCGGTGGACCCCATTGAGGCTCACGGTGATTACATCTGTGACAAGTGTCTGCTGCTACAGGAACTCCAGCTCCGTGTTGATGAGCTGCCGTCTGAGCTTCAGACACTGTGACACATCAGGGAGGGGGAGAAGTACCTGGACTCTGTGTATCAGGAGGTGGTCACACCTATGAAGTTAATTAATTCAGATGTAGCCCATGGTCAGGGACAGGACGGTGTGACTACGAGTGAGGCAGGTACGGGGATCTAGGAGGTAGAGCTGGAGGAGCCGCAGCCCTTGCTCTTGTCCAACAGGTTCGAGGTTCTTACTCCCTGTGGGGACAGGAGCAGGGACTGCAGGGAGGATGAGCAACCTGGCCACAGCACCGTGGAACGGGGGGTCATTCAAGAGGGGGGAGTAAATAGAAATGTTGTAGTGGTAGGGGATAGTATTATTAGGGGGATAGATAGAGTTCTCTGCAGCTGACAGCGAGAGTCCCGAAGGCTGTGTTGCCTACCCGGTGCCAGGGTTAAGGACATCTCCTCTGGGCTGGAAAGAAACTTGCAGTGGGAGGGGGTGGATCCAGTTGTCGTGGTCCATGTTGGTACAAACGACGTAGATAGGACTAGGAAGCCGGTTCTGTTAAAGGAGTATGAGCAGCTAGGGGTCAAATTAAAAAACAGAACCTCAAGGGTAATAATGGATTATTACCTGAGCCATGAGTGAATTTGGCTAGGACAAATAAAATTAGAGAGTTAAATGCGTGGCTCAAAGACTGGTGTGGGAGAAATGGGTTTTGCTTCCTGGGACACTGGCACCAGTACTGGGGCAGGAGGGAGCTGTTCCGTTGGGACGGGCTTCACTTGGCCAGTGCTGGGACTAGAGTCCTGGCGGATCATATAACTAGGGCTGTAGAGAGGGCTTTAAACTAACTAGTGGTGGGGAGGTTCCTAGAGAGCAAATAATAAAAATGACAACAGAGAAGGTCATAGACTTAGGTAGCAGTGGGGAAATTAAAAACCAGAGCGTGTCAGGAAGGGGCAGAAGGTATGGAGAAAAAGGTAAAGTAATAAAAAGGGCAAAAAGCAGGAACTAAGTGTCACAAAACATATTTGAAAGTTCTCTATCTGAATGCACGTAGCATTCGTAGCAAAATAGACGAGTTAATGGCACAAATAACTACTACATATGGGTATGATCTTGTGGCCATTACAGAAACATGGCTGCAGGGTGACAATGCCTGGGAATTAAACATACCAGGTTATTTAACGATCAGTATTCTGCCCTCGCAACGCGATCCTATGCAGAGCGAGACAGATAGCGAACAACTTGATATCTTCCAATAAAATCACAAGGCTTGACTTTTCTTGTAACGCTTTACTGAAAGATTCTTATTATTGTAAAACTGAAATACAACACAGAAATGGAAGCACACATTAGTATACAAGCGCATAACTGATATGTATACACAAATTTAGGTACGCCTGAGCGACACAGTACATTTAGTAAACTGGGAGGCATTCTCTTTAAATTAGCCCTGTACATAGTGTATCAAAATACAGCTACTAGTTAATCAGCTAGACAGAGAAAAGTTACAACTAAACATTTTCTACAACATACAGTGTACACTAATCATCTATAGCATTCTAAAATACTTACAGACAAACAATTTCCAAGACTCAAGCATGGGGACAATACAACTGCCTTTGCTGCTGTAGGAGCACCGTGGTGTAGGTCTGTGTCCCAGCGAGGACTCCACGAGCACTACGTAGCAGTCCTGTGGGGAGCGTGATGACCTCATCACGCTCGGTCGCGTTGTCCGCGCTTGGGGCATCACGTGATGCGCGTGGTCGCGTTTCTGGCCGTTGAGTCCGAAGTCGGGAGCGGGAGCTGGAGGCCAGGCTGAGCCGGTGCTTGCCGCGGGAGCGGAAGATCGCGTCGCTCCCGGCGGCTGGTAGATGCGGCCGAAGACGCTAGGCCGGGCTGTGCCGGCGGCCTTTCTGGAAGGCCGAGTCGGGCCGGCAGCCGCCTCACGCACGTCACGTCATACGTGCCGTGACGTCAGCACACTACGTCGTACGTGACGTGACGTCAGCACGCTAAGGCGCGTCTTAAAGGGGCAATGGCCCTAAAAGGTAAGTTAAAGGGGCAACGGCCCTAACAGGTAAGTTATACATATATAAGTAGGTTATGTACATACAGTAAGGTTAAGTTAGAGGGAGAGACAGCACAATCAGGAAGGACAGGCAGGAAGGAAGGGGAGGTGGGGTGGCTATGTTAATAAAGGAATGAATCACTGTAATACAGAGAAATGATATTGGGTCAAAAGATCAGGATAATGAAACAGTTCGGGTGGAGGTAAGGAATAATAAGGGGAAAAAAACACGAGTGGGCGTAGACTATAGGTCTCCAAACAGTTGCAACTCTGTTGGACGGAGTATCAATCAGGAAATAGTTGAGGCTTGTAATAAGGGAACATCTATAATTATGGGGGATTTTAACTATCATATTAATTGGACAAATCAAATTGGGCAGGGCTGCCTTGAGGATGAGTTCATTGAGTGTATTAGGGATGGGTTTCTTGAGCAGTATGTAACTGAACCGACCAGGGGGCAAGCAACCTTAGATCTGGTCCTGTGTAACGAGACAGGATTAATTAAAAATGTCCCAGTAAAGGATCCCCTTGGAATGAGTGACCATAACACGGTTGAATTCCATATTCAATTAGAGGGCGAGAAGGTTGGATCTCAAACAAGCGTGCTAAGCTTGAATAAAGGAGACTATGAAGGTATGAGAGCGGAATTGAGTAGAGTGGACTGGGAAAATAGATTAAAGGGTAAGACGATACATGATCAGTGGTGTACATTTAAGGAGTTATTTTACAACTTCCAAAAAAAATATATTCCACTGAGAAGAAAAGGGTGTAAAAGAAAAGACAGCCATCCGTGGCTAAGTAAAGAAATTAAGGATAGTATTCGACTAAAAACAAGGGCATATAAGGTAGCCAAATCTAGTGGGAGGATAGAGGATTGGGAAAACTTTAAAAGACAGCAAAAAATAACAAGAAGATTGATTAAGAAAGGGAAGATAGATTATGAAAGTAAATTAGCAAAAAATATAAAAACAGACAGTAAGAGTTTTTATAGATATATAAAAAGAAAAAGGGTGGCTAAAGTAAATGTTGGTCCCTTAGAGGATGAGACCGGGAAATTAATGGTGGGAAATATGGAGATGGCAAAAACACTGAATGAATATTTTGTATCAGTCTTTACAGTAGAGGACACTAAGAATATCCCAACACTGGACAAACAGGGGGCTATGGGGGGGAGGAGCTAAACATGATCAAAATCACTAAGGAAGTGGTACTCGGTAAAATAATGGGACTCAAGGCAGATAAATCACCTGGACCTGATGGCTTACATCCTAGGGTCTTGAGGGAAGTGGCGGTAGGGATTGTGGATGCATTGGTAATAATTTTCCAAAACTTCCTGGACTCAGCAAAGGTCCCGGCAGACTGGAAAACTGCTAATGTAACACCCTTATTTAAAAAGGGCAGTAGACAGAAGGCTGGAAACTATAGACCGGTTAGCCTAACATCTGTGGTAGGTAAAATTTTGGAGTCTATTATTAAGGAGACAGTAACAGGACATTTGGATAATCATAATTTAATAGGACAAAGTCAGCATGGTTTTATGAAGGGGAAGTCATGTTTGACAAATTTGCTGGAGTTCTTTGAGGAAGTAACATATAGGGTGGATAAAGGGGAACCAGTGGACGTAGTGTATTTAGACTTCCAAAAGGCATTTGACAAGGTGCCACACAAAAGATTATTGCTTAAGATAAAAAATCACGGGATTGGGGGTAATATTCTGGCATGGATAGAGGATTGGCTATCTAACAGAAGGCAGAGAGTTGGGATTAATGGTTCATTCTCAGACTGGCAATCAGTAACTAGTGGTGTTCCGCAGGGGTCAGTGCTGGGTCCCCAACTCTTTACAATCTATATTAACGATTTGGAGGAGGGGACCGAGTGTAACATATCAAAGTTTGCAGATGATACAAAGATGGGAGGGAAAGTAGTGAGTGAGGAGGACATAAAAAACCTGCAAGGGGACATAGACAGGCTAAGTAAGTGGGTAGAGATTTGGCAGATGGAATACAATACTGGAAAGTGTGAGGTTATGCACTTTGGCAGGAAAAATCGTAGAGCAAGTTATTATCTTAATGGCAAGAAACTGGAAAGTACTGAAGTACAAAGGGATCTGGGGGTCCTGGTGCACGAAACTCAAAAGGTTAGTATGCAGGTGCAGCAAGTGATTAAGAAGGCCAATGGAATGTTGGCTTTCATTGCTAGGGGGATAGAATATAAAAATAGGGAGGTATTACTTCAGTTGTACAAGGTATTGGTGAGACTGCACCTGGAATACTGCATACAGTTTTGGTGTCCATACGTAAGAAAAGACATACTTGCTCTCGAGTCAGTACAAAGAAGGTTCACTTGGTTAATCCCGGGGATGAGGGGATAGACATATGAGGAGAGGTTGAGTAGATTGGGACTCTACTCATTGGAGTTCAGAAGAATCAGAGGCGATCTTATTGAAACATATAAGATAGTGAAGGGGTTGGATCGCGTGGATGCGGGGAGGATGTTCCCGATGATGGGTGAAACTAGAACTAGGGGGCATAGTCTTAGAATAAGGGGCTGCTCTTTCAAAACTGAGATGAGGAGGAACTACTTCACTCAGAGGGTGGTAGGTCCATGGAATATGCTGCCCCAAAAAGCTGTAGAAGCTACATCATTACATAAATTTAAAACAGAAATAGACAGTTTCCTAGAAGTAAAGGGAATTAAGGGTTACGGGGAGCGGGCAGGAATTTGGACATGAATCTAGGTTCGGATCGGACATGGCCCTGTGGGTAGCGGAGCGGGCCCAGGGGCCGTGTAGTCTGATCCTGCTCCTATTTCGTGTGTCTAATTCTGTTAGATTCAGGAGATGGTTCTGTGATAGTAGATTGGCGGTTAGGATCAGATCAGCCATGATCTTATTGAATGGCGGAGCAGGCTCGAGGGGCCGATTGGCCTACCCTGTTCCTATTTCTTCTGTTCTTATGTTCTTATTATGCCCCCTAGTTCTAGTCTCACCCATCAGTGGAAACATCCTCACCGCATCCACCCGATCAAGCCCCCTCACCATCTTATATGTTTCGATAAGATCGCCTCTCATTCTTCTGAACTGCAATGAGTAGAGTCCCAACCTACTCAACCTTTCCTCATATGTCAACCCCCTCATCTCTGGAATCAACCGAGTGAACCTTCTCTGAACCGCCTCGAGAGCAAGTATATCTTTTCTTAAATATGGAAACCAAAACTGTACGCAGTATTCCAAGTGTGGCCTCACCAATACCCTGTATAACTGCAGCAAGACCTCCCTGTTTTTATACTCCATCCCCCTTGCAATAAAAGCCAAGATTCCATTGGCCTTCCTGATCACCTGCTGCACCTGCATACTAACTTTTTGTGTTTCATGCACCAGGACCCCCAGATCCCTTTGCACTGTAGCACTTTGCAGTTTCTCTCCATTTAGATAATAACTTGCTCTTTGATTTTTTCTGCCAAAGTGCATAACCTCACACTTTCCAACATTATATTGCATCTGCCAAATCTCTGCCCACTCACTTAGCCTGTCTATGTCCTTTTGCAGGTTTTTTATGTCCTCCTCACTCACTGCTTTCCCTCCCATCTTTGTATCGTCGGCAAATCCTTCCTCCAAATCGTTAATATAGATTGTAAAGAGTTGGGGTCCCAGCACTGACCCCTGCGGAACACCACTAGTTACTGATTGCCAGCCCGAGAATGAACCATTTATCCCAACTCTTTGTTTTCTGTTAGATAGCCAATCTTCCACCCATGCCAGTATATTACCCCCAATCCCGTGATTTTTTATCTTGATCAGTAATCTTTTGTGTGGAACCTTGTCACATGCCTTTTGGAAGTCCAAATACACGACATCCACTGGTTCCACTTTATCCACCCTGTATGTTACATGCTCAAAGAATTCGAGGAAATTTGTCAAACATGACTTCCCCTTCAGAAAACCATGCTGACTCTGTCCTATTAAATTATGTTTATCCAAATGCTCTGTTACTGTTTCCTTAATAATTGACCCCAACATTTTGCCAACCACAGATGTTAGGCTAACTGGTCTATAGTTTCCAGCTTTTTGTCTACTTCCCTTCTTAAATAAGGGTGTTACATTAGCAGATTTCCAATCTGTCGGGACCTTTCCTGAGTCCAGGGAGTTCTGGAAAATGATCACCAATGCATCCACAATCCCTACCGCCACTTCTCTCAAGACCTTAGGATGTAGGCCATCAGGTCCGGGGGATTTATCCATCTTAAGTCCCATTATTTTACTGAGTACCATCTCCTTAGTGATTTTAATCGTGTTTAGCTCCTCCCCCCCCATTGCCCCCTGTTTGTCCAGTGTTGGGATATTTTTAGTGTCCTCTACTGTAAAGACTGATACAAAATATTCGTTCAGCGTCTTTGCCATCTCCATGTTCCCCACCACTAGTTTCCCGGTCCCATCCTCTAAGGGACCAACGTTCACTTTAGCCACCCTTTTTCTTTTTATATAGCTGTAGAAACTCTTGCTATCTGTTTTTATATATTTTGCTAATTTACTTTCATAATCTATCTTCCCTTTCTTAATTAATCTTTTAGTTATTGTTTGCTGGCTTTTAAATGCTTCCCAATCTTCTATCCTCCCACTAGATTTGGCTACTTTATATGCCCTTGTTTTCAGTCAAATACTATCCTTTATTACTTTACTAAGCCACGGATGGCTGTCTTTCCTTTTACTCCCCTTTTTCCTCAGTGGAATATACTTATCTTGAAAGATGTGAAATATCTCCTTGAATGTAGACCACTGCTCTTGTACCGTCTTACACTTTAATCTGTTTTCCCAGTCCACTTTAGTCAATTCTACTCTCATACCTTCATAGTCGCCTTTATTTAAGCTTAGTACGCTGGTTTGAGATCCAACTCTCTCACCCTCAAACTGAATTTGGAATTCAACCATATTATGGTCACTCATTCCAAGGGGATCCTTTACTAGGACATTTTTTATTAATCCTGTCTCATTACACAGGACCAGATCTAAGATTGCCTGCCGCCTGGTTGGTTCAGTTACATACTGCTGAAGGAACCCGTCCCTAATACACTCTATGAACTCTTCCTCAATGCTGCCATGCTCAATTTGATTAGTCCAGTCAATATGAAAGTTAAAATCCCCCATGATTATAGCTGTTCCCTTATTACAAGCCCCAACTATTTCCTGATTTATACTCCGACCAACAGATTTGCAACTGTTAGGAGGGCTATAGACTATGCCCACTAGTGACTTATTCCCCTTATTATTCCTTATCTCCACCCAAACTGTTTCACTATCCTGATCCTTTGACCCAATATCATTTCTGACTATTGCAGTGATTCCATCCTTGATTAACATAGCAACCCCACCTCCCTTTCCTTCCTGTCTGTCCTTCCTAATTGTCAAATACCCTTGTATGTTTAGTTCCCAGTCATGATTATCTTGCAGCCATGTTTCTGTAATGGCCACCAGATCATACCCATGTGTAGTTATTTGTACCGTCAACTCGTCAACTTTGTTACGAATGCTCCGTGCATTCAGATAAAGAACTTTCAGATATGTTTTCTGACAATTTATTCCTGCTTTTACCCCTTTTACTACTTTACCTTTATCATTATACATTCTGTCCCTTCCTGACACGCTCTGGTTTTTAATTCCCCCACTGCTACCTTGCTCTATTGCCTTCTCCGCTGTCATTTTTATTTTTCGCTCTCTTAAAACCTCCCCCCCATTAATTAGTTTAAAGCCCTCTCTACAGCCCTAGTTATTTGATTCACCAGGATTCTAGTCCCAGCACTGGCCAAGTGGAGTCCGTCCCAACGGAACAGCTCTCTCCTGTCCCAGTACTGATGTCAGTGTCCCAAGAAGCAAAACCCATTTCTCCCACACCAGTCTTTGAGCCACGCATTTAACTCTCTAATTTTATTTACCCTAGCCAAATTTGCACGTGGCTCAGGTAGTAATCCAGAGATTATTACCCTTGTGGTTCTGCTTTTTAATTTGGCCCCTAGCTGCTCAAACTCCCTCAGCAGAACCTCTTTCCTTGTCCTATCTATGTCGTTGGTACCAACATGGACCATGACAACTGGATCCTCCCCCTCCCACTCCAAGTTTCTCTCCAGCCCAGAGGAGATGTCCTTAACCCTGGCACCGGGCAGGCAACACAGCCTTCGGGACTCTCGCTCTCGGCTGCAAAGAACCGTATCTATCCCCCTAACGATACTATCCCCTACCACTACAACATTTCTTTTAACTCCCCTCACTTGAATGCTCCCCCGCTCCACGGTGCTGTGGCCAGGTTGCTCATCCTCCCCGCAGTCCCCGTTCCCGTCCTCACAGGGAGTAAGAGCCTCAAACCTTGTTGTACAAGAGCAAGGGCTGCGGCTCCTCCAACACTACCTCCTGGATCCCCGTACCTGCCTCACTTGTAGTCACACCGTCCTGTCCCTGACCACGGACTACATCTGAATTAATTAATCTAATTGGTGTGAATACTTCCTGGAACACAGAGTCCAGGTAACTCTCCCCCTCCCTGATGTGTCTCAGTGTCTCAACATGGAGCCGGAATTCCTCGAGCAGCCAACACTTACTGCAAATGTGATCACCGTGAGCATCAATGGTGTCCACCAGCTCCCACATATTGCAGCAGTAACACATCACCTGCGCTCCCATTCTATGTAATTAATTACATTTCTTCTTCTTATTTTTAAATACCCTCTGCTGGGTGCCGGGCGGGCGCTGGGATGGTGCGGTTTGTATTTTCTTTTTATTTATCTCCCCGCCCGCGTTTCTCTCCGCTATATATAAAAAACCCTGATAAAACTCACTTTCCACCGGTGATCTGGACTCACGCGGTTGCCCGGGCCGACCCAGAATGCGAGGCTCTGCGCAGGCGCGGTAGCGGCTCATCCTCAGGAGCGACGCATGTGGAGTAGGGGGAGGGGGCGGGGCCTGTTCAGAGCCCGCGCTCACCTTGGAGCAGCGCATGCGGAGTAGGGGGAGGGGGCAGAGCCCGTTCAGAGCCCGCGCTCACCTTGGAGCAGCGCATGCGGAGTAGGGGGAGGGGGCGGGGGCCTGTTCAGAGCCCGCGCTCACCTTGGAGCGGCGCATGCGGAGTAGGGGGAGGGGGCGGGGGCCTGTTCAGAGCCCGCGCTCACCTTGGAGCGGTGCATGCGGAGTAGGGGGAGGGGGCGGGGGCCTGTTCAGAGCCCGCGCTCACCTTGGAGCGGTGCATGCGGAGTAGGGGGAGGGGGCGGGGGCCTGTTCAGAGCCCGCGCTCACCTTGGAGCGGTGCATGCGGAGTAGGGGGAGGGGCGGGGCCTGTTCAGAGCCCGCGCTCACCTTGGAGCGGCGCATGCGGAGTAGGGGGAGGGGGCGGGGCCTGTTCAGAGCCCGCGCTCACCTTGGAGCGGCGCATGCGGAGTAGGGGGAGGGGGCGGGGCCTGTTCAGAGCCCGCGCTCACATTGGAGCGGAGCATGCGGAGTAGGGGGAGGGGGCGGGGCCTGTTCAGAGCCCGCGCTCACCTTGCAGCAACACATGCGGAGTAGGGGGAGGGGGCGGGGCCTGTTCAGAGCCCGCGCTCACCTTGGAGCGGCCATGTGGAGTAGGGGGAGGGGGCGGGGCCTGTTCAGAGCCCGCGCTCACCTTGGAGTGGCGCATGCGGAGTAGGGGAGGGGGCGGGGCCTGTTCAGAGCCCGCGCTCCCCTTGGAGCGGTGGATGCGGAGTAGGGGGAGGAGGCGGGGCCTGTTCAGAGCCCGCACTCCCCTTGGAGCGGTGGATGCGGAGTAGGGGTGGGGGCGGGGCCTGTTCAGAGCCTGCGCTCACCTTGGGGCGGCGCTTGCGGAGTAGGGGGTGGGGCCTGTTCAGAGCCTGCGCTCCCCTTGGAGCGGCGCATGCGGAGTAGGGGGCGGGGCCTGTTCAGAGCCTGCGCTCACCTTGGAGCGGCGCGTGTGGTGGAGGGGGCGGGGCCTGTTCAGAGCCCGCGCTCACCTTGGAGCGGCGCGTGTGGTGTAGGGGGCGGGGCCTGTTCAGAGCTCACCTCCAACAATGGGAACAACAACAACCTGTATTTCTATAGCACCTTTAACATAGGAAAACGTCCCAAGGCGCTGCACAGGAGTATTGTAAGACATTGAAAAATGTGACCCCGAGCCACAGAAGGAGAAATTAGGGCAGATGGTCAAAAGCTTGGTCACAGAGGTGGGTTTTGATCAGCCATGATCTCATTGAATGGCGGAGCAGGCTCGAGGGGCCGAATGGCCGACTCCTGCTCCTATTTTCTATGAAAGAGAGGCGGAGAGGTTCAGGGAGGGAATTCCAGAGCTTAGGGCCGAGGCAACAGAAGACACGGCCACTGATGGTGCAGCGATTATAATCAGGGATGCTCAAGAGGGCAGAATTGGAGGAACGCAGGTGTCTCGGGGGGGAGGAGGTTGTTTTCTTTGGAACCGAGGAGGCTGAGGGGAGACCTGATTGAGGTGTATAAAATGCTGAGGGGCCGAGATAGGAAGGACCTATTTCCCTTGGCAGAGGGGTCCACAAGCAGGGGGCATAGATTTAAAGTAATTGGTCGGAGTCTTAGAGGGGAGTTGAGGAGAAATGTTTTCACCCAGAGGGTGGTGGGGGTCTGGAACTCACTGCCTGACAGGGTGGTAGAGGCAGAAACTCTCATCACATTTTAAAAGTACTTGGATGTGCACTTGAAGTGCCGTAACCTACAAGGCTACGGACCAAGTGCTGGAAAGTGGGATTAGTGTGGATAGCACTTAATCGGCTGGCACGGACAAGGTGGGCTGAATGGCCTCCTTCTGTGCCGTAATTTTTCTGTGATTCTATCGCGGGGGACGGGTGGTTGTGAGGCTGAAGGGAATAACTAAGATAGGGAGGAGCGAGGCCATGGAGGGATTTGAAAACAAGGATGAGAATTTTGAAATCGAAGCACTGCTTAACCGGGAGCCAATGTAGGTCAGTGAGCACAGGGGTGATGGGTGAACGGGACTTGGCGTTGAGTTACGACACGGGTAGTTTTGGATCACCTCAAGTTTACGTGGGGTAGAATGTGGGAGGCCAGCCAGGAGTGCGTTGGAATAGTTGAGTCCAGAGGTAACAAAGGCCCGGGTGAGGGTTTCAGCAGCAGATGAGCTGAGGCAGGGGCGGAGACGGGCCATGTTACCGAGGTGGAAATAGGCGGTCTTTGTTATGCTGCGGACATGCTGTCGGAAGCTCATTTCAGGGTCAAATATGACACCGAGGTTGTGAACAGTCTGGTTCAGCCTCAGAGAGATGTTAGGGAGAGGGATGGAGTCAGTGGCTAGGGAACGGAGTTTGTGGCAGGGACTGAAAACAATTGCTTTAGTCTTCCCAATATTTAATTGGAGAAAATTTCTGCTCACCCAGAACTGGATTAGAGATCGTGGAGGGTCGAGAGAAGTGGTGGCGAGGTAGAGCTGGGTGTCGTCTGCGTACATGTGGAAACTGATGCTGTGTTTTCAGATGATGTCACCAAGGGGCAGCATTAAGATGAGAAATAGGAGGGGCCCAAGGATAGATCCTTGGGGGACACCAGAGGTAACGATTCGGGAGCGGGAAGAGAAGCCGTTGCAGGTGATTCTGTGGCTACGATTAGATAGATAAGAATGGAACCAGGCGAGTGCAGTCCCACCCAGCTGGACGACGGTGGAGAGGTGTTGGGAGAAGGATGGAGTGGTCAACCATGTCAAAGGCTGCAGACAAGTCAGGAAGGACGAAGAGGGATAGTTTACCTTTGTCACAGTCACAAAGGATGTCATTTTTGACTTTGAAACTTGATTTGACTTCAGGGCCAAGTCGGTGAGGTGGATTGGGCTGTTTCTGGCCCGCTGGTTATTGTGGGCACGGCTGGACACCAGTGGGACCGGCTCTACCCTGTTTGTTCTTTGAGGCAAAATAAGCCAAAAAAAGTTCCTGCTCCCCCCTTACCCTTTCTACACTCCTTTTACAGGGTTTTAGAAGTGGAGCATTTACAGACAGGAAGCTTAAACCAAACATCACCTCAAGATCTGAGAGTTACACGATTCCTCAGGACCTGATTCAGTCGCTCCTCCAATCTGCTGCCACCCCCGTGAGTTCACACTGGGGAGAGAACTTTTAAATGTTCTGAAAGAGCTTTAAAATCTACAAGTACCTGAAGCAACACCAGTAGCCACACACTGAGGGAAACCCGGGCCCCGTGTGTGGGCAGGGATTTATTGCACCCTCCGTGCTCCTGGGACACCAGCTTGTTCACACTGATGAGAGACCAATTAAATGTTCTGACTGTGTGAAGAGATTTAAAAGGTCCCAGGATCTGAAGAGACACCAGCTGGAGAGAGCAGGAGAGATTCAGAAAAAAAAGCACCAGACCGGAAGATTGGGGGCAGTACAGGATACAGCAAAAGAGGACAAAGGGATTAATCAGGAAGGGGAAAATAGAATACGAAAGTAAACTTGCAGCAAACATAAAGACAGACTGCAAAAGCTTTTATCGGTATATCAGGAGGAAAAGACTGGTAAAATCCCAAGTCGGTCCCTTGCAGTCTGATTCGGGAGAATATATAATGGAGAATAAGGAAATGGCAGACCAATTAAACTCATACTTTGGTTCTGTATTCACAAAGGAGGACACAAATAACCTCCCAGGAATATCGGCAAACATAGGGACTAATGAGAGGGAGGAGCTGACAGAAATTAGTATCTCTAGGGATATGGTGTTGGGTAAGTTGAGGGGACTGAAGGCCGACAAATCCCCAGGGCCTGATAAACTACATCCTAGGGTACTTAAGGAGGTTGCCCTGGAGATAGCAGATGCTCTAAGGATCATCTTCCGGAACTCCATTGACTCGGGAACAGTACCCGTGGATTGGAGGGTAGCTAATGTTACCCCAATATTTAAAAAGGGGGGTAGAGAGAAAGCAGGGAATTATAGACCAGTAAGCCTTACATCGGTTGTGGGCAAAATGCTAGAGTCCATTATTAAGGATAAAATAGCGGAGCACTTGACAAATGGGGAAAGGATCGGACAGAGTCAACATGGATTTACAAAGGGTAAATCGTGTTTGACTAATCTGCTGGAATTTTTTGAGGAGGTAACTGGTAGAATAGATGGGGGAGAGCCAGTGGATGTGGTGTACCTTGACTTCCAGAAAGCCTTCGATAAGGTTCCACACAAAAGATTATCATGCAAAATTAAGGCTCATGGGATTGGGGGCAAAGTATTAACGTGGATAGAGAACTGGCTGGCGGATAGAAAACAGAGAGTTGGAATAAACGGCTCGTTTTCGGAGTGGCAGGCAGTGACCAGCGGGGTGCCGCAAGGATCTGTCCTGGGACCCCAGCTGTTCACAATATATATAAATGATCTGGATCAGGGAATTGGATGCAATATTTCCAAATTCGCTGACGACACTAAACTAGGAGGAGGGGTGGGCTCTGATGAGGATGTCAGGAGGCTACAGTGTGATTTGGACAGGTTGGGGGAATGGGCGGATACGTGGCAGATGCACTATAATGTGGATAAATGCGAGGTTATCCACTTTGGGGGTAAAAACAGGAGGGTAGATTATTATCTAAATGGCAATAGATTGGGAGATGGGGAAGTGCAGAGGGACCTGGGTGTTCTTGTGCACCAGTCACTGAAGGAGAGCATGCAGGTGCAACAGGCGATTAAGAAGGCAAATGGTATGTTGGCCTTCATATCAAGGGGGTTCGAGTATAGGAATAGGGATACCTTACTACAGCTGTACAAGGTGCTGGTGAGACCGCATCTGGAGTATTGTGTACAGTTTTGGTCGCCCCATCTGCGGAAGGATGTTCTTGCCATGGAAAGAGTGCAACGGCGATTCACCAGGCTGATACCTGGAATGGCGGGAATGACCTACGAAGAGAGATTAAATAGTTTGGGCTTGTACTCACTGGAGTTTAGAAGATTGAGAGGGGATCTCATCGAAACATATAAAATTATGGCAGGCCTGGACAGGCTGAATTCAGAGAGAATGTTTCCAATGGCCGGGGAGCACAGAACCAGGGGCCACAGTCTAAAAATAGCGGGCAAATCATTTAAAACAGAGATGAGGAAGAATTTCTTCACTCAAAGAGTGGTGAGCCTGTGGAATTCCCTGCCACAGAGGGCTGTGAAGGCTAATTCAATAAATATTTTCAAGAGAGAATTGGATATATTTCTGAAGGCTAAGGGGATTAAGGGTTACGGAGAAAAGGCGGGGACGGGGTACTGAACTGGTAAGATCAGCTATGATCTCAGACGAAGATCAGCCATGATCTCATTGAATGGCGGAGCAGGCTCGAAGGGCCGAATGGCCTACTCCTGTTCCTATCTCTATGTATCTATGTATTCTGTTCACCTGCTCTGTGTGTGGGAAGAGATTCACTCGGTCCTCGAATCTGCTGGCACACCAGCAAGTTCACACTGGGGAAAGGCCAGTGAAACATTCCGACTGTGGGAAAAGCTTTCAAATGTCCCAGGAGCTGAAGGGACACCAGCTGGAGAGAGCAGGAAAGAGGCCATTCACCTGCTCCGTGTGTGGGAAGGGATTCACTCGGTCATCCGACCAACTGACACACCAGCGAGTTCACACTGATGAGAGACCGTTTACATGTTCTGTCTGTGGGATGAGCTTTAAAAGCTCCAGGAATCTGAGCGGACACCAGCGAGTTCACACTGATGAGAGACCATTTAACTGTTCTGCCTGTGGGAAGAGCTTTAAAACCTCTGAGGATCTGAAGCAACACCAGTGAGTTCACTCCGATCAGAGGCCATTTACATGTTCTGTCTGTGGGATGAGCTTTAAAAGCTCCAGGAATCTGAGTGGACACCAGCGAGTTCACACTGGGGAGAGACCGTTCACTTGCTCTGTGTGTGGGAAGGGATTCACTCAGTCATCAAGCCTGGTGAGACACCAGCGAGTTCACACTGGGGAGAGGCCGTTCACCTGCTCCATGTGTGGGAAGGGATTCACTCGGTCATCAAGCCTGGTGAGACACCAGCAAGTTCACACTGGGGTGAGGCCATGCACCTGCTCCGTGTGTGGGAAGAGATTCACTCAGTCATCCCACCTACTGACACACCAGCGATATCACACTGATGAGAGACTATTTAAATGTTCTGTCTGTGGGATGAGCTTTAAAACCTCTGACGATCTGAAGCAACACCAGCGAGTTCACTCTGATCAGAGACCATTTACATGTTCTGTCTGTGGGATGACCTTTAAAAGCTCCAGGAATCTGCACGGACACCAGCGAGTTCACACTGGGGAGAGGTCGTTCACCTGCTCTGTGTGTGGGAAGGGATTCACTTGGTCCTCGAATCTGCTGGCACACCAGCGAGTTCACATTGTTCTGTAGTGCAGGGTCCTGTAGACAGCTGGGGTGACGTGAACATGGAATGGATGAATGTTTTTAAATTCTTGTACTGCTGTTTAATCTTTAAGATTGTTGTGCTGATGATTCCCTTTGTTTCACTGTTCATAGAAACATCGAAGATAGGAGCAGGAGTAGGCCATTCAGCCCCTCGAGACTGCTCCGCCATTCAATGAGATCATGGCTGATCATCCAAATTCAGTAACCGGTCCCTGCTTTCTCCCCATATCCCTTGATCCCTTTAGCCTTAAGAAATATATCTAACTCCGTCTTGAATATATTTAATGAATTGACCTCTACTGCCTTCTGTGGTAGAGAATTCCACAGGTTCACCACTCTCTGGGTGAAGAAATTCCTCCTCATTTCAGACCTAAATGGCCTACCCCTTATCCTTAGATGGTGTTACATAGAATGTACAGCACAGAAACAGGCCATTCGGCCCAACTGGTCCATGCCAGTGTTTATGTCCCACACCCACCCTACTTCAATTAACCCGATCAACATCTCCTCCCATTCCTTTCTCCCTCATGTGGCTTCCCCATAAATCCATCTGTGCTGTTCACCTCAACTACTCCCTGTGGTAGCGAGTTCCCCATTCTTACCATTCTCTGGGTAAAAAAGTTTCTCCTGAATTTCCTCTTGGATTTATTAGTGACTTTTATATTTATAGCCACATAAATATGATGAGATTTTGTTAAGCTGACCAGTATGTTGTTGTACTTTGTCTTTTTCTGATGAATGAAACATTACTGAGCCCCTGTACCCGTGTTATGGGATGAAGTGCCAGACAAGTAAAGACACAACATCTGGGTGTGAATCTAATAATAACCTCACGGACCGTATAGGTGTGATAACCAGACAGGCTTGTGGTTATAGTCTGGTCACAGATGGACTAAATTCCCTGAATTAGCAGGAGTTCAGGAGGTGGTCAACAGACGGGTCCAAACAATCCCATTTCCTGAGCGGTAACCAAGCTTGTGTATAAGAACAGGCCACTTAAGCCGTTGTCAGTTGGAATAGACTCGAGAAGATCGCGCGTGAATCCACTGTACTTCTATTCTCCAGATTGAGGGAATTATTACCCGATCTGTGTTATGCAGCGCTCTTAATAAAGCCTGGAGAGACAATCTGTGTTCTTGTGAGCTTGATTATCTGGTATCCGAAACCCTGGGACTCCTGATCATTAGAGTCAACCTCAGTGTGTGGAAAGGGATTCCCTGGTGTATCCCACCCGCTGACACACCAGAGT